>NC_047557.1:26718507-27449757 GCF_012275295.1 Melopsittacus undulatus | reverse complement strand
TTAGGCTGTCTATCTTAGACAAAGTAAAGTTCAAGCCCTGAAGAGAAGGACCTCAGCTGCAAGTCTGCTGAACACAATTCGTTGCACTAGCTGGTGAAATGGACTGAAGTAATTTAGGTCAACACTAGATTTTGTCTTCCTAAGTCACCAATTGAAGCACCACCTTTTCTAGATTTGTCAGTCTGCTTTGTTTCTTCCAAAATACTTATCTCTCACATTTCCTTTGGCTTTGATTCCTGTTCTAAACCCATGATTTTAGATGGGGAAAAAAGTGGAGTTCAGAACATTTACTGCAAAGTGTATTTGGCTGTGCTGCAGAAAACTTCGTTACATTCTCTACTGGAGGTCTAAAATATTGCTGACTTCAGCACTAAAAGCAATGGTAAGTTTCACAGAAGCTTCCTCTACATATCAGAATTTTTCTATTGCACCAGTTGGTGCAACTCCTTCAGAACTCTTCAGTGGTTTTGGGTGGAGGGGGGTTGTTTTTCTTTTAAACAGAAATTAAAAAGGCAGCGTGGGCTCAGGCCTTTAAACACTACAGAGAAGTTCAATCTTCAGAGGAAAATTAGACACGGATCCTGGCTGCAGCTGGATGAGGAAACAGAAGGGACAGCTATTTGCTACTCCCTCACTTCAGATAGTCTGTGCTTAGCTGTGATTAGACACATAGGAAAGACTCATGTTTTCTTTTGCTGTGAGAAAAAGGTAAAGAAAACCATTGCATGTGGTGAAGTAGAAAGGCTACTGGCTGTGCTCTCTTTCCCTTACATTCTTCCTTTTTTTTTTTTTTCTTCATAAGAAGGGTGTTCCTTTCCTCAAAGAGAGAGGGAGAGGGAGAAAGACTGTAAACTGTCCAAAAGGACCGTGAGAAAACAGGAAGCTTTGAAAAGTACAAGAGAAAGCAAGATGAAATCTATTTGCAGGCGGTTCCCCGGGGGACATGTGAGCCATTGTTAAAGCAGGCTGTTCATACAGCTATATCCTTCCTTCTGCTGAGGAGGAGCTTGGTGCCAAAAGGCTGCTATCTGGTCATTGCCTTAACCCTCTGAATACCAGCCAGAATACGTGCCCAAGTCTTTCAAGGGCCCTACCAGAGAACCAAGGGATGTTTCTAACACAAAAGAGCAAATCCTGATTCTCCCTTTGCTTATTACAAGCTAGATTCTGTTCAGGGGCATCCCTGCAGTCATGGGAGAAACTGGTTTACTGTGCTTACTTGTTTCTTTCCTCCTCAGAACACTGGGTGGGGACAAAGATGTAAAAAAATGAGAAAAACAGGTGTTCCTGGTGGTACTCCAGTTCCCTGTTCAAGCTATTGCCATCTCCAAGTAGAAATAGTCTGTCATCGTCAAACCCTAAGCTGAACACACACTTCCAGCTAATCTACACATGCTAAAAAATAATGTGGGTTCAGATACTGTATCAGAACAGTTGATCAAACAATTGAGTTTCTTTTCTGAAATTTGAGGGATCACAAGAGGACTTTGACCAAATGGGAACAAAAGGACAGGTTTGCGGGTATTAACACAGAATGAAAGTCTACAGAAGATTTGACATAGAATTATGCAAGCAATTCAGTAATAGAAATTATTTTATCAGTCTAGACTAACACAAACCTAGTATACAAAATATCTTTCAATAGGACATAAATTAAAATTAAACAAAACCCTAAAGCTGGAAGATTTTGCTGCTATTTTTTCAAGGTTGTCAAAGCAAAATGCATTGACTAATTCTAACATTTTCCAACTAAGATTATCACTGAATGCCACATTTTCCTATGACATTTTGAAATTCTACATCTTTCGAGACAAAATAACACCATTTAGTTTTTTTTCACCCAACTCTGCTTCTCAATGACACTTTCTTTCTAAGAAAATATTTAATTCCATAAGGATGTTGGATGAAAGAGTTCTAGAAATTGCTTCCAGATCAGTCTTCAGTTACTTATGCTTAAACTGGATAATATGCTCCACTCTGTATTTATAACCCTCTTAGAGGAGATCATAGTAGGAATAACACCTACAACCTTTGACTTGACAAGGTGTGACTAAAATAACGAGACAGATAGGCAGCAAAGGAGCAGATTAATGCCCAATAATGGATAAGAATAAAAGCACAAACAATTCATAAGGAAGATATTAGAAATAAGCATAGTCAAGAAAACCAAAGCTTTAAAGGTTTATGAGGAGGGAGAAGAGAGGACAACCTCCGATGGGCTGGTGGAAGGCAGCAAGCTGGAATTCACACAGAATCCTAAAAAGGCCAGATGGTCTTAGAGGCTGCTTTGTTGGGATACTGATGTCCTACCCTGAATTTCAGCCTGGTAATTACACTTGGCCCATTCAAATCCCTTCTGCAGTTGTATTTTTCTGTAGCTTTCTTTGGGTGTTTCTCTGAACTGTCTCACAGCATCACTACGTGAAATTGTGGCTGCTGCTTTTCTATAGTCCTCTGTGTGGGGTGCATAACTTGAACTGTGTTTTTAGTCACTGTTTCAAGCTGTTAAACACTTACACTTCTGTTTGGATGGCTGTACTAAGCAAATGTCAGGTATGCCTGTTGTCCTCAAACTGCTGTGGCATTGAAATGATCACAAAGCAAAAGAAAAATACTTGAGGATGAAAGATACTGATATTGAAGGGGAAAGGAGTAAACCACAGATGTTTACCTCCATTATTTTGTGCTATATAAGCAGAACCTTGATAAAGGCAGAAAACCGGGCCAGTTTATGCTAGTTTAAATGCAGCTGCAAATTAGTCATGTCTTATTTTTCTATTGCTATCACATCACAAGATCATAATATCACAGAAATATCCAGGGTGTTAATGCCTCTGCCACCAAATGCACTTACCTTGCATTTAAAAGGTTTGACATCAGAATGAACAATCATGTGGGCCTTGAGAGTCTGCTTCTGCACAAAGCTCTTGAAACACAAATGGCATTGATAGGCTCTGATGTTGGTGTGGATCAGAACATGTCGCTTCATGTTGGCCAGCAGAGTAAATTCCCGGCCACAAATTCCACATTTGTGCTCTTTCACACCCTGTGAGAAAAGGAAAAAAAATAAATCAGAAAAATCTGTAGGTGGAAAATTTTCTAGGTCATTAAATGTTCAGTACAAAAATACATGAATTATTTATTCTTCATTAGCAAAGCAGGTAATAAATTATTTCAGTTTTAACATCATTTGCTTGAGTGGTAGATATTTATGTATTTCTTTCCTGGCAAATTCTTACAAAAATCTGAGAAAGAGAGAAATATAAGCTTAATGTTTTGTTTCCATCAGTAAGTTTACAAATCAATGAGACATAGTCAGGAACAGAGCTTCTCTGTCCTACTCTGTTGCATATATTAGGTATTGGTCAATGTGTGTACTTAATAGACAAGAATAAAAGTTAACCAGTTAAGAGGCTAAAGTAGTGTTTGCTTTTGAATGTCATTGGCATCTAAAAAAGCCATAGCCCTGTTTTGAAGAAAGCTATAGAAAATAATCTGAAGCAACTGAGAACTAGTCAAGCAATGTAACCAAATGAGGATACACATGTTACATTCGATTTTTACCTGGTGTTTACAGAGCATTTCTAACACCTTTTATGCCATCCAGTCAATTTTCTAATGCATAATTCAATATTCTTGCTTATGCCCATGTGGTCTTAATGCCAGCTCCTCAAAAACTCATTTAGATGCTATGAAAATCAATGAATTTACCACTAAACACTTCAAGAGTTTGAGGATAACTTGCTGAAGGTAATGGGAATTTACTAGAGAACTGCTGAGAGCAATTACTCCTTTTGCAGGCCCCATAACAAAGAACACTCTAAACCATCCCTACTTTTGTGCTAATCACTGTTTTTCACAGTTACTTGCAAAGCTAAAATTGTGAACACCAACAGTGTCTTTAAGTGTCTGCCTGTCTAATGTGAGACTATATTTGGTCAGTTAAGTGCTGTTAATTATGTTCACAGCTGAATCCACCTGCAGCTGTGGACAAAGAAGCAGAAGCTCTCTAAAGGCTCAGGGCATTGCATTTTCTGTGACAGAAAACTACCAAAACTGATAGAATTTGGCATGGTAAATCCAACGACCAGGGAATCTCCAAAGCCAGCAAAAAAAATATAATGACGTAGTAGGAAAGAAAAAGCAAATGTGGATGTAGAGGTTGTTGGTTTTTAAAAGCACATGTGTCTATAAAACTGAAACGCTGTAGCTTTCTGTATTTTTAATGTCTTTCATATAAAAGCCAAAATTCAAGTCTTAAAAGTATGCAAAGCAAATTTTTATAAAATGCATAGAGTTTTGGCTTAACAGCATTTTTGTAAAGGTGGATAAGCCAATTTCAGATATTCTTGAACAGTTATGTTTTCGCTATTTTTGAAAGCAGTCTTCCTGGAGGTGTTCCAAAGCCTGCTCCAGCCTAAACTGACTCTGCTGTCATTGTTGCCAGCAGTGGCAAGACTCCTACTTGATACAAATTACCATCCTGCTTGTCCACTTTTGTTAGCCGGCATAACTTACGTGAGAGGGGGAATTTTTCTTAGGTTGTTTTGGTTGTTGGTTTTTTTTCCCCCAAATGTCTCATTATGATGATTCTTCCAAATCTGTTGAGTAATAATATCTCTTTTTTGCTGCAGTCTACTGCCAATCCACCTACATCCCAATTAAGGGAGCATAGCGATAGATCTGTTTTTTTTGGTGGAAAATTTCTGTTGAAATCTCAGGGGGGGGTTATACAGCTCTACAAAATTATGTTATGTTACAGGAGGTCGTTCTCAAGATAAAACACAGAGATGGAAACATGCAAATACAGTTTTGAGAAGTAATATAGGTGGTTTAATTGGACTCCCACTTATGACAGAGCACTGTTTGTGTGTACTTTCTTAAGACAGACAGAGACATATGGCACATACTATTGCCAGTGCTGCTGGGGCTTTTGCTCTACATAAAACTCTCCAGCTGGCAAAGGGCCAGCATGAGGCTCTATGATCTGATTATCTTTTTTCCAAGGAGATACATACATGTATCTTTAGTAGCCTGTAATCCCTGTGCTACCTTCTGATGCAAAGTGAGACTGCAACCGGTTCTGGCTTACCTTGTGAGTTAAGGAGTGTTGTTTGAGGTGGTGGGGTTGCACAAACTCCATGCCACACTCAGTGCAGATGTATGGACGGATGTCTTTGTGCTTCATCATGTGATTTTGCAGCTGACTTGGGTACTGGAATGTCTTATCGCATTCAGTGCAGTTGTATTGTATAGGGCCACGGTGGGTTGTTAGGTGTCTCTTCAGCTGAGCCAGGGTTGGGAAGTCCAGACCACACTCCACGCAGATGTTCTCCCGGCCGCTCTCATGCTTAGACTCGTGTGCTTTCAGCTCACTGGGGTAGGCAAACCCCCTGCCACAGATCCTGCAGTTGTAAGGCTTGATGTCACTGTGTTGCATCATGTGTCTCTTGAGGTGGCTGGTTTGGGTGAAAGCCTTGTGACACACCTGGCACTTGTGTGGCCGAGTGCCCTGGTGTGTCAACATATGTGTGTGCAAGTGACTCAGCTGCTTGAAAAGCTTGCCACATCGGGTGCAAGCATGTGGCTTAATGCCACTGTGCCCCAAGATATGGGTGACCAGGTTGTACTTGGATGTGTAGGACTTCTCACACATGGGACACTGCCAGCGTTTCTGTTCACCCCCCACATCAACATAGTAACTGTCATCTATCTGAAGGTTGACATCTACTCTTTCCACTTTCTGTTTATTTTCACCACTTTCTCTTACTTCAGATCTCCTGAAGGGTGGCTCTGGAGGTCTTTTCATTTGAAAGGGGTTCCTGAAATGAAAGCTTGGTGGCACAATAAAAGGAAACATTAAGCCAGGATGGACTTTATGATAATAAGGGTAAGGAGCCTGCATGAAACCTGGGCTACTGGGCCATGTCATGTTAGGCTTCACTGATTCTTGCTTAATGGGCTTGGCTCCAAAGTGCTCCAGAGTTCTGTAGAACTGAAACCCAAAGTTGCAGAGGTCGATCATCTGGGAACTGTACTTGGGCTGTGCTGGCTGTTGGAACACCAAGGAGAGACTAGAAGAGCTTATATCATTGTGGTCTTCAGGTCTGTCTGGTGGTGATGAAGAACCCTCAAGGGCAATGGAAGGAGGCATTTTTGTTGGCATGCTCTTACGTTTCCGAGACCCTCCTTCCAAGGACCCCTGAAATGTTTCCATGTCTCCAAGAGGAGGAGGGCCATAGTGGAAATGTGAGAGATGCGGTCTGAATTCTTCACCAAATTGAGTTGTTCTGTGTGGCTTTGTAACAGGGCTTAATGGCTGCAGGCAGCGAGAGAAGGAAGAGGCTGCAGTACTGTCCACATTGAAACTCGTTTCTTCATTCTTCATCATGTTTGATTTTTCCTGTGTTGCACAAATTCCTTCAAATAAACAAACACCAAAATCTCTTTATTTCTTCCTGTTCTCCTCGATTTAACATTTTATGTTATTTATCAAGTTTGACCCATACAAAATCTTTGCAACATAAACAAGTGGTACCATGTAGTGACACATTACTTTGTATCTGAATTTTTATGGCAAGATTTCTGCTTAATTTAATTCAACCACTCTACCTGTGGGCAAAATCTTGTCCTTGGCTGTGCATGCACAGGCTCTAGAAATTGGCGGTGCATCTAAAGGATATAGCAATACAAACAGTAATGTGCACATTTATTATGGTTGTGACATGAAAAGCCAATGCCAAAAATTGTTAAACTTCTTTGTATCATTAACATGTGCTGCTGTGAGAGAAAACAATGGCCAAGAGATCTAAGGACACTGTGTACCATCAGGTTTTGCGCCATGTTTCCTGGCTTCTCTCACTTTGTATTGTAATAAGAAGGCGGAGATTAATTTATTTTCTTTGTTTTAATCCCAGAGATATTTACCTGGCAGATTTTGAGGAGGAAAAAACCTTTGACAACTATCCAAATTGCTTCCAGTTTTATAGGCTTAATGTGGAGGGTTTTTTGTTTCTAAATAAATGGGCAAAATCACCACTATCAAACCAAATACAGATTTAATGTCAACAACCCCCCAGGTCTCCAGAGGAATTGATACTTAAGAATGCTCCAAGCCTTACTAGTCATAGACTGTCACAAAACAGATTAATAATTATCTTCTGGCAAAATTTTATGTTCCACTGATCAGCCGTATCCTGGACTGCAGCAAAAGAAGCGTGACCAGCAGGTCAAAGGAGGTGATCCTGCCCCTCTACTCTGTTCTTATTGAAATCTGACTTGGCAGTATTGTGTGCAGATCTGGTGTCCCCAACATAAGAAGGACATGGAACTGTTGGAACAAGTCCAGAGGAGGCCACGAGGATGATCAGGGGACTGGAGCACCTCCCATTTGAAGACAGGCTGAGAAAGTTGGGGCTGTTCAGGCTGGAGAAGAGAAGGCTGCATGGAGACCTCATAGCAGCCTTCCAGTATCTGAAGGGGGCCTACAGGGATGCTGGAGAGGGATTCTTCATGAGGGACTGTAGTGATAGGACAAGGGGTAACAGGTTAAAACTGAAACAGAGGAGGCTTAGAATGGATATAAGGAAGAAATTCTTTACTGTGAAGGTGGTGAAGCAGTGGAATGGGCTGCCCAGGAAAGCTGTGAATGCTCCAGCCCTGGCAGTGCTCACCGCCAGGTTGGGTGACATGGTTTAGTGGAATGTGTCCCTGCCCATGGCAGGAGGATTGGAACTAGACGATCTTAAGGTGCTTTCCAACCCTAACCATTCTAGGAGTCTATGATTCTATACACAAAGCTTCTCCTGAATTTAGGGTTCACCTAAAATATTGAATTTTGTTTCATGTTAAATAAGGCTGCTACCTTTTGTCTTGGTTTTCCAGAACCATGGAATCATTTAGGTTGGAAAAAAACATTAAGATCCATGAGTCCAACCATAAATTTAACACTGCCAAGTCCACCACTAAACTACGCCCACAGCTGACACATCTACATCTCTTTTAAATACCTTCAGGGATGGTGACTCAACCACTTCCCCAGGCAGCCTGTTGCAAAGATTGACACCCCTTTTGGTGAAGATATTTTTCCTAATATCCAATCTAATCCTCCACTGGTGCAACTAGAGGACATGTCCTCTTGTCCTGTCACTTGTCACTTGGCAGAAGAGACCCACACCTACCTCACTACAACCTCCAGTAGATAGCAATAAGGTCCCCCCCCAAGCTCCCTTTTCTCCGAGCTAAACAATCCCCCTTCCTTCAGCTACTTCTCCTAACACGTGTCAATTAGACACTTCACCAGCTTTGCTGGCTTTCTTGACATGCTTCAGCACCTCAGTGTCTCTCTTGCAGTGAAGGTCCCAGAACTGAACTCAGGATTCAAGGTGCAGCCTCACCAGTACAGAATCACTGCCCTGGTCCTCCTGGCCACACTGTGTCTGATACAGGCCAGGATGGTACTGACCTTCTTGGCTGCCTGGGCACAAGCTGGATCATTTTCAGCACCATCAGTCAGCACCTCAGGGTCCTTTTCCACCAAGCAGCTTTCCAGCCACTATTCGCCAAGCCTGGAGCATTGCATGGGGTTGTTGTGGCCCAGGTGCAGGACCCAGCACTTTGCCTTGTTGAATCTCATACCACTGGCCAAAATCCATTGATTCAGCTTGCCCAGATCCCTCAGCAGAGACTTCATATCCTCAAGCAGATCAACACTCCCACCCAGCTTGGTGTGATCTGTAAACCTATTGAGTGTGCACACGATCCCCTCATCCAGATCATTGATAAAGATATTAAACAGAACTGGCTCCAGTACTGAGCCCTGGGGTACACCACTAGTGACCATCTGCCAACCGGATTTAACTCCATTCAGCACCACTCTTCTTGCCCTGCATTCCAGCCAGTTTTATACCCAATGTAGAGTACACCCATCCAAGCCATGAGCAGCCAGTTTCTCCAGAATGTTGTGGGAAATTGTGTCAAAGTCTTCACTAAATTCTAGATAGACAACATCCACAGCCTTTCCATCATCCACTACCCTGGTCACCTTGTCATAGAATGAGATCAGGCTAATCAAGCAGGACCTCCCTTTCATAAACCCATTATGATAGGGCCTCATTGTGCTTGTCCTGTACATGCTGTCTGATGGCATTCAAGATGATCTGCTCCACAATGCTCCCTGGCACTGAGGTCAAACTAACCAGCCTGTAGTTTCCTGGATCATACTTCCAGCTCTTCTTGTAGATGGAGGTCACATTTGCCAATCTCCAGTCAACTGAGACCGCCCCAGTTAGCCAGGACTGCTGATAAATGGTGGAAAGTGCCCCAGTGAGCACTTCTGACCGCTCCCTCAGTACCCTTGGGCAGATCCCTCATGGCTGCATAGACTTGTATGTGCCTAAATGGTGTGTCAGGTCAATAACCATTTCTCCTTGGATCATGGGGGCTTAATTCTGCTCTTCATATCTGTCTTCAAGGTCAGGGGGCTGGGCACCCAGAGCACAACTGATCTTATTATTAAAAACTGAGGCAAAGAAGTCATTAAGTGCCTCGGCCTTTTCCTCATCCTTTGTCACTCTTTCCTTTGCATCCAATACAGGATGGAGATTGTCCTTAGCTCTCCTTTTGTGGCCAACATATTTATAGAAATACTTTTATTGTCTTTTAAGGCAGTAGCCAGATTAATTTCTAGTTGGGCTTTGGCCATCCTAATATTCTCCATGCATAACCTCATTACATCCTTGTAGTCCTCCTGAGGGATACACTTATCTGTGTGTGCATGTGTGTTTATGTACATGCATCCATCCAGCCAGGCAGAGGCTGTGCTGGAAAACCAGACATATTTTCCCTCTGTCACCTGTGACACATTGACGCTATTTATAACCCCGTTCTTGGAAATGCTGGGGGGAGAGCGTGAAGGTGGTTGGAGTATTAAGATACTTCTCTTTCTTTTTTAGGAGGCTCCATGTTGGTTAAAACTGCTTCTAAATATAGATAAAAGCACATCTCTGTGACCTAGTTAGGCCATGGACAAAAGAAGGCATTTTAAAAATGTGCTTGCAAGCAAATTATTTCCTTATAACAGGTTAGACTGTAGAATCATCTTTGAGATACTGTTTGAAGCCAAAGGCTCAGTGATGAAATTTTAAGATGGAAAATTTGCACAAAGGGATCAGTCAGTGCACAGATAAGGTGTAGTAACTGAAGCAAAAATTGTAGGAGCTCTAAAATGTTTATCAGAAAACACCTGTGATAGTAGAAAAGGCTGGAAAAAAATGCTTAAAACTGGGACAAGTGTTTAATAATTATACCAGGATGTGACTTTCAGTCCCTGGCTCACTGACTGGATATAGTCTAAGTATATATACACACAGCATGTGTACACCATTTTTGTGTTTGTATGTGTATATAAGTAATATAACCATGCAGTGCGTGATCCATCAGAAAGGATTGTTAGGGGATATGCATTCTGCTATGTTTCCTTGTCATCCTAAGTCCCTGGGCAAAATAAGGAGCAGTTAAATCTCAAAGACTCTTTGGGTGCAATGGCTTGGCTTACTAAAGAGGAAAAAGGGGAGAGGAATCCTTTGAATAGCGAAAAAGACTCCACTCAGTTTTTTGTTGTTTTTTCTTCAAAATTCAGTTTAAGCAAAGTTAAACTCCCACAGTTTGAACAGAAATTATGCCTGTACACCAAAGTCTTCCCTTCAAGTATCTTTCATCTTGTGTAACTGATTCTTTCCCAGCAATACGGGTATAAAATGCTTCAGAAAGCCCACAACAATTGAAAACCCAGCTATGTTATTTACTGCTTTTGTTAGATTATTGGAATACTGCCAAAAATACACAGAAGTGACAGAGTTGTGACTAATTGCTCTCTTGTCTCTTGGCTGCCAGTTACTCCCTTCTTCCACTGCCTGAATTATGCAAAATTTCCATCTTTCTGGAATACAGAGTCATGGCAAAGGCTGTAGAATGGCTTGAAATTACTAGAAAGGGTTAATTTTGTTGCACTACTAACCTTTCGCTGCTTTCACTGAGCTTATGGCTTTATTCCACTGTCCACAGCTACACACATCACAGGACCAAACCTACAGGGGAAAGTATTTAAACAGTCAGTGACCAGCAGTCAGAGAGGTGCTACACAATCCAACAAAAGAGGACCTAAAAGGGAGGGAGAGCACAGATTTGCAGTGTAAATATTTTTTTTATATTTACAATATATTACAATATATTGAAGTGTAAATACTTTCTGTTCTTTATTTTTTTCTCTTCAATCTGCCAAACAATATGGTGTAGAAATTAATTAAGGAAAGATTAGCTGTAACCTATCATCTGTTTTCATGATGGTAGCAAACCCTTACTAATTTCTAGGGAAGCATGATCTTCACTTGACCAGAACTTAATTCCATAAATATGTGAGTCCTGAAGAAACCGTAGAAGAGACTACAGATCTGACCACCATGCAAGAAGTATCTAACGAGCTTTGAAGCTTTCAACTGCACCCCCCCAGTAATTTTGTTCTGTACGACTCTGGAGTAGCTGATCTCATTTTAATACCCAACAATAAATAATGAGGACGTAAATTGAAAAACATTTGTTTCAAATATCTCTTAGGGATCTTTTATGTTTCCTATAAAAGCACTTTAAAACCTCTTTCTTCCGCACTTAGTATTTGAATTGTAATGCTACGGCGGCTTGTGATTCTAAACACTGAGTTTAGTTTAAACCTGGGTAGATATTATAAAATCCTATCTTTTATCAGTAGCATTTCAGCTCCTCAGTTTTGAAAACTTGGTCTGGAAATCTCACTGAGACAGGGGTTTTCATGCTGTATTGGCACTTAAACTTAAAAAAAAAACACTAAACCTAGCAGTCCAGAGCTTATTAAAAAGTTAATTTCTTTCAAACAGACAATCATCCTTACAGTTTCTTTCTATATGTAAATACTTGTAAATACATGATTTTGAAAAATAGAATGTCAAATAAGCTCCCTCCCCACACTTTCAAAAAAAGAAAAGAAATACTACAGTGAGTTCAGGTACTTATTGAAATATTTCCACAATAGAATATTTGTGCAACACGTAATGACGTTGTTAACTTCCATTAAAGAGGAACAGTTTAATACAGAATATGAATCCCCTTTTATTTTCTCATTTATTTTTATCATATTTCTACAAAGGATTAAAGATGTAAATCATGATATTCACTCTACAAGCATATGATTGTTACAGTTTCCAGTCAATATACTGCACTGAAGTCAGCAGCAAATTTTCTTTAGACTTCAGTAGAGCAAATGTTCTGCATGAAAGTGTCTTCTAATAATAAATGTGAGGCCGTGAATTTTCTCAAGCTCAAATACTGAATACTACCGTTCTGATTTTGCTCTTGGGCAACACAATGCTAAAACCAGAAACAACACCAAGATGAGTGAAGGTTTTATGTACTCTTTGACAAAGGGGAATGGTCTACTTTATTAGGAGGTATGCATTTGTGTTTGCTGTTTCACAAGAAGATGAAACAGAGGAAAGTGGAAGAAGTGTAAAGGTGGTTGAATAGACTGAATGGCTTCTCTTACTGGAAGAGAAGTTCCACATTTGATGGAACATGTATGACTGTAGAAACTGTGCCCTGTAAGAATGTATTTCTGTTTTCCTTTTGAGGCCTGAAATATTGGCATCTGTAGGGAAAGAATGAAATCTAACAGCTGTTTCTGTATTGGAAGTGGTGTAGATCAGTGAAAAATTACACACTACTATATTTCTTGAGGTAAAGTTGACCAGCTGGAGAGCTTCTGCCTTATTGAGCAACCAGCTGGGGTTTTTTCAGTCACTGACTGTTGTAACCTGTTATATACCTATGGTCATGGTTGTCTTAATAGAATCTCCTTCATTCAGTTCACATTCCCAAATAGGTTTTGGAATGTTTTTAAATGCACTAAATGTTTTGGAATAGGTTTTAAATGTACTCAGTCATACTGCTGTTGAACTAAGCACCAAATTCTTTGCTTAATTTTCACTTATTTACTATTTCTATTTATGCAAAATCCACATCAGTCTCTGGATCTGACCAAAAGGAGTTTTAAGAATTCATCTCATTTCAGCAGTGAAGCAGTGTTTCTTACTGCATCTACACTGATTTATCTGTCAGACTTCGAAAATGCTAGGAATACTTGTACAAACATGAATGCATCCACTCCTGGTAACTGAATATTTTGAGTAGTACACATCTGATCGCTCCTTATATTATCCATGCTAATTTCCTTCAGTGATGGCATGAACTCTCCATGAACCCCTTTTTTCGTTTCTCTTCCACTTCTTTTCTGCTGCCTCCAGAGTGTGAGTGAAGTCACGCAACAATGCTGCCATTCCTCATTTCCTCTTCTATTGGGAATTTAATAGTTTTAGAAAGTTGTAAATCAATCATTTAGATGTTTTTAACCTGTAATTTTCAAATGTTTCTTTTTTGTTTTCCTGGTTTTATAGCCTGTTGTGAGTAAAAAGTTAGACTAGATGATAATAATCTTCCATAGCTGTAAAATCTGTGCACCTGCTTGTTATTTGTACAGTCAATTTTTTGTTTGTAGGTAATAGTGCTACAATACTGCTGCAATAATGAATGATGCAGAAGTTCTAAATATGCTTGGAAGACACAAAGTTATTTCAATACGAGGTTCACTAGATATTGGCTCAGACTGTGATGGTTATTCAATATGGATTATTTGTATAGGGTTTTTTTCAAATTAAGGTATATTATTTACTCTAGGCTTGAGTGACTGTAGTCATTAGAGTAGGGTAGAAGATAAAAGATCACGTTCAAACGCTTACCAGAATTTCTCTAAAATCTGTGTCAACTCTCTAATTCTTTAGAGAAGCCCATGCAAAGTGTGTTGTCCATCCATGTTCTCCCAGTATAAACATCCACATTTCAAGCACACGAATTTGAAAAATTTACTCCATTAACATATACTGAGTACATGTTTTTATACTTAAGTATATGAACCGAGTATGTGTTATATACTCAAATCAGCCTTGAAGTCCTTAAGCTACATTACTTGAAGCTAACCTAAAAGCTGATTTACATTTTAAACGAAGAGAGCACTTCTGCTGCAGTGTACAGACAGGAGAAAACAGAAATTTGGACTACCTTGCAAAAATAAACATGGATTTAGGGAAAGTATCCAAAATCAATGAGTGCAGATACTGATTAGGAAGACAGAAATGGTGGGGAAACCTTAAAGAAACAGGCCTGTGCTGGAAACAAAAGCCATTGTGGAGTTTCGTCAAAACTTCTCCATACCACTTCTACAAACAGTCATTTTCTCTCTCTCACATGCATGCAGACCTGGTATTAAATGAAGGCCATGATTTAACATCTCCTTTATTGTCATTTAAGCTAAGGCTTCTTGTCACATGCCTTTGGAAACAAGTTGATCATGAAAATCATCTGGAATACTGAAAATGAGAAGTGGACCAGATCATGTTTTTTCTTCCTACATTAGTATAATAGTACTGAGGATCTCAGTGTCTTTTTCACTTCTCCCTGGGAAATTACCTTCATCTGTTGGTATCAGGCTTCAGGAGAAAACTTCTTCTTTCCATTAACAAATGTGTGCTTTTTTTCTCAGCATATGGTAAAGGAAAACTGGTAACATATGTAATTCTTCCTAAGGCATAATTATTGCTCACTGAGGTTTATGAGAAGACTTCTAATGAACTCTGAAACTAATCCGTCACAATTTTCTTTGTTATTTGTTACAGATTCTGTTGTCCAGTGAGATATGAATCCAGCTATGCCATGACCAAAATTTACTTTTAGCAAATGTATTGTGCATATATGAAAAAATTTAACTCCTATCCTGAGACAACATGCTAGCAGATGGTAACCTTTGCAGATAAATGTAGTAGAAAATATACGATCACACACATAAGAAATTGAACTGACTAAAAATCTGACATGTTTAAACATTTTAACATGACTCAGTAAACAAATGCAGCAAGAAATGAACTTTCAAAGATGTCCTATATGTTATCCTTTTTTTTTTCCTTCGTTGACTCTGTTTTGGCATGTCTTCCTTGCTTCATGTCCAAAGTTTGATTATTTTGGATATTCCTTTCTCTAAGTTCTTCCTGTGCAGTGTAGCTGCATTAATATTGTTTGGGGATGACACCAATGTGAAGAAATGGGTCTTTTTTCAGAAAATTGTCCAACACAAATGCCCTCCCTGCAATGTCTTTGTTATTCCCAAATTTTAACATTTTAAGTTACATCCTTTTTGATTTGTTTTAGCTGGAAAATACAAAATTAAGGAAACATACCAGTTTGCCTGGATTGCCTATAAAGTGGCTTTTGCAGTCATCTTGGATACATGTGTAACTTGGTTTTGTACTCAATTTTCAGGGAGCAAGACACTATGAGCACTTTTCCAGTAATACAGTTTTTTTTTGGTATTTCTTGTAATAGAAAAAAAATATTAAAATAGGATCAAAATTAATGTGCATTCACTTTTGTATAACCTCCAGATCATTTTTGTTTTGATAATTATAGGAAGTGCTAGTGAATGCCCCATCCCTGGCAGTGTTCAAGGCCAGGTTGGACAGGGCTTTGAACAACCTGGTGTTGTTGAAGTTGTACCTGACCATGGTAGGGGGGTTGGAACTGAATGACCTTTAAGGTCCCTTCAAACCCAAACCGTTCTGTGATTCTGAGGTGTTAAACTAGATTCTGAGATTTCCTCTGCTGAAAGTGTGGAGCCATCCCATCACCCACCCTACCAAAGCTGAGGCACTCTTCGTGGCATCATGAGCGCCTATAGAGTGGTTTATGGCATAACTTTTCAGTGGTGGCATTAATTAGACAGAAAAAAATTGCCTGGTGTTGTACTGAGCTGGTCTTATATAGAATCATAAAATCATAGAATAGTTAGGATTGGAAAGGACCTCAACATCATCTAGTTCCAACCCCCCTGCCATGAGCAAGGACACCTCGCACTAAACCATGTCACCCATGGCTTCATCCAACTTGGTCTTGAACGCTGCCAGGGATGGAGCATTCACAACCTCCCCAAGCAACCCATTCCAGTACCTCAGCACCCCAACAGGAAAGAATTTCTTCCTTATATCCAGTCTAAACCTCCTCTGTTTAAGTTTCAACCCATTACCCCTTGTCCTGTCACTACAGTCCCTAATGAATAGTCCCTCCCCACCATCCCTATAGGCCCCCTTCAGATACTGGAAGGCTGCTATGAGGTCTCCACGCAGCCTTCTCTTCTCCAGCCTGAACAGCCCCAACTTTCTCAGCCTGTCTTCAAATGGGAGGTGCTCCAGTCCCCTGATCATCCTCGTGGCCTTCTCTGGACTTGTTCTAACAGTTCCATGTCCTTTCTATGTTGAGGACACCAGATCTGCACACAATACTGCAAGTGAGGTCTCACGAGAGTAGAGTAGAGGGGCAAGATCACCTCCTTCGACCTGCTGGTCATGCTCCTCTTGATGTAGCCCAGCATACGGTTGGCTTTCTGGGCTGTGAGCGAACACTGCAGCTGGCTCATGTTCATTTTCTCATTGACCAACACCCCCACGTCCTTCTCTGCAGGACTACCATGAATTTCCTTTTTGCTCAACCTCTAGCTGTGCCTGGGATTGCTCTGACCCAGGTGTAGGACCTTGCACTTGGCATGGTTAAACTTCATGAGGTTGGCATCAGCCCACCTCACAAGTGTGTCAAGGTCCCTCTGGATGGCATTCCTTCCCTCTAGCGTATCAACAAAACCACACAGCTTAGTGTCATCAAACCTTGGTGTCATCAGAACCACACAAACTTGCTGAGGGCTCACTCAATTCCATTGTCCATGTCAGCGACAAAGATGTTGAACAAGACCGGTCCCAACACTGATCCCTGAGGGACACCACTCGTTACTGGTCTCCAGCCGGACACTGAACCGTTGACCACAACTCTTTTGAGTGCAACCATCCAGCCAGTTCTTTATCCACCGAGTGGTCCACCTATCAAATTGATGACACTCCAATTTAGAGACAAGGATGTCATGTGGGACAGTGTCGAACACTTTGCACAAGTCCAGATAGATGACGTCAACTGCTCCACCCCTGTCCATCAGTTCTGTAGCCCCGTCATAGAAGGCCACCAAATTGGTCAGGCAGGATTTCCCCCTAGTAAAGCCATGCTGGCTGTCACCAAGCACCTTGCTCTTTTTCATGTGCCTTAGCATGCCTTCCGGGAGAATCTGCTCCCAGATTTTGCCAGGCACAGAGGTGAGACTGACTGGTCTGTAATTCCCTGGGTCATCCATTTTCCCCTTCTTGAAAATGGGGGTTATATTTTTCCTCTCTCCAGTGTGAGTGTTGTATTCTCAGCTTAGTCCTGCTGCCAACAGGACAGTGAGTGGAAACCAGAGAGCAGTATGGCTCTGTTAACCTCTGAACATCTGTAACAGGGACTTATTGGTGGTGCCCTGAGCAGTACTTAAGCCTCATGGACCACCTCTAGTTATTTTGATGTACATACAAAATGCCCTGTGAGTATAGCTTGTGTTTGCTGCTGGTTTGGTTCTTTATTTATCTTTTTCTTATCCTCCTTTCTTCTTTTTTTCTTTTTCTTCCCTCTTGTGAGTTTTCTTAGTTCTTCTCTTATGTTTCCTTCCCTCTTCACTTCTCTATTCTATCTGTGGTTCACTCCCTCTCTGCTTCTCTATTCTATCTGCTAAAATTGTCAGCAGCACATAGACAACCTAGATAATGAAATGGATGTTAAATCCACAGGCTCTGAAGCTGTTTTCACAAAGTCACCCCAAACCAGACACACATGATAGGAACCTGCAAAGCCCAGCAAATTATCTCATCTAAAAGTGTGTAATGGAACAAACATTACAAATATCCTCAGATGAGCACTTCCACCTTCCTGATTCTTTGGTACCAGCAATGAATTCAAGGCTACTTTGGGGTAGGAACAAAGTGGAGAAGGAGCAGTTATTTGCTGGCATATCTATGGGTACACAGCGAAGCCCTGCCTTATCTCTGCCCACAGCAGCATGGGCCTTTCTCTTTCCCCACACAGAAACCTGTTAAGTGTAGCCTGAAATAGAGCTGCTGGTGAGGTAGAGGAGGATGTAAAACCAGACATATCAGCACAGGCTACTAGTGTAGCTACACCAAGATACTTGTGAAGGATATAAAAACCAGAAGAAAGTATTGTGACAGCTTTCCAGTATCGTCCTCAGTCCTCCAGCTCTCTGTGGCTCAGAGCTTTCCTGACCCAAAGATGTTGAATTCTGACTTATTCTATTCCTTGAAGAATGGATGAGGATGAAAGTTATTTAATATAAAAATTAAAAGACAACTGTTTTTTGTGGGATAAGGGACATACAAAGATAGGAAGTGAGATAGCTTTGAGTGCTTTGGTGGAGGCTCTTGTACCTCCAGAGAATTAGAGGGAAGCCAGAACAGTGAGAGCTGCACTGTGCAGGAGGATAGATGCCTACCTACTCTCTTCTCAATCTACCTCTCTAGGAAACACTTCTATTTCTTCTCCTGAAAGTCCCCTGAAACCAATGTGTACTGAAGGTTATTTCACTCGTGCCTCACTTTCTACCCCCCCATCAAGTCTTTCAACAGCTGACACTGTCCTGTTTCAACTTCTCCTGCCTTTAGAAGCCATTACTTAGCCACTCTAAAGCTAGATAATTTTTTCTGATAAGCCTTTTACTGTATAGCCTTTACGTTAAGGGGTTTTAATGTACAATACCTTTCTTTTGTTCTTTCCTTGTTGACCAAAATGGGAAAGTGAAACACGTCCATATACTGAATAGAAGTTTGGAAGATACATGGGGGTGAACTATTTGCCTCAAGCAGGTTAACCAGTGCCATAGAATCATAGAATAGTTAGGGTTGGAAAGGTCCTTAAGATCACCTCATTCTAAATACTCTGCCACGGGCAGGGGATGCCTTACACTAGACCATGTAGCCCAAGGCTCTGTCCAGCCTGGCCTTGAACACTGCCAGGGATGGAGCACACACAGTGTGTGGCACTGGAGGCACACCTATGTCCATGTCAAGAAGAAATTTTCTTAGGTACCCCAGGCTAGTTTTGCCTGTTTTCAAACGAAAACACAAACACAAAGCTGAGCTCTGAGACCTGTTTTGCAGGAAGGCCTGAATTTAGATTGAGGATGTACCGTAAAAAATTGTACTCACCCATACTTGTCCCTTCTAGAGCTTTTGCACTACAGAGAAGGGGTCGTCTGTCAGAATGAACTAAAGGGAGCCTGACACCATAGCCAAACCATAAACACAATCACTCAGGAGGCGGATGTGCCTTTAACTTTCAATGAACCTGGAGAAACAACACCTGGAGGGGTGCCCAGACCTACAGTTACATGGATGGAATCTGCAGCCCCTGTCTATCCCATTTGTCTTCTCTCTGCTCCCTGCCCCTTGGCAATGGCATTTTTGTCTGTGTAATGGACCAGATTCAGCAAAAGGGGAGCAGGGTTACCCTTACAAGCTCTAGTTAGGACACTCTCTTAATAGGCTGGAGATGTGGGTCCAAATTCCCTGGGGAGAAAGAGGGAAAATTAATCCAAGTCTCCCACCTTGTAGCTGTTCTATTTTGCACCAGATTTGATGTCTTTGGTGTATATTCAGTTTTATACAAATACTCTTACAGGACTGGGTCCCCAGGAGCATTTTCTCATAGGTATACTGAGTTTTCAGACCTTGCCCAGCGTTCAGGGCTGGCCATGATGGTGACATTGAGAGCACATATACAGCAGTACAGCTTCAGATATGCTGTCTATGAATTAGCTGCTCAGTCAGCAGTGCTGCTGGCTCCTGGGCAAAGCTTGATGAGGACCTGGGGCTCCCTTCAAGACTGCCCACTCAGGAGCCAGACTCCTGGTTCCCACACTCCGGTGCTGAAGGCATCCTCCCCAGAGCTACTCACCTCGGCAAAAATCCTATCTCTCCATCCCTGCTTCCTGTCTACTTCCATATCTGCCAATGCAAATTAAAATAGTACATTTTTGGCACCATAGGAATCCTATGTATTAAATAGTTTTTCCTCTGAAAAATTATCAAATAACACTAATGAGGGTTTAGGATTTTTTTTTTCTTTTCTCACCACACAAATATTAAAAGAGATGGGCTGAACATGAGAACAAATAAATGGTATTAATGTAAGGAAACATCTAGTAGTAATACAGTAATATTGAACAGAGTGTGTGTGGTCCCTGAAAGAACACTTTGGGCATAATCTCTCCACCTACAAAGCACAGCCATTAAATGCTACAGAGTGAAGTGGAGACAGAGGGTTTTGAGCTGTGCAGTAGTATTATTTTAAAACAACGGAGCTACACAGAATACCCAAAATTAGAATGATCAGAAAAGCATGCCCTTCCATAACCCTTATGCTGCCCTGCTTGGGCTGTTGTTTCAAAAGTAAACCTTTCACTGGCATTCATGACCTTTAAAAAGGAAATAGATTGAGCTTTCCTTCCTACTGTAGTCCCTGTGTCGTTATCATCTCTGTGAAGGCCAGAAAGATGGTCTGGTCTCCTCCTACCTCTTTGTTATCGTAAAGGGTAACTAAGGGCCACTTTCAGCCTTGGTTCTTCAAGCCATCCTGCTGGCACCCTTAGCACCATTAGCAGTTAATAGCACCTCCCAGGCATGGCATTTGTAAAGCAACAGGTATCTCAAAAAAGAAAGTACCAGGTGAAATGTGCACTTCTGCCTGTAGAAAGGCCAAGAGATGATAGGATTGTATAGGAGACTTTCATATAAAGTCTCCAAAGCAGATTTTTTTTCGTAATGAAAGTCTAGACATGGAGAAGTATTATTAATCTTCAGCAGGACCATTGGTTTAAGTGTTTATTTTGCATTCAGTTCTTTGTTTCACACAATACAAAACTCATAGTGAAACTGAAGTAAAGTAGTAGGTATCATGTGTTTCAGTAAGACATTCTATGTCCTAAAAGAAGTAAAAGAAGAGGATTTAATCCAGAAACTGACAGAAATAAGAAGAATATATCTGCTACTGAACACTCCCTTTGGTGTCCAGTTATTAAAAGTAATTACTATATGAGGCTTTCTTAGATTTCAGATGAAGTTTGAGCAGACTTGCTGGAAAAGCTGCTTGGCTGAAAGGACTACTTAAGCCCTATTAACCTCTATTACTCGCAATAAAACTGGCTCAGTAGTGACTTAGACATTTCCCTCTGAACATAAGTTCAATAGGAAACACAGCAAAGGAATGAGAGATGTCAGTGACATTCCTAGGACACCACTGTGTTTATTCCATTAATACCTAAATAGAAAAAAAACATATAGGAATCATAAGCAATGACACAGAGTTAAAGATGGCTCTTAAGGCAAATTTCTGGGGCATTGGAACTGACTATTTTCTATGTATCTGCACCATGATTAAGGAGGTCTGCTTTTCAGTCTGTCAGAGTTAAAACATCAAAACCACTTTGATTAGGTATCTATTGTTAAGAAAAATATCACCTTTACATACACCTCACAACTGCATTCAAATAAGCATTAACTTCTAAAAATCAGTTGAATTTATTTAAAGAGTAATGTACTTAGTTATTCAGTTCCAGCATAAATGGTATGTTTGATCGATCACTCGAAGTGCCTACAAGAAAGCAGTTTAAGATAACTTCCTCCCTGACTTTGCCCTTCACCTGTACTACCACACTTGAGCTTTCTCCTTGACTAAACAGCAAAAAGCAAATGTTCTCCCTCTCTGATCCCCAAGATGCATCATGCCTATGGTCTTAATTCTTTTGTTGGCTTCTAGAAAGTTTTTAAAATAAACAGTTTGTTGCCACAACTGAAGAAAATCTGAAATTTAAAACAAATTTTATATTGCTTCAGTGATTTTGATCAATTGGAAAGCAAACCTCTATGTAAATCAACTAACAGGGAAAAAATCTTGAGGTTAACTTTTTTTAAACTGAAACAGATTTAAAACTCCAATTTTACTGAATTCAGTAAATTAGCATGCAGAGTGGCAATGGCAGCTCAGACTTAGCCAAATGTCATAAGCAGACACTGGAACAGAGTCCAGAGCTACAAACAAATAAGAAATTACCTTTTGCCAAAGGTGGGGTGGTGGAGGTTGGAGGTGAAGAGTGAGAAGAAACCCAACATAGTTTCAAATCTGAAATTCTGAACGTTTCCCAAACCACTCTAATACTAATCCTTCACCATTAGTGATGCCAAAGGCTTGTTCTGGGTACTAACTTATTTCAGATTTTCATTACAAGAAAAAAGAAACAAAAGAAAACATCAAAACACAGTGATGCTACCCCATGACTAAGAATGGCATCCAACAATATAAAATGAAGTTCTGTGAAAACCACCTTATATATCAAAACCATTTCCTTAGCAATCTGCTCCTCCTCCCCTCAACTCCTCCACCAACCCCCTAATTCTATTCAGGGATTCTTGCCACATGCAAAAACCTGGAAGATTTTATAGAATTTATTGCTGTGTTTTGGAAGGAATAGCTGTGTTCTGGGAGGAAGAGCAGGCAAGAGGACATTACCCAGCGAATAAATAATTGTGTGAATTGTGTTCCGATTCACTGTCCTAACTGTGCTCAGTAACTTCCACTCATATTTTCTTGTGTTTGGTATTGAACGAGCTTGTGAAAATCCTCACTGCAGTTATGAGGGAGAATCCAGATCCTGATCATTTGCCTGCAGAATCCAGTGATACCTGTTCGATTGCATTTCTTTACCTGCAGCTTAAGCTTAGGTGGGCTTGCCTTTGTAAAGGACATGAAAAAGTAAATTAGTGTATTTGGGTAAAAGCACATACTTTTTCCAGTTTATAAAGTCGTTAGTAGCAGACACAGCACAGAGGCCTCCACAAAACAAAAGGTCTTTCATTGCTGCAACGAAGAGTCTAACAGTTATGTTGCAACCCTAACCATAGAAGACTAAAGCATTAGTGTATTCTGCACAGTCAGAAATAGTAAAAACCAGTGAAGAGGAAGACTGGAAGTCATCTTGTCCCTCCCAGCCAACACACATGTAGCTTATCAGAAGGCCTGGTGTCAGAACAAGCTTCTCCCCCAGAAGGGACAAAACTGTGTACTCCCATTCCAGAACTGCCACAGCTGCTTCTGTACCCTGGGAACACCACCCTGCCAAATTTTTTCCAGAAGGAGAAATTAGGTGGTTTTTAGTTTTCATCAGGCCTCAAGAGGCTGTCATGAGTGATGCCTGCTTGATGTGAATTATTATTCCTTGTAGTACAGCATCATCTAACAATTAAAAATGTATGAACCTTCTTGTAACCTTGCTTTCAATTTAAAATCAGTTGTACCTTTCTCTAATTCATTACCAAAAAGTGATGTTAGCAATGTATGAGACTCAGTTTACCTTGTAGCTCTTTGCAATTAAATGAACCTTCAGATTCAATGAACATTTGTATTTCTCAGTATTCTCTGAATTCTAGGGCTGCTAATGAGAATAAGAAGCTGGAAAGTTTGATGTTTCCAGATTACTTTTTTTACGAGTATTGGTAGAGAGTAAATGGGTTTTCAGGAAACACTCTTTTATCCTAAGTTTTTCTTGTAAATCACATGAATGCATATACATCCACAAAGTAGAAGGGAAATGTGTCAATGTTTTAGCTTTCACAGTGTCAGACAGAGGGAAGAGAAAGTTACTATTTTTTTTCAGCCTTCATTCAAATAATTAGTAATGTGCCGTTCTAACATACGAAGCAGGAAATAAGGAGTGAAAGTAGAAAGAAAAAAAAATTACAAATATTCACGTAATTTCTTCCCATAACCTTCAGAGCACAAAAATATTTTCTTTCAATATATAATTACTTTGCTTAATTACTTCCAGTGACGTTAGAAGTCTTTACAATATATTAAATATTTTCAGTTTAGAAGGAAAATGCGATGTTTTGCTTATCAAGATTAGGGTAACACTAGTATAAAACTATTTGTTTTACAAAAGCAAGTCACCAAGTTATTAAGTTGGAAGAAACTAGAACAAAGATTAAATACTATTTTTCTTTGGATCATTAATATTTTAGAAACCAGACAAGATACAAACGTAGATGCCAGATGGACATAAAGAAAAATCAGACATCCAGTATGCAATTCAATACGTGTTTCAAGTAGTCAGTGCGTATATTAAAACATATTATAGACCTCTTTGTTGGATGAAAATCTTAGTATCATTCCACTACATTTAACAGCAATGGAGAGCTGTGGTCTCAGTTTCCAGATATCAACTTTCCAGCAGAAAGAAGATAATCCCAGGTCACCTTTTTCCCAGATTTGTTTCTTTCCTTTTAAATGATTCACACTTTTCATCTCTCTATAAGGCTGACATTC
Organism: Melopsittacus undulatus; assembly: GCF_012275295.1. Taxonomy (NCBI): domain Eukaryota; kingdom Metazoa; phylum Chordata; class Aves; order Psittaciformes; family Psittaculidae; genus Melopsittacus; species Melopsittacus undulatus. The sequence goes on along the minus strand of NC_047557.1, from coordinate 27,425,382 downwards.
CTTCCTTTTCAGTGATCTTCTGGGCTTGTAAACTGGAATGGGGAAAATGAATGCATTTAAGAAGAAAATGCTCATAACAGGGGGTCTATTTCTAAAAATCATTCGGGGTATAAACTTAGTTCATCAAACAAATGAGTGATTTTGCAACTCTCTGTAGCAGTCTACACAGCACTAATAAGGTCAGTTTGTTTTATTGGGTCAGTTACTACTGGGGAACACACATCAGTGCTCAGAAGCAACAGACCATTTCTTATCAACTAATACAAAGCTATTTTTCTCTGCATAGCTTTACCTGACTTGTGTCCTTAGACCATGGTCACAGAAAACCACTGTTACCTTATGCAGCCTTTACTGCTTTTGTTTCTCATGGTGATACTCTGATGACATGACTGGCTGATTGGAGCAGTCCGTTCAGATAGATATCTTTCTGTGGCATCAAGCCTTTGCAATATCAAGGATTGCAAGCAATGTTAAGTACTTTCTGGATAATCCATACTCTTCTGCCTCTATATAAGGCTTATTTTGGATTGCTACCATGATTCATCCCCCTGTGCTTCTCCCATTCTAAATCCTGCCTGTCTGATGCTACTAGAAACAGCACCTAAAAGACATGCCAATATGCTCTTCTGTGAGATGCACATCATGCCTCTCAGTCCACCACTATCTGCTCTACATCCAGATAGTCCTGAAGCAAGGCTCTTACTGATGTTCTTATTTGAAAGAATGCAAAACCAGTAAAAAAAAAATTCAAATTATCTCCCGGTCAAAAATCTACATTGCAGGTTCAAAAATGGTAGTAGGAATGTAAATCTATGTTACTATCCTGCCTCCAAAACTCTGATTATCAACAGTTTTCATTATTAAAGAAGCTGGTCCTAAATACAAAAAGGCAATTGACATTTAAAAGAAAGACTTTTATCAGTGTCTATGCTTTTTGAATCAGACCTGTTAACCTAGGATTTCCATAACTATGACTTCATTGTAACATCTTCGCTGTCACTGTTGTAGTTTTGTTTTTAATTTTCAGAACAAAAGCAAAATCTCTATATATTTTCTTCCATTATAATTCCAAACAAATCAAATGGAAATAGTTTATTGGAAATGCAAATGAAACATTAAATAATTCTCTGAGAAAATACATACACTGACTTATGTATGATATATACATAAATACAGCTCTTAGCAAGAGAAGCAATAACACTTTAAGCAAAATAAACCGAGCCTCTCTGTTTTTACTCTTGGTTTATTGCTTCAATGTTATTTTTTTATTAACATAGAGGTGAATAACTGAAAATTCCTTTCACAAGCATTTAAGTTGTACCATAAGATGGTATTAGATTTGTACTCAGTGCTGTCTCAGACTATACCCTTCCCTGCTCGCAAATATCTCAGCTTCTGGGATAAAGATTACACATCAGCTAAAAATCTCCTCTTCCTGACACCTGAAGGAAGGTATTAGTTGTGTTACAAACTACCATAATACTAAATCATTTACAGTTATTTCAGCAATAAATTACACAATTTGAAAACAAATAAACTCCAAAGGATTGCTCAGATGTACTATTTGAAGGAAAAGTAAGAACTGTAAGTGAAATCTAAGAATTGATTTCAAAATTCAAGGTCTGTTTTTCACTGTCAAATTATTAAGCGTTTATTCAAGAAATGCTCTTTCTGTGTGCTTAGTATTTGGGAATGGGTTTAAAAACCACATATACTGCTTCTGGCCGCCTACTATGGATATGAATGCACATTCTTATTTATGTATTTCAGACAATCTCCCAGAGAAAGAGTGCACTGTATACATGTCCAGATTAAGAATACATTAATGTCTAGTATCTTCAGAATCAAAACTGGTACCTGAAGGCAGCAACTGGCTCTTACCTACATGACAAGCTGAATTTCTGAACTAACCAGACCAAAACTTACAGGCAATTGCAATCCAGACTAACACTCTACAGCTTGAGAAAAATCCCACTGCAATTACAGAGCTTATGTTTAGGGTTTGTTGTTTGGGTTTGGGGTTTTTTTTATGTTTGGGAGACTATTTCTCACTTAAAGTGAAAGTGTTTTTCCATATATTTGACATGTAACTTGTCACAATAGCTGTCCAAATCATCTATTTCATTTGAATCAGTATTTAGTCACATAAAACATAATCTCATGTGTCCCAAGCGAAAGATATGGAAAGTGGTTTTCATGGCAATATCTGGCATTTACTTGCTGTTAGCAGAGGATTCTTCGTGGGTTAAGTATAACCATATAAACCTAATAACTGGTACCAACCTAAACCAAGCTGCAACATTAAGGTGCAGAGTTCGAGAAACTTCCTTTGGTAGAACCCATCTGCTGCTCCTGAAGCAAAGGGAATCTACAACTTACCCAGAAATCGGGCTGACATGGGGGTAGATCACTTCTTCCTAAAGAAAATCTTGCAGAAATACCCCAGATGCAGGGAGAAGAAAATCATCTCCACTACTTGGTTCAGCGAGGGGTGGGAGCAGAGGGCTGTCCTGGGCCAGAAGCGCAGCCCAGGTGCCCCGGTGGGAGCAGGAGCAGGGCAGCTCGAGCTGTCTTGCCAGCTCCCCGGGATGCCTGCCCGCCATTTGGAGACACTCTGACCGAGCTCCAGGCATCCTGCAGAGGACCCTGTGCTTCAGAGAGCAGCAACTTGAAGAAATACTGAATCAGAAGACGACCAAGCTTTCCTTTTGCAGAGAAATTGACACCTGTCCTAATTCTTCCCCCCCCCCCCCCCCCCCCCCCCCCCGGCATTCTACTTCTATAAAAGCCTCTGTGTGGGTGATATTTGAAACATATGCTCACATTCAATCACTCATTTTACATGCAACTGCTGATCATTCTGATACATTTAAGCCCAACATGAAAAATATTGATACCTACAACAATGCAAACAACAAATAAAAATTTGAATCCACCCTATTACCAATGCTGGTGATCAGCCTCAGTTTGACATGAAACTTTTTGTTTTCAAGTGAGAACCTGGAAGTATCTTACCATGTCTTAAAAGTCACCATTCCTACACTAATCATATACACAGATGAGTAGAGGTAAACATGTGTAATCATAAACACAATACAGTTTCAAGGGAGAAAAAAAAAAGTCCTAGTAATTCTTCTCCCACTATAGCACAGGATAGTGGGTTGGAGCAGACTTCAGTAGTGGCAGATGATATATGAAATACATCGATTTGCATATGACAAAGCTTTTGTCTGTCTTTCAGCAATGGCCCAGTGAACCTTGCTGAAACATCCAGGATAAGATTAGTGAAGCCTGAAACAAGATTCTGGTAGCAGAAGGGATATATGCAAAATTCTCAGCAGATTATGTTATGAATATTATCAGTCTCAATGGAAAACATTCTCTTGTCTGTGCTGGTTAAACAGTATGCTATTAACACCAGTATCTAAAAAACAGACTATAGGTAACTATAGCATAAATATACTCCTTGTCAATGCATATGGTTATTATCTTTTTATCAGTTAAATGTGCATCTGATTAATGCCTTTTCTTAATACAGAAGCATATATATTGTACTTGTAAAGAGTTAACCATAAATACATTTTTACTTAACTTACCAGTTGTTGAAGCTGGAAGGAGTCTTGCCCTAAACTCTCTACCTGCTGTCATGTTGGTAATCTCTGTCTCTTTCTCCCTTTCTCTCCCTCCCCCAGTGCAGAGATTGCAGTAAACTTAGAAAACTAGCAGGGACAGTGTTTCAAATGACTTAAGAAAGAGAACAGGAACAATCATTTCGTTCTCTTTTTTTTTCAGATGAGTACAGTACCTTCAGAAAGAAGGAAGGAAGGGAGGGGAGAGGAAGTCAACAACCCTTTGCTTTCCTGCAAAAAAATAAGGAAACAGAAGATAGCAATCTCATTTTCTCTCAAACAAAATGTTTGGAAAAATAAATATATCTAAATTAAAAGGAATTCCTCAAGTATTATATCTGAATTATTGGTGTCATAAAACCTACTTTACAGCTTGCTATGTGCAACTACATGAAATTAATTTCCAACATAGTGGGTAGGAATAAAACACAAGTATCTTATGCAGAGCAATTAGCCATAAGCTTTCATGAACAGTGTAGGCTTTTACTATAGAGAAGGACTGATCATAGCTGTATACATATGTCTTGTTTCCATGGTGATATAGGTACCCTCTTTACTGTGATCACAAGAAAATAGTACATTAGGTATTTATAGAAAGCTGTGAAATAAGAAATGGGATAAAAAGGGTCACAAGATTGATAAGGGTTCAGTAATCTGTAACTTATCTCAGAGATTTTCATCATAGAAGGCATGCTGCTGTATCCAAATGAACCAATTTGCTATTTTTTTGGACACATTTTATACTGTATTTTGTTCCTTTCTTTACTCATTAAATATATTTTGACAAAGAGATACTGGCCAGCTGGCAAGAGTTACACCTCAGATAAGTTTAGTCTATTGTGCTCTACTGTATTTTTTGTTTGCTTGTATGTTTTCCCCTAACTTCATCTATCATCTGAAGTTCACTTACAGTGATATTTTTTTCCTTTTTTTTTATATATATTCTTGCCAGTAAACACCTTCACACTCTCACTGGGGCTGCATTTTTCAGTTAATCTTGTAATGTGGTGCTGGAGATGGGGCTCCTCATTGGTGACTAATTCAGGGGCGAGTTGTATAAAAGACATAAAACAAAAAGCCATTTGAAATGGCCCACTCCTATAATCTCTGCATCCAGACTTTGCTCTGAGAGCAATAGCTAGATGAATGTTGCTAAAGTAAATTGAGATATTGCTATAAATCCATTGTTAATGGGAAGACAAGCTGGTATTCTATCCCATAAAAATTATTATTTCTTTTATTGTACAGTAATGAAAATTGATACGCTGCAAACCGACATAAGAAGTAGCTCTCTGGCACCTGTGTTCCTTCATGCAGTTCCTGGTGCTATTTCCAGAAGACATCTAACAATTTTTTTTTGGCTGGAGAGGCTTGTATTTTAATGTTCAGAGACTGAAAGCTTTGATAATGGACATCAGAACCTGACAAAGCAGTACAGGTGTTATGAGTGATCTCCAGTGTTTGGAGGGTGAATTTTAAAAACAAAAGAATGTAATGCACTTAGGTATATACTGAAAATGAAGTCCTTGATACTCCTTGGGATTGGAGGCCCTCCACAAAGAGATGTCTAGTGCATACCAACCACAAGGAAAGTAAAAAGACATGGGAAACCACCAAATTAATGTATTGTCCTGGGAGGGTCAATCTAATGGCTCAAAAAATTTTATTTTATTTTGAAATCGTTTTTCAAGATCTTAAACATGGTAGAAGCTTCCGGGTTTTTAAAGTTTGTTTTATCTATTTATTTGCCAGGCATGTCAGGTTAATGAGACCCTACACACTGCCATTATGTATCATTTTGTTCCTCCCCATTGGAGTGTATTGAAGAAATTTAGTTGAAAACCTAGACTAAGTTAGGATTATACTTAGATCAGACTAGATCTTCTGCCAGACTGACAGCTAAAAAATTAAAGCCTTGATTTCTTTTTGTTGTTGTTGGTTTGTTTTTTCTTTTCTTTAGCTCCAGTAAGGAATAAATTTTGTTTGGAAGCTTCTTCCATTGGCATCCTGTATGTTCAAAATAAAAATGAAATAAACATATTCAGCAGGCTAAAAATAATTTAAGCCTCTATCCAGCATGGATATAAGAGAACACAGAGGTAACTGCAGCAGCAATGGTATTTCACTTCATACTGAAAAAAATGAGTCCGCAGGCAAAACATGGAGACATTTACTGGTGTGCTTGCTTGCTTCAGGACAGTAATCTCATACATCTGAGCTGTCTGTAAAAAAGTAAGATTAATATCTTCCTTCCAGTCTACAATATACCTGTGGAATTTTAAGTGGGTAAAAATAATACACTTCTCACTTAGAGACAAAAAAATATTGAAGGACACCTAATTGTTTTCCTTACGTGACTATCCACTTTGCTTTCCTGGTTTCTGTTCTGCACTGCATGTTTACTGTAGACTGTTCAGGAGCAAGCAGGCAGAATGCTAATGGGACCAGAGACAAGTGGAGCTTGGCCTAAAGGACCCCCCTCATGTGCTGCAGAATGTGAAGGATGTGGCTGTAGTTACCAATATCCAGTTACATATTGTGATTTGTTGAATGGCTATGCGTCACATTGTTACACAGTAATATAACTCCAGGGTTTTCTGGTTGCTTGTTTTCTGTTTGTTTTTTAGTTATTATAATCATACTATATGTATTTAATTTTGTTTCTCACATTAGAATATATTAGGATATTAGAAATGATCCAGATATTTTACACTACTACGTGTCTTTCATGATCATAGTATGATCAAAGTATTCTCACATCTGTTTGCTTGTACAGCTAGATGTACTACTCTGACACATACATATTTTTACTTCTGAGTCAAGTAATATCTAACCACCATTTAAATTAAATACTGACATTTGCAGACTACAACCTTTGGACCAATCATATTTTTTCAGTTGTTTTGGGAAGAGAAAAGTAGGGATTTTTATTAAAGAAAGGAACTTTCCTGGCAAATACTTTATTATAATTTAAAGTGGCCTTTATAACTCATGCTGGGCCAAACTAATTTCTGGTAAATGACATTGGCTGAAGTCATTCAAAGACAGGCTTTTCCTGTACCCTGTATGTAATCATCACAACTACCTTTATTAAAACAATACCATCAAAAGCTATTTTAAAATAAGATGGTATGATTAAGAGGATGTGTTTTCATCTTTTAACATACATAAAGTTATGTGAGCAGGACTGTGAGCCCTATTCAGGTCAGAGGTGGATAAGAAATTGTCTTTAGTTGGTATGTTTGAATTTGATGTCACGTTTGAAGATCTGCAACACATGGAAAGTTGCCAAAGTATCCAGCAAGTGTTTTCGTCTGGCTATTTGACAGCAGTAAAGGTTGCAGTCTTACCCCTACTTAGACTGGAAAATTAATCCAACATTTGTTCTTGTTTTCTTGATGACCTCACTTGATTAAGAGTGTTTATGTACTCTAATATCCTCTAAGTGTACAGTAACATCTGAAATTACCTAACATGTTTACAAGCTTAGGCTGGTCATCTAATGTAAAATTTGTCACTCTTTAGGAACAGGCATATTCTTCCCTATGCAGTGATGTTCCTTACTTTGTTAGTTCTGACAATATGATAATATTTTGCCGGGAACTCTGAGTTTATATTCCAAGATAAATTTGAAATTAATGTGGATTTACCTATATTTTTCATCAGCCTGCAACTGCAGTCATTTGCATTTTAATTATTTTAGTCAGCTTAGGTAACATAGTCTCTGTCTTAAGAGAAGTAAACAGTAGTACTGATTTTTGAGGTACGATTTTGTCTTTTAGCTTGTGATATTTTTCCAAAGTATTCAGTGATTGTTCTTCAGTTGAAGGGCTGTGGGCACTTCAAAAAGGCCCTTTCTGGGAGCAAGATAGTGAACACCTACCACCACTGCTACCAAGTAGTATACCTCTGATTTATAGAGCCCAGGAAACTCTTGGGAAATCGGTACTCCATACCTGTGTGAAGGGCGATAAATTGTGTCTGAAGGGTTTTTTAAAATGAATGAGGAGAGAGAGAGAGAGAAGGAAAGAAGGAAAAAAGTTTGGGGGAAGGGAGGGTGAGTGGGAAGAAGGAAGGCAGAAGAGGAAAGGGAAAAAGGGAAGGGAAGGGAAGGGAAAGGAAGGGAAAAGGGCCCTTCTACTTGTGTTTAGGCTGGAGTTTTGGTATATTCATTTTTTTGTTTGCTTGGATTTGGGCTTGGATTTGCTTGTGCTCTTGTATTTTCGGATTTGTTTTGTACCTTGACACTTCTGAAATACAAGGCAGATCAAACACTGTACTGCTGCAGTCCCCATTCATTTGATGTTCCTACTTACTGATGTAAGACTTCCCCATAACTGAAGATAATTGTGTTAGGTCCCACACATATTAAAGGCTACAGCCAGCAATCAGAAAATGCAAACTAATTGGCTGCATGTGACAGAACATATGGTTAAACACATGAGCTCACATGAGTTCAAAGCAGTTATCAATAAATAAAAAGGGAGTGCTAAGAAATCTAGACAAGAATAATTAGGGGAAAAGTGGAGCTCTAAGGTCTGTTAGGTTTCCTCTGTTCTTCAAAAAGTTCAAATGGGTCTTGGATTTATTTTAATAAAACACTTTTAATAAAACATTTGTGGTAAAACTGCTGTTGTTTTGTAGAAAAGAATTTGGGTTTAACTTAAAGCACAGGAACAGAAAACCTACAGGAAACCCTCAAACTACTCTAGAAGTCTTTCCACTGGGATTTCTTTAGCTTTCCGTTTTGCTCATTAGGGCTGCTCACTTCGGTATACACCAAAAGCATGCCCTGCTACAACACTGCTGGCGGTCATTCTGCATATGCATAATGTCAGAATACCCCTTCTACGAAGTTATTACTCAGTAAACAGTGTTACATGGTTCCTGAATATTTCTGGAGAAGCTGTCTATGTGTGTGTATGTGTAGTGATTGACAATGGTGCTATTTTGTGTGGTACTTTTAATTATTTTTAGGAGTCTAGCAAGATTTTTAACTGGCAATTCTTGGTCTCAGGCAAGTCAGTAAAAAGGAGGATGGAGGAACAACCTGGGGTAGAACTGAAGACTGCAGTTACAGAACATGCAAGCTGCTAGGCTTGCATGTTTATGTGTTGAGTTTTATGCACGTTTTTTGTCTCCTATTAAACACAGACTTAAAATGATAGATATTTTCCCTGGCTGCTTGAGGTAGAGCAGCAAATGGAAATGACTGCAGCTGGAGGCACTGTTGTGACTGGTGCACTCTGACCCCTTAACCAAACTGGTGGCAGCTTCATACAGGCTCCAAAGGAGGTAAATGCCTAAGCCATTAATGGGGCAAGAACTCCTCCAGTTTCAATCTGTTCTCTGAAAACCCACAAAAAGGAGCAGAGTGACACAGTGAGCATTGATGCATATGAGCTTGAAACACCAATCACACACATGAATAGCAGGTGGCTTTTCCAAGACTCATTTATCAAGGAACAAAGAAAGTTGTGTGTATAGGATTTTAGTGTGTATCTTTGTAATTTGACTATGAGCCAACTACTTTATTCGATAAATAGGACAGCCTTTGTAAGCAGCCTTCCTTGAGCTCTCCCTAGCAGGCAGTGTGGCTGCATGGTGGTAACCTCCTCTTGATCTGGGACACCTCTCAAGGTTGCTTCTCAAGGCAGAGAGACCTTTTGCCAACAGCAGATCTTTGGTAAGCAACTGATACAATTCATAACATTGCAGTAACAGATTTAGGACTTGGTAACTTCGATTTTGTCTTGGTAGTTTTGAATCATTGTTCAAATGATTGTGCTGTACAAAGTAGAGTGAACCTTGCCATCAAACCTTGCTAAGTCACACTTCTACAATACCTTATTAAAGCTCTTTATTAAAACTCTTCTAATACCTTTGACAGTGGTTCTTTAAGTAATCTAAATCATTCATTTGTGACACATTTGGTCACAATGGCCACCTGCATATTGTTTGCTGTCTTTTGCTGTCTCCTTCTAAGAAGAAATCCTTAATAAAAGTTGCTGTTAGGTCTGATTACTTTATGATGTTGCAATTCCCCTAAATTCGTTTGAGTGGTTATTAATTTCTCACTGATGTTTAGCATAGCTTGTCCCTTTTGACAGGACAGGTTAGAGCACTAAAGCAACATTGCTGGTGCTGTAAGGTTTCTGCTCACTGGACTGTCCCTTTGAGAGGCTTTCTCAGTCTAAACCATTATCAGATCTGGACAACAACATTTGATCATAATTCCTTTTCTTGTGATTGGTGGGGATTTTTTGTAAGACTGAAGTTTCATATCAAGAGAAAATCAAATTCTTTGGCTGCAGAAGTTCTCTACCCTGTATCCTCAGCTGCACAGGCTGCTCCCGAGGCCCTGGCACATTCTTCTGATATTTCTTTTCTGGTTTAGAGAGAGAGGAAACAAGACAGCAGTAAACCAAACACATGCCCTGGGCAGAAACTGCAGAGAGCTACAGTGGGTGCTGGCTTGGGAAAAGCTACCTGGAAGCCAAACATCTACATATGCCATTGTCTTTTCCAGTGTCTCACAAGGAGTCTGACAATGAATAGGTTAATAAGCTGGGGAAAGAGAATAAACCCAAATGAGCTCCTGAATCATCCCTCTGCGTGGGGATGCCATTAGACAAGCCTGTTGTTCCCTTCTCAGACATGCTGTTCTTGCCTTTCTTCTATTTGTCTGAAACCACCTACATTGCAAAGGTTGTCAAGATTTGTGTAATGTAGCAACCTACATTCACCAGGCAGTGAGCATGAAAAGGGGAGAAAGAGGAATCATATGTTTTCTGCTTGGCAGCCATCCCATACACAGTGGTTATATCCGCACAGTACATGCCCAAGTGGCTCCAAATCAGATGGTTAACAAATAACAAGAACATAAGGAGCGGGTTTCTTCTCTGTTATTTTTCTTAATAACTTTAATACCACAGTTCAGGCTGTTGGAGTAAACCAGCACTCTCAAGAGCATATTGCAAATAGCTGTCAACAGGGTGCAAGTGGCAATGATACTATTCTCGTGCTCAGCTGCAATATTTCTTTTGTTTATTTTCCACACGTAAGGTTACAATGTGGATGAAGATTTTTATAATGCACGGCAAGATTGGTTCCAGCCTGCCCTGTATAACTGTGAAGACAATCTCTTACACCGGCATGAACCCGATGAAGTCCAACAAAGTATTTTGGATTTACTGTGCCACTAGACCTTCGCAATACCTGTCACCAGTTTTTTTTCTTGTAATTATTCTTTTTGTCTAATTTTTAAGAAAATAAAATTATGGACATGAGAAACCTATTTTATACTGCAGAAATAACAATAAATCCAAGTTTTCTTTGGCTCCTGAATTAATTGCTTTCTAAAGAAAAATTATTAGATCACTTACTTATAAAATTGTTCCTGTTTATTATTTTGTCTTCAACTCTAAGATAAATATAAGTTTAAACTTAAATTGATAAAACATAAAGAACTAAAATTTCAGAGTTCTTATACAGGCTTCATCTCCTAAATCATGTGTATTTCCAACCAACAGCTTGAGTTTCGATTCTATGTGCAAGAGGAATGTATATGCAGGAGTATGACCCATCTCTGCATGGTCAGTCTGTTTGTGTACTTTTCACAGTGATTGAGCTCACTGAAGAACACCGTGTTACTCTGAGTATCTTCCAATTTGAGTTTGTGCTAGGAAATACTCAGAGCAATTCACCCAGCTTTTCCAGTTATTAGCCTAGGCAGACAGTATTTTGAAAAAGCTGGCTGGATTTACTGAAATTGCTGATTTTCATGCAAAGTCTGCTTTCAGGATGAAATCAAATTGGAAACTGAATGCCTGATTCTGGTTTTGTCTTGATTTATTTCACTCTAAGTAAACAGAGCAATTCTGGAGTCACACTGGAAAAAACCTGGAGCCTGAAATGTCCCACATGTGGGAGAGGGAAGGTCCCAGGAGGGGAGTGAGAGGTTTCTGCCAGGAACAGAAATAAAAGACGAGATAGTTTAGGGTGGATCTGATACTGGTTCAAAACCTGTGAAACAGATTTTTTATGGGTGAAAATGATCACAAAGCAACTTAGAACGACAGGGAACATACCCTAAATTGAGTGAAGGAGAGCAAGATCAAAATTCTGTTTCTACAATAACATCTGAATATGTGCAGGATCAATGTAGCTGAAGCAAAGTATCAGAATTTGATCATTAAATCAGATACAAATCAAGGTGTTCTGCAAGGGCGGGAGCTAAGATGAAGCAAGTTTTTGCAGGGGAAAGAGCGACTGTCCTTGTAAAAGCAGATGGTTTAGATCCCTTTCCATAGGATGGCATTTTCGGGAATGTACACTGAGTGTGATTCCACACAGGATTAAGAAAAAATACCGAAAGAAGTTGATTCCTCCACTCCCCCCCACCCCACCCCCTAGTCCCCAGTGACTGGAATCACTGATGAGCTCTGTGCCACACTGAGCAGGGTGAGTGGGGGACAAAGTGTCATAAACTCTGACAGACAGACCCACACTGTGCCAAATCCTTGCATCTGCATCACACAATGACTGCATCCATGGACAAAGGTGGAATGTAGAAGTGCTCAGGCATCATGAGAATGCCACCACATGTCTGTGCAGATGACAATCCCTGCTCCCTGGCAAGGGACAATCAGACATTTTCATAGCAAATTCAGTTAATCAGCTTTGCATAGACAGATCTAGAATTCGATTCTTAAATTTCAGTAGTATTTTTCTCAAGTGCATATATTTTTCACTATTTTTCATGTTTGCCTTCATTCAGTTAAGAAAAATAAGGTTAATCAGATAAACCACTCATAAATCAGGTTTAATATAATTTACTGCTTTTTACAAAATACATAGTAAAAATTATTTTTTGATAATACGTTCATCTGAAAGATACTTCAACAATCTTTATGTTCTGTAAACCTTTATTTTACTGTTTTGGCAGCAGAAAAATCTGGATTTCAACTACCTCTTGGTAACTTTAAACTCTTTTATTGTCACTAGAAAATACCACACTCCTAAAGCTGCTTTAATGCACTAATATAAAAACAACTCACAGACATTGAAGACATTTTTCTTTTCTGTTCAATCACCCATGGCCAGCTGTAACATAGATTCTCTTTCCATCTTATTTGCCAGCAGCTCTCACTAAACCAGATTCATGGAGAGATCAACCACACAAAAAATCCTCTGATTTAGCACTAGCAATTTGCCCCTGTAACCTACTAAGCGTACAGCCCTCAGTCTCTGGTGCATCTCATAATTTTCACGGGCTTCATAAAATGTAGTGGCACCAACAGATAAGATTTGAAGCACTTTGCGGTTGAAAGACAGATCATATATCCTCAAAGAGTTGTGGTCAACGGTTCAATGTCTGGCTGGAGAACCAGTAACGAGTGGTGTCCCTCAAGGATCAGTGTTGGGACCGGCCTTGTTTAGTATCTTTGTCGCTGACATGGACAATGGAATTGAGTGTGCCCTCAGCAAGTTTGCCAATGACACCAAGCTGTGTGGTTCTGTTGATACACTGGAGGGAAGGAATGCCATCCAGAGGGACCTTGACACGCTTGTGAGGTGGGCTGATGCCAACCTCATGAAGTTTAACCATGCCAAGTGCAAGGTCCTACACCTGGGTCAGAGCAATCCCAGGCACAGCTACAGGTTGGGCAAAAAGGAAATTCATGGTAGTCCTGCGGAGAAGGACGTGGGGGTGTTGGTCAATGAGAAAATGATCATGAGCCAGCTGCAGTGTGCACTCACAGCCCAGAAAGCCAACCGTATGCTGGGCTGCATCAAGAGGAGCATGATCAGCAGGTCAAAGGAGGTGATCCTGCCCCTCTGCTCTACTCTCGTGAGACCTCACTTGGAGTATTGTGTGCAGTTCTGGTGCCCTCAACATAAAAAGGACATGGAACTGTTGGAACAAGTCCAGAGGAGGGCCACGAGGATGATCAGGGGACTGGAGCACCTCCTGTATGAAGACAGGCTGAGAAAGTTGGGGCTGTTCAGCCTGGAGAAGAGAAGGCTGCGTGGAGACCTCATAGCAGCCTTCCAGTATCTGAAGGGGGCCTACAGGGATGCTGGGGAGGGACTATTCATTAGGGACTGTAGTGATAGGACAAGGGGTAATGGGTTGAAACTTAAACAGCAGAGGTTTAGACTGGATATAAGGAAGAAATTCTTTACTGTTAGGGTGGTGAGGCACTGGAATGGGTTGCTTGGGGAGGTTGTGAATGCTCCATCCCTGGCAGTGTTCAAGACCAGGTTGGATGAAGCCTTGGGTGATATGGTTTAGTGTGAGGTGCCCCTGCCCATGGCAGGAGGGTTGGAACTAGATGATGTTGAGGTCCTTTCCAATCCTAACTATTCTATGATTCTATGATTCTATTAGAAAATGAAGTTGGAGCTAAACACTTCGTATCAATATCACCCATTCTTGGAAAAGACTAAAAATTCCATTTCTCAGTGTTCTGTGTGCCTTCATTGTAACAGTCCTAGCCTCACGTGTCACTGTGCTGTTCCCTTGGGAAACAGAAGCTCAAGGGTGGCTACTTGTGGGGAACGGGTCTGTTCGGGTGAATATCATGGGAATATATGGCCACAACTGCTCAGCAGTGCTTGCTGACAGGGAGACCTCCTTGGTCCCTGGTCCCTCTGCATGCATGGATGGCGTTGGTGCATCAGGAGAAGAAATGCAGAGGGTGTCCTGTTTCATGCAGGTACTAACAGCTCCCAGTACTTGAGCTCAGGAAAGCAGAGGTATAGTTTGTGTAACTAACTGTGTGATCCCAATATTTTGGGACACTTCGGGCTTTTAATGGTGACAGAAGAGAGGAGCCTAGTGCTTAAGCTGCCAGCAGAGTTAATGAGAAAGACTGAGCTGTTCAGAAGACTAGTCAGAATACATATGATATATGTCTAAAATTAGACAGTGCAAATATATCTCTTAGGTCTTAACATTGCTTCAGATAATTTCTAATTGTCTTATGAAGTGTCCCAGGCAGTTGATCACAGTTCAAAGGGGAAGCTGGGCCCACAAGACACCCACTTTTCTCATTGCTCTCTTGCTTCTACTTTCATCTGGCACTAAAATGCCTCCATGCCCTGAGACCACCAGGAATATGAGGAAAAGCATGAAAGAACATGCTGTACACACACATGGGACCTTCCCAACCTTCCCTGTTGAAGCAGTTGTTATTCCAACTGGACTGTGGAAGGGTAGGAGCAAGCTACTGGTAGTGTAGTGAATGAAGAGACAGGACAGAGCTGCAGCATGTGGGGCAACAAGGGTACCAGAGGCAGTGCTGAGGTGTAGAGACCCTGTGAGTGAACAGTCCCTGTTGGCACAATGATTCATCCATCCTACTGTAAAGAATTAGTCTCTGTTTGCTGGGTGTCATGGTTTAAACCCAACCATGCAGCTCATTCACTCACTCCCCCACTTTCCTTCCCCAGCTCCCAGAGAGTTGGGGATGACAATCAATAGAATGTAGCTCCCACGGGTTGAGATAAGAACAGTCCAGTAACTAAGGTATAACACAAACCACTACTGCTGCCAACAATAATAATAATAATGATAAAGGAAATAACAAGTGAAGAGAATACAACATCTCACCAGCCACCGACCCATAACTCACCCCACCCTGCCCAACCGCACACTGACCGATACCTCCTCCAACCCCCCAGTCCCCTAGCCCTTCTGGGTAACTCTCAGTTACATCCTGGGCATGACGTGCTATGGTATGGAATGCCCCTTTGGCTAGTTTGGGTCAGGTGTCCTGTCTCTGCTTCCTCCTGGCCTCCCCTCCTCCCTGGCAGAGCATGAGACTCACAAAGTCCTTGGTCAGAGTAAACATTACTGAGCAACAACTAAAAACATTGGTGTTATCAGCACTGTTCCCAGGTTGAAAGTCAAAACCACAGCACTGCACCAGCTACTGAGAAGGAGAAAAATGACTGCTACTGCTGAACCCAGGACACTGGGTCATTTAGCAAATGGGGCGTTATCATGTGACATGTGTGTAGCATGAGAGGATAGGAGGAGCAGCAAGACCATGAGCGGGTCATGTCAGGAAGCCACAGACTCATGAGTCAACCACCTTCTGAAAGGCAGGCAGGAAGCAAGTGGGAAGGTGATACATCAGGCCTTCATCTAAAGACCACCCTGAAGCTCTGAAGTGCTCTAGGATCTAAAGCACTGTGTTCCCAGTGGAAACAGTGCCTGGGATAGCCAGAGACCCCATGCTTTCTCTACCTGAGGAAAGGCTAGAGTGGATTGGTCTTTATTTTTTGCTCTCCTGAGTTTTCTTCCTAGTTTGCTGTTACATGTCATGAGGCAGCCTGTAGAAATGCAATGACTTCCCTACCATGCCTGCGTGTATTTTCAGACCTCATATTTTCAGGTGTCTGTATTATCAGATGCTGAAAATAAATATGTCCTTATCTATATATTTATGTAAATTAACTTTTTTTTTTTTTTATTCCTGCTACTTTCATTGGCTTCCTAGCAAGCCAAACCAGATTTAAATTCAACACTATATTTTGTATGACATGTATGTAAGAAACAGGAGGGGTATCAATGAATATTCACCTTTCATCTGTAGTTTTGTCTAGATGAAGACTAAACATGATAACTGGAAATAATGAAAAAAAACAAACTGAGGATGTTGGGGTTCAGCCTTTGCAGCATCTCTCCCCTAGTTTTAGGAGAGGTAAGATTTCAAGAAGTTATATGGTGTTCTGAAAGGGTAGATTTCAGGTAAAATATTCTAAAAACAGTGCCCACTACATGGCGTGACCATGTGCTTTGGATCCTTCTGATTTCATCTCACCAAAGATACCACTCAATCTATTTTGACAACTCATTTCTTTTACAATAGTCATAAAAGTGGAAGTAAAAGCAATAACTCAGTTATTTTGTTCCCTTCTATCATGTTTATTCTTTTTCAGGATAGCTCAAAGACATTAAAATATGGTTTCATATGCTATTGCGGAGCAGCAAGAGCACTGTCAACATTAAACAAATAGTTCTCACAACTACACTCAGAAAGCATGGCCTTAAGTGAACACTGTCATATTCAGATGTTGCAGTCATCGCCTTTTATGTCCTTCTTTGCTAAAGCAAAACAACTACATTTTGTCAAGACATACTTATGGGGCATTGGGCATTGTGCTGCACTCTCTAGTGAATCTGTAAATTTTGCTGGCATGTTTTGGATAAACCCCTCTATAAGTAGGTTACAGATAAATGAACTTAACACATCATCAGAAACTTGACTTGCAGTATGCTTAAATACTCCAACTGAAGGAATGCTTTCTCAGTTTTACAGAAAATTACAGCAAGACATGGCACTGTAGTTCCCTAAACATTTCTCAGCTCTTGCAAGGTGATGAAATCCCCAATCCTCATTGAAAAGAAGAAGTGAGGATGTTCAGCCACATCCTTAACAGGGGCCTGTGCTACTTCCAGCAGGGAAACTGTTATTTGAAGAGTCAGCTAATGAAGTTAGTGCCTCAAAGGAGAGCCACTGTCTTCATCCCACAAGAAATGCCCATGCTTGAATGTTTTGCATAAGCTGTGGTTCTGAAGCCAAGTCCTTGTCCAGGAGAGGATTTTTAAACCCAGGTTTTAAAAGGTGCCCAGCTCAGTTCAACATGTAAGCACGCAGGTAATGCTTATGTGATCGCCTGTTGGAATACAAAGCATGCCAGGTAGAAGTGATCTGTATAAGACTCCAGTTCTAATTCTTCCAGCCTCTGACCTGCCTCCAATGAGTTGCCCCATCTGCCTTAATTTTACACATCAGGTGTCTCTTTTGTCCCTAGATTATATTTTTGATAAAAATAGTCCTCTGTGGTTATTGGATAGAAATTTTGTAGCTTAGGATTTATCCTTCTCTTACAGTCTGTCTGATTTTAGGAATAGATTATGCTAAAATAAATGTGATAGCCCATTCAAAATAGTTTTTTATATAGTATGAGAGACAGGGAAAAAATCCTCCCACTAAAGTCCACTTCTGAAGCTGGAAAGTAGTAAATCATAAAGCTGCTGACAGTCTGTAAAACTTCCCCCTTTTCAGGATGGCATTTTACAGAATTAATAGGGCACCCCTTATGATTTAAAATAGGTCATAACGATAGACTGTAACAAATTGTTTAAAAGTGACCATCATGAAAATACATCAGTAAAGCTTTGTGAAGACTCACTTGTGAAGCTGGTTTGTTCCAGCTCCTACCCTCAGCCTTTACACACTTCCCTTGTTGCACTGTACCCAAAGAAGAAAAAAATACCACTCCTACTATAGCTGTTTTGCACTTGAACTGCCTGCAGGGCCCCAAAGAAACCAGATTTTTAAAATCAATTTCCCTGCCTGCTTTGCTTTTCAGCAGACAAGACCCTTTTCAAGATACAGGCAGAGCAAGGAGCACACTTTTCACCTGCAGTCCATGGAAGTGTGCATTCCATCCCCAGGGACCATGAGCTGGATCTGTGCTCTCCTTGCCCACCCTGAAATTAGGGACAGCATCATATAATCGACTGTGCCCAGATCAAATGAATATTATTGAGATGAGCCGGGAGAAGTAGTTTACCAATACTCTTTTGTGTGCCTGGGTGCTAGAGAGTAATCCACAAATCCAGCCATGCACAGAGTAGGAAAAGGCATATTTGCTTCACCTCTTAGCTGTGTGGTGTTTTTCTGTCTTGAGCACAAAAAAGCACATAAGTAATGTAACTTTGTGTTACCCCAAGTAAGAGATCTAAATCTCAATAGCTCATATTTACTGTGCTTTGCTTTGTTTTTTAAAGCCAAACCATTTCTTCCCAGAGATCTTAAAGAAAACAAGAATGGTTTAAATGTAGGCTGTTTCATTTGAATTGGAGATTTTTTTAAAAGTTCATTTCTATTTCTGTAGATTTTGACTGCTAAAAGTTGGTGTTGTCCTTTTCAGTCTCAGTTGATACTGTCCTGACATTTCTAAAATTGCACCAGAGAAACTTGATATATGTAAGGAAAAACATGGGTTTCTGAAAAGCAAATTTCTTGAACAGCTATCCATTTTAACAAACCAAAAAACCAAAATCCAAAGCAAACAAAAAATAACAACAACAAAAATAATAAATCTATGCTACTAAATTTCTAAATGGATAGAGCTTTTTGTTTTCTGCAGAATGTTTAGGGGTTAGAGTATCTCACCAGTTATTCCAGTAATGTTAAGGATTAGTGTCTGAGATAGATATAACCAAAGCAGTCGCTGTGGAATGGCCAATGTTGTGCAACCATTTTTGAGAAGGAAAATTAAAAACCGTACATTCAATTTGAAACTACAGGATAACTAAATGTCAGCAAAACAGAAGTAAGTCAGAATATAACCAGGATGGCATGGACTTAATCTGTAATTTATTATTGCCCAAAGTGCTGGTGAGATTGAGTTAGATCTATGGATCCAGGGTTTCTTATCACCATGTGTCAGGGTCCGACTGGAGAAAAGCCCAGTGCTTGGCCCTGTTTCAGTTCATGATCCCAACAGTGAAATTAAGACACAAACAAGGTCAAGTACCATAACAGGAGAGTTTGTTTATCACAAATTGCAAAGACAGTTATTATAAAAAGGGCAATTATTGTAATAAATAATAAAACTAATTATATAAATATATAAATATTTTATATATATATTTATACATATATAAATATATATATTTATAAATAAATAAATTTATTTATATATAATAAAAAATAAATATATTGTGATAGAACGGATTGGAAAAAAGGTAGAAAATGAAGCAAAGCTTCGGCGTGCAGAGAGAGAGGGAGAGGGGGAAGGTCACCACCAATGATCCAGCAATGTCCTGGGGCTCCATTGTCATCATCATTGGTGGTGGGAGCTCTTCAGGGTCTGTAGTTGGAGCAGCGTATCACCCAAGAGTCAGCTGGAGGTGGGTGTCCTTGTGGAGTTGTCCTCATAGCAATGTCTCTTGGAGGGTGTCCCTCAGGATCTGTAGTAGTCATCAGTGGAGAGTGTCCTCACGGAGGTATCCTCCTGGAGTCATCTTCATGGCAAAGACTCCCTGGTGATGTGCGTCTTGGTGATTACCTTTCCCCCCTTTTATAATGAGTTGGGGGGAGTACCTCTGTTCTTCATGTCTTGTATTACAGGTTCCTGGTGGACCAATTTCCCTGGTCTTGCAGACAGCTCTTAAGCTGCAGAGGTCTGCACACACACACACACATACACACGTCTGCAGCAATTCTTGGGATAACAGACAGCAATTCCTCACACCAGCCCTCGAGGTAATGGACGGAAGACTTATCTCAGCTCTTTCCCACTCATCCCTCAGGCAATGGACAGTGGAAGAGTCGTATCTCAAATCCTCCCACCCATTTCTGAGACAAAAATAAGTGGAATCCCATCTCAGCTTCTCCTACCAGTCTCTGAGACAATGGAAAGTGGAGTCTGAATTCAGATCAGTGTCTCACACTGTGCCTGATCACAAATCCCTGCTTTGAAGGATAACCTGTTACTATTAAGTTACAAGCAATGAGATTTTGAAGTCATTTGGTAAACACTTAAGGAGTTGTAGTGGTTAGGGAGTTTCACAAGAAGCTCTACAAAACAGTGGGAGTACTTAGGTGTGGCAATACCTTTTCAAAGAAAACCATATTTTTAGTATAAAATAGCAGTAAATGTTCCTGAAAAAGCTTAAGGTCAGTGAAAATCCACTACACCTCTATTTGTTTTGAGCTGCTTGTTTATTTTCAGTTCTGATGAACATTTTCTACAGCATCAGAGTTCAAATTAACTATATATTAATATATTCATCAGTTCAAATTTGGAAGAATAGAGAGTTGTTTGTTGTTGGTTCTGCATTTACCTCACAAGGCACGGGTAAATTCAGGTTCCCTTTTCCTTCTTCAACTTGCTCGTACAAGAAAGAACAACCACAGTCTGGCTCTAGCTATGAGAAGGAATTCATTACATGGGTGTTTAATTAGGAATAATGAGATTAAATTAAGAGAAGGAAATTTTAGGATGAATGTCAGAAAAACCTCCTTGACAGCAAGACATTTCAAACTGTGAAATAGTCTCCTAAAGAAAATGGGGGAAACACCAGTACTTAGGGCTTTTAAAGGTGACTGGACAACACAGCGGAAATTGTTACATAGGAGACAAGCAAACCATGCAGGCAGAAAGGCATTAGGCACAAGCTAATGCTTATTTTCTAGGCCTGCATTTTGTCATATGAAACTACAATAGTTCTACTACTACAATACAATTCTCCAAATTGTCATCTACCCTGAATTACAACAGTGTGAGCACAAAAACCCTCTGCAGCCGTCCAGGAACCACAGCACAGCTGGGCATAGTGGGAATGCAGAGCCATCCACCAGGCCCCTTCTAGCATTTCTTGTTCAGCACCTGTCTCTCAGCACCTAGGCTGCACTTCCACAAAAGAACCTATATCCTTGTGGTCTCTTTCCACTGTTGTAAGAATGATGAAAAATTGATGCTCCACAGTGGCTATTCCTCACAAGAGCATTAACTGGGCCTCCAGGAATCTGTGTGATGTCAAGGTACTTCACTTGGAGTCAGGTCCCTTCTGTGTGGGCATTGAAGGTGGTGAAAGTTAACTTGAAAAAGTATTTAAGGACACAAAAGCTTAGTAAAGCTGATGAAAGAGCTGGTGCTGCTTCTGAATCTGGATACTAAATGAACTTTCTGAGTTTCCCAAAAGTACTTCAGCTCAAAAAATCATTGTACCCCCCTTTTTTTCTAAACTGGAATTGATGTGACACTAAAAATAGAAAGGGCACAGATCCTAAGACATCCTTGCAGGGGCATTCCCCTTTAGGAGAAAAGGTAGAGCTCACCTTATGCTGTTAGCATATTGTGATACTTCCCACATTGTTTCCAAATGCCTTCTGAAAGCACAGAAATACAGAAGTCAATCCAGCACTTCAGAGCAAACCAGCATTTGTGCTGTATATTATGAAAGTCACAGATGTTCCTCTGAATTGTAAAACATTTGTGAGTATGTGGTTATTTCTTTCTCCTGCATGTGCTCTGGAGTATGCCAGTAATTATCTAAATATGACCCCTAGTGTTCAATGTTAGATGTCAATAATTTAAGAAAATTCAAGTGCTTACTAGACTTCCCTTAAGAAGAGGGTCATCTTTTCTGGTCACACCAGTACCCTACCCTGAAAAATTAATAGTAAACTATTCCTGCTTGTGCAGCAAAAATTCTTGTAGACAGACCATTTCCAAAGTGAAAAACACTGAAGAATCACTTGAGGATTTTAGAGATAATTGCTACCAGTAAGGAATAATCTACACTGAAAAACTTTATTGTAACATATTCCCATCTGCAGAAAAAGAAGCAATGAACCTACTAGTGGTAAAGCATCACTGGAAGCAGTCACACACTGCTGTGTATTGTATTACAAGGGCAGTGATGAAGACTGTGGTACAGCGACTGGTATAAGAAATTGTAAGATAGGAGGTTTTTACTTCTGTTTTATTCTTGTTGCTGCCACTAACTCTCTGGTATGCTTTTCAACAGGTCCTTTAACTTCTCTGTTCTTGTGTTTCCATCTTGACAAAATGCACTGACACATTTTTTTATTTGAGGTTTGTGACATTTAATAGTTGCCTGTAAATCTGCATGAAATTTTGAAAAAAAAAAAAAAAAAGAAGTTAAAATTTACACTCCACTCCCTATTTTTTAACTATGTTACCAGGCAGAGAGAAAGGCTACATGTAAACAACCAGAGTCTTCCAGTGGGACTGTAGGCTGTAGAAATGAGCAAGGCCATTAGGTAACATTGTGAGTTGCATGATGTTAAGGAAGGAAGGGGAAAGGTGCAGTGCTTTAGCATCCAGGCTGCAAATGTCTGACATCAGCTCTGCTATGAGAAAGGATGGGTACCATTAAACTATGGCTTTAGCTATGTTCCTCTCTTCGTACTTTGATACTTCATATATTGCCACATGTTTTTTAAAAGGACAGAGAGCAATTATCTGACCCAGACTGTAGAATTATAGTCACAGAATAGACAGTGATGAGCTGGTTTACAATGCAGTTCTTTGCCAATTTTTTTAAAGTATGTCAGGCTGTGGATACAAACAATTTATCACACCATGATGTAAAGCACTGTATATAACATGTACTGTGAAAACACATAGTACAGGGCCTCCTGCTTCCTGATTGTGTCTGTAAGGTCTGTGCACACAAGCATATTGCAAACTCTATTTGCATCTTGCTCAGATACAGAATAGCTCAACAGACTCCTTTCTGCTTTCATTTGAATGCCTTAAGCATTAATGTGTACTTCTGATGTGCTCTCAGAGCTCTGTGATTTATTCACTTGAGTATTGCTATCACCAGAAAAATCAATGCCACTTCAGCTCTGGTGTACAGATCTCTTTTACAGTATGCTGCTTCTTTAAGATTTGTTATGTAAATGTTTCTTTGTGCTTGTTCAAATTTGATCTCCCTGATAGGAAAGCATGCATTTCCTGGAGGCAGAAATCAGGTATTTTTCTTAATTTCAGTGCCATATTCCTCTTAAGGCTTTTGAGCTTAAAAACAGAGTGCTACCACTTTCTATTGCTTCCATCTATCTTACTTGGCAATGGCAGTGAGAAAGGAACCAAGTCCAGACTTTAACTTTGAAAAGCAGATGGTTGATGTTGTATAGACTTTCTTCTTTACTCAGCTTTACAGCTTTGTCCTTGATCCCTTTTGCCACAAACTGGGAGGAACCACAGGAGAGAAGCCTGCGCAGACCTTGTGTGTTGGCATGAAACACTTTGTGCTTACATGCAAAGTGAGTACGGTGTTCCAGGCTGGAGTTTATCTTTCTAGTTAACATAACCAGTGTCTTTTCTGTCTGAGGATAAATCTCAGTGTGTGTGTCTGTGATGTGGGAATTCTTCACCTTTTCAGGGCATACAGCTCAAGGGTCACATCTCTCAAACTGCTCCCACTGGAACTGCTGCCTGTGGCACCAGAACCAGAGCAGCGACCTGTCACTGAGGACACCATTTATGGTGACTTCCTTTGCAAGGCAGCACTCTGCTGCAGGATGGACCAGAACTGCAAGGAGGACAACCCACCCTGCTGATCTCTCCTGATGGTAATATGGACAGTGAAGCTGCAAGTGTAAGCACAAGTCAGAAAATGAAAACCAAGAAGGGCCAAAGCATGATTTTAGGGAAGACACAGACTAGACCCACAGACAACAGGGAGGGCATTGCCACCATTAGAACCCCAGGGTTCTCTATGGAGAGCAACTCCAAGAGAAGTAGGATCATCTGCACTGGTAGGACCAAAATCATTCCTACAGAGCCATGGGGTTCTGTCTAGAAACCATAACTCAGATCAGGAACTTTTCGGGAAATGCAGTCAGCTGCAGAAACACAAAATTATTTGGTCGGGTACAGATCCTGGCACTTTTTCTTTGAAGAGAAACTTGCCACTGGCTTCAAAGGGAGCAGGAAAAAGCCCATCCTATCTATCTCCTGCTTTGGACAAGGATGATGGGAAAAAAAAAAACACTTTGGACAAGGATGATGGGGAAAAAAAACCACTCAAAGCAGCAGCAAATTAACACATTTGGGTGACATCAGCAGAATCTGCAGCTCTGTGCACTGGCTGCTGGGCAGGACAGCAAGCAGCCAGCAGGGGTTTTCTGCATGACAAACATTCTCAAACACTGTGGAAGAATCTTCCCATCCTTTCATTCCCAATGCTGCTTTCTTTCCAAACAGTGATTGAGTGTTGGCAATGCAGTTCTGACTGCTTGGGTGTGGGCAACCCTGTTTGTGCTGCTGCTCTGAAAGGTGAAAGGAAAGCTATTTTAATTCCAGAAGATAAAAATGGCAGTGCTTTAGCTTTCACCTTCTCTCAGTCCAGAACTTTTATTACTGACAAGTATTAAACAGACTGTTGGTGTATCCTCAATTATTGCTATGTCTTTCCAGAAAATCTTAGATCAGTTTTTTTTCCCATAAAATTGCTGGGGTTTTTTCTTTTCTGGTTTGCTATTGTCACAGCTTAAGCCCCATCAGCAGCCAAGTATCACACAGCTGCTCACTCATCCCCTCCACATGCCTCAGTGGGATGGGGAGAAGAATCAAAAAAAAAGTTAAACCTGTGCTTTGAGATAAGAACATTTTAATAATTGAAATAAATTAAAATATTATAATAAGAAAAAAATGGAAATAGAGAAAGAGAGAGGAATAAAAAAACAAAAACTAAGCAGAAGTGATGCCAAATACAAAATACAAATACAAATTCATCACCCACCAACTGATGCTCAGCCCATCCCTGAGCAACGATCAGTGCCTTCCAGCTAACTCCCCCTAGTTTATATACTGGGCATGACGTGCTGTGGTATGGAATACCCCTTTGGCTAGTTTGGGTCAGGTGTCCTGACAGCTATAATGTGTACGGTTTGGGAAAATTTTGGACACATCTCTGATGCTCTTTTTTTCATGAGCTGTTTATCTCTTACTTTATTGTGCCTTTGGCATTGAGCTGTTCTAAGGTTCTTGTCCCATCATGTTCTAAGCAATACAGACCCAGTATTGCATTACGCTTCTTTGTCAATGCCTGACAATGACACTAGTTGCGACTCCACATGATTTTAAGTCAGAGTGAAAAATATTAGACCAAAGACAGGTCATGTAACATCCTATGCTGGGACTGCAAGCCATGGTCTCTCTTGTCCAATGACTGAAAGTACCTCTAGCATTTACCAAAATTTTGGTTCCCCCATCATATGGCTGATGCAAATCTGATCATGTAACATATCCATCACTGGAGGGGACATGACATGTCCATGAGTGTCTGAGCAATCTCTCTGCCCACAGCAACCTCCCTGCCTGTCCCTGAGACTGTCCAACACAGAGGGCGGTGGCTGTAGCATACAAAAAGTGTTTTGGCAGCTAACCCAGTGTCAGTGTCCCTTTTTAGAGGTGTATGTCTCACACATGCCTTTTTTAGATACTTATGCTAGGCCCATATGAAATAGCATGGGGGGAGAGCAGCCATTTTATTGTGACATTCTGCCCTCACTGAAAAGTAAAGGTGATTGCTTCAGATAGGCTGTTGCAGGTACTTGAACTACCTCAGGTTTTTGTGCAAGAATAATGTAATAAAATCAGAAAGCTTATTTGTTATTGTACTGGTGAAAGAGCCAAGACATGACAGTGCTTTGGACCAAGTATAATATCCACTTTCACAAGAAAAAAACAGTGACCTCTAACACCAACAAAAGGAAAGGCTCAGTTCATCCATTTGTTTTTGAGGACTGAAGACAAAGATTCTGCTATAGACTGACTAGGTTAAAGTTTAGAGGCAGACAGAACACAATATATGTATTTAAGGTACATGTGAACTTGTTTTAAAAAAAAAAAGATTAGTTTCATTTGCTTGTTTGTTTGCTTTCCACTTACAGTGCTTTCACTCTCCTAGAGGTTATAATGCAGCTTCTGAAATCTGCACTTTGACTCTGGAATGAAAAGAAAGGAAAGGCCATTTGGATGGATGGATTTGTTATTTCAAGTTTGATTGAAAGACTCTGATTATGTAAATTAAACTGTGCTGACTTATATCAGAAAGTATTTGTCCCAACAGCTTAGTATAATATCACAGTGGCATATTATCTGTGATTTGACAGTAGTTTGCAGTTCTATTATGGTGAGAACTACAGTTTGTTAAATAAGACATAAAACCTACATTTTTCTCAAGCTCCAAAAAGTGAACAGATGAATTCAGAAAACAAAGCTGAAGTAGTTATGTTCAGCATTGATAATAATAAAAGAGGTTTGTGCAGTTCCCTAAGCAGAGCTTCTGTATGTCTTTCTGCTAGAGATCCATGGTGTAGATAAAACCTAATGTCACAGAGAGTAGGATTTCCTTGAGTTATACAAATGAGCAAGACATTATTAGAGCAGCACTGCATTCAGTCAGAAGGTCAAGTTCAGTGTAATGTTTTCCATTAAACAGGAGCAGAAGTTATATTGTCCCAAGTTTGTACACTACACAGACAACGTCAGACTTCATTGGCACGCGTTACCCTGTGTCCCCTTATAATGTACAGCCTGGCAACAGGCCAAATGTAGATCTTGAGACTCTGAGGACTTTGCAGTCAGGTTCCTGAGATATGGTCAAACCAGGCTCTGAGCCCGATGGGTACCAGAGCAGACAAAACTGCCAAATACTAATGTAACGTAACTCCACAAAGGGACTCCTAAAGGGAAGAAAAGAGTTGGGAAAACGAAGGAAAGGAGCTCAGGTAGTTGGTGAAACTCCAAGGTGAAACTCCATCTTCCAGCAGGTCACAACATGAGATAAGCAGTGGTGACAGAAACCCAACCTCTTCACCTAGAGGACTAAGAGGATACTGCAGTGCCTGCCTCTTGCTGTTCCATGTCCCAGCAGTGGTTGTACTAACCATAATTACTATCAGGCAGGCCACCACAGATTTCCCCTTTCTCACCTGGATGTTAAAGAACACTTCAGTCAATGAATCTCTGTGCAGAAGTACAGACAGAAGCTAAAATGGATGTAAAGGAGAATAAACGTTTTCCACCTCAAATAAAAATGAGATGCAGGGAAACATGTTAGAAAATCAAGGCTAGATCAATCTTTTCATTGCCAAAAAAAAAAATTATCAGTGATCAGAAAAAAAAAAAAAAGATTTTGCAGAGAGCACCTCAGATTACGCATCCTTCTCTTATATGGAACATGTTCAGCATAGGCCAATTTAAGACAACACTTTTTCTGTGTTTACTGTCCTGTAACTGGGAAAGGAGAAATTTTCCATGGGTTTTTTTTTTTTTTGTATTTTCCTCTTCTTTTTTTTACTTCCCTAAATGCTCTTCTCTTCAGTGTTGCCTGGTCTTAAGTGAGTTCTTGGAGCCTCTATAGGCCCAATAGTAAGTCAGAGTCCTCCAAGCACAATGACTTAGATCTCTTTTCAAGCCTGTTAGCATCAGTGCTTGCTGAATAAAGCAGCCCCTCCTTTTTCAGCACAAATCTCCTGTAATCAGAAAATGCGACAGGCCTGAAACCATCCACTGGAAAAACTAAGTGTGACTATTATTAAATTAGACATATGAGAAAATAAGCTCCTGTACCTAGGTAACTGTGTGCACATTTTATATCACAGCTGAATTACCAGATTGGAAGTTGATCATTTTGCTATTGATTATTGAACCAGTTTCATTGTTTCTCGTTGCTCCAAGGAAACTACTGTATCACTAACTGCAGTCATAGGGGTCATTAATTTATTCTCACAGGCGTTTTTATATGCTACAGCTACACTGTCATTTTGTTGTTTCATTCTCCCATTTTGTCCTTTTTAGTATTATTATTTTCTATAGGAATGTCAAGAAATATTTAAGGGAAACACTTTAATTTTTCTTTTAATTATTGAAATTACCATCATCTTCCACTGATTATGCATAACAATAGACTTTGCAGGTGAGAGGAAGAACTGCATTGATTACAATGAGTGATGCACTGCTCCACATCTGAAAGTCAATCCTCTGGTAAATGGACTCTTTTTTAAAAAAAAAAAAAGTTCAGTTATAAGGCAAAGCTGAGTTAAAAAAGCTGGAGACCTGCTGGATTAGTTTTGTTCGTCATGAGAATCAGGTGAAGAGATAAGTTGGTGGCACTTATGATGGGCACTGTGGGTGAGTAAGTGCACAGCTTCCTTCTTCCCCTTCCCTTACACACATCTCTGACTCTTGCATGGAATTTGCTTTAAAAATACCTTCAGAGCACCCAGGTAAGAAACCACATAGGAAATCTTCCAACATTTTATCTTGAATAGCTGCTCCTGGTTTTCATTTTGCTTGCCTGGGAACGGCATCTTGAAAGACCTTCAGGAGGTAGCCTCCTCCAACACTCTCACAATCTTGTGTTCTCTGATTCATTGTTTTGATTCATTATTCGTGATTCATGATTCATTATTTTTGTTATGTGGCATTTTGCTTAGGTTTTTGTTTTGACTTTGATAATACAAAATATTCTTAGTGATCAAGTGCAGATGATGTGCTAGTGGTTAGAAGAGAAAAGCAAGAGCCAGGTTATCCAGGTTCCACTTCCCAATCAGCCACTGACTCAACTTGGGGGATTTATGTCACTCCTCACACCTCATTTTCTTCCTTATAGCACAACAGACTGTTGTCTTAATGCTTAATTTATTCATGTCCAAGAAGCCCTTAAAGATC
The DNA here is from genome assembly GCF_012275295.1 of Melopsittacus undulatus. Taxonomy (NCBI): domain Eukaryota; kingdom Metazoa; phylum Chordata; class Aves; order Psittaciformes; family Psittaculidae; genus Melopsittacus; species Melopsittacus undulatus. Next base: position 27,396,505 of record NC_047557.1, on the reverse strand, counting down.
ATGAGAAGAAGGGCATTACATAAGCATGACATTTTATTGATATTCATAGAATCATAGAATATTTAGGGTTCGTCTTATTGTTCATCATAACTGAGGATGGAAGGAAAGCCAAGTAAGTTTTCCAAACACTACAATGTTAGGAATAAAATGTGCTGCTAAGCATAGCCAAGAAATGTCTTTCAAAACCATAATTTCAAGGTTAGCTGTCTTCCTTTAATATGAAGGAAAGATGTGATTTAGAAAATTAGGTCCTGACTCAGTCAACCCTCCTGCATATAAATAAATACACTGTGACTGGGTAGTTAATTAGATCTGAAGGGGTTAAGATTCAGATCCTTTATGTTTTCATTTGTAACTGCATGCAGAAGGGTTTGTAACTGATTTCAATCAGTTACATTAATTTAAATATCCTGGGGTATATTTTGTCTTTGAACCATGCATACAGCTAATATTAAGGAGATTTAAGAGCTCACACCACAAGGCTACTATATGTTTTTAGCTTTCCTCCTGATGTTTCATTTCAGTATGCTTTCCACCTAAAGGTCAGTGTGCTATATATTTACTCTAAGTAGGCTGTTAGTACAAGAACACCTTATTGATTTTTTTTATATTTCACTGATTGCAACTCTTCCTGTTTTAGAACTTTGATGAGGAGGTGCTGCTGAAGTCGTGCATGCTTGACATTAAATAATATGATGGAGACGTTGAGAAAGGAAATTATCCTGTTTAGATTAAATAACAACTTTGCTTTGAAAAGTTATCAGGATTTGACAGGAGTAAGAATTCTACTACCACTGTTCAACTTTGGAGGAAGGGATAAAAAGATTCCTAGTGCCTACTATATGTGTTCTCAGCCTGACCTGATGCCTCTAAACTATAAGTTTAGTGATTTCAATTTAAAAAAAAAAATAAAAGAAGCTGAATATAATAGGGACATGACCTTGATCTAGATGGAATAGATAAGGAGGCTTAGACTGAGGTCTAAACCTTGCACTGAGTTGGCATTTGGAATCAGGTACTATTAAACCCTTTACCCCAGCAATACTGGGAAAGGACTTGTAACTTTCATGGAGAAAGTTTTGGAGACAAATGGCCTCAAAATAGATACATTGTCATGTGAGAACCTTTTCTACAGAGGCAGAATCATAATATCATAGAACAGTTAGGGCTGGAAAGGACCTTAAGATCATCTAGTCCCAACCCCTTTGCCATGCACATGGACACGTGCCTCGCCACCCTAATGGTAACCTAAAGGTGTTTTCCCTCTGTGTTCTCCTCCAGGATAGCTTCAAATGAACGTGGGTTTTGCATGTCTTCTCTGTCTTGGTTCTAGTGTGAATCTTTTGTCCAATTTCATGCAACTCTACGTGAAACCTTCATAATCATATCTAGCATTTCAGACTTTGGCTCTTCTGTTAAGAGTTGCCCAAGACTCAATGCTATCCTTAGCCATAGCTTTTGAAACAGTATTGTGATATGAATCTCAATGTTCTTATTTTTTTGAGTTGCTTTAACTGTAACAAGCAGAAAAAAGCTTGAAATGGGAACTGTAGGTGCATGAACAACAGCTACTCACCTAGCTAAATCATTTCAGCTATGTCACTCTGCTGGGTCTTCCTTCTCTCACACACAGGACAGAAATTGCCCACCTTCCTTTCCATAGGTCTTCTATAGCCTTTCCCTTTCCCATTCAGTATGACAGGATCAGCTTTCACATTTGATCACTCATGATGCTGTCTTACAGTGCTCCCATGCTGGATCTTCTCACAAATCCCTTTCAGATTGTTATGATTTTACTCATCAGGCAGATGAGCCCTGCACAACCACTCACTCACTTTCCTCCAGTGGGATGGGGGAAGAGAATCAGAAGGGTAAAAACAAGAAAACTCATGGGCTGAGATGAAGACAGTTTAACAGGTAAAGCAAAAGCTGCATGTACAAGCAAAGCAAAACAAAGAATTTGTTCACTCCTTCCCACTGACAGGCAGGTATTCAGCCATCTCCAGGAAAGCGGGGCACCATCACATGTAACAGTACCTGGGAAGACAAACACCATCACTCCAAACATCCACCCTTCCTTCTTCTTATCCCAGCTTTTATTGCTGGGTATGACATCATATAATATGGAATGTCCCTTTGGTGAGTTGGGCTTAGCTGTCCTGGCTCTTTCCTCTCTCACCTTTTCCTGCCATCAGCCTACTCGCTGGTGGGATTGGGTAGAAGGTAGAAAAGTCCCTTACCCTCTGTTAGCACAAGCTCAGCATCAGCAATAAAAAAAGTATCCCTGTATTATCAGTACTGTTTCCAGCACAAATACAAAACTTAGCTCCATACCAGCTACTATGAAGAAAATTAACTGTATGACTAAGGAAGAGTACACAAGAAATGAAAAAATGTAATGGAGAGAGAAAGAAAAGAAGGGAACAGAACCTGAAGTAAGAACAGGGAGCCTGGGGAGAATACAACAGGAAAAACTTCAGTCTCTACGATCTCTGAAAGCTCATTTCACTAGTGCAACTGAATGCTGATCACCGTGCCTTGAAGTTGAGTTGATGGATGAGTTAGACCTCTTGCCATGTTTTCTCACTACCTTGCAGAGACTCAAAAAGCTCCTTCCACACACCCATATCATCCCACTCTGGATCCCAGAGCTGATGGTATCCCTGTCCTGGAAGACTGCTGGTGCTCAAAGTCAAATCCTTCCATGTACCCCTGTGTGTCCCCACTGTGTGTCCATCCACAACCTCCATCTACTTCTCTGTACAGCACAGTTACTTTTTAAGAGACTTTTTAGTTCAGATGTTCCCATTCTTCCTTTCCCTAATTTTTTGGTACAAACAACAGATTGCATTGCATCAGACATGTCGGTTTGATCTACAAGGGGAAAAACAAAGCAATGATGCTGCTTTTCCTTCTGTCAGGTCTCCTATGCCTCTCTGTTTTGCCAGATGTTTTTCACTTGGACTTTCTCCTAAAGATTTGTCTCATTTTCTGCACAATTATTTAACTTGGCTTTCTATTGGCTGTGTTTTATAACTTATATAGTGCTCTACAAGCACCCTGCTAATTCAGACATTCTCTTTTGAAGCAGAGAGATACTAGTCCCATTTTACATTCAGGGAAAATTAAGGAGGCAGGTTGCGAGGTTCATAAGAAGCATTCCGTGTGCACTCAGTCTGCAAAATCACTGTATGGTCTGTTATTATTGCTGTAACCAGCATTCTGTGGCAGCCTGTAATTCCCAAATTTCCCCTTCTGTGTATCAGTGGCCTTCATAGGCCAGGACTTCCTAGTGCCTGGCAATACAACTACAAGATGAGCTACAGGTACTGCACTCTGGGGTGTTAAATAAACTCTATTGCTTCTCTCTGCCTTTTCACTAATCTTGGTGGCATGAAAGTGTTGGCTGGGGGGTGTTCTAATTCTCTGTTCTTTGACCAAATGAAAGCAGAGAATTTCCAACCATTACCATGGGGTAGCAAAATTTTAAAATACATGAATACAGACCTGATTTCTGTAGGCTGACTGAAGCATGGATACATGTGGCAGTACGTGTTTGCTGATCAAACAATGATGTGTCTTTCTCTTTTCCCAAACTGTATTCTAAAATGCTGTTGTGGCTGTTACAAAATTAGCTTGCTCCCATTCCTCTGAACCAGAAAACAAACAAAAATCTCCTACCCCCCCAAAAAAAATCTATCTTGATTACAATTCAAATCTAAAACATACAAGTTTCTAGACATATAGGGAATTCTCCTCAGATAAGCTATTGCCTTTATACTTCATATGTGTGACTGCTTTCTTTTGTGCTTAACAAAAAGCTGAATTTTATAATTGGTATCAGAAATGCTGTCACATCTGGGATCAGAAATGATGCTATTGTTATAACCTTACTGAGTTGTGACAACTGAGTAAAATTGGCAAAATATAACTAAATTTTCTAACTAAATTGCATGGTCTTGTTGATCCTTTGTATTCTGGATAGTCCTCTAGTTTGTGGAAAAGTACATAGTTGCTATTCCACTCACAGTGGTATGCATTTCATTCCTCTCTTTAAATTATGAATAGAAGAAAATACCTGCCGTGTTGGAGTAGGGTTTTTTTAAGAGAAGGGTGTTTTTTGAACCTTTTCTGTCCTGCAGAGGGGAGGAAAATACTACTTTGTCTCAAGTGATATGTTATGGGCAAGCATTTTTTTTGTTAGCAATTGCTCGTTTCACTTTGATCTACAGTATTTTTGCATTATTAGAAGAGAACAAGTTAGATTTATCATATGCCTGACATTATATGATTGAATCAGTTCTGTAATAAAATCAATCATTACTGTTGATTCACTGAAAATTCCTTCTCAATAATAATAAAGAATGCATTTCATTCATCATCGTACTTCTAAGTACACAGTTTGTTGCAGATTCATCCATACAGTTTTTAATAACATCCATCTCCCCAAAACACAGTATTTCTTCAATGTTGGATCTAAAAAATACACATGCATCAAAACAGTCTCAGATTAGACAACCTGAAACAAGGCCCATGTCGATCTAATGCAATTCTGCAATATGTTGATGTGTAGAGAAGCTCAAATGACTGTTTTTGGCAGAAGAAGAGCACTGATACAAAATTTCTGTGGCTTTCGGGGGGTTCCTGAGATTTGATAAATTGAAATGAGAAATTAATGTATTTCCTAAATGAACCAGTCATTTCAAAGATTCAGCAAATGAGCAGAAGGACCTTAAATCCCATCATAGGCCTTGTCTTCTTGGTTGTAAAAGCATCTAGTTTTCTATCTCTCTCAAAACTGTCACTGCACACGTTGTTCCAGAGGCCCTTATAGTAACACATTTCATGTTAATATTTTCTGTGGGAATAAGTTTCAATTACATTTGGCTCTGAGGATTTTCCCCTGTATATAATTCTTAGCATAGTGTTGGTTTGCGCTGAAAAAGTGACACTGTGACTGTCATCTTCCAAAAATTTCTGCAGCAAGAGGGCTTTTGCAAATTCCCACCAATAGTTTGACTGTGTAGTAATCTCTATACATTTACTTAATGAGTATTCAAATGAGTTCAGTCCTGTAAAGTCATTGCTCTGGGATCTGCTTGTATCCACCATACTACTGAAACTCCTACTCAGCTGTATTCTCAGGATGCTCAAAGACAGAGTGCTGCTTCCTTAGACTGCTAATGTCTTGGAACTGGTACTACCAATGGCACAGACAAAGCCTGATTGACTAGGTTATTCATCAAATGCTTGTGTTATGGCTCAAAAGTCTAAACTTTCATTCCCTTAGAAAGATTATGAACTCCCACATTCTATTTTATTTAAATTTAGAGTAAAAATTCTCCCAAGTACTTGCAAATGTGACTGACTTTACCTGCTCCCTAGGGGCTGCACTAGTTTAGCTGTTCAATATTGATGAGTCAAAGAAATTTTGGCTGTTCAGTTGGACTGTGTAAGGTGGCTTTGTAAGCTGTGTCTAGCTAGAAAGGTACCACTATGGTCATGGTGCCTGAGTAGGTGTTGGCATCATCAGCATCATGAGGTGGTGAGACACATTGCTCAGAAGACAGTAGTAAAGACATCTGTCTTCACAGACCCTTCACAGTAAACCCTCTCCCACACACATCTGAAAAAGGGACCATAAAAGTTCTTCCATATTTCATTGTCATCTGTCATTTTCCCAAATCCTGATGAAATTGGGATCTGCAGTAAGACCATCCATAGATGAGTAACTCACAGTCCAGGGCACTTATGTTGAAGTACCTCCAAAGACCTAAGTACACCCTGGTCAAAGTTTTTAATTAAAGACCAACACAACTAGTAAATACGTAAACAATTTTTATTTCTGAGTCTCTGGAATGTGGTTGGCATGAGGTCTCTCTGAATCCTACAAAGCCCCTCTCTCTCACAGTCAGATGTGATAGTAATTATTATTTATAAAGCAGCTAAAGTATCTGAAATATCTCTCAAACAAAGACATAGTTCCTCAGATCAGGAATTTGCAGTCTAAATAATGAAGCCTTGGTGCCAAATCTATTGCTGACACAAGCAAGCAGAGCTCCACTGTGTTAGCTGAGTTGCGATTGCATATTCCAGCATCAAATGCTTAAACTTGTGTTTGCAAAATCAGATGTTGCTAGTGAAATAGTTTTGATGAGTTAGTTTGATTAAGTGATTTTACAGCAAGAGGAAAAGATTTTGCTGTGTAAGTGTCCTTTTCTATTTGAATGGAGTTTGATATTTAACATATGAAACAACAATTTAAAAAGCCAATTAGATTTGGCTTTATCAGGTTTATGACAGCAAGAACAGTGCTCATCTCTGTTCAGTACTAGCAAGTGCCTCAAGGTGCAGTAGTTTAGGAGATCCTGGAAAACACCATGGATGATATTTCACAGAGCAATTTCCCCATAATTTCCTTTTTCTTCTCTGCAGAGGATAAGAAAGCTCTAACACACAGCCCACTGTGGCTGCATTGGCAGGAGGCACTACCATAAAAAACCACATCTATGGGTAGCAGCTACCTATTGCTCTGAACAAAGGAGAGGAGGCTTAAATAAATCTCACTTTTCATTTTTAGCCCACTTAGAATAACTGTCATGGAATAATGGTGGAATCAAATCCACGTAGCCACTACCCTGGTAATCTGTATCCAAATTATGGGGGCTTTTACGTGAACTACAAAGACAAATTAATGCTTGCATATACCTTCTATATTTTCAGGCATTTCTCAGGCTGTCAGTACTCTCAGCATATGGATATTGGGTCTTTTCTTCAACAGCCATACAGTAAGTCAAAGTGACATGCATAATCCCCAAATTATTCCAGGTTCTTCCACCATTCCAACTCCCACAATATTTGTTAATTTCTTCACTGTGCATTGAAGCAGAACATTATTTATGTATTGCTGCAGAACATGGAAATAAAATTAAAACTACCATTAAGAAAGGTTTTTGTGAGTCCTTTTTATTTACAAAGACTGTAAATTGACTGTCTGGAGATCTACCATGCTTATTTATGTTCTGTCAGCTTTTTTTATTGGAGACTTAAATAGACCACATAACTTATGGATGTCTCTTCCTGTGCTGTGCTGTGCTGCGGAGTGTGCCTTTCACCAGGCCCAAACATTGGAGTGATACTCCATCTGTAGGCCTGATACCAGCACAGCTCTCCTACTGTATCCATCAAATATAGTGAGATGCCAGTGTTCTAAATGGATGTTATTCAACAAGAGTGACATGAGCAAAACCTGTCTCTGAATGAACGAGTGTACTTACAAAGGACCTTTCTGCATCTCTGAAGAGAAACTCCTCCTTGTGCAACTCCATCCTTTTAAATCAGTTCTTCACTCCTTCACACCAACTCTGAAACTGGCCCATGGTCAAATTACTGCTTTGTCATAGCATTATAAACAACTTTCTACATCACAACTGTGTGCAGACTCTGACCCACGGCCAGAGTGAAATCATCACATTCCACACAAGTTTCTAGATCATTCCTCTTTGAGGGTTTAATATACTTGGCATCTCAGCTACAATATATATTTTTTTTTAATTAATGATGATTTATAGATTAATCACTGCCACTGTCTGGCCAGCATGATGTCATTTAGACCAGAATTTGATGTACTACCCAGCAAAGTCTCCAGAGGAATTCTAAATAAGCTCAGAGAGTCCTGGAATGAGCAAAAGCACGTGTATTTAAGCGTATTTCTATACATTCTGATCAACAAGTGTGACCGGTAGATATATTATGTTATTATAACTTCATTTCAGGTTTTGCTTTGATCTATACTTAGATCAAAGCTTACAGGATCAGAAAAAAATCTGAAGAAAAATAGAAGTGGGCCATTTTCTTTAAGATTTTTTCCATTGTTATTTCTACAGATTGTTCATTCTACAAATTATTCAAAAAGGTAGTGAGAGGTGGTGTGCATACACAAACTACCTATAGGTCCAAACTAATTATAAATATTTCTAAGTATAATCTGGCTCTTGAAAACACCAACATGTACGGCCTCCTCCTATTTTGTGGATAACATGTTATACTTTCTATTAACTCCAGAAGAAAACAAATACCATTTTCCTGTAGAAACCTTGATGGAAAGTCAACAGAGGGATGAACAGAAAAGCAAACAAATTCCACCAAGCGGATGTTAATTTTACCTCTTTCTGAACTGTGTCCAGGAATTAAATAACTGAATCATGATGTTCATGTTAACTTGATAGACCTAGGTATAACCAGGTTTGTTTTCATGTGTTTTCTGGCCTACAAACACCAACTAAAATGAGTAAGTAGATGTAATCATTTACAGAAATAGGTGTGGTTCATTTTTTCTTAGCAACACTTTCAATACACTGTGTGTAGACCATGGGGACCTGTGGGCTATTTCTGCAGTTTCTGAGAAAAGGAGTGAAGAATGGCAGCTCCTCACTCAATAGGCTTATATTCTCACAACATCTCCTTGGAAATTTTTAGGAATCCTGAAACTGCATCCAGTGGAACCATAATTCTCCATTTTATGTCACTTCAAAGTGAAGATATCTCTAAAGAACCACTAGAAATAAATAGTGAAATCATCTAAAGTTTAAGTTTCAGAGCACTGGAGGTCACTTTGTAAAGGACAGCACTCCGATCAACAAGTTCAGCCCAAGGCAGGTTTGTACAGCAGCTCAAAACACCAATGTCTCCATGTAAATCCTGTGAGCTGCCTCCCTGCTGCAGGCAGCAGGATGCACACTCCGCCTGCACATACTGCCATGTCCACTACAAGTAGCCAGGGTGCAACTCAGGGGCTTTTCCAGGTCCCCAGTTCCTTTCTCAGGGCCCCACATCCCTTTTGCAGCCAGTTTTATTGGGACTTCTTCCTGAGCCGGGCTTCCTCCAACCTCCTGCATCATTCCTTCGTCAGCAGCACACTGGAGAGTAGAAGGTTTCAGCCTGTTAGATGTTGAACTGAGAGTTAACATGCTAAGATGACAGTAAGTTAACTGGAATTCAGTTCTCTTCCTGTCTATATGTGTGGCACAGGGATGCATACATAGAGTATATGACTTTTGTATTACACTTCAGCTTGGAGCTGTGTGTCCTGGCCAAATGTCAGAGCAGAGACTATGTAAACGAATGCACAGATGATTCTTTTCTCTTGCACAGCAGATGTGTAACAGCTGTGTTCATGTTTGCTCAGCATTCCTATGACTGTATTGCAGTTTCTAGAAAATTTGGGGAATTGCTTCTTTTTTTTGCCTTACTTTCTTCCTTTCTTTTGTTTTTGTTTTTGTTTTGTTTTTTTTTCTTTTCATTGAATTGGGAAGAATTGCTTTAACTTGTCCTGGTAACACAAGATCTCTTCTACACTTCTGTTGACTACGCATCACTGCTAGTTTTTTTTAAGCTTCTTGAAGCATATAATCAGATTTCTAAGAACAGAGCATTATTGTATCTTATATTTCCAAAATAGTGTGGGTTTTCCCAATGTCAAGGAAGGGATCAATTGCTAGAAAATATTATGCTTTTAGAGTGACCATTTTTTATGTGGAAAGAGAACATGACTTTGTGCACAGAAAGATCTGGCTAACACTCATACACTGATGTTTTAACATCATGGATACAATTTTTCAATTACTCCCTTGTTATACACTCTTATAATATTTTGATGTCAAACAGGAAAGAGAAATCCATGCTACTCACATTCTGACACAGAGTAAAATTAAGCTGCATGCTTATTTTTCATGTTGCTCACTTTTAGCATATTGGTACGAATACACTAAAGAGCGGCTGAGAAATTACGCATTACTCAAGAAAACTAATAGGACTACCAGTAAAATTAGCCCTTTCATGATAAACCTCAGTTTCTGCAAAGGATAGTGCTGTAGAACATAACACTCCAGCTCAACCTCTGAACTGTATGGAAAGCAGGGAAAAGCTGGATCAATTCAGGGGTGCGTTCCACTCCCTTCTCATCATCTCTGCATTTTCTCTAGAAAGGAACAGCGGGTTTGTGTGCTGAGCTGCTTTTGGGGAACAGTGCAGCAGACATTAGTCTTCTCTCTGAGCATGTTTTTTACCCACTACCCACAAAGAAAAGATTGTAGAGAGCACACAATTTTGTTTTCAAAATCATGACCTAGACTGAGCTCCAGTCTCATGTTACTGAAGCGTTCTCATTAATTATATTAATAAATACCTGTCATTATATAAGTAAATAAAATAAATATTATAGAAATAATGTAAAATAAACATAATATTAAGATATTATATACTACATTATTAGATATTAGATGCTATATTTTATTGTATATATTATGTATATTTGTATATCAATACATTAACGTTATTAAATATATATTATTTATATATAATATGCAATTAAAAATAAAAAATGAAATATATATAAAATTATAGTAAAAAATAATATTTTTATCTGTTTGTTATTTAGTCATTCATTTATTATTGTTTTCTAATTTATTACTAATATATTATTATATATATAAAATATATATACTAATATAAACATAGCCTATGTTTACTTAGTTGGTAATAACTTCTTAATTTCAGTGCATGTTCAGACAGATATTTGATCCTAGCTAAGAACAAAGTTCAGGAAGAGCAAGAATAATGACTGCATTTTTCTAGTGTTCTTTTGAAATAAAAATTCTGTTGTTCTGTTAATTTTAATGGCTTTTTATACATACACTCACTATGAATCTCTAATTATATGTTTGGATCATTTGTCCAAGGTATTTGCATGTTGGCTGATGAAAAGCTCAGCATGACCCAGCAATATGCTCTTGCAGCCAAGACAGCCAATCGTGTCCTGGGCTGCTGCAAAAGGAGTGTGACCAGCAGGTACAAGACTGGATGGGGTTTTGAGCAACCTGGTCTAGTGGAAGGTGTCCTGCCTGTGGCAGGGGGCTGGGAACTCAATGGTCTTTAATGTTCCTTCCAACCCAAATCTTTCTATGATTCTGTGATTCTATGATTATGAAATATTATTTGAAACTAGATTTTGTCAGCTTTTAAAATAACATCACCACATTAGGGTTATATGATAAGTGAATAACATAGAAATAATAGCATCAGATTCTTGTATTCGTTTCAGTACCTGGAGGCACTGATTGATTGGTTATGTCTTTTGAATTTCAAATAGCATGAGTATCCCTGAAGAATGACTGTTCATAACCTAATCAAACCTAATAGAAGGGAGTTTAATCATATAGCTCTTTTAAGAAATATTGAATTCACACAAATACATGTGAGACAAATAACTATTTCATTTGAGTACCACACACATAGGAATATGTCTGATGTTACATAAGATAGATTTTGATCGCTCTATAGACATTCCTTTATTAACTCCTACTATTTACAAATCATTAATTTATTATTCTGGGGGGAGGAAATGCTAAAAATGTGAGTTTTCCTTAAACACTGAAAACCAAAAAACATTTCAATTGGAAGAGGGAAAATTTAGTTTACTGTTTACATGTGCAATGAAAAACTGCACATGCAATTTTTTGGACGAAGATGGTAATCTCTTGAAAAATAATGGGTGCAAACCAGCAAAACATTTGACTAGAAAGTACTGATTAATTTCTTTAAAGAGTATTTGCACTGAATTTAGAAACTAGTTTCCAAGTGGAAGTCATTGCCAGTATATTCTGATATTCCAGAAAACATGGCCAAGAGAATGAGCCTTAACAGACAATTGCAAAGCTTAATTTAGGTCAGTTTTGAGTTCTAACAATTGGTTTTGTGATTTTTATTGGCTTTTTTTTAGACTGTAGGTTTATATATTAGGCAAGTGGTTTGTGCAAGTGATTTTTGTTGCCAGTAAGACTGCTGAAAAAGCACTTACAAACCTAAGTTTCAAAAAATTCAATTTAATTGTGAATTCTAAGTCCATTAAGAAAATATACAGAATTGGCTGGCCCAATAAATACTAATCTGCATGGAAAAATACTTCTTGCCTTCCTTAGAAAGTTGCCAGACTGAACCTTCAAGATGCACAAGGAGGGAGCTATGCTGTAGCTTTGCATGGTTAGGGTGACCAGCAGGTGATGCACAGGGTTCTTCACGATGGTGTTTCGCTGAGCTGGAAGCATTTCCAGTGGATAAGGCAGGTGATGCAATCTGTGAGGTGAGACATGAGACTTAAAATCCCAGCCACCTGCAGACACCTTTAGAAGAGCTGTGCCTTTGAAGCTGGTGGCTTGGTTACATTCCAGTCTGTCTATTTCTGTAATTCATAGGGCTATGGTATTGTGCCATTACTATTAGGATCCGTTGTCTAACATGTTGTGCATGACATGGGTAACCCTCTCTAACATGGATAAGGCCCCAAGACACAAGTAAGTGGGTGCTAGGTTGTGCCACTGCTTCTGTGCCAAATTTATGTAACCCTCAGCTCGAGCTGAACTTGACACAGTCACCATTGGCATATTGGTGAAGAGCAATGACAAAACTACTGACATTCACATTTCACCCATTTACACTGTCTAAATACTGGAAATATGGGACTTTTATGGAGATTAACAAGGCAGGAGAGCAGAGCTGCTGAAGGATCTGTGTTTCATGGGAACATGAAGATGAGCCAGCAGCAGCTTTGTGAGGGCTCCTTCAGCAGTTCATATCACTGCTTCTGCTCTTCAACTGGGAAGGGCTTTCATGAGTAAAGTGCTTAATTTTGCCCTGCTAGTACAGTCAGCCTTGCAGAGATTCTTTCATAACACTCAAATGATTTACAGCAGCAACAGCCTTGACTATAACTGGAATAAATCCAGAAAACAGCTCTTAAAACACTTTGTGTGATGGCAGCCAAATTCCACATACCAGTTAGGAAATTCACACAACATAGTGATCATCCAAGTGCTTGAGTGTTCTGATACTGACAAATATATTCAGCTATTCCATTTTAATTTCTGCAAAGTCTTGGCAGAGATCAAAATACATTCACTTTCAGACTAAGAGTCACCACAGTCTCTGGTAGGCAGCAGATAAGGCTCCCTTTGCAGGATACCTTTCAACACCATCTATCTTTTAATTTGGGTTGTTAAGATCTAACTTGACTATGGTCCAAGGATAGCCTGTTGGTTCTGAGTTTTAATGGGCTGTTTATTATGTTAGGAGCATGATGGATTCTCTGCTCTTATTTCACAGTTTTCATAGCTTTTTTTTAAAAAAAAAAAAGTGCTGCTGATACAAAGATACCTTCACCAGAATTTCACTTTACACAAAACCTAAACTAATTCATTGATTTCCTGACAATTTCATTAGACTAGAAGCACAAGATATGCCCTGTGAAATGCTCATGCTTTGCAATTAGAGAATTCTGTAGCTGTGATACACACCAGTTGTTCCACAGGAGTATCTGCAGTAGCTGTTCAAGACCTGAGTGTTTATTTTTCATTACTAAAATAAGGACTTTTTTTATTATTTTCATGTCTTATTGTCCATGTAGTACAATATCTGATTTAGTGTGCAAATTCATTTCAAACCAGCTCTGCAAATGAGTCTACTTTAAAAAAGCAAAAGAAATCTTTTTAGTCAAACCATTATAATAAAATGGCTTTTGTATCCCAGACAGATACATTACCCTATTACATTGCTGTATTTGTTAAGACAGGTGGAGACAATTCTGCTATGAAGTAGTGTAATTGGGAGCCAGTGTGATTAAATATTTACTCATATGTAACCATTTAACTAAGCAGTCAACACAAAGATAAGTATCTTATTGTTCTTTTTCACTCTGTGTCTAATGGAGACTGCTTAGTTAGATTTACTAGTTTCATTTAAGAAGAACCCTGTGTGGTACAGTGCCATAGGAGTCACGTATTAGGGGCTGTCAGATATGACAGAAGGGTAGGTTGTGACAGCAGAGCCTATTATATTACAGCAAATGTGAGCAATGTTATTTATAGTTACATATGTATTTACATAGTAATATGTAATCATAGTTGCAAAGAAAAATGCCATCTTCTTAAGTTCTTGATAAGAAACATACGGCCATTAAAGTTAAGACAGGCTGTTGACGTAGATTGAATTTGTCAAAATATCAAGCAGCTTTCTGATCTGATTTCCTGAATGGCAACAATCATATGTTGAGCTATTTTGAAAATGGGTCCCCACTACATAAGATCTAGGCTTGCAGGCTGTAGGAGCCTCTGCAAGTTTACTCAGTGCAGTGACTGACAACCAAGATACTGGCATTTATTTCCCAAGTCATGTGATTCCCTTCAGAGCCAGCACACCTCTGCTAATTCACAGAATGGTTGAGCTTAGAAAGAGCCTTCCATTCAAAACAGGACTACTGAAAGCAGGCTGCTCAGGGCCATGCAGAACTGGCTTTTGTGCATCTCCAAAGATGGAGACTCCGCAGCCTTCCTGAGCAACATGTTCAGTGACCTGCGTATCCCCTGAAGACTTCATTCAGAGTAGAGGTTTCATTGAAGTCACTAGTATATATATTTCTAGTCCACACCAACCTGAGAAAAGAAAATGTGCCAACAGAAAGTCATCTGAGATAGTAACACTTAGAATCATAGAATCATAGAATAGTTAGGATTGGAAAGGACCTCAGGATCATCTAGTTCCAACCCCCCTGCCATGGGCAGGGACACCTCACACTAAACCATATCACCCAAGGCTTCATCCAACCTGGCCTTGAACACTGACAGGGATGGAGCATTCACAACCTCCCGGGGCAACCCATTCCAGTACCTCACCACCCTAACAGTAAAGAATTTCTTCCTTATATCCAGTCTAAACCTCCTCTGTTTAAGTTTCAACCCATTACCCCTTGTCCTATCATTACAGTCCCTAATGAATAGTCCCTCCCCAGCATCCCTGTAGGCCCCCTTCAGATACTGGAAGGCTGCTATGAGGTCTCCACGCAGCCTTCTCTTCTCCAGGCTGAACAGCCCCAACTTTCTCAGCCTGTCTTCATATGGGAGGTGCTCCAGTCCCCTGATCATCCTTGTGGCCCTCCTCTGGACTTGTTCTAACAGTACCATGTCCTTTCTATGTTGAGGGCACCAGAACTGCACACAGTACTCCAAGTGAGGTCTGACCACCAAGGAATCCCTTTGCAGTAAAATGGATTTTTAATTGTGAATCACCTCCTTCGACCTGCTGGTCATGCTCCTCTTGATGCAGCCCAGGATATGGTTGGCTTTCTGGGCTGTAAGCGCACACTGAAGCCGGCTCATGTTCATTTTCTCATTGACCAACACCCCCACGTCCTTCTCCGCAGGACTACCATGAATTTCCTTTTTGCTCAACCTGTAGCTGTGCCTGGGATTGCTCCAACCCAGGTGTAGGACTAGAAAAACAACATAGTCCCCAGGCATATATATTACTATTATATTATATCACTAACATATTATATTGCTAACAAAATACGTGAACCAGCTGGCATTGTTAAATCCTTACTATTAGAAAGGCTCTTTTAGAGACTGGGTGGGAAGCTATAATTTATATATGCAAAATGCATTATTACTATCATCTTATTTGACTGACAGTTGCATTACAGTTGAGACATAGCACCAGATTAACCCTCTAATTTATTGGTGTTCTGTACCTCTTCAGAAGTGTTTCATCCCCAGTCCAGCCCATTCTTGATTGGAGATCTACAAGGCACAGCCATGAGCTACTAAGAAGTTTTGTACTAAGTACCGTTTTGTACTAAGAAGCATGTAATATGAAGTCTAAACACATAGTATGTTTTTGATTCTTCAGCTGCTTCAGCTTTTACAGTTATCAAAGCAATCTTCTGGGCAAGTGAGAGTGTTGTTAAACACTCTTGTCTCTGAAAGCTTTTCAAAACAAATTCTCTTTATTACCATTGTTTGCAACAACAGCAACAAAATTCAGCTTGTATTTCTCAGCCCTAGGAAGGAAAGCTTTGTAGCCTGTAACTATAGCTCCTGAATATAAGAGCTTTTGCTCTAGATATGTAGTACTTATTTATTTAAAAGCTAGTGATTTTCAAGTGCATTAAGATTGACATTGTGGATTTCATTTGAGCTTTTAATGTTCATGCCTTATGTCATTAGTAGATACAGACAGTTCCAGAAAAAAAAAATACTTCTGATAAAGCTGTTTTTAATTGAACCTAAAAATAAAACATTACCCACAATGTCTGACCACCAAGGAATCCCTTTGCAGTAAAATGGATTTTTAATTGTGAATCAGAAAAAAAAGCTGGGCTTTTTTCATTAAGAGTTATATGTGGAGAACTGCTGACATATTCTGCTGAAAATTCTAGTATAAAATTCTTAAATGATTAGTCTGGTTAAAATTTCCAGGTAATGTTTTCTGAATCTGAAAAGCGAATGACAGCATAAGGGACAGCTACTTTCCTTTTTAATCACAAGCTGTAACAATGGTATCTAAATCCATTTCAGGTGGAGATAAACCTGGATGTACATCTGTGTCTGGATCACTGCTCAAAGTAGAAAGGTTTCTATACACCAAGTGAAAAACTTCCACATGAAACATTCTCAACTGTATTAAAAATAAGGTCAACGCTATGTCTGTTTTCTGCTGCAGACTGAACATCCCTCTGAAAATGGCTGCTGATCTCTGCAGAGCAGAGCTCTCTGTAGCAGAAAGCAGCAGCATACCAAAAGCAGAAGCAATCATACTGGCATAAGTCATACTCATTAAATCCAAATAGCAAGAGGAGTTTCAGTACAATTGTAACTCTGTTCAGATTTCCAGACATTTCCTGCCAGATTTCAGATTTTTCAAAGGGAAAAAAACAGAGTTTTGGAGCACATGTTTATGTGGCCATGATATTCATATTCAGGTTTTACACCTGAAGTTTCAGTATTTGTGTCCAGTGTAATAATTTTTGGCCATTTGCTACTGCTTTAAAAACTCTTGCAGGTCCTTGTTAGCTTCAGAATATGATGAGGTGTCAAGCCTGCTTTTTTTTTCACAGCTCCTGCATGCCAGTAATTTGCTGTTAGAAAATCTACCATGAAAATTAAGGGGGAAAAAAAATAAATTGCTGTAGGGGATCCTCATCTTCAAACAGATGGCAAATATTTCCGAAAAATGCAAAATGGAGCGGCTCAGCAGCATAAGGCACTACCGGGTTTCACGGTCACTGCTGTTTTGTGCTGGCAGCTGTAGTTTATGGTGATTGCTTGCAAAATTTATCAAAAGTTCTCCTGGAACAAAAGACGAGCTTGGTTTGTAGATGACCTCAAGTCGCTAATTACATATAAACTTCTGTTAGCAATCTTGGCAGGTGCTGGCTACTTTCCTGTTAAGTACTTTCAACTGAACACTGGTGCTTCAAAGCTGAGTCAGTGGAGAGCCTCAGCAGCAGCAATAATTCATGAAAAAAAAATGCCACTCTGTGTAATGTAAGTGAGTATGTGCACAAGTGCATGTGTGTGTGCAGGCTACCAGAGCTCCTTACAGCATGAGTCTGCTCAGAGGTAGCTTGGCGTCTACTCCCACAGGTTTTGGCAAAGACCTGGGCCAGCTCTGTCACAGCCTGGTAAATGTCACCATCGACAGCAGCTGAAGCTGGCATACCTGGCAGTGACTGACACAAACCTGCATCCCGCAGCTGGCACTGAAGATGGCACAGGGACACAGTTGGGCAGCTAGGGACAGAAAGACCTGATATTTTTCTGGAGATTATTGCAGTGGACCACATCTGCCAGAATCCTGCTTGCCAGTATCCTGCTTGCCAGTATCCTTTTGGAAAAGGGAAAGAGTTATCAAATTTCTACAGAGTAGCACTTCTAAAAATGCAGGCTTTTGGCCTCACTTCTGGAACATGCTACTAGGACAAATACTGTTAAAGACAGTTCTTGGTGATATTGGGGCTATATTAGTCATTGAATGTTACATAAATACTGAAGAAAACATGGTCTTAAATGGTAGAATGCACATCCTTTGTTGCTGAGTGTGTGTACTTTCAGCTCATTAGTATCTGTGTGGGCCCTTCAAAAGTGGTACATATAAATTCACCTTTGCTCAAGCTCAGGGGAAGGGCGAGAGGCAGGGAAAGAAACTGCAGTAAGAGAGAACAGCTAGGAAGGGATCAAGAGTGTTGTTACCCTTTTCTAACAAGACACATTTTTAGTGCCTTCAGTATATAGATTCAGTAAAACAATGCTTAATTTGGCTCCAACACAATAAATTCACCTGCATTAAAGAAAAAACAAAAAAACCAAAACAAATAAAAGGTTGAGTTTCCCTGTCATCGCTTACCAAATAGATCCCCAGTGATGGCTGGAACAACTGGAATTGAGGATTTCTTACGTTCTTGTGTCAGACATAAAGGGAAAAGTTTCTATCTTAATTGTACCAATTAAAGTTTTTTAAACACTAGGCATTTTTCCCCTAGTGCAAATAATTACATATATAAATTCTCAATATTTTTTATAATTACACCAATCATCTGTTTTATACCAAATATATTTTATGTGTTACAGAAATTACGTATCAATATCTCATCAGATTTTTTTGGTATGTATTGACCAAACAAGCAAACAGATACCTAATTCCTATAACATTTTCAAAAGTACTATGATAGTACTTTATGTATTCACATGATTATATATTTCCACAAGGGCAGCAATACAAGCCCGGTGTGAATAAACAATTGCAATAGAGTGGCTTAAGCCTCTGTAACATTGTTTAAAGATAATAGACCAAGGTATAATCAAGGTCAGGTGGCTACAGGGTGGCACCAAGCTTCCTCTTGAAGTGGTACTGTTTCTAGTGGTTTTTTCCTTCACTATTTTGCAGACAACAGAAAGAGAAGTAAAATTATTGGAGCAGAAAATAAACAAGAAATAGAAAGGGTAAAAACGTATAACAATTTATCCTGAAAGGAGACAGTCAATATATTTCTGTTTCATGAGAAAGTCAAAGCTCGCAGGCAAGGAATCTCACCTACCAAAGAAAAATTCAAAAAGTTTATACTAGAAATATGTAGATATTCATCTGCATACTTACATGTATGTACATACACAGATGCACATGCATATGATTTACATGTAGAATCAGTTTCATGTGGCAAGATTTTAACTTAATCTGCTTATCTTGATAGGAAAATGTGGTGTGGTAGACAGGCTCATGAAAAAGATTTTGGAAGGTGAAACAAGGGGAACACAAAATCACAAAATGGAATTTATAAACCTTTAGAATTAGTTTTAAGCAATGTTAAGTTCAATGACTTTGTAACAGTAGCAGTGGAAAATTACTGAGGTGCATAATACATAGAAAAAATAGAGTACAGCTAGAGAGCATACTGGCACAAGATAAATCGCTATAGTTGATGTGGTCTTAAGAAAAACAGTCTAGAAAAACAGGACACAGGGATAAGGAGTATCTGGGAATAGCAGGTGTCCGGGATAGGCTGTGGGTAAACTAACTGATAAGTAGGAGGATAGGGGGATTATTATGTCTCTGGTGCTAGCGAACCAATTAAACTGGTATAAGCATCTACTGCGCGTGCTTCAAAGGCTGCCAGAAGTGATGAAGATTGTTGGAAGAAGTAAACGACCCTCAGAGACCACCACCACAGTTCTGTACGCATGCGGGGAGCTTTCTGGAAAATGATGTAATCCATACGTAGCCTCATGAATATGTATGTGTGCCCAAGGACTATATAAGGATGGCTTGTGTAGCAATAGGGAGACACACGTTAGGAGGAGTTATCCCCCGTGTCTCCCAGTGCCGCAATAAAGAATACCTGCTTGTCAGCTTGAAAACTTTGTTGGCAAGTTTGTTCCTGGAGTTTTCTCTGAATCAAAGGTCTGGCTTTATATCCTAGCCCTCTACAAGGCGTTTTGAAAGTCTTTGTGTTTTCCTTTTGCTCTTTGTTTTCTGTTGAGATAATGTAAAACCTAAACTCTTGACAGAGCTTGCTGCACATCTGCAGAATAGACATAATCTCTGTGAGATCCCAAACTAGTCAAAATCTCTTGGCTTTGACTTAATAACAACAGATAAACCCATCATATAATTTTCATAAATGCAAGTAATTTTCAAGAACTGAACATCACACTTTCCTGGGTGCTTTGCAGATAAGCTGTGATATACAACCTACACTTAACGTCATGTCAAATTATGAATACTTGTAAGACTGCTCTAACATGCAAGATTGCTCTGGAACAATGAAAATTTGGACCAGATGAACTTTTGACACCTCTTTCAACCTGGCCTCTTCTGTGATTGCATGATTTGTCAAAGAAAATTTGAATCATTGTATGGTGAGTCACCACACTCACTGAACCAGCTAGCCAAGCTCCTGCCTCAGGTGATGGATTTCAGTAGACCTGTGCACAAGTTACCCACGATCTTTGAGTCTAACTCTCTCTCTTTTGCTTTACAAAATGTTCAGTGGAAACAACAAGATGATATACAGACTATCAACAGTGTTTCTCTCATTGCATTTAGTAAGTGTAATGGTAAAGGTAAAACTGAAACCCTGAACGAATTTGTGTGACTCAGGCATTTAATTCTCCGAATTACAATGAAAAGGAGTTATCTTTGAAGTGCTTATTGCCCCTTAACAAGAGGCTTGGAGGGCTAAACAAGGCAATGTAATTAAATGGAAGGCTCTGTAAAAATGATCCAAATAACTGAGGGAATGAGAAGAAAATAAGACTGTAAGACAAATTCTTCAGTGCCTAGACCTTACACACTCTGAGTCTAAATTGAGATAAAGGTGGTAAAACCCTAATTATTCTCATGTAGGATCCTCAAAATCTTGAGTAGTTGGTAAAAAGCACTATAAAGGAGATGTTCAATACTTTTAAAACCAGAGTGTCTAAAAATAAAATTCAGATGTGTAACTTAGTAACTTGGAAAACTAATAGTCTTGATTTTCAGATGCACAGAAAAATTACTATAATTTTTCCCAAGAGTTAATATCCATGACAGTCTGAGAAATATTCTTAAGCTTAAGTGAAGGTATCCTCATCAGTGAAATCATTGTATTAACCTGATTTAACATGTTATCTGCAAATCGAGTTGATACAGTTTGTGTTTTCATCAACTCTTTTCATGGGTTCTCCCTGTGAGAAAAAGGCGTACTTCACAAGATGCTTAAGACAGCTTCAGTTTATGGTTTTGTGATTTGTGTGAGTGCTTGAAAAGCTAAGAATGCCAGACTGCCTCAGAAAGAAATGAATTTTCACAGACAAAACCAGTGCCTACATTTTCAGAAGAAAGAGGAAGGAATATTGGAGAAAATTGTCCCACAAACTCTCTCTAATGTGATCTCTCTCTCACATCACCTCTCTACTGTTATTAGGCAAAATCAAAGGTTATCATCACTGTTCCTAAGATCTTGACACATTCCTCCTTCTTCATTTTGCCACTAACATCATACCTGGCTGCAGACATTAAAAGGGAAATTTCTTACTTTTCCACATACAATCCATTATGTGTAGTACGCTTCAGTTTCTTAATAAGGCGCATTTTTTTATTCACAATTTGAAATAATGCGGGACATGGCAGGTTTATGGCATGCTTTCTGTGAGAGGCTCATCTGTGTTATCCACCGAATTGCATAAAATGGAAGTGCAGATGTCATCTGCTGATTCATAAAGCTCGGATCAAGGGTTAGTCTAATTCATAGAATCATAGAACAGTTAGGGTTGGAAAGGACCTTAAGATCACTTAGTTCCAATACCTATGCCATGGGTAGGGACTCCTCACACTAGATCATGTCACCTAAGGCTCTGTCCAACCTGGCCCTGAACACCGCCAGGGATGGAGCATTTACCTCTTCTTTGGGCAACCTGTGCCTCACCACCTTCACAGTAAAGAACTTCTCTTCCTTATATCTCACCTGACCTTCCCCTGTTTAAACCCATTACCCCTTGTACTGTCGCTATAGTCCCTCATGAAGAGTCCCTCTCCAGCATCCTTGTAGGCCCCCTTCAGATACTGGAAGGCTGCTATGAGGTCTCCACGCAGCCTTCTCTTCTCCAGGCAGAGCAGTCCCGATTTTGCCAGTCTGTCTTCATATAGGAGATGCTCCAGTCCCCTGATCATCCTTGTGGCCTCCTCTAGACTTGTTCCAACAGTTCCATGTCCTTTTTATGTTGAAGGCACCAGAACTGTACACAATACTCCAAGTGAGGTCTCACAAGAGCAGAGAAAAGGTCACTTCTTTCAACCTGCTGGTCTAGCTTCTTTTGCCTGATACATAAATCTCCAGGTCTGAGCCAAGCAGTGAATTTTCTGTGAGCCTCAGAACCTCAGAGATCCTGAGTGTAAGTACAGCTAGATATCAGGAAAAAACAGGTACATGGAATTCAATTTAGCCTGGGTGAGTAAGGCAAATTTAGACAAGGCAAGCATGGCCAAAATTATTCTATGCTAATGATATAATAAAACTGAGATTATTTGTGGTTTTGAGTAATGTCATGGTTTGAGCATGTTTTGAGGGTGTTTTTATTCAAGGTTTTTTCCAGCCAGGTGGAGGAGGGGAGTCCGGGAGGAAGGAGAGACAGGACACCTGACCCAGGCTAGGCAATGAGGTATTCCATACCATAGCACGTGATGCCCAGGATGCATACTGGGAAAGAGAAAGCTGGAGGGATAGAGCTCTAGAGAAAAATGGAGGAGGGAGCACGCGGTGCTCGGCCAGGCAGGGTGGAGTGAGTTATGGGTCGGTGGCTGGTGGGATGTTGTATTCTTTTCACTTGCTGTTTGCTGTATCATTATTATTTGTAGTAGTAAATGGCAGTAGGGGTTTTGTGTTATGCCTTAGCTATTAAACTGTTCTTATCTCAATCCGTGGGGGCTACATTCTTTGGATTCTCCTTCCTAACTCTCCGGGAGTAGGGGGACTTGGTTTAAACCACGACAAGTAACTTGCTGCTAGTTGTAACCATACTAACATCCCTGTCACTGCAGTACCAGATAGTTGACTTATCATTCAGGCCATGAGTAACTGGCTTTTTGAGTCATTAATTCAAGTGTGCAGAAAGCCAGCTGCTTTGGTAAGCATGCTGTAGTTTTCTGACTCCTACATCAGCATTCCACTTTATAAGCCTATAGCTGGAATATGATGAGCACAATCTGCTTTGAATTAGCCCTGATTACAGATCACTTTATGTTAAATTCTAATAATTCAGTGAAGGTTGCTTCTCTATGACCCCTGGCTTGGTACAGGAGTCCTTCAGTAGGCACAAATACCTATCAAGGCAAAGATTAAAACCAAGAATGAACAACTGTTCATTTTGCCTCTTATGAAACATGGGAGCTTTCTAACCTCAAAGTTCTACTTGCAACTTCTGGCAAGCACTGACCACTGTAGATATTAGGCCCCTGAAAGCTGGTAATTGTATTGGAGCTGTTGCCAAAAAAGCTGTTAAGCTATTACAACTCTTGCACTACTGCACACATGTTACAAGGCTTGGGATTGACTAGACATACTGTTCGTTCGTTTTACTCACATGTTACTCAGACTGTGTAGCAGTTTACACAGCAAGTGCTCCTAATGTTTTCAAGGGAATATTCCAGGAGTAACTACTACTCAGAGTAAGTAACAGCAATATAGTTTGGTTTCCTGTGCTCAGTGGTATTCTGCAGGTTTAGGAATTTCTTTATTAAAATTATGCAGACACTTTGTAGCCACTTTTAGCATGACTCAACTGTGTGGATATTCTAGAATTCAGAATTAATGTGGAGATATAAAAAATTCTCCACTAACACCTTGGCTATCTAAGAACTCTGTTCATCTCAAAACCAGAAATTTTTAGAATAGTATTTCCCAAGGTTTGAAAATTTCATCTTTAGAGAGTCTTACCACGTATGTTTTTTGAGTTACTTTATTCAGCTCCTTCTTTTGGCAGTTTTGACAGACATATGATGAAATTTGTGTTTCTGCCCAGAATGCAAAGTAAATCCCAGTTCTCAGACTGTATTTCTCTCACTCTTTCAATTTTTTTCTCTTCATGATTTCTATTATAGTACTATACCATAACTCTCATGTGTTTCTACCATTTATTACAAGGAAGGTTTCAAACCAATTGTAATTATGTTATCATTGTGCTTCAACAGAAACTGAGCATGCATTCTACTATTAGAAAGAACTTCGTATTTGCCAGTGCTCTCAACAACTGTCTCACTGCTTCTTGCTATTACATTCCTGGACCATTCTCTATAAATGCTACCACTGCAAATTTCGTAGTATTTCAAAACTGCCATAAAAAGAAAATATGTGAGCTGTAACAGGGAGAGCAGTTGTTTTGTTGTTTAAATACAAGCAGAACCACAGAATTTTCTTACCTCTTCCAAATACCCCTTTGGCAGACTATTAATTTCACATAACTTAATTTCTTCATGTAAAAGAAACCCCTGTTACACATTGAGAGATTAATTAACTTCACCCTAAAGATGGTATAAACTGACTTGCTGTTGACTTAACTACAGGAAATCAGATTTAAAAAGCAACATTAATCAATAGTTAATTAACAAAATAGAAACTAGAACACTGCAGCACTTACATTGACAGACTCAAATTAGTTTCTAGGTTTAGCAGGGATGAGCAATGTTCAAAGCCAGGTTAGACAGAGCCTTGGGCAACATGGTCTAGTATAAGGTGTCCCTGCACATTGCAGGGGGTTGGAACTAGGTGATCTTAAGGTCTTTTCCAACCCTACCCATTCTATGATTCTATGTGCTCCAGTGCACACTGCACAGAGAAAACTGATTTCTGTGCCCAGTATATCACTGACTTGCTAGGTATGAGCAGAGATTATTTGGTTGAGTTGCTAAGCATTGAAGTGGAAAGAATAAAGAACACTAGCAGCTGGCAGTACTTGTTTATATTTTCTTTATGTGTTTTAGGAAAAAGCATGCTACTCAGGGAGCTTTTATGTACTAGCCAGGTATTATGCTGTGTCTAGAGTCAGGATGAAAAACATGTTTTTCAGTAGCATAGAGAAAATAATCAGATTGTGGCAACAGAAGGTCAGTTTTACCTTCCTGCTAGATGAAGTAAGAAACAACTAGTATTTTCCCTGGTATGTTCACAATCTCTTCTGCCTCTTCCTGACACTTGGATTTCAAAAACCAGAAATCAGAGCCAGATCTTCTAGAGCATCTTCCTTTTCAAGATTCTCATTTAAATTCTCATTAAATTTTTAACAAATCTTCAGTCCAGGCAGCAAGCCAGAAAATTATCACTAGTCAATGCTGCAGACCATTACAAGACCCCAAACACAGCTCCAGTAGGTCACCAGATCATGCTGTTAGAGATGCAATAAGCAATAAGATGGCTAGGTGTGCAGACACAGGATAGACCAGGGCACTGAGCAGATGGCCAGGAGCCACTGCCCTGGAGGACGAAGGGACACAGCACCTTCACGAACATGTACACAAAATTCACAGGACATGACTGAACCACAATCCAGGAGGCAGATTTCCCAGGGACATTAATAACTCCAGTATTTTCGGCACCAGTACATGTCTCATTATACTCCTGTGGGAAAGTTGTTCCAAATAACTGAATTATTTCTCTTTTGTTTATGCCACATATGTCACATGCGTATTTTGCTATCTTGCAGATAAATCCTAGCTTTGAAATTACATTCCAATACACTGAGGTTTGTTTACACTACATTTGAATATTCAATATTCTGTTCATTCCCATCTCAGGTTGCATTTGATCTTCCCCACATTCGACATGGAGCTGTCAAAGACACTGGTGTAACTGACTCTTCCATTTCCTTCTCCAGTTTTCTGTTTGTCTGTCTCTATCTATGCTTCCTTCTTGCCTTCTTTCTATTTACATCTTTTCCAGAGACCCTGTTTATTTGTGAACTCACAGACATTAATCAGCTGTCTTCACTGCCCACATGTTTAAGATGAGGAAAGTGAAAAGACAAATTATGACATTTTCTATGGGAGTGTCAGAACATCCTACCTTGTCTGCATTTATTTCCTAAATAGGTCAGACAGAGACACTTGGGTTTGGGGGTTATTTTATACAGTGGTAACTTAACGAACTTATGTAATTTAATTACTGCCTAGTTCAGAACAGTCTAAAAATGTGTCAGTTGTATGAAACATACATGTTGCATTCATATATGTTGTATAAATGCATATTCTTTTATATCATGTGAATATGTATTTCAGAATGTTTGACAGAAACTCATCATCTTAGAGAGCTGATAGCATGAGACTTGTGGACATATTTTTCCTGTTATTCCTTTATCAACATGTATAAAAATCCATGGCTTTAACATCAGCCTAACAAGGTTTTTCTGGACAATAGGATATGCTGAACCAGCTGAGTCAGTGGGGACTTCCTCACCTAAGCCATTGAGAAGTCTGAGAGGCTGAGAAAGTTGGGGCTGTTCAGGCTGGAGAAGAGAAGGCTGCGTGGAGACCTCATAGCAGCCTTCCAGTATCTGAAGGGGGCCTATAGGGATGCTGGGGAGGGACTATTCATTAGGGACTGTAGTGATAGAACAAGGGGCAATGGGTTGAAACTTAAACAGCAGAGGTTTAGATTGGATATAAGGAAGAAAATCTTTACTGTGAGGGTGGTGAGGCACTGGAATGGGTTGCCCAGGGAGGTAATGAATGCTCCATCCCTGGCAGTGTTCAAGACCAGGTTGGATGAAGCCTTGGGTGATATGGTTTAGTGTGAGGTGCCCCTGCCCATGGCAGGGGGGTTGGAACTAGATGATCTTGAGGTCCTTTCCAATCCTAACTATTCTATGATTCTATGAACCTCGGGGTATTCAAAGCCTG
This sequence comes from Melopsittacus undulatus, assembly GCF_012275295.1. NCBI lineage: Eukaryota > Metazoa > Chordata > Aves > Psittaciformes > Psittaculidae > Melopsittacus > Melopsittacus undulatus. The sequence goes on along the minus strand of NC_047557.1, from coordinate 27,369,757 downwards.
CAAATCAGAGTAACTCTCTTCAGCAAAAGGGGGCATAACTTAGCTCCTTCCAGAGAACATTGTCGCAGTGTCTAAGGACCTGCTGGGAAGATTAATATCACTAAGTAAAATAAGTGCAGTACTGAGCACATATCTGCAGGACACTGCAGCCTCCCTGCATCTTTAATTTATTGCTTCATCAGTATCAAGCATCACCCTGTTTTACTATCTGCTGCGGATGGCACGAGCCCTTTGGAGCCTTTCTGTTCAGAGCAAGAAGGACCCCTCATCTGCAACACCTCCTGCTGCAGCAATTCCAGTCATGACTGCAAAGGCAAGGCACTGAAAGGAGCTGCACATCAAAACCTTAAAACACAAAGTTGATAATATGGTAACTTACTTGGAAAGTCCTTTCTCCTGTGGCAAGAACACAATGTTCTATTCTGGGAGATGGCTGCTTCCCCAAAGTGTTCTTGTTTGCCTGATGCATTTGCTGAAGGATAGCACATTATCTGCCTACGCATAAAATGCAGGAGCAGTGTTATTTCTCCAATTTGCATTATTCATCCAGAGAGAGAAAGCTTTTCTTGTCAAGAGGAAGCTTGTTGGGCTGACTTTCTCTGCCTATTATTAGTGAATAACTGAAACATCATTTTAGTCATCTAAACACAGAATAATGCATTTTATTTGCTTAAAAGCTAGAGCCAAGTGAATAACCAGAAGTTAATTTTGGTAAAAATGAATACAATAAATTCTACATAGAGACAAGTTTGTTATAATGTGGTTTTACCTGCATAAAGGGAAGAAGTGTGGAGGAAGAGAGAGAGAAGAAATTAAGAAGGAAAATAGAGTTCAGAGAGGTTAGGGTACTAAATAATTACTTTTGGAAAATGGTCTTTGTGAAAACAGCAGACAGAAGGCCAGTACTAAGCCAGGACAGGAACACAGCCAGGCTATAGACTGCAGAATGGGCTCTCCAGTGTCCATTGTTGCATTCCCTCATGTTGGACTCTAGCAGCAGCTGGATCTCTAGCAGTTCAATACATCTTCTAGGACTGTGACTTTTGGCACTGATGGGCTTAACACACAAAGCATTATTTCCACATTTTGCAGAAACATATAGCAGCCTGCCACAGAAACTAACTGCATAGAAGTTAAATGCTTTTCTTTGCCACAGAAACTAACTGCATAGAAGTTAAATGCTTTTCTTTTTGGTGTGCTATATTTTAGAACCATTTTTCTATTCTGCTTTACCTAATTAATTTGGAGTTAGAGCTTGAGGGTGTGGGAAGAAACCTTCAAATGCACAAAATGTAACTTTTCTCCAACAATATGTAACTGCACCTTGGTCACGAGAGACCAGCAGGGCTTTTGTCCCCTCAGTATCATACACATAGCGGTGCAACTTCCCCAGCACAGCTGCAGCAGTCACACCAACAGTAAAAACTTCTTGAAGTACAGAAAGAAGTATTTCTGTCTGTGGTGACACTGATTTGTGCCACTTTGGAGTGTTCAACCTAGATCTATTTATCTGCCAGTTTCCTTTCAGTACTATTGAAAAAAAAACCTTTGTAAAAGTGTTTGATATTTAAAGATGTAAGAGAGTTTATGAAGTATTTATAATTACTGTTTGATACTTAAACATGCAAGCTTAGGGTGAATGGCCAAGAATTTTGCTCCTAACATGTCTGCCTTCTTTATTTCCTACAATCTGGTGTACATATGTGCTTTTGTAGTTACGTTTATAGTGATATGTTGCAGTGACATTATGCCTGTTAACAAGTCATTGTGCCAGTTTTGTATGACAGCAAATGATTGGATAGATGAACAGTCTGCCTAAGCCTACTTGCACCAGCTTTCCAGTGGGAAGTCCCTTCTGTTTCATATTAATGTCATGGTGATGTACCATGGCTTTGACATAGCTGTGAATATTCATGTGATATTATGTATTTGTACTTTGGAAGGTACAGAACTCATGGACTATGAGGATTACAGATGACTACACTTTATTTCTCTGGAAAATCTGAAAAATGTATTAAGAGAAAGAGCAAAATATGTGATGCATTCACAGAAATTCTGCAGTGTATGGCCAATTTAAGCAATGGCTTAAAACCCCAAATCTCAGCTCAAGCTCATAGATCCAGGAGTTACACATTAATCCTAAAAACTAAATATGAATGTTTCCCTCAAGTTGGCATTTGATATTTAATACTTTTTATAAGATACTAAACCTGTCATTTTTTATTATTATTCCTGATCCACACGTTTTCCAATGTATTTTGTGGAAATAAGTAATTTTTTTCATTTTTTAAGAAAACAACAAAAAAGGTACAATGCAAGTAATGTTACAGCCCGTATGTTGCAGCATACATAATGGCTGGCAACTGTAGTGCAGGTCTAACTCTAAGGGACACATAAGTGACTACTTGTTAGCTAAATATGGGCAAAATAAACATAGGAATGCCAGAAGTTATTCTTACAACAAAAGGTAAGCTTTTCCACCTTACCAGAGGAAACACTTCGGTGGGGTCAGTTGCTGTGGCATCCTTGTGGAATTGCCTTCCTTCCAGCTGGTAATTTAGGGGAAATTTAGAGGGAAGCCACAGGCTGCCTACCACAGATAAGTCGCCACAGACTCTTTCTAATCTATTTTGGGCTATTTTATATGGTAGGGAAGATTTCTTCAGTGTTTCTGTCCTCAAAATTTGTCCACAGTGTTCATGTTTTAGACAGAGATTCACTTTTCAGTATGAATCTTAAATGAGTATATGTCTTCATTGCCACCATCCTCACAGCTGCACTTTCAATATCTGTAGAAAAATGGCAAATTTAATTACAAAAATTTGCTTGTCAGGTCCCAATTCCCATTTCAAAGTTGTGTCAGCATGTACTATTCCCACATATTGATATTTTTAATTAACTGCATATTAGTATATCTGCCTGGACAACTGGCAGCCCAGCTACTACTACTATCTATGGTGAGCAAGTCCTAAAAATCCAGATCTGATTGAAAAGAAACAAAAGTTGACAGCCAAATGCTATTTTCTCCCATCAGTGACTCTGTCAATGACCATATGTCATTTGGGTATTACCGATATTTTGCTTCTTTTTTCTATTTCATCAGCACTGGTGTCTCCCTCTGTCTGCCTGACTTCACTGCTGTCTTGCCTTTCATCCCAGAGCTTGTTTTGCACATGAGCTTTGTAGCTGCTTGACCTTCAGCCTTGTCTCTGACTACCGCTCTTGCACAAGTTCTTGGAAAGGTGCAAGTTCCTCCATTTCCTTTCCAAGACTCACTATGATTTATCTATTGGCTTCCAGAGACCTGTCTTGTCCTAGCATGTTCCTTATCACTGGCCACATTTGCCTGAACCTAAATAAATACGGTCCTGTAACAAAAGGCAGGTAATGATATTACATCTGCCATGCTGAAAATGAAATGTTGAAAACGATGTAGTATTTTCACTTGTTCCTTTTTCTTATGTAAACTTCCAGGTCAATGTATCTAAAGGACTCAGCTGCTAAAGCATCAGTGAAATGTGAATGCTGACAGGCCAAGGAATTGTCTGAATTGTTTTTTAACACATCTCCATACTCTTCAAGGCAGAGTGGGAGTTGAGATGTCTTTTGTCATCATGAAAGTCCTAAAACAGTAGTAGAAACAGATCCCTTGTCACTGCAGCAGCTTTACTACCTTTCAGTGGCAGTTGCACCCTTTCATATATTTTTGGTGGGAAAGAAACTAACAGAGAATGAAAATAAATAAACAGAATGGTAATTCTGGCACCAACCGAGAAAGCAGGCTTCCAGTCTGTTATGAGCACAGATATCTTTTGCAGGATCTCTGGAATGGAATTAGCTTCCAAAAAGTTTCTGAAGACAACTTACATCTCAAGTGATCAATCCTCTTGTTTTACCTCCTTCCTGCTCTTTTTCACTCAGTTGCACAGATCCTTGTCCATTAAGCAGTGGATTCTTAAAGAAGAAAGCTGGCTGGCGTGATAAAATACAATGAAGATACTAACTGCAGCATTTTGGTACAGTGGAGCAAGGGTTAGGCTGATTTTTTTCTTTCTTCTTTGGAATACATTAGAGTTAGGCATCTTGTAAATGTTCAAGGCACACCGGCAGACAGAAGGATCAAAAACACAAAGAAGTCTTATGATTTATTAACACAGTCTAACCAGGGCAACTTAGTGATGAGAACGAAGTGAAGGCTGCAAAGTAAAAGTCTTCTTTTAATGTTTCTCTTGTGTAATGCAACTATATGCACATGAAGAGGAAGGAAAAATTCACACTGTCTGGCAATCTGATGTATCATTGATGCGTCATTGTTTGATGATATCCCCAGAGAAAGAATTTTGCTAGCCTGGGTGTGTCAGCAGTAAGGAAATAAAATTCAGATTTGCTATTCCAGTTATTACAAAAAGAGATTTTTGATATCAGAATCCAGCCTCCCAAATACCCACCATTTGAACTGGTACCTCCTTTTCTTTCACAGACCAGACCCTTTCATGTTGTTCAGCACTCTTGCTTGTGATTACTTTGGACAGATATTTCAGGAATTCTTCGGAGAATGGTTTCTGTAACATTTTGCTGCATACCGGATGGCTCAGAATTGGCACTTTGAACTTCCAAAAGACAAGGTGAAGATTTGGTGCATGTGTAGAACTTAAAAAAAGGAGTAGATGGATATAGGACAAAAGAAAAGAAATTGAAATAATTTTTAGGTAATTAGCTATACCTGTAGCCTTAGTCAGCTCCTTGTGGATCATATTCCCAGTAATGCAAGTATATTTCATTTTATTATATTGAGTTTAGGTAATTATGTACTCCTGCTTTACAGTCTAATTTATTCCCAACCATTTATTTTCAGATGGAACTCTCCACAGTTGAATGGTTTACAACTTAAAAAAAACTCTTTATTTCTATTCAAAACCTCATCAGCTAATCTTTGATTGCCCTAAAGCTCAATTAATCCTTTAGCCCAGGGCCAGTGCAAAATTTTTAAGCAAAATAACCAAGGGGGGGGGGGGGAGGGAAAGCAATTTGTTTAAAACTGCTTTTTCATTCTAATGTGCCAGAAAAACTTCAGATGATGTTACATTATCATTTTAATAATTAACCAGTCATTTTAGTATACAGACTTGCTTTGCTTGCCCCATGAATTACCAGATAGCTATAAACAAGCTAAAAAACCTGCTCTTACTGGCATTTAGTTTCAGCAAGCATTTCATGATGGTATCAGCACTACAATTTTCTACCCCAAAATTAGTAACTAGAACTATGTATTGCCTTATATCACAATATCATCACAGAATTCAGGTAAACTGTACCCTGCTTTTTTATTTTCTCTTCCATAATATTAATTTCCCAAATATATCTAGACATTTGCAGATCTAAACATTGTTTTAAGTGTCTTGGGTATCAGTTGGAAAAATGTTTTAGAAAAAAACAGTTGAACTCTTTATCCAAGAAACAAACCACAAAAATCTGTCAGATTTGATGAGATAACTCAGAAAATTATCACAACTAGCAGAAAAACAGCAGACTGCTTCAAAAGATAAATTACTAATTTAATTGTAATGTCTTATATTTAGCACATTGTTTAATGTTTTATCATGTTGCTAAATACTTTCAGAAAAGTTAGTTTTAAAAAGTAAATATCAGCCATTCTAAGGTGTTTAAAGGTATCCAAGCAGTTAGGTCAATGTGTTTGTATGTGCTGGTCTAGAACAGGTTAGTCTTTACAAAATTAAGTTATTTCCTATCCTATGGCCAAACATTTCCTTCACCCACTCAAAAACAAAAGAATCAGTAAGTAGGAAAAAATACACTACATAAGTATGGCATTCTTCAACTGATTAAATGGGACAAAGGACCCCATTATAAATATAAGGCATCAATACAGTTATGTTGCTGTCATCTGGCCCTTCTGATGGGCTACTTTCAGCCTTTGTTTCATTAACTTATTATCAGTATAAATCTATTTTTTTAGAATTAAGATGGCGAGCTGTAACTTTTTATATATAGTAAAGACTGTTTTCTGTATCATGTTGTTAAAAAAATCTTTATGAATGGTCATGAGTACAGAATGTAACACAGTGCAGTCTGGGTTAGGGTCATCAACAGATTGTCTCCAGATTATCTGGATTATGTGATTACTCCTGTGAAATGTAGGTGTATTACAAATTAAAAATTAATCAGATTTTAAAAAACCCTAATATTAAGTCAAGATAACAACTGTTGGCATATATGTATTTAAGGAATGATGCATTTTAGTGTGGATATCAGCATTAGTACAATAAAGGTCAGAAAGACTAGTAAAACTCAACTTCCCCAACTCATCTAAAAAGATCTTACACTGACTGTACCAAGTAGTCTCAGTGTAGGGGTTTTGCTGTTGTTACCATGTCCATTCCCAAATAAATTTCAAATATATCTTTATTTTGATCATTTTCCCCTCCTCCAGCATTCCTCCAATAGCTTTAACAAACCTAACTTAATTTTCACTTGGCAAGTTGGAGCCCTTATTCTTCCTGAAATATAATGCATATAAAGGCCCATGCACTTCCCTAGCTGTATGAAATTCAGTGCAATAGGTAAAATCTGTAGCAAAGGGAAAGAAGTCCTCTCACCAACCAAAATGCGCCTTCCACAAGATGCTCCATTCCAAGTGTTTCTCCAAGGATGTATGGCACATAAAATAGCCCTACTCACCAGCAGCCAACTGCAAAACCCACTGATCCCTCTGCATTTCTTGGGAAGAAATAACTTTATCAAATTGTAGTGAAGACACAGTGCGTGTTCTGTGCACATATCTTAAAGTCTATAGACACAGACATTGAAATTCTTCCTGCATTTGTCGTATAACAGAAGTTACCTTTTGACTAGGACATAAATCAAAACACACATTCGAAATTAAGTCTGAAATTTTCTTGTACTCTTCAACAGGAACACGGTCCACATTATGATGGCAATGCTAATACCATTGCTTCGAAAAAGATTTGTACAGGAAAATGTAAGCACAGAGATGGCTAGTGCTGCTCTGAATGCACACTGTGAGACCCTAGCTCCCTAGACAAACTAAATTAAAATGCTGACTTAGAAATGAAGGATCAAACTTAGTTCTGTCAAATTCACACTAAACCGAGTTTTAAATCAATGGAACCACTAAGAAAAGGAAGTTGAATGAGGTTCAAAGTATATGAAAATAATCTTTCTCTTCTTAATCATTAAATACTCCATGTGAAAGGAACTGTATTTCTCCTGCCCAAATAATGGCTGCCCATAATTTGCAGGTTATCAAAGTTAATACAGAAATACACTAATGGATCATGATGGAGACAATTTGAAAGCTCTTCCATGCAGACCTTATACCTACTTGCTATTCGTAACTTGCCTATGTATGATTTAGAATGTAATTATTTGTAATGCAATATAATTACCATTTACTTATCCTGTGTTGAAGATTCTGTCTATTATTTGTTTTAATTTCCATGCTAGCTTTTTGGCAAAATAACTCTCACATCCTGAGATGTACTTAGTCAAAGAGGACAGCTGACAGAGCAACCTCAGAAGTCCTGAAAGAAAGTGAGGGTTACGGGCAGTTCAGGATGGATTTGCTCTTATAACAGACTGGTAATCAAGATCATGAAATTCTAGATTATTTTTCCATTATTATGCCCAGTCCTGAAAACCATGTTCTCAACATCTTTTTTATTCATAACCCTGAAGAAAGCAGTTTGCAGCTTTCTATTTAATCTTGGAAGTCTTCTGTAGATTGTAATGAGTTAGGAGCCTTTGATCTGCAGTACCATAAACTGCCTTGAGATGTTCAAGTATACACTACCAGCTGTTAGACACTCCTATGGAATTTAAGAATGCCAGCACATTAGTGGATATATACAGAATCTTTCATGCTTGCGTATTTGTGCATGAGATGTCTAAAGGCCTGGACTTTACTGGCATATTTCTTTTGTTTCAGCTTTTAGAGAGATAAAGGTAGTCATATATTTAACCATTATGAGGCATTAATAACTGGAAATAGAATATCTTTATTATTTAATTTCTTATTTTGTTACTTTTGTGATTTTTTTTTTGTAAAAGGAAAAATATTAGTAGACTTTCTCTTAATTGCAACTGTGGATGGGATTACTGATACCATTTCATGGCACCAGTATACATGTCAACAGGATTTATTACTCAGTTCATGTCTGTTCTTTAATGGATTTCATCCAAGAGATGCTTGAACACCGAGCTCTTGAAATGTCTCCCTTGTGGTGGTTCAACTGCACTGAGCTGCATCAGCAAATAGCATTGACACTCACGAAGGCAGCAACTGTTACATTTCAGCACAGTTTGATTTAGTTCAGAATTTTTATAGATGAATTCTGCTGTAACCCTTTTCTATCCATTACTTGATGCAATCCAGGCCTAAAAACCAGTTTAATGGAGTTCAAAAAATATCTGGTATTCCTCTGCAATTTCATCTAGCAAATATAAATACCAGCACAGATATGGTCCATTGTGTGAAAAAAATACGAACACATAGGTTTGGTTTTTTCTCAAGTCATGCTTAACCACTTACAGAACTGTTAAATAAATTAATCTTGATCAAAATTTTTTTACATATGCTTCAAAATATGTAAAAATCAATGATCATTTCTAGAAGGTGAAGCTAGGATCTCTACACAGCTATCATATATGTCTACATATTCAGTTTCAGTGGTGAACTGTAGAAATCAAATAGCATTGAGTAAGCCTGTTGCATGCATAAAGGTCCTTGGAGCAAAAATCTGGGTGTGGAATCATGGAAACGTTATTAAATACTTGGCTCTAAATTTTACACTGTCAACATGCAGTGAATATAAAGCAGGTTAAAGGAAGAGGTCAGTATACTGCTAGCTCACTAATAAGCTTCTGGCCTTTTACCAGAAACAGCAATCAAATCTCATTAAACTGCTCTTTATCTAAGTGGGGAAAGAATGTACATCAGGTGTCTTCATTGAAGGACAAATGGCATTAAAGTGTTAAACTGCTCTCAGTGATGAAACAGAAGAACAAAAATGTAAACACAAATAGCATCTGCCAGATGTTATATTTCAATTGTCAAATAACGGGCACACTGGAAAAATAAAAGAAAATGGCTGAAACCTGGTGACAGATAAGAATGAAGAGTCCTCATTTTCGTGGTTATCTTAGAACTGATAGATTAAGGTGAGGTTGATAGCTGTCCCAAACACTTCCTGAGTGATGCTGCCAAGTCACCTATGTATCCGTTTTCAAAATTCTTCATTCAGACAAGCTTGAAAAAAATGGAAGATAGAAATTATCAGCAGCTCAGAATATCTTTCTCTAATTCTCCCAGATAATGCCCCCAGTACAGATAAACTCTAATGCAGTAAAGGCAAATGAACATGAAGGAGAATCTTTATTGCTTGAGGTTCCATACCTGAAAAATGGATGCAGCTTCAGGTTAACATGAATCAATGGATACTACTGAGATTATCTACACTCTGTTACCATAACATCATTTAACTTGACCTGTATAATTTCTATTTATATTGCCTTCCTTAGAAGTATTTATTGAGCCCCAAATGGACAGGTTTGGGTGGTCATCCTTCCATCATAACCTCTCATCCTGCTGATGACATCACTGTAGAGGCTGATAGATGAAATACACAAAGAACTCAATTTCCTTTGCTCTCCTATGTTTGTGTACCCCTTCACTTTCTGTGCCACCCTGTCCTAATTGACAACAGCTAGTTCTAATTGGCAAAATTTCAACTAAAAGAATAATCTGTTTGTGTCATGGGTTCAGCAGTAGCAGTCATTTTTCTCCTTCTTGTAGCTGGTGCAGTGCTGTGTTTTGACTTCTGAGCTGGGAACAGTTGCTTGATAGCAAGCATATTTTGAGGCACTGCTCGGGTGTTTTTGTTCAGGGCCTTTTTCTGAGCACGTGCTCTGCCGGGGAGGAGGGGAGGCTGGGAGGAAGGAGAGACAGGACACCTGACCCAGGCTAGCCAATGAGGTATTCCATAGCATAGCACGTCATGCCCAGGATGTAACTGGGAGAGAGCCAGAAGGGGTGGAGCGCTGGGGGGAAATACAGGAGGTAGCATGCGGTGCTCAGCCGGGCAGGGTGGAGTGAGTTATGGGTTGGGGGCTGGTGAGGTGTTGTATTCTCTTCGCTTGTTGTTTGCTGTATCATTATTATTTGTAGTAGGAGTGGCAGTAGTGATTTATGTTATACCTTAGCTATTAAACCGTTCTTATCTCAATCCGTGGGGGCTACATTCCTTGGATCCTCCTTCCTAACTCTCTGGGAGTTGGGGGAGCAAGGGGGGGAGTGAGTGAGCGAATTGTGCGGATTTGGTTTAAACCAAGACAGTTTGTAAAACTAACCCAGAGAGGTGAGAATGTGCAAGACTGTGCTCTTAAAAGTTCACTACCTATCTGAACACCCAAGAGCATGCTACTCCATTTCTGTTTTCTTCAACACCCTTCCATGGGCAATGTAACATGTTATACCATGGCACAAATTTCCAAAGTACTATGAACATCAAGGCAAAATTACAAAGTGCATGTCCATAACTATTAATTCATGGACTCCATCCTGGGAAAATACTAGTTGTGCTGAACTAAAAAACTGATGCACTAGAGATGGGGTATTATTTGGAAATTATCTCAAATTATGTACTTCAAATTAAATAATGAAGTAGATTCTGTTATGGTTGATTTTAGAAAAATTACTGCTATCACATTGTCCCTCGGAAAAGCTCAGCAGCAGCAAAAGTAATATTTCAAATGCTGAAAAAAGAATTTTCTACAAAGAAGTCCCTAACAAAAACAATGCAAAATAAATATTTGTTGCGTAAAGCCCTTGCTGAAAAAAAAAGCTAATGATATCCTAAGCTGCACTGGGTGAAGTATTGCCACCAGGTCAAGAGAGGTGATCTTTCTTTCATCAGCACTGATGAGGCCACACAAGGAGTATTTTGTCCATCTCTAGGTTGTCCAGTGCAGGAGGGATGTGAACATACTGTAGAGAACCCACTGAAGGGCCATGAAGATGATGAAGGGACTGGAGCACCTCTCCGAGGAAAGCCTGGAAGAGCTGGGACTGTTCAGCCTCAAGAAGAGAATGCTTGGGTGGATCTCATCCATATATCTAAATATCCAAAGGCAGGGTACATAGTAGACAGAGACAGGATCTTTCCAGGGGTGCCCAGTGACAGGACCAGAGACAGAATTGCAGAAGATTTCTTCTGAACATAAGGAAACACTTTTTTATTGTAAGAGTGACAAAGCACTGGCTCTGGTTGCCCAGAAAAGTTGTGGAGTCCTTATCCTTGGACATCTTCAAAAGCCACTCTAAAAGTCCTGGACAACCAGCTCTGTGTGGCCTTGTTGGAGCAGAAAGCTTGGACCAGATGACCTCCAGAGGCCCTTTCCAACATCAACCATTCTGTGTATGCTATATATTATGGTTTGAAAAATACCTTCAAAATTAAATAAAGCCACTTATGAAGTTTATATGAACAGTTATGTATTTTTCTCACGTAGAACTCCCTTGACAGCAAATGATAATGATCTATCCATCAGTTTTAAAATTCAGTATATGAAGGGAATGAATGAGACAAATATTAAACTGACTTATTGTACCTAAACACATTTTCTGGTTCAAAATGATTCTTTTTTTCTGGGTTTTTGTTTTGTTGTTTTTTTTTTCTTTTCCAGAAGGGATATAGCACAGTGACAAACATGGTAAATCAGTCTTGAAGAATTGCATCTATAAAGAAATCATTAGCATAGCTTTTATACAAGAGAAACACTTCTCCAACTGGGCATTGATATAAATCTTTTCAGGAATGGTACGTCAGTAATTATTTCCTTTTTAACTGCTTGGGAAGTGAAGATATTTGATAAATATAAGTGTGATTTAAATATAACAGGGAGAAAGGATGCTCACCTCCCTCTTCAGAGTTGGGAAACAAATAATTTTGTAATTTTGTGTTAAGAATTTGGAGAAGATAAATAGGATTTCACAACCTTGAAAGAATTTAAACTAGAAATTTTGGTATCTAAATTTTTCATGTTTATATTAATTTTTTAACAGGAAAAAAAAATCAAGGTCTAAAAAATTTTGCCCACTGTGTCTGTCTGGTTTTCCTTCCAATAACCAGCACTAGAAAATAACATTAGATGAAGATCATGCGATCCTTTTATTGTAGGCCAATGAAAGAGAGACACAAACTCAGTATAAAAATAGATTAAGCGCATACTTTCTCTTTGTAAATTAAAACATTATCTAATAGCACAGTGCTGCTGTGATTGGAAGATATAGACAGCTGACTTTCATCCTCTATGGGGCACATTCCTTTTCTCAGCTCCCACATCTCCAAAGAAAATGTGCCCCGTGCAGTACCTTTCTGAGAGTCTCTGCCTTCCTGGAACTATCCTTTCCAATGCTCAGGCTTGTAGAGGCAAGGGAATTCACCAGAAGGGAATGGACCACAGCTACCAAGTCCTCCCCAGTCCTTCACCTTTGAGATGGAGGTGAGAGCTAACAATATTCCATGTCCACAGATATGCAAAGGAAATAAAAAGACATTGTGTAGTCTCCACCCTTCCTTTTATATCTGCAAGAAGATTAAACACAATCTGGTCACAAACAGTGAAATTATTATTGCTTCAAACTGAAATAGTGAGTGTACGAAAGGTTGTGCAATAAATGCCTTCAGTAATCTCCAGGATGATTGTCACCAGCAGTCAGAATGCCTCTGGGGATCATGAAGAAATGCATGTCAAAGCAAGAGCTCTGCTGTCATTCAACCAAACTTTATACCTCCAATACTGTAAATTAACTTAATGACTGTGAGGTTTTGTCAGGGTAATCTTTGATATTCTGTAGGGGTATATTTTGTCCTGGAAAGGTCAGTCATTTCTAAACATATTCCTTAGCAAGAATATTTACAGCTTGTTCTGTAACACTTTCAAGAATATTTGTCCTTCGATAAATTTCCCATATCTAAGTAAATACAAGTCCCATTATTCATTCTTTCTTTTGGGGGCTTTAGAGAGAAAGAGTAATTTTTTTCTCTCATGCCTATCATGTTCATCATTCATTCTATATTTTTTTTAATCAACTTTGAGTTAATTGTTTAATCTGCCATGTTTATTGGAAAGAAAAAACAGTGGTGTTTTTCAAATTATAGCAATGATGCCTTGCTCAAAAGATGCTATTAGATTTTTCAAAGGTGATTGTCAAAGCAGTGTTGTAATCACAAGGAGTTCCTTTGGAATCATTTTTATAATTTTAACATAAGCATTTTACTAAATACTAAATTTCATCTCATGATTATATATTATGTATTATATATAAATATATAATATAAAAATATTATATATATTATAGATAGAAAATAATAATATATATCATATATAATCATTATTTACCCCATGATTATATATTTTAAATATTCCCATATTTAAAAAGCTGGCATCCTGAGAAAACTAGCTCTTTGGCCTTTTGATCTCCACTGGGCAATGAGTGAAATCCTAGCACCACATAAAATGTGGGAATGCTGACAATGTTTTTGATGAAGCCAGAGTTACTAGGGATGATGTCATAATTTTGTATTTATTATACAACTTCCCTGGCTATTTAGACCTGGATATGATTTGGATATTGTAATATATTTTCAGCTGTAATTATGAAAAACATACTTGTTTATTTTCTATATAACTGTAAACATAATAGAAAAAAAATGGAGAAACAGGAGAGAAAAGCAACCTAACCTTGTTTATAATACTGGGGTGTTTTGTTATATAATTGTTATACTTCATGCAATTTACATTTGTCATGTCATCACTTTGGCTTTTAGCATTAAAATATTTACACATATGACTTGCTGGAATGCAAGCAATCAATTTCTCTATTTTTATGTCCTCATGGCTGAGCACTTCGGGAAAGTGTATCCTGATGGATCATTAATTGTATTTTTTCTGAAGTATCAGTATAAGAGGGCACACAGAAATCACAGCTATGTCACAGCTAGCATAAAGCTAGGGCAAATCTGATTACAGGCTCACCAGGCAGGTAGGATCCTGCATCAGCATTGCAGCTAGCCCTGCCCTGGTTCCCCAGCACACCAGTCCCAGGATCACAATGCGACAACACCCAGGCTCCTTCTTTAGGGCCAAGACAGCTTCACCTGGTACACACCACACCTCATCATTTGGGAAGTGGGGACCAAAGATATACCAATTAATAAAACCTTAATTGAGTGAGCAACAAAGTAATTTATACAACACTGGATTCTAGAAAAGAACTAGGCCAATTAAAAGCAGTGGAAGAAACCTAACAATCCTCCTTCTCTTCCTTTTATCCTAACCAATAGTAATTGGTTAATTTGGTCACCATCACTGCTCCTGAAAAGATGAGCAGCCTTCAGAGCTCCTTTTGTACTCTTGCCTTCATTCACTGCAAAGACAGAAGTAAATAGTTTATACCTGCGTCTCTACCCCACTTTCTATAAATTTTGTCATCACTATGTAAGAAAATTTTGCCTGGTAAGCACTGACATCTTTTCTGCTGGTTCTACTACTACCACTTTTCCATTCACAGGAAAGAAGTTGCAAACTGAAAGAAGTTGTAAAACACAGTGCTAGTGGCAATGGATGACATTCTTAGTGCAGCTCCTAGAACTCCTTCAGATGGTCTCTGAAGATTTCTCCTGTCTATGAATTCCTACTGCTTACAGACAGACAACCATTAGCTTTATCAAACAGGAAGCAAACAGGATCCAGTGTTCTATCAATACTTGGCTGGGCAATCAAGAACACGAATATGACAGAAAATGTTCATGAAGAATTTTTCTGTTAAAAATGGTACCTGAACAGATGATAAATTTGTTTATCATGTCTGCAACTGCCACCAGCCTTGGTTTACATTCTGATGGCCTGATTCGCACATTTTCCCTGTTTATTTATTTAACATACCAGTTTTTAGCCTTTCTGACCTTCAGCCTGCCCAGTGAAAGTGGATCCTTAGATCATGTATTTTGTTTTAGTTTAAACACACTATAAGCAATATGTTTTTACCTTTATTACAGAGCATTTGTATTTTAAATTCCACTTAAAATGTACTTGGCATTCTGTGACTAATCTCAGAGAAATGGCTGGTGGAGATTGCTCCAGTCAATAACAGCTTTAGTCGCTACTGCTAAATTTATCTGCAATTGTGAATCAAAACCTTTAGGAAGGCAGCTTATTCTTTCACAGTGATAGAAAATAGAAAAAAAAACTTGAGATAGGTCTCATCAGCAAACACTAAAACCCTCCTAGATGTATGCAGTTGAAAAAAATATTTTTTGCTTAGAACGACTTGGATAAAATTTTCACAAGCAGTAACCCAAATATAAAAATAATATATATGTAATTTCTGTTAACAGTGAGTTCTTTCCATATCCAGGTTAATAGAGATCGTTCATAAACCTCCCTAGAAAGAAATACTCTTTTGACAGGCAAAACAGTAGTGACATTTTCATGTTCTTGCAGACCAGAAATTAGTTAAGTTAGTAATTTGGCAGATACTGAAGGTCAATGGAAAATTTTGCCTATGAAATTGATTAATCTTTTCTATTAAATTAATTAATTAATCTGTGATATTTCTGTCTGAGCAGAACCCAAGTTAATCATGTACTTCTCACAGTTAGTGACCAGGTATTTGCCAAGTTATTGATCTTACTTTGTTCTCACATATAATGCTTCCAAGAGATGCAAACTGCATATTATTCAATAAATCTTGCTATATTTTACTGCAGTAATTAACAGTACACAAATATATACTGTTCATCCATCTTATCCTTCTTATTCCCTTAAAATAAGTGTATTAATGCAAATACATACATTTGCAAATACTCATATTTGCACCTTGTTCTCCCTTTTCAGGACAGCAGTTTTCTGTCAGATTTCTCAATTTTGCTAGGTTTCTTCATCTCAGTTATTTCTTCTCTAAGGAACACAGTAACTGCTAATACTCTGACAAATCCACCTACATTAATCAAGAATAAACATCATAGCTACTAGATGATGGAGAATCACAATTTTGGTTTTCCCTGACTTTTATGGTCAATAAAACTAATATTAACACTTTATATGGTCCATGACCATCTAAGTTAATGTCTCGCTAATGTAAATTGAACAGTAACACTTCCACCTGTTCTTCTGAAATTATCAATTTCAGGCAAATATCACTACACCTTCACATCAATTTCAGGGTTTTATTTAACCATAACTTTACACTTACTTACAAATAGAAGACAAAAAAATTGTACCAGTCACAGAACACATTATCACCATACATAGAATACCTCATATTGTTTCCTATTTCTCTGTTCAACAAACCAAAAATTCAGTTAAATGATTCTGTGTAGCTAGAGAACAAATTTGCATGGAAACTACACAGCTTCTCTTATGACTAAGAAAACTGCTCTTGCATCCCAATGACTTATCCCCAGTGCTTGATCCTGCCAAGGAAAATCAGATGCTTAAAAGACGATGGATTAGGATAACAAATGATAGTGAAAATAACTAAATCTGCTAAAAAAAAAAAAAAAAAAGATAAAAGCTACAATCACACAGACAGATTTGCAGCCTCCAACCAAAAGAAAAATGAAATCTATGTCTCTGTAATGCACCATCTAGAGCAATGTAGAGATCATTAAGGTGGTTCCAAATAATTTTAGAAATAGCACAGAACTTTTACTTTCTCAGGCAAACTTATTCTACTGATGAAAAAGGTAGATTAGCTCATGGTTTGCTACGTGCTGTCATGGCTAGGCTGTGTTTTGTAAAAGCTAACTTACCATTGTAACAGACTGCAGTTCCTGTATATGAACATGGAAGCAGAGTTCATTTTTCAATAACCCATTTCCTTCATATGTTCTTCATAGAACATCAGCACCACCTGAAATGGACCACCATGGAAGATTTTTCTTTGTATGGAAGATGTCTTTGAGGGGCTCCTTCACCTGATATTGAGCATACATGGAAAGGAGAAACTATTTAAACATATTGCCCAGGTTACACAGAGAACAGGGTGCCCAGAGAAGTTGTGGATGCCTCTTGCCTGGAAATGTTCAAGGCCAGACTGAATGGGGCTTTGAGCAACCTGGTCTAGTGGATGGTGTCCCTGCCCACCCACTGCAGGGCAGTTGGAACTAGAGGATCTTAAAGGCCCCTTCCAACCCAAACTGTTCTATGATTCTATGACATGGTTGAATATTGTGCTGCTGTCTATAGTTAGAGCAAAAAGGAAACACAAGATACAGTTTTATTGGCCTTGCTTATATACAGAAGCCTGCTGCATGAAGTCTGAAGGTTTATTTCAATGGAGCCTAGCTAATTGAAAAGCATTACTTGTTTCTAACATTTCATTTCATTAAAATAAATAAATCTTAAATTTTCAGGAAGTTAGTACTCTGTATTTACCTTAAACCTGGTTAAAATCAGAGGAAGGTAACTCACATCTTTTATTCTTCCATACTTGGGTCTCTACCTGGTGAAAGGACACACTGGGCCTGTATCTTTTTAATTGTGATAGCCACCAAAAAAAACTGTTCTGGAATTGGAGATTGTTAAGTTCAAGCGTAGTATGGCCACACTGGCTTCCCTGTTACTTTTAGAAGAAATACTTGAGTAGCTCATTATGTCACTTTCGTAGCTTTCTTGTACTATGAACTGGCTTAAAATACCTCTAGTAGGAACCATGATATGCACTGTAACTTTGGTGTTTCTGGTTCCTTCCATAGCCACTAAACATTCTGTGTTATCATGAGCTCATTCCCATATCTCTGGACTGATTGAAACAATTTTTTTATTTGTTTAAATTACATGTGTGAGGTAGAATAACCAGTATGTTGGTACTGATAAACTGGTAGGCTAGAAACTATCCCTTACTTCCACCCCCTTAGAATATCACCTCATTAATACAGTCCCTCTCCTCTGCCTGGTCGCCTGTTGTTTGTCACAGGACTCGAACTTCATTATCTTCTGTAGACCTCCACCTGTCAGTCAGATTTACACCTGATTGAGAACTGTTAGGAAAAGAATAGCAGAGGGCTGGGCATCAAGGCAGACATCAGAATTACACAGCATCGTGGCAGAAGGAAGGCAAGCCAGGATTCCTAGATTCAAAGTAGCTGATGTATTTGCAGTGTCTAGTTAGGTCGTCTATCTTGTAAAATGTAAATATGGTGGTGGGGCTAATTTTAAATGTAGATTTAAAATAAAATGTAAAAAGTCAGTATGCTAAATGGGCCCATTTAGCTTACATAAATGTATATCTTGCAATTGTTTGTCAGATGTCACCATATAAAGCATGCAGTTTGTGTCGTGTAAATACACTGTAAATGTGTTTTTATTGCTTTACTGTTTCATCTCTTTTTGTTTGGAGTATTTTCTCATTTTTTTTTCAATGTAACAAAGTATTATTAAGCAATTTTAACAATTTTTACCAGTGGCTTTTACTCTGACCTGTCAAATTTTGTGTTTTCAATATGAGAGTCAAGCATTTGGTTCTCATGTCCTTTTTCCTGGTATCAGGAATTGCAACTGACACGTTTGCATCCTATCACTATGGCATCTTTCCTGCTGTAGCTGTGGCTGGCATGTAGGTTCCCAAGGCTGGAGGCAAGCTATAGGACTTATGTAGGTACCTGGGAAGTCTGAACTGGAAGACATAGCCCCCCATACCTACTTTCATGTTAGCTGAGAAGTTGGGTTTTATTGTGAAATTGTGGATATACAGTGATTGTGCAGGTGTAAGTATTAAGCTACGCATCAGTGTAGTGTAACTAAATACAGTCAGTATCTGCAACACAATTTCTCTAAAAACTATGCAGTAAAATAGTACTTGAAAAAATATCAGGTATTTAATTGAACTTTGAGGGTAGGGCTTTCTACAGGAGGAAGCATCCTTTGGAATGTGCACATGTAGATCTTTCAGCACAAGAAGATCTAGACACAGTATGTAAGTGTAAGTGCTTGCAACTTTACACAGAATGCTCCTATAGATCCATGGGCCATTTCTCATGAGCTGGGAGAAATATCCCATGAAAATGAAACTGGCCCAAGTGTTAGAACAAGAGATAATGTTTTCCTCTGCAGCAATGACCATAAAAAAATGACCTTAAAAGATACTATATTTTTTTAATTTGGAAGTGGCCTTACAAAATGTTAGGGCTGATGTAACACAGCAACATGATTGTGATGACTTAGACAACTGGCTGGGAAAGCAGCTCGCTTTATGGAAGACACTCAAGAGATTTTGATTGTTGTGAAATCTTGGTGGCAAGCTGGGCTGGAGGGGAGGATGGGAGGGGCATGTGCATGT
The DNA here is from genome assembly GCF_012275295.1 of Melopsittacus undulatus. Lineage (NCBI taxonomy): Eukaryota > Metazoa > Chordata > Aves > Psittaciformes > Psittaculidae > Melopsittacus > Melopsittacus undulatus. Next base: position 27,350,376 of record NC_047557.1, on the reverse strand, counting down.
GTAAGAGGCAGACAGAGAGGATCCTCTGGATAAGGAGAGTGCATGAAAGAAGACGAGTGCATGAAATGCACAAGCGAGACATAAGCAAAGTTACCGACTCAGAGTTTGTCACAAAACTGTGCTTTTCTAGGCTTTAGAATTTGAATGAAAATGTTTAGCTTTCAGTGTTGTCCTGGCTTTGATGAGATAGTAAATTTTCTTCCTATTAGCTGGTGTAGTGCTGTGTTTTGACTTCAGTGTGAGAACAATGCTGATAACACACAGATGTTTTAGTTCTTGCTAAGTAATGGTTACCCTGATCCAGGACTTTCCAGTCATAGAATCATACAATCATAGAATAGTTAGGATTGGAAAGGACCTCAACATCATCTAGTTCCAACCCCCCTGCCATGGGCAGGGACACCTCACACTAAACCATGTCACCCAAGGCTTCATCCAACCTGGACTTGAACACTGCCAGGGATGGAGCATTCACAACCTCCCGGGGCAACCCATTCCAGTACCTCACCACCCTAACAGGAAAGAATTTCTTCCTTATATCTGATCTAAACCTCCCCTGTTTAAGTTTCAACCCGTTACCCTTGTTCTATCACTACAGTCCCTAATGAATAGTTCATCCCCAGCATCCCTATAGGCCCCCTTCAGATACTGGAAGGCTGCTATGAGGTCTCCATGCAGCCTTCTCTTCTCCAGCCTGAACAGCCCCAACTTTCTCAGACTGTCTTCATATGGGAGGTGCTCCAGTCCCCTGATCATCCTCGTGGCCTTCTCTGGACTTGTTCCAACAGTACCATGTCCCTTTTATGTTGAGGACACCAGAACTGCACACAATACTGCAAGTGAGGTCTCACGAGAGTAGAGTAGAGGGGCAGGATCACCTCCTTCAACCTGCTGGTCACACTCCTTTTGATGCAGCCCAGCATACGGTTGGCTTTCTGTGCTGCGAGTGCACACTGCAGCTGGCTCATGTTCATTTTCTCATTGACCAATACCCTCAAGTCCTTCTCTGCAGGCCTGCTCTCAATCTCTTCTCTGCCCAACCTGTAGCTGTGCCTGGCATTGCTCCCACCCAGGTGTAGGATCTTGCACTTGTCATGGTTAAACTTCATGAGGTTGGCATCAGCCCACCTCACAAGCGTGTCAAGGTCCCTCTGAATGGCATTCCTTCCCTCTAGCGTAGTATCAACAGAACCACACAGCTTGGTGTCATTGGCAAACTTGCTGAGGGCACACTCAATTCCATTGTCCATTTCAGCGACAAAGATATTAAACAAGACCAGTCCCAACACCGATCCCTGAGGGACACCACTCGTTACTGGTCTCCAGCCAGACATTGAACCGTTGACCACAACTCTTTTGAGTGCGACCATCCAGCCAGTTCTTTATCCACCGTGTGGTCCACCTATCAAATTGATGACACTCCAGTTTAGAGACAAGGATGTCATGTGGGACAGTGTCGAATGCTTTGCACAAGTCCAGGTAGATGACATCAACTGCTCCACTCCTGTCCATCACTTTTGTAGCCCCATCATAGAAGGCCACCAAATTGGTCAGGCAGGATTTCCCCCTAGTGAAGCCATGCTGGCTGTCACCAAGCACCTTGCTCTTTTTCATGTGCCCTAGCATGCCTTCCAAGAGAATCTGCTCCCAGATTTTGCCAGGCACAGAGGTGAGACTGACTGGTCTGTAATTCCCCGGGTCATCCATTTTCCCCTTCTTGAAAATGGGGCTTATATTTCCCTTTTCCAGTTGTCGGGAACTTCACCTGTCTGCCATGATTTTTTAAATATGATGGCCAGTGGATTTGCAATTTCATTTGCCAGCTCCTTCAGGACCCACAGATGGATTTCATCAGGTCACATGGACTTTTGTACATTCAGGTTCTTAAGATGGTCTCGAACCAGATCCTCTCCTACAGTGGGCCCAAGGTCTAGGTTTTCACAGTCCCTGCATCTGCCTTCCAAGACTCGGGTGCTGCAGTCAGAGCCTTTGCCAGTGAAGACCGAGGCAAAGAAGCCATTCAGAACCTCAGCCTTCTCCAAGTCCTGTGTAGCCAGTTCTCCCGAAAGTTTCTGGAGGGGGCCTACATTGTCCTTAGTCTGTTTTTTAGCCTCTACATACCTATAAAATCCCTTCCTATTATCTTTAACATCCCTTGCCAAGTTTAGCTCCAATTGGGCCTTAGCGTTCCTAACTTGGTCCCTAACTACCCAAACAACATCCCTGTATTCATCCCAGGCCACCTGTCCTTGCTTCCACCTTTTATAAGCTTATTTTTTCCTGTGAATTTTTCTCAGCAGCTTCTTACCCATCCAAGGAGGTCTCCTGGCCCTCCTGCTGCACTTCCTTCTAGTTGGGATGCAACACTCCTGAGCTTGTAGCAAGTGGTCCTTGAATATTAACCAAGAGTTTTGGGCCCCCTTACACTCAAGGGCTATATCCCATAGAACCTTGCTAAGCAGGTTCCTGAAGAGCCCAAAGTCTGCTCTCTTGAAGTCCAGGGCAGTGAGCTTACTGCACACTCTTCTCACTGTCTTGAGGACCTTGAATTCGACCATCTCGTGATCACTGCATCCAAGACTTCCCTGGAGAGTCACATTTCCAATGAGCCCTTCCCTGTTGGTGAGCACGAGGTCAAGCAGGGCACCTCTCCTCATCGGCTCCTTTATTGCTTGCAGAAGGAAGTTGTCTTCCACACAATCGAGAAACCTCCTGGATTGCTTGTGCCGGGCCGTACCGTCGCCCCAACAGATGTCAGGGTGGTTGAAGTCCCCCATGAGAACAAGGGCCTGTGAGTGTGAGGCTTTTCCTATTTGTCTGTAGAGTTCTTCATCCACAAGTTCCTCTTGATCAGGCAGTCTGTAACATATCCCCACAGTAATGTGTCCCATCACCGATTTCCCCTTAACCCTGACCCACAAACTTTCTGTTAACTGATCACCTGTCCCCAGGGAGAGTTCCATACTCTCCAGCCTATCCCTAACATAAAGGGCAACTCCCCCTCCCCTCCTACTGGACCTGTCTTTCCTAAAAAGCCTGTAACCTTCCAATCCAACACTCCAGTCAAAGGAGCCATCCCACCATGTTTCTGTGATGCCTATTATATCATAGCCCCGTAGATGTGCCCACATCTCTAATTCCTCTTGTTTATCCCCCATGCTACGGGCATTTGTATAGAAGCATCTGATCCGAGCTCCAAATGAAGCCAGCTCAGTGGCTGGAGCGGCTAGAGTATTACTGCATTGCTCAGAGTATTTATTATAGGTGCTGGCAACTGACTGGGTGTGTTGGGATGGAATGATGCTCCCCTCCCCCAACACAACTAGTTTAAAGCATCATTGACAAGTCTGGCAAGCCTCCCAGCAAAGCCACTCTTCCCTTTCTTTATCAAAGCAGTTCCACCAGACCCCAGTAGGCCTGCCCTACAAATGTGGGCCCCATGTCCAAGACACCCAAACCCTTGACTATGACACCACCCTTTTAACCATTTATTAACCTGTCCAATCCTCCTTGCCTTTGGAAGGTCCTCCCCTGTGTCTTGGAGAATTGTCGAAAAGACTATCTGAGCTCCAGAACCCCTGACCACCTCTCCCAGGGCTCTGTAGTCCTTCTTTATACTCCTCAGACTACTACTATAGTCTCTCATGCTGTGCCACTGAGGAAGGGCTTAAGAAGCCAGGAAGAAGGTGAGACAGGACAACTGACACAACTCATCCATAGTGGTATTCTATACCACAGCACTTCATGCCCAGTGTATAAAGAGTGGGAGTTGGTCAGGAGGCACAGATTGCTTCCAGGGGACAAGCTTGGAAGCTGGGCACCAGTCAGTGAGTGATGAGAAGTTGTGCTGTACATACTTTTATTTTTTTTTCAGGGGGGAAGGGTTTATTCTTTCTTTTCCCTCCTTTTTTCTTATTAGTATTGTTGTTGGTGTTGTTATATTTCAGTTATTACATTGTTCTTATCTCAACCCACAGGTTTTTACCTTTTTTCTAATACTCCTGCTCATCCCACTGGGGACTGGCAGTGAGTGAGCAAGTGGCTGTGTAGTAGTTAGTTGCTGGCTGGTCTTAAACCATGTTTAGTAAAAAAGTACTTCCTGCTTGGAGTGAAGGAGGTAAGATTATGGTGCAAGTAGAGATTATGTTGTAGTTTAAACCCAGTCGGTACTCAGAACCACGCAGCCGCTCACTCACTCCCCCCAGCTTCTTCCTCTCCCTGCTCCTGGAGGGATGGGAGGAGAATTGGAAGAACGTAACTCCCATGGGTTGAGATAAGAACAGTCCAATAACTAAGGTATAACACAAAACCACTACTGCTGGCACCAGTAATAATAATGATAAGGGAAACAACAAGGGAAGAGAACACAACTGCTCACCACCCGCCGACCAATACCCATCCTGACCCAAGCAGCAATCTAACCTTTCCAGGTAACTGCCCCCAGTTTACATACTGGGGATGATGTGCTGTGGTACGGAATATCACTTTGGCTAGTTTGGGTCAGGTGCCCTGTCTGCTTCCTCCCTGCTTCCCCTCCTCCCTGGCAGAGTCTGAGACTCAGAAAGTCCTTTGTCAGAGTAAACATTACTGAGCAACAACTAAAAACATCGGTGTTATCAGAGCTGTTCACAGACTGAAAGTCAAAACCACAGCACTGCACCAGCTACTGAGAAGGAGAAAAATTACCACTACTGCTGCACCTAGGACAGGTTACCAATGTAAACTGTTGGGTACCCATACCTGAATGTTCATGTGTCTTCTTGTCACAAAAGCTGGCTACACAAGTAATAGAATCATAGAACTGCAATATGGTTTGAATTGGAAGGGATCTTTAAAAATTAACTTGGACACCCTCCATCAGATCTGGTTGCTCAAAGCTCTGTTTAACCTAATCTTTAAACACTTGCAGTGATGGGGCACCCACAACTTCCTTGGGCAACATTGTCACCACAAAACCCACCCTCAGTATAAAAAGTGCTTTCCTTATATCAGTCTTAAGATACCTTAAAATTGTTGCTCCTTGTTCTGTCACTACAAACTCTGGCAAAATCTGTCTCCATCTTTCTTATAAGCCCTCTTTAAGTACTGAAAGGCCACAATAAGGTCTCCCCAAAGCCTTCTCTTCCCCAGGTTGAACAAGCCCAACTCTTCATAGGAGAGGCGCTCCATCCCTCTGATCATCCTTGTGAAATCCTCTGGACCATCTCCAACAGGTCCATGTCTTTTCTACACTGAGGACCCCAGAGCTGGACACAGTACTCCAGGTGAGGTGCCATGAGAGCAGAGTAGATAGGGAGAATCACCTCCCTCAACCTACTGCCCACACTTCTTGCAATGCAGCCCAAGACACAGTTGGCTTTCTGGATTGCAAACACACATTTCCAGGTCATGCCCAATTTTTCATCCACCAGTACCCAAGTCCTCCCCAGGCCTGCTCTCAATCCATTCACCCCCAGAGAAGTCCAGGAGGGCCCTGGGTGCACACTTTTGTTGCCTGCTCAAGATGAAATTCAGGGTGCTGTACTTTTGCTGCCTTGCCCTTAGCCTCATTTTTCATTTGTATGATTTTGACACATGCGTCTGACACCCCCTGTGAAGCTGCTGCAGCTCTCTGCTGCTGCTGGCACGGGGGGGTATTGGGGGTGTGGGGAGAGGAGCCCAGCCTCACTAACCCGGCAGGGCCAAGAGGGGAGGGCGCCTGTGAGAAGCCCGTTTAGTGCCGATGTGTCAGAGAGGCGCTGTTGAAGAGGGAAGAGAGCTCCGTAGCGGGGGTGAGTGCTGCCCGAGGAGCTGGTGGCCTTTCGCACTTGTGTCTGAGGGAGGTGATGGTGGGTCTGGAGAAAGGGTGCATCTGAGCATGAGCCCTTGCCCCCAGGGGAATCACTGCGGGAGGCCGTGCCCGGACACGAAGCCTGCTTGCCAGCGCCTACGACGGAGAGCGGCCGGGAGCCGGCAGCCGGCAGGCAGACGCGTTCCCCTGGGTGCAATCCCGCGGTAGGCGGTGTGCAGAGGCCAGAAGCTGGGTGTGGCCGGGCGGCCATTTCGCTGCCGGCTCCATCACACCCGCGGCCACAGGCCGCAGCCCGGACCGCCGTTGCCAGGGTGATCGGGCAGTGGCTCCCACGCCCGCCGGGCCCCGCCCCCCGTGCTCCCGCCTGCCAATCGGAGAGGCGGTGGCGGCGGAGCGAGGTTCCCTTTGTTCAGCCATTTCAGAGGCCGGAGCGGGTGTGGAGCTGCGGCGGGAGCGGACGGGCCGTGTTGCGCCTTGGCTCGCCACTCCCCTGCTGCCGTGCTCTGGTGATGGTGTGGGTAGGTGTCCGGTCTGAGAGGGGCGGGCTGGGATGTCCCATCTCCGGCAGCCGCCGCGGCCGCCGCCGCCTCGTGAGCGGGATGCCGGGCCGGGGCTGCAGCCGAGGTCCCCATCAACGCGGGTCCCCCCGGCTCTAGGGGCTTCTGTGCTGGGTGGGGAGCGGTGGGGTCCGGGCGCAGGGTGACCCGGCTCCTCCGGCCGTTGCCGTGGCCTGCTTTGCCTCGTGTCGGTGCATGGATGACTTGATGGACGGGTGAGTGGGTGGGTGAATAGATGATTGGTGGTCAGGACAGGGGTGGCCGCGGCCTGAGGGGCGGCCGGGACCTGAGGGCTGGGCAAACTCTCCCTTTCTAATCCTCCGTCCCGGCTCCAACTTTGCTACGGCTGTTGCCTTCGCCGCCGCAGGGCTATAAACTCTGGGGTTCAAGCGAGCCGGAAAGTGAAAGTCGCCTCGGGATATAGGAACGTGGCCGTATTTCCTGTCTTGTTTGGTGGAATGCTTGGGTCTCTGCTGTTCGGCTAGGTGGGATTTTATTTTTTTTCCTCTACGAAATACTAGAAGAGAAATCTCATGTTTGTCTTGTACCGTTGTTTGCTTAGTGAAGTTGTTAAGTTAGACGCCTAGTGGTAATAGCCACTGGAAATTGTATAGCTTTTGCGCGGTGATTGTACAAAGGGCAGGAATGCCTCTTGGGTTGAAATAAATGGCTTGATTAGTCTGTGAGATTTCCATTTCCTTTCTGTGAAGATAATTCCTTACTTTAATTTCTGCTCAGGACTTGAGAGAGCCTCCTACTGTGAGGGCTATTCTGCAATGTATTCTGGCCACCACAGCTTCATAACTTGTTTGCTTGCCTTCTTGCATACTTAAGTAGTCTTTAGTGTATACCTCACAGATGCTGTTCAATCCTTATACCACTCGTTGAACATGTCCCCACTGTACATGAGTAACTGAACAGAAAATATAATCACATGCCCAAGATCATATAAGAAGCCTTTGGTAGAATTGGAAACAGAGCCCATAAGTTCTCCTTCTGCATCTGCTGTGTGAACTGTAGTTATTCTTGAGTTATACGTGGGAGGATGGAGGAAAGGTGCCTACAACTGGAGAGAACAGTTTCTATATGATCAGAAGTACTTTAGAATGTTTTTCTTCAAAATCTAGCTAGCTTCTGCTCAGAGCAGTGTAATATAAAAGGATTAAGAAGGCAGTTTATAGACTTTTAAAGGAGGAAAGCTCTGGTTAGACTGAATACTGACTAAAGACCGCGTTTATGGTTGGATACAGGATCATCTTGTATAGACTGTGTTTGTCAAGAAAGGTTCCACCCAGTAATTCTTAAAATCCCTTCCAACCTAATACTAACAGTATTCTATTACTATACTTATATAAATACATCTTTTTATGTATTTATAGACATTATACATAAAAACATAAAGGTGTATTATGCAATTCATACAGAAGTGTTCGTTGGGTTTTTTAAATATTGATAATATTTGTGTAGACTCAGTGTTTTTTGGTTTATGTATGTGAGCATCATATACATGATAAAACAGTACACAATCATAAAATCATAGGGCTGGAAAGGACTTTAATATCATCTGGTTCCAACCCCCCTGCCCATGGGCAGGGACACCTCCCACATAATAATCTTTTTATGCATGTGCACAGGGGTGCCATGGAATATGGCATCTTTTAGTACTACATTATGAAATAAATTTTCAAATGTCGATTTTAGCCTCTAGGAGGTTTTCTTTTCCAAACTAGACTCCAGAGTGAAATATAAAAGATACCCTGCTAATTTGTGGTGTACTGAGTGCTTCTGAAATTTGTGTTTATATATATGCGTGTGAGTCAAATCTGAAGTAAGGCATAAAATCAGATTTATGTTTAAATAAAACTTTCCTTTACTCTTACATTATTCTCCTATTAAATAATTATTTTTGTAGAGCATTTTCTGTAAGCCATTGTGAGATACCCTTAAACATTCAAAATGTGCTGCTTAAGTTGAGCCTGCCATTAAGTGCATTAATTTAAAAAATAGATCAATACTAAATATACAAACAAGCGGGAAAGGCAAGACAGAATGTTTTTGTCAGAGAATAGAAAATAGATAATAGATGAATAGGTATGAAGACACAAGGCAACTGTTACAATATTAGAACCCCAGAAAGGGACACTTATAAAAATGATGGTGAGGTAGCACAGACCAGGGGTTTCCAAACCTAAGTTAGTATGTATATGATTATCTTCAGTAACTTCTGGCATCCAGTTCATGTGCTTTTCTAATCTTACAAAGCCAGAACCTCATCTATGGCTCTTTTCCTAGCTTTCCAAATGTATGTTCCTGTCTTCCAAGCTAGGATGGTAGTCTAATCCTCACACTTAACCTTCCCTATCCACTTGAGCACCCACAGAAGTTTAGTGCAATTTCAGACTTCAGCCACATCCTTTCTCTTGCACACACTCAAATGATGAATCTTCATTTACAACAAAGTGGAAACTTAGCTTCCCCTGTGAGCACGTTATCTTCTTAATCCTGTTCTTCCTACTTCACCAATTCTTGGTCTTCTTCCTGTATCCTGAACCAGAAGTGCAAGTCTGCCTTGGGGCAGCACAGTTATTCATTATTGCTGAATGCAGGTGGTGGCTGCAGGAGTTCCTAGCTGTGTTCATGCAGGTTTTACAGGACCTAGGAGGCAATTACTAGGCTGCCTGTATAAAAACAGTGAGACCCAAAAGCTGTAGCTCAGTTCAGTATTAAACCTATCATGGAAGTAGATATGAGCGGTATGTGCACTACAGTTTGGCCACCTCTTTTATAGAGAAACAAGGGAAGTCAGTTGCAGAACAAGTGTGCAGAAGCAAGAGTAATTCTCACCAGCGACTAAAGCACAGATCTGCTTTTTATACCAAAGAAGCCAAATCAGTGAAAAAACCTCCATAATCCAACATTAAATTAAAATAGATTTCTTTGTACAGAATTTTCCGAATTGATATATAGACAAGTTTAAGCTAAATTAGTCTTCATGATTCTAACATAGAAGTATTTACACTAGTGGTAGTATGTGTGCATTTGTATACCATAGCTTTGGATGTTTACCTTAAAATCTTTTTAACATTTTTATTTTGGTAACTTTCTGAAATTTCTTCAGAAATCTTCCCTTCCAAAATCATCCTCCTGTCTGTAGAAGACTTTCTGTAGTCATCTTCTGTTTCTCTACTAAAATCTGGGTAATGCACTACAATTTCACACAATTCTTTGCTTCTGGAGAATTCCCTGTTCTCCCAAGAGAATTCCCTGTTCTCTGAGGCAATGAGTACTTGTAATGTATTTTACGATTCATGACACTAATATGTTTTCCAGTTTAGCAAGGAAGCATATTTTAGTTTAGGCACTGGCTGTTCTAGTGATTCTCTTAATTTTTCAGTGATTGCACAGAATTAAAATATCAAACAGAAATTAAATAAAGCACAATTTGCAGTATTGAGAGCTTCCCTTTTGTGCAGTGTACATTTCAAGGTATGCTTTTTTTTGTTTGCTACTTCCATTTGCAGTCTTACATAATGTGGGTCAGAAAAGATGATACTGATAAGGGAATTCTATAAAAAAGTAAGTCTTGCATGTAGGAACCACAAAGTTCAGTCTTCATTTCTGTACAATGTGTTTCAAAAGTGAGATAGGTTTCTCTTAGATAAGAGAAAAAAAATAATAGATATACAAAGTTGTGTGGTTTAATAATTTCCCTTTTTAGAATATGGATTTTTATGTTGGCACATGACAATGAGAATCAGCAGGCATTGAGATTACTGCACTTGCTTTGTTTCTTTTATGCTAGGTAATGAGTCTAATGGGTCATAGTGAGGTTTTGATAACCTCAGCTTCACTGGGGTGGGACTCTCCCTTTTTTTTTTTTTTTTTTAAAGCAGAAGTTGCTGTCCTTTTCAGGATCCCTTTGCAGGTCTTGCTTTGGATAAATATATTCCCATATGTTTCTAAATTCAGACGTAATGCTGATTTAATTGGATAAAAGTATTATTTAAAACTTTTTTACCACACATTTCTTTAAGTTTTGGAGAAAGAGTATACCCTTGACAAATAACTATTCTTAATTATCTGCAGTCATACAAGTTGGGTTTGTACTACCACAGAAGTTTTGAAACTTGGCCTGTGACTTACTGGTAATCTGAGTTGCTGTTTTCACAAATAAAACATGATAGTTAGAAATATTTGGTTCTAATGTAAAATTTTACATGTAGGGATAACAGTAACAGAAAATAACATGTATATTTGTTGTCCAGTTTTCTTGATGCTCTTGCTTTATCAGCGGTAATAGCAGAAATTATAAGGAAGTGCTAGAATTGAGACAGCTGGTGATAAAGTGACAAATAAGGAGGTGAGGTATTAATTTCAAAAGTTATCCAGTATAGGAGAATTTGATATGTGTGATAAGACATGCCATATGTCAGAAGGAATCTAGAAAAGGTGCTATAGTATGTACTTTTGAGCTCTGGAACATCCCTTATAGCATCTTCCGTGAAGCTTACAAGTTATACCTCAGGTTCAGAGGAAATTCAACAAAATGGTCAAGTATAATATAACGTTTTTGTTGAAGTTTAACCCTTGTGTCCTCCAGAAAATGATGTCAATTTAAGATAATTAAATCTGTAACACTGTTGTAGCAGTGTTGTTGATGAATTACTTCAGCCTTGCATCTAGGATGACCTGAATGAAGGAAAGCAAATGTATCTTTTTACTTGAGTGAAGTTTAGGTGTCTTGTCTACAGTTTTGGTAAGGGCATATTAGAGAAAACTGTTTACTATACAGATGTCCTTAATATAATAATGTTAATGTATGTATTAATTAATGTATAATGTTAATTTAGTCAAAAGCGTGTTTGGGAATGAAATCTGCTTTCCTCAGTTAGACTTTCAAGGTCAACTTTAAAAGTTTCAACTTTGAAGTCTTGAAAAAATTGGTCTTATCCATGCAGGGCAACTTTAACACTTTGTATTGCTCTGTGAGGGTAAGACCAAGTTTTACAATTTATTTTTTTTTTAAATGTGTGTCAGACATTATTTTGAATCTACTACATTGTCAAATATTCAGTTTTGTTATTGAAGATAATTTGAAATAAAATCTTAAAAAAAAGAACCTAGGAGGAAAAAATTGGTTGCCATCTCATGCAGAAAATAGCTGAAATATTTTTTTTAATTGAGTGTAAGATTTTATAGGTCATATTTGAGTTACATTAGTGACCAGAAGCTCCACATATGAATTAAGGCTCTAACACACTAGGTGAGTGTAAAACAATGGTCTTCTCTGTGTATGGTTTCCAACTGAACTGGAAAACAAAAGATGCATGTTTTACAATAGGCAGCTACAAGCAGAAAGAGAGAGACTTAAAACAACACTGCACCAAAGGAGAATTTCCACATAAATGTGAGAGAGAGCAGAAAGTAACTTGCATGGCCTTTTCCTTTTGCCTTTTTGGTTTTTGTTTTTAGAGGCAGCCTATGGGAAAGCAAAGTGCAGGCTGGTAAATCGAGCCTCAAAGTGAAGACCCTAAAATCACTAGTAGGAAAAAATAAAAAAGCCCAGATTTTGCATTATGATAATATATAACAACTGATTTTAAGTCTGAGACATTGACTTATCCTCTTTGTAGACATTTCTGAGACATCGACTTATCATCTTTGTAGATATTTTAACCTGTGACAGTGGTTTCAACTCTTCATCATTTTATGTTTCATGTAGTGGTTACAATATTAAGACAAAGATGCATGTAGAATGCCGGCAAACTTATTTAGTGGAGTTGGTGAAGCTATTTGCAGTAGGTTTTTATTAAAAGCATATTAAAATGACCATCAAGTTATTAAATTACTTGTGCATTTAAAATAAATTTAATTATTTTCAATTACATTTTTTCCATTAAGTAAATTTCCTTTACCTTTGGGCTTGGGAAAGATAAACCTTTAAAAACCTCGAAATATTTGGTTTGCATTGGCTGTGTTATTAGTATCATTTTAAGGAAATTCTGTTACATATATAGCTATTTAGACTAACAACTAATCACTGCAGCTAATCTTTGAATCAAATACCATTCTGATACTCTTCACAAACCAACATTAAAGTATTTATATGCATAAAATATTGAAAAGTTACAACTCAGTTAAAAAATTACGATTACTTTCTTCATCAGATTACAGTATTACATGTTCAGATTATTTAAGTTTGTCTGCCTTTTCTGACTGAATGTACAATATATTTTTAATGTAAAGTTTTATTTGTAATGTTTTTCTCTTTTTTTTGGGGGGGGGGGTTGGGGCATGAAATACTGATAGACTAGACTAAAACTAGAAAGAGGTAAAATAATTGCTAAGGGGACTTGTAGTACTTTGAATGTCTATCACTTTTGGCTAAGGCAGCGTTAACTGCCCAAGGTATTTTACCAGATCATTCATCTACACAACAAAAATCTCTGCCTGTAAAAGCACTAAGGAAGCCATTTCAGCACAGAAGCAGTAGCTTAGGTGCATTGCTTCATTGCTTGCATTTGGACTTGCTTGCATTTTCCTTTCAGCTGGTTCAATATTCTTTCAAAGCTGGTCTTAGAGGTTTGAGAATGCTTTTCAAAAAACAAGGGTAGAAATGAGAGACTGGAGAATTATAGAAAAGAGAAAATAATTATACCATTATATATTACTTTTCTGAATACATCCTGTATTTGTGTGTTTTTTAAGCAATATAAGTCCACCTGTCTACCTGGAATAATTCCATGATCTCTTAATACCTGTTGCTGGAAAGGGCCAGCAACTGTGTACAACTGCAGGCTTTCTTCCGTAATGTCTGTTGGCTTCAAGCTGTAGCTACTTGAATACCTTGTTTCATTGAAAGTCTAAAACTTCTCCTAAATCTCATCTTCAGATGTTGTATGCAAGAGCATTTAGAATATGCTTAAACTGAAAAGGCTGAAGCAATCGTCCATTGAAACATCCATTTGTATTGGGTATTCCGTGTGCATCTCTTTAATGAAATAGTCTTCAGTGCTAAAATTATGCTCTTTTCTTTACCAGATTATCCAGTGAGGTTTATTGTTCTACTCAGAGGACCAGGAATTTTCTAAAGGATATTTGTAAAGGAATTTTTAACACTGTCTTAATTTCTAAAGGCACTTCTCTCTTTGTCTCACAGAATTCCTGCTGAGATAATGTTGAGGCACCTGGATCATACTGGTTTTCATATTAAACAGTAATAAATTAAACTCGTATTATTATTTGCCATCTAAAAATGCTGATATTCAGAGGAGGCAAAAGCATTTGGTTTTATGCATCTGCAAATTCCACTGTGTATGTGTATGTAGGAGCAGTTTGGGGGTAACAGGACCAGTGTCTGTACTTCTACATTTACCCTTCATTCTTTTTTACCCTGTTCTTCATCTGAGGTTTGAAAGACAAGGAAAGTCTGCAGTCATTGCTTAGAAGACTTGGTAAGATCAAATGAGTTGTATTTGCTTATTTGCCTTAAGAGAATTGCTTTTTTTTTTATTAAGGGGGTTAGGGCATCATTCCTTTTGCTTGCCAGTATGACTAGAGCAGTTAATTCCCCTTACTGATCATATGCATAGCTTTGTCTCTTTTCACAGAATCCCGAGGGTTGGAAGGGACCTCAAAAGATCATCTAGTCCAACTCCCCAGCAAGAGGAGGGTAACCTAGAGTACATCACACAGGAACTTGTCCAGGCAGGCCTTGAATATCTCCAACACAGGAGACTCCACAACATCCCTGGGCAACCTGTTCCAGTGCTCTGTCACTCTTACAGTAAAGAAGTTCTTCCTGATGTTAACGTGGAACCTCCTATGGTCCAGTTTACACCCATTGCCCCTTGTCCTGTCACTGAAAAAAGCCTAGCTCCATCATCCTGACACCCACCCTTTACATATTTGTAAACACTGATGAGGTCACCCCTCAGTCTCCTCTTCTCCAAGCTAAAGAGACCCAGCTCCCTCAGCCTCTCCTCATAAGGGAGGTGTTCCACTCCCTTCATCATCTTTGTGGCTCTGTGCTGGACTCTTTCAAGCAATTCCCTGTCCTTCTTGAACTGAGGGGCCCAGAACTGGACGCAAGATTCCAGATGCGGCCTCACCAAGGCAGAGTAGAGGGGGACAAGAATCTCTCTTGCCCTACTAACCACACCCTTTCTAATGCACCCTAGGATGCCATTGGCCTTCTTGGCCACAAGAGCACATTGCTGCCTCATGGTCATCCTCCTGTCCACCAGGACCCGCAGGTCCCTTTCCCCTTCACTCCTTTCCAGCAGGTCAACCCCCAACCTGTACTGGTACATGGGGTTGTTCTTCCCCACATGCAAGACTCTACACTTACCCTTGTTGAATTTCATCAAGTTTCTCCCTGCCCAACTCTCCAGCCTGTCCAGGTCTGACTGAATGGCAACACAGCCTTCTGGTATGTCAGCCACTCCTCCCAGTTTAGTGTCATCAGCGAACTTGCTGAGGGTACACTCAGTTCCCTCATCCAGGTCACTGATGAAAATATTAAACAGCACTGGTCCCAGCACCGACCCCTGAGGGACTCCACTGGTCACAGACCTCCAGCTGGATTCTGCCCCACTGACCACAACTCTCTGCCTTCTTCCTTTCAACCAGTTCTTGATCCACCTCACTACCTGATCATCAAGCCCACACTTCCTTAGCTTATCTATGACAATGCTGTGGGAGACAGTATCAGATGCCTTACTGAAATCAAGAAAAACCACATCTACTGCTCTACCATCATCCCTCCACCTAGTCACTTCCTCATAGAATTTGATTCCAGGTCAGTTATTTTCTCACTTTTTTCCAGGAGAACGTAATATCAGAGTATCTATCTGACATTAGAGATTAGAGAAAGCCAAACAAGTGTACTTAGAGGATGAAAGATTGAATTTCTATTTCTGTCTGAAAATTTTTAAGTCGTCTTCCATTTGTGTGTCTACCACATCATGTATGATTCTTATTTACCCCTGTGCAGGACAGATACCTTGAGTCAAGAAGAGACTAATATAAGTACAAACACTGTCACTCCCTTTAGGCAACAGCATATTAAGGGCCTTAGATAAGCCACTTAAGTCAGTAAGGAAATTCATCAGCCATTCAGGAAATGATACACTAGCCTTCTGTGACAATGACCAGTGATTACAGTTTAGCCTACAGTGTTACTGTCAGTGTTGCAAGTATCACCAAATCACCAGTGTTGCCACCAGTGACAGATCTGACAATCGTAGTATCATTGACAGTTGCACATCTTAATGTGTTTTGTGTGTGAATATTTTAATACACACTAAGTATTCAGAAAAAAATGGGGAGGAAGGTTCATGAGTTCACTGAATTCTAAATTCTGTGCATCCTGGAACAAGGTATTTTGCGAAGAAGTAAATATAAAACCTAATTATGACTAATCAGTTCATAGTGTTCCCATATCACTTTTGCCTTGACCCCTACACTATTCGTGACAATGGCAGCTGAGTTTTGTAGCCCTTCTACTAATTTCTTTACAGTTGGTGCTTACTCATACCATGAAAAGGCAGTGATCTGACTTAAACAGCGTGGAATAATTGATTTTAATAATCTAATTCAGATGGCAGAAAAGTTTGATTTTGTATATTTGGTTTTAATTTTGCTTTATGTTTGTAGCCTTTCTTTTCCTCAGATTATTCTCATCTTTATGCATCAAAACATACTTGTGAATAAATATATAATGTCTTGTATTCATTACTTCTTTCTCCTAATAAAAAGGCCTCAGTATCTTTACATGTTCTGTTTCTTATTTCATGAAATTCCTGAGTAATCTGCAGCCTGTCTTAAACTAAATTTAACAATCTGTACCATGATGAAGCAAAGACAGCATCAGTTCTCTAACTATAGTCAATACATACTTAATTTTTAAATTATATCTGCTACTTCTGTCAGGTATTTTCAATCTCAGTTTTGCACTGTAAATGAGGAATAGGTTTAGAAGCTATGTATCATTTTGATTTTATCTCTGTCTTCGGACAGCCTGAACTCTTACTGAAACTTAATTTTGATCAAAACCCTACATCAGACACCAGCTGCTTTGCCTCCTACAGCTAAAAAACCTTACTACAGTTGTAAATAGGAAGTTCAATAGGGTTCATAAGAACCTGACGCTAATATTTCTTGAAAGATTTTTAAGATAGCAAAAAGCACGTGTTGAATTAGACATGAAATTTGACAGATTTAAATAACACTCTGGGCTCCTGGGAATCAGTCCTGACTTTGCACATGCACTCACCCCTGTGCAATAGATTTAGTCTGTTACAGTAATAAGTATGGCTTGTTACCCACGGTAGAGCATTCAGTTTTTCACCTCCCAGTCTGTAGTAAATCTTTATTTCTTGCTCCTTTAAAAATCCCTTGTATGTTGGTCGATGAGAAAATGAACATGAGCCAGCAGTGTGCACTCACAGCCCAGAAAGCCAATCATATCCTGGGCTGCATCAAGAGGAGCGTGACCAGCAGGTCAAAGGAGGTGATCCTGCCCCTGTACTCTGCTCTTGTGAGACCTCACTTGCAGTATTGTGCACAGTTCTGGTGTCCTCAACATAAAAAGGACATGGAACTGTTGGAATAAGTCCAGAGGAGGGCCACGAGGATGATCAGGGGACTGGAGCACCTCCCATATGAAGACAGGCTGAGAAAGTTGGGGCTGTTCAGCCTGGAGAAGAGAAGGCTACGTGGAGACCTCATAGCAGCCTTCCAGTGTCTGAAGGGGGCCTATAGGGTTGCTGGGGATGGACTATTCATTAGGGACTGTAGTGACAGGACAAGGGGTAACGGTTGAAACTTAAACAGGGGAGGTTTAGATCAGATATAAGGAAGAAATTCTTTCCTGTTAGGGTGGTGAGGCACTGGAATGGGTTGCCCAGGGAGGTTGTGAGTGCTCCATCCCTGAGTGTGTTCAAGACCAGGTTAGACGAAGCCTTGGGCGACATGGTTTGCTGTGAGGTGTCCCTGCCCATGGCAGGGGGGTTGGAACTAGATGATCTTAAGGTCCTTTCCAACCCAAACTATTCTATGATTCTATTCTATGATTCTGTGTGGGACAAATAGAGAGGTTTATATGCTTCATGTACAGGAAAGCAAAGTACTTTTGGAGAAATTTGGAGAAAGAAGCTTGTGTCCTAGAGGAAGAAGGGAAGGAAAAAAAAACCCAAACCAACAAAAACAAAAACCAACAAAATGAAACAAAAACCAAACCACAGCTCCAAACAAACAAAACAAAACAGGTGTGGGAGGTTTTAAGAGGTTTTACAGTTTGATATTTCAGGTGATAGATCTGGTATCTTCTGCCACAAATTCAGGAGGCGATGATTTTCTTACACAACCTCTCATTCAGTTTCGGATTGTTTTACAACTCCCAGCAGTAAGAACATGTACTGCGATTTTAGTATCTAGCATGTGTGATTACCGTTGGGCAAATCATTAGCAACAGAGTATTTTTCCACGTGGTATCTCTAGCTGTGGAAATGAAGTAACAGCAAGTTTGAAGAGACGATGCATCCGAATGTATCATTGTCCAGAAAATTAGTTGATCAAAGGCATTTTAAATTCAGAGATCTTTGCAGTTTCGCACTGTCTAGCACTTGTTCAATCAGCTGGACTTTTAATAAGTTGTAAGAATGGTGTTTCATCCAATCAAAGTAGAATTCAAAGCACTCCTGATGTTTTCCAAATTGGTGAAAGCTTAACAG
The DNA here is from genome assembly GCF_012275295.1 of Melopsittacus undulatus. Classification (NCBI taxonomy): domain Eukaryota; kingdom Metazoa; phylum Chordata; class Aves; order Psittaciformes; family Psittaculidae; genus Melopsittacus; species Melopsittacus undulatus. The sequence continues at coordinate 27,332,293 of NC_047557.1, read as the reverse complement.
CTTTTTGCTTTGCAGCGGACAATGTCATATATCTGAGCCCAACAACAGTAATAGACTTGGTTTTCAGTTCTGACTTAAACATAAGCCTGTGTGTTGATGTTTGTAAACCTAATTTGCATTAAGTCTTTATTAATTGTTCTACAAAACATCAAATGTTAGTGCATGCTGTGTGGCCTGTCATCCATTTTATCTGTAGTGGTGTGGTGATTTTGTGCCTTTGTATATATGGAAACTGTATTACTTTACTCTTTCCTCTATGATCACTGGATACATGAGGAGTAGAGGTATTCATCAAATAAGGAACATACTTCTGTCAGAAGAGTGGAATTACAGGCTGTCAGGTTATATGTACTATTTCATCTGCTCAATGGGATTCCACAGTGCAGGCTTATTACAGACATTATCTGCAAAAGGAAATAGCACTCATTACATATGGAAAAAGAAACCATGAAATTGTGGGCAGTAATGCCACAACTGGGAGCCAGAAAAGCTCTTACTTTCTCAGAGGCAACAGTGTTGCAGATTTCCAGAGCAGGTACCGTGTTACAACTGTAGGTACTCTCAGGAGAAGTCCATCACCAAAGCTGATGCTCAGTGGAGGACAAATCACATTACAGATTTATTTACCTCCGATATTGAAATGTCCAGTGTTCTAGTATGGTACCTATTCATCCTAAGGAGTAATCCATCTTGGAGAACAATTGTCTAAAGCATTTTTATGTCCTCACTAACTATAGATGCTCCTATTTATGCTCCTGATTTGTAGGCCTTTTCTTCTCTGCTGCAGAAAGATACTGCCAGGATTTAATTCTGATCACATTCCTGGAAAAGAAACATTTTTTTTTTTGTAGTTAATGGATCCATGGCCTGCTTCCTGCTTTTTCCTGGTCTGTCTCTCAACCTTCCTTTCTGGTATCTTCCCTTATTTCTCATACTTAATGTTATTTTTGTCTAGTGCAATTGGTTTCCTGATAAAATCAGATAAATTTAATCCTTGTGTTGTAATTTCTGACTAATAACTTCTGAAGCTGTAATCAGTTTCAAACAAACTTGACAGTGGGCCAAAGTCTCAAAGATAATCAAGTATCTGCAGCCTTCCTGGTAAGGCAGGAGTTAGGGAAATGAGGCCCAAGTTAGAAATTGCATGACTTTGTGAACCTCAGCTTTCATCTGCTCCAACTGTTCAAGCTTCACTATGGAGAACTGTCCTCATGTGGTATGAGCCAATAACATCAGTTTTAATGGAGTGGTCCACATAACTAGCAGAGATTCACCCTGGTCACAAAAAATGCTGTATAAATCTTGTGCCTATGCTTTCCTAAAAACTGGTGGTGCACCTTTACGCACTTGCCTTACTGATGCTGTCTTGTAGCCAGTTCAGTGCAATAAGCTCTCAAGAGGTATGCCGCTCTGGCAGTCTCCCAAACAGCCCTATGATAACTTCAGCAATTTCTTAAATTGAAGAGTTTAAGAAATATATTCTATTTTTTGCTTTTTAAAATAACATTTTTTCTCTTTTTTGGTTTTGTCTTGTGTGCTGTGTAGCATACTTCTCTACTATTTAGCCATTTCCTGCTTCTTATTCCAGTGTGCATGCTTTCCTGACTCATCAAGTACCCTCTTTCACTGTTCTCATTATCCAGGTATGTAGATATTATAAGTATGCTGCCTGTCCCGTTGCCTGTGACAGTTCCTTTTGCTTTTTTTTTTTTTTTTTTTTCTGGAGTCTCTGCAGTACTGATTTTGTCTTCTTCAAGAATAGTGGCTCATAGTAGTAGAAGGGAAGTTGGCTCAGGATGCTGCTTAGCACCTGAGACCAGACAGCTGACTGTCAGTGTTGGGTATACGACACAAATTGCCACACAGCAAATTACCTGGGATGAACCTTTGGGAGACACTAGTTTTTCCTGTCCCCAGTGCCTCTGAGCAGCTGTTAAGGCTGTGATGTGCAGCAGTCATACTGAGTTCTGTACTGCAGCAGGAGCAGCAGAAAGTGAAACTACTTTTCGTACAGTCAAGTGTTTACAAACAAGGTGACTAAAAGTGGGATTGAAAAAGCCAAGGTATTACTATTTTCCATTTTCATATTTCAGGCTGTTTTTAAGCAGCATGTGTTCATATTTTGTCCATTAGCATAGTTACAATATTTTAAAATAGCTACATATATAAAATGCAATGTATACGTGTCTATATATATACATATATATATACACACATGTCTGAAGTTTGACCTGCGCTCTCCCCTGATATATATTGAAGCTGTTAAGATACACTAGGTATTCAATGGCTGAGTTTCCCTCCCCTGCTTCCCTTTCCTCTATTTGCGTGGTTGGTTTGGTTCCCTCTTTACAAGTGGAACTGGGAGCCTCTGAGATCTGCTCAGCACCCAGCCAAATCACGTACAAGAACAGCAGACGGCAACGCAAGTACCACGCTCCTGACTGCTGGGTCTGCTCTCGCACCCCCGCTTCTCCTCTGCTGGCGCAGTCTCCCCGCTCGCTGCCAGGCCCTGCGGCGAACGACCGCGTCTGTCGCAGGGGCCCGGGCTGGGCCATCGTTTCTTCTCTGGGCTGTGGCGGCTGCCGGAGGTTCCTTCTCTGTCCCGCGGTGGGTGGCTGGGGCGAAGGAGCCCCGTTTCCCGGCGGCCGGGATTGAGGGGTCCGCGATTTGTCGTCCTCAGGCTCCTGACGGTGTGGGACGCACCGGGGAAAGGCTGACGGCGGCTCCGGCGGGCCCGAGGCGGCCCGGGCGGGCGGAGGCGTGCCCGGCGCTAGGACCCAGGAGGACGCGCGGCAGCTCTGCGGGCCGGATTACAAATTCGCCGTGACTCAGTCTGCTGGGCGCGGAGCACAGCGGGAGCAGGTCGGTGTTGTCCGTGCGTGCGGCCTCGGGGGGTGGGCCAGGCGGCTGGCGGCTTGCGCGCTGCAGGACTGAGTGCTAGAGCGGGCCGGGCGGCGCGGCGACCCTCCCCTCCTCCGTTCCCTCCCTCCATCGGGCCTGCCTGCTTTTCCGCCCGCCTCCCTCGCCTGGGTCCTGCCGCACCGCTAACCGCGGCCGCCTGTTGTCTGGTATTTTCCAGCTACCCAAGATGGAGTACGAGTGGAAGCCTGACGAGCAAGGGCTCCAGCAGATCCTGCAGCTGCTCAAGGAATCCCAGTCCCCGGACACCACCACGCAGAGAGCAGTGCAACAAGTATCCTTGTCCGGGGCGCGGGTGGAGGGGGGCAGCTGGGGCTCTAGCGGGTGGTGGGGAGGCCCGGGGCGACGAGTGCGGCCTACGCGGCGGCGGGCCGACACCGCGGCAGGCATCGGCGTTCGGGCCTGCCTTGCCTGGGGAGCCGCCACAGCGCGGTGGGCCGAACCGCAGCCAGAGCAGGAGGCCGTGGCGCGGCGTTTAAACCGCCGGGGTGGCTGTGGGCCGCGGGGTAGCTCTACCCCGGCGGGGCCCCGGCACCTGTTGCGAGCGTGGAGCCAAGGGGCGGGTTTGGGGTTTTTTTGTGGGGTTGTTTGAGGTTTGGTTTTGTTGCTTTTTTTCTTTGCTCCCCCCCCCCCCTTTTTTTTTGGTGGGAGGAGGTGATTTTTTTTTTTTTTTTTAAGCCCAGGCGCTGGCGCGGCCCCGCCGGTGTCAGCCTCTTTCCCGGGCTCTCCCACGCTGGGCCGCCGCCAGCGCCCAGCCCCCAGTCGTGGCCGGGCGGGAGCGCGGTCCTCGCCTTGGCGGATTCCACTGAGCGGCTGGGGGTGCCCTGCAGCCCCCGGGCTGGGCAGGCGGCGCTGCAAAGCCGGGGCCTCCGGAGTAATTCGGCGCTGGGGTTCGAGGCGAAAGCCGCTGCTGGTGGGGGAGCTCTGCCGGCGGAACCGCTGCCTGCGCGCTTTCGTTGGCCTCCTGGCTCTGACACGGCGCGTTTCGCTACGTTTTATGTTTCTGAATGCCTAGAAGCCGGAGCCTGAAATACTGCTCATTGCACTCGTTAAAGCTAACGGGAAGGGGGAAATCTGTATGTGGCTCCTTCTGCTGCTTTGCAGCACGTTTGGTGTCGACATTGTGGATTGTTGGGGTTGTACTCCCCTTGGTCTCTCTTGGTTGTGGAAGTGATGAAGTAGCAAGGGTTTAGGGAAAAAATATTGAGGTAGTAGAATTTTAAATTAAGACTAATTGAAATGTAGATATTGAAAAATAAAGCCATCATCTGCTGCTCCCTACTTCTTGACCTAGCCATGTAAGTGTAATTAGAAGTCCTGAAATTCTTTGAAGAATATGAGTTTATCATCTTGATCCTATTTTTTAAAAAGACACTTGCTTGAAGGTCTTCAGAAGGCAGCAGACTTTATTTAAGTAGGTGAAAACGTATACATGTGTGTATATGTATACTTACATTATTTTAAGAGCTTAGCTTGAAGCCAAGTTTGTTTCACTTGTAGACTTTCGTAACAGATGTGGTCAAGGTTAGGAAGGCTTCTGCTCTTACTTGGAAGGTGATAGTAGTATTCATCTCAATCTTGTCCTTGCAGCTTTTTCAGATTTTTAAGATATTGCTTTCTTTGAAAAATCAGAAGTGTCTGAGTGTTCTGATAGTGCCCCAGACTTACACTGGTGCTTTTTGGTATTTAAAATATGAAAGTTTTTACAGCAACAGTGTTTATAGTGTATGTAGCTTTACTGTGAAATTGCATTTTAAAGCTCTGCTTCCAATAATTTGATAGCATGTAGTTTGCTTATTGAAAAGTAGCAGTGCAAGTGCAGGAAGGGCAATATAGGTGATGGTTTATGTCTTGAAGATGAGTAAAAGTTAACAAAAGTGCTGTTTGCTGACGTTTGAAATTCTTTTTAAATGGTAAAGTCCCTGCTGTGCTGAGGTACCGGTGCTTTCAAGGAGGTCTTTATATGTTGATCTGTAAAGGTTAGAGAAGTGGCACATTTTTACTGTTGTATTATACACGACTTTGAGAAGGTGGTTTACTAGAATTTGACAGATCATTTTCTACAATTAAAAACAGTTATATATATATGTCCTTTGAGATTGCTTCTGTAAAAAAAAAATCTGATGGCTGTTGAATTGTAGAGTGCTACTTTGTAACATTCCAAAACAGGGTGGTGGTTAATGGTTTCAGATTTAAAATATTTTCAGTACATTTTTTTTGTAAGATTACCAGTGTGTTGATTCTGTCACACTCTTTCTTTATGACTGTTTTGGTACATTTGAGTGCTTAGAACTCACATATAGCCAAGTGGGGGAGTATAAGTTAGCCAGAACCTATGTTAACAAAGTTATGAATTAGTAAAGAAATATATTTTTCAAATTAAGATACTGGATGTTTCTTGGAGTAAAAAAATTAAAGTGAACGAAGAAGTTGTTAAGAAAATATGGCAAATAAACTGTTTTTTGATTCCCAGACCAACTAACTGTTTTCTTACTAGGTTTCTGCTAAATACTGCTGTTTCAGTTCTTCTCAATTCTGCTGCTGCTTCTTACTTCATCCACTGGAATTCACAGTTGTCAGTAATGTTTGGCTGACTCTTTTGGTGATTATGTCTCTGAAGCTTGGAGAACAAGAAAAATGTTTTAAAATGTGCTGCCTTACCTCCTGACTGTTACTGAAGGAGCTCTTTGGCTTGGCATCTTTGACAAAAATTTTGCATGTGTGTTTTTTCATTTCTGGGAGCCATGTGGAGTGTTTTATATTACTTTTCCTGACCATTATTATTATTGTCCCGACCATCCTCTTTACGTTTCATCTTTTGTGTGTTTCACAGCAAGGGAGCTTGTTGGTCTGATAAGCACTATTTACTCTTACTAAGCAGAAAAAGGGCAGGCTTCTCCAGCAAAGTTAGTGCTTGATCCAGACAGCTCAAATATCCAAAATCAAGTTTCATTAAGCCTGCAATTGAGGCGTTGATTGTTGGTCATGGGAAGGAAGTAGATCTTTATAACGGGAAGGGATTTATTGGGCCATAGGGTCCTAACATACATGTACTTGGCTAAGGCTTAGCTACTTTGAATGTTTAGAGATTTAGCTAAACAGCATGTTAAATGCCAGTGGAGCAAGTAATCTTACTTCTTTTTCTTGATTGTTTGCCATACTGATGATATGTAGTGTGTTTAGTAACTCAGAGGTGACACTGTACTGACTTAAAATGTTGCTGCTGAATACCTATTAGTACCAGGGTGTGAGAACAGGATACAAGAAAAATGCCAGGTCAGTGCTGTAGCCAAGCAGTGGCAAAATACTGGGAAATTTGGGGCCAAAATAATGACAATTTTGGGAGAAACAACTACCTACTTTTACAGCTGTTCAGAGACATAATTAATTTATTCCTGCAGTTAAGGAGATTTTTGTCATTTTAGTTTTTTTGGGTCGGTGGGTTTTTGTTTTGTTTTTTTTTTTCAATGAGAATGGGGTTAAGCATGAATTTCTTGGTACAACTGTCTGTGCATTTACAATTAAACAGGTTCCCATGGCTGAAGGCTCAGGCTGTGGCTAGTTAGCATTGTAAAGAAGCATATGTCTAATTTTAAAATTAATAGCTTATAAAATTCATAATTGTTGCATTTTAGTACTGAAACGCTTTTATTTATTGTGGAGGGGAAAAATGTATCATGGGATTGTGTCTCAGTTGATTCCATAGATTTTGTGGGCTTCTAAGTCTAAATATTGAAATCCAAAACTGTAGGGAGGAAGCTTCTCTTAGTGCCTTTACAAATATTTTTAAGGATCTGTTGTTTTCTGTGTCTGACCCTTGATTTTATTTTATTCTCAGACTTTTTCATAACTGAAAGCAATTGCTTCATTAAGAAAATTACGTAAACTTTTTAGATGGTTCATAGTTTGTGTATTGTGAGCTAATATTCACCGCTGGTTGAAGCGATGCAGCAATGTATAACTGATTTAATAATCTTTGTATCCAGAAAGCTGTAAATGCTCTATGTGAAAATTCAACTTTTCCTTAACGCTTTCTCTCTTCAGAAACTAGAACAACTCAATCAGTATCCAGATTTCAACAACTACCTGATTTTTGTTCTTACTAAGTTGAAGTCTGAAGGTAGGTTCTTGAGATACTGTTTTATTCTCCTTCCCCTCCACCCCCATTTTCTTTAAAGAATTTATTTTGTTTAGCTTGAAAGAAGTAGGAAACTGGTACCTATAGTCAGTTTGCTGATTGGTTGAGCTCCATAGTCAGTAGAACTCATTTGTTCTTTGTTGTCTTTGTTGAAAAAAATCTGGTGACATAATGGTGCTTGTAGTTTCAACCTTGGAATAGTTTCCATTGTAAATGTCCTATAAAATCTTCCCAGAAATGTTGAAGCATCATACCTCTATCAGCCTGCAGTGAAATTGTGCAATAATTTTCATGAATCATGACTATACACATTATAAAACATTCTGCTAAATTCAGCTATGATAATGATCTCCTTATTAATGAGACTTAAATATTTTGAAGATCACATTCTAGAGTTGTCTGAAGATGATGTCTCTCAAAGTCTCCATCCTGAACTCTTCATTCTAGTAAATTACAGTTAGAAATCAACTGGCTACTTACTGTTGTCCTATTCTTATGGATGTTAAGTCTAAACTGCATACAGCACTGTGTAGCCTCTGCTTGTTGGTAAATCCATTTGATCTGTGAAAATGTGTGGCCTGGCTTGCAGCTTTGGTATACGCATGCCTTACCTTGAAGCACTTTCTTTTTCCTTTGTCTTTTAACTAGTGCACGTTTTTAAGGACAACATTGTGAATCTGGACAAACCCCAATGTTACAAATGTCACAGAATATAAAAAATTATGAGGAAATGGCATTCAGTCCTGGAAGTCAGACAGTAGGCAGGCTGGTGGAGTAAAATGCGATCCCAGACATTAAAGATTTTGGCGTAAGTCTGTAGAATGTACTTCCCAGAAGCATGATGTTCAGATCTTCCTTGGGTGAGATGGAGTCCAGATTAACTAAAACGTATCTGAATGAAGGAAGCTTGGGTTGTTTACTGAATTATCTGCAACTGAAAATACTACTCAGATGCTCTGTTAGTATAGCTGTTCTGGGTTTTGCAGGTGTAAAACCTCTCAGGTAATGTAGTGGCACTGCCCTGTCTTAGTGTTGTTCCTTTTTGCTGTTGTTTTGGGGTTTTTTTTCTGTTTCTTTTTTTGTTTGTTTGTTTGTTTTTGTTGTTTTTCCCCTGGTATCCCATGAGCTAAGTTCAGAATCCTGTAGGCTTCTGTATTCTGTTAATGAGCTATTTTCCGGAGTGCGTGCATGTTGCTGCTTCTCAGATCACTTTATTTTATGTGCGCCCTGATTGGTATAATACAGTTTTGCAAGGAAGTATCAGTTTTGCCTCTGTTGCTGCTTGCTTACCTGCAGCTTCCCTTCTTTGTTCCAAGCCATGCATCTAAATCTTCCTTGTCCATGTTTTTGCTTCTGTAGTCCAAGTTTATTTCCTTGAAGGAAAAGACGAGAAAGTGTTACCCTAATTTCGGCTTGTTTGCTGTCTTGCCAAGACCAGTTCTAGCCTCTAGTTAAGGTAATTGATGCAGTTGTCCAAGACATCTGAAGCCTGAGGCAGGTCAGAGGAAGGAGCTCTAAGTGTCATAATACAGACAATTCATATTGTAAGCAGAAATTCAGAGTTTGGTTCAGGCGTTGTTGGTCATCATGATGTAATTCCCAAAGTTGTCTGTATCAAAGCCTTGGTTTGTTTATACTTTCTGCAAATGACTGATTATAAGATATGCCACAATCCCCCAAACTAAAATAGACTGACCAAAAAAAATGTCTTTCTTAAATTGTCTGCCTTGTCCTTTTGTAGGACAACTTTGTCAATTCCCTGATGTTTTCATATTATTCCTAACCTGGAATTGCATTATTATACTTTACCTCACACACAGCATCCTGAATTTTGTGAATTAGAGGTGCATCTGGCTTGCACTGAATTATCAAAACATGTCCAGTGCTGTTCACCAGGAATATTCTCTAATCTTCATAAATTCAGTTTGTTGGTTAGGGAGCACTGGGTTTGATGACTGTCACAATCCTGATGTAATTTTTTGTTGATGCAAGATTGTATGAGCATACTGTGTCATGACAGGTCCTACTTGCATGAGCAGAGTCTACTGCATTACCTTTTGGTAACCCTTCTCTGTTCAACTGTAAGGAGAAACTAAATTGAGACTTTGTAATTGCTGCAGACCATTCCTGCTATGTTTCTGCATGTATCCATTCTTTGTGATCTTCACAGCTCTCCAAAAAAATGGGAAGCAGTCTTTATAAGAGGTCAGACTCAATGTGGCATTCTGCTTGGCCTAAGATAGCCTTCATGTTGGTGGATGTTATATATAAAAAAAATTGCAAGAACAGAAGTGGTGTTAAAGCTTACCACTTCTTAGGTAGGGTTTGGCATACCTAATGAATTTATGTGGTAGAAAAAGAATGGAACTACTGATATAATATCTATTCTAGTTAAGATTCAGACTCTCATCCTTATTCCCAAAATGCACATTTCCATTCTCAGACCTACCTTTTATGCTTCTTAGACAACAGAGGACATGGTTAGCTTGTGCATAGTTTCTGTAAAATTTTGCGTTTGTTACCCTCCACTGGGCTCTTTGTAGGACCTAGGCTAATGGGAAAATATGGACACAAATACATGATGGTCCTGGTAGCTTTCCCCTGACCTGTGTAGCCGAAGTTATGTATTCTGTTGCAGCTACACAAAGCATTTGTTATCTGAGACTGTGTTTTAGTGACTGACTCTTCACCCCATGCTAATGTGGAGACTCTGGTCTTTGATCTCAACAGTTATCTCAGTGTAGATTGCTCATGGCCTGATGTAAGGCTATCACAGTCAGGGATCAGAATCTCTAGATGAACTTTTACACTGAAGGTGAATGAGATGGCTTTGAGAACGCTACTTTAATGCTGGTTTTGTCATAAGCTTTAAGGGTCGTCTTTTAAGTTTATTTCCAAATGCTTTGGATTTTTGTAAACCAGTTGAAGATAGAACAATGTCTCTGCAACTCTTGATCTTGTTCATGTGATGACTTAGTCAATCACAAACACAGAAGTGTTACCAGAAGACAATCACACTGTGCCTTACTTTGACATGGAACATTATCATGAAGGAAGTTTCTATCCCCATCTCCACTCTCCTCCCTCCCTCCATATTCCTTGCCCTCCTCTCCCTCTCCCCCCTCACCCCCCCAAGTTCTTGTTTCAACAGAAGTCTGCTCAGATGGTAATTTGTTTTCTCATAGTCGTGATGTTACTAACTCATCTAGCTCTGCAAGGAGAATTTGAAACTGCTTTATTTTAAGCTGTTACTGGGATCCAGAGTGGTCTTGTAGGTTTAGTGTGAATGTTTTCTGATGAGTGTTGAAATCTAAACTTGATATGGACAGAAGTTTTCATGAGTGTTCCATTATGAATGTTCATGGCATGTTGGTGTTGAAAGAAATTTGAAGATGAGCAAGAAAAAGACATTTGTGTGAAGTCAGGTGTTAATTTGGCAGCTGTCAGTTTCAGGAAGGTATCTTTGAATAGGATAAATCCAGAAAAGTGGTTCAGCAGCTTTAACTGTTCAGTTAAAACAAATGCCCCTCCCCTTATACCATCATTCCTCATGATGTCCTTTGTAAGTATCCTAAGATTAACTGCCAAGGCATGAATCTGTTTGCATTGCAATTCAAAAGGCAGATTAATATACCCTTACAGTTTAAAATGCTGCATAACATAGGAAGTGTCCTACTTAAACAACAGCAAAAAATTTTCCTTAAGTTATGTACAATAAGAAATTAAGTCTGACTAAGATTTAGTAATCAGTGCATGAAGTAATGGAGGTACATAAATATCTTAAGGGAAAACAAGTTTTGAGATAATGAGTTTTGGTAGATTACTAAAAATTCCATGGTTTTCCCTATATGGTAGCTAGTTCCTCCTTTCTGTGCTTCTGTAGGGATACTGCAGTGGAGGTTTAAGGGAAATGTTTTTCCTAGGGAGTTGTATGCCATACATATGAAATATAAGAAGTGGGTTGGTTGCTTACTTATTTTAATTCTTGAAAAAAACTTTGAAGTTATCTAGTGCATTGTGTTATGTGATTCAATGCTTTGGGAATGCTTTCCTGAAGCTCCTTACTCTTGAGCATCCATAATCAGAGTTTGGGATCTCCATTATTATCTCTTTCCCTATCATTGAGGCCCATACAAACAAATATTGAAAAAGAATAAGTAAAAAACAAGTTTGATCCTAGAAAAAGTTCCAAAATTGCTACTGGGCATGAATCTTTGCCCAGCATACGTAATGGTCTTTGATAAGTTACCTTAGAAGGGTCTGGAGCTGCTACCTGGGAATTCACTTGTGTCCAGAAGAGACAAAAGTGCTCCTGGAGATGCCTACAAAATGTCGTGGGGAGCTCCCAGGAATGGAACTGCCTCTAATATCAACAAAACTCCTTAGGTAGCTACCTTGGAGTAATCTAGTGCTGCTACCTAGGAATTCACATGTCTCCAGAGGAAGCAAACACTCTCCAGAAAGTGCCTGGGGGAACTTCCAGGGATCTACATGGGGCAGACTTTCCCCCAACATACAGAGTGCTCCTCAGGTAAATACTCTAGATAGAATCTGGGGCTGCTGCATGGAAATTCACCTGTCTCCAGAGAAGGCCATCACACTCCTGGAGATAATGGTTTCCAGTTTCCTCCAAGGAAGCCACCTAGGGAGTCCTGTGTATGCTGGCAGATTCATGATCTGTGCTTTGCTGAGGGTCCCCCCAGGCAGTTTTGGAGTGGTTTTGCCTGTTGATTAGCCTAGTGTCCTCATGTACTTATTAGCATTGGATTAGGTTCTTTGAAAGTGTTGATCACTGTAAGCATTTTGGGGTTCAGTCTTGGAATACATTTTCTCTCAAGTAGTTCATGGAGAAAAAGGGCAGTTTTTAGGTTTTCCCTTGATTCTTAAGGTTATCAAACTCTTGGGATTTTTTGCTGTGCTTTTTTTTTTCTGAAATTCACGTAACCTTCAGTAAGGTCTGGTTTGGACTCACAGTAACTAATGACTTTTTGGAAATAAGTTGGATGTATCTAGCCAGCTATTTAAAGCCTTTCCTTAATGCATCTTATGAGCTGTATGTAGTCCTGCTATAAGAGGTGTTTCTTTGTGTGCTTTAAAGTCAGGCTCTGCTACTCAGTGGTGTTTGATTGTTTCTCATGTCAAATTCAAATGTATTTAAAATGCCAGTATCAAGCATCACAGAATCACAGAATCCCACGGGTTGGAAGGGACCTCGAAAGATCATCTAGTCCAACCCCCCTACAAGAGCAGGGTAACCTAGAGTACCCACTGTGTATGTGTATGTAGGAGCAGTTCGGGGGTAACAGGACCAGTGTCTGTACTTCTACATTTACCCTTCATTCTTTTTTACCCTGTTCTTCATTTGAGGTTTGAAAGACAAGGAAAGTCTGCAGTCATTGCTTAGAAGTCTTGGTAAGATCAAATGAGTCCTATTTGCCTTAAGAGAATTGGTTTTTTTTTATTAAGGGGGTTAGGGCATCATTCCTTTTGCTTGCCAGTATGACTAGAGCAGTTAATTCCCCTTACTGATCATATGCATAGCTTTGTCTCTTTTCACAGAATCACAGAATCCCGCAGGTTGGAAGGGACCTCGAAAGATCATCTAGTCCAACCCCCCAGCAAGAGCAGGGTAACCTAGAGTACATCACACAGGAACTTGTCCAGGGGGGCCTTGAATATCTCCAACGCAGGAGACTCCACAACCTCCCTGGGCAACCAGGGGCCAGCAGGCACTGTGGGGAGGGCAGAAACACTCCTAAGTTATTTTAAAAGCCATCAGTTTTCAAAAGTGTGCTGTGTTGAATTCAGTCTTGTCCAAACTATTCAACCTGGTCATATTTCTTCACCATCAGTGTTGTGTATGTCATCTGTTGTTTCACCACCTGTTAATCTGTGCTCTAGCTGTAGATTTGATTTATAAAGATGCTTATATCTTACTTGATTGTTATATGTGACCAATGTAGCTATTTTTTCCATCATTGTTTGTCTTTTCATGCTACGACCACCTATTAGTCTTCATGAAATATCAGCTTTGAGCTGTAAGCAGCAGCTTATCCCTACATGGTCTTTTTCTACAAAAAGGGGAAATGCTGGTGTGATTTATAAAGGCATTTCTGTCTACCAGACAATACTGCTTCATACAGTTCTGAGGTGCCTCCTACCTGAAAAAATTGTGCCTCCTACTTAAGAGGCTACATGCAGGTGTCTGATGTAGACTGTGATGGCTTTTAGGAAGCAACCACATTTTTTGAGATTTTCAGAAAGTGACCTTACTTTGAGGCATTAGGGTGACAGAACTGTTCCAATGTGTTTGTTACCTTGCAGTGCTGGGGCAGGTGCAGTTGGTATCTGACCACTTTCATAAAGTCAGGTCTAGCCTTATAAAAGAATGCCTATTACCACTTTTCATGTGCAAGTGGAGACGCTTTTTCTTTAATGCAAAAAGGGAGTGGAACCCAGAAAATGAATGAGTATGTTCCAGTGCCAACAGTAACAGTGCCCATGGCATTTTTGCCCAGCTCCAGCACTGAGTATCTTTACAAAAGCCATATAAAAGCACATCTTGATCCCACGTTTGAGGCTAAGCATTACTACTGCTTTTGCAAAGCATTTTAAATTAATTTCTTCCTTTTCTGTAATGGAAAGCTCAGTTTCTTTCCCTGTGCACTTAATGTGAAGGTCCTTGTCCTGGAATCATAGAATAGATTGGGTTGGAAGGGAACTTAAAGATTCTCTGATTCCAACCCCCCTGCCACAGGCAGGGGCACCTTCCAGTAAACCAGGTTGCTAAAAGTTCTGTTCATCCTGACCTTACTTCAGGAATGGGGCACCCACAGCTTCTCTGGGCAACTTGTGCCAGTGTCTCACCAACCTCACGATAAAGAGTTTCTTCCCAATATCTAAACTAAATCTTGCCCTGTCAGGGGCAAGGCCCTTGTAAAAAGTCTCTCCCCAGCTTTCTTATAAGCCCCTTTAGGTACTGGAAGGCTGCTAAAAGGTCTTACAGAGCCTTCTCCACGCTGAACAAGCCCAACTCTCAGCCTGTCTTCACATGGGAGGGACTCCGTCTCTCTGATCATCTCTGTAGCCCTCCTCTGGACTCACTTGAGCAGATCCACATCCCTGTTGTATTGGGGGACCATTGTTGTCCACCCCCAACCCAACAAATAAACATAGAAGGATGATACTACTTTCTAAATGTTCTTAAACTGCGGTAGTACCCTGTGTTAGTTATGTAGTTTGGGATCTTGTAGTGAATCATACTGTCATCACACTGAACCTCCATTTCTTAGTGAGGATTCTTTTGCTCTCGTAGAATTCTAGCATGGATTTAACTGCAAGATCAGGAGGTGATATGTAAAATGTCATTAGAGAGAAAAGGTGTGGAGGCAACCAGTTTGTAGGGATATGATAGAGAAGCTGAAAGTAGGAGTGAAACCAGAGGATTAATTTTTTTAAAACTTTTTGTGGGTTTGTCAGTCTGTAGAGATGTACAGTTTTTGGCATTCTGATTGACCTGTGGTCATTATTAGTTAGAATGCAAGAGTTTCCATAACTAAAAGTAATACAAGAAAGTAATTGTTGATCAGAAGTTCAACACCATTTCCATGTTGTCCATATCAGTTTTATTTACAACACTGTCTTCAGAAGCATAGCTGTTGCTACTTATTCAATAAATATGCAACTCTCAGCATCAGCAAAACCTTTCCAGCTTTGTTTTGGTGTCTTACCAATATTCCTAAGCTTAGGCAGTTGGGTCAAATTATTTTCCATGACTCACATGAGTCAATTGAGCACTGATTAATTTCAGACTCGCTACTACATTTCAAGGTCATTTATGTGTTCAGATACACTAAATGTTTTGAAACATTGTCAGTCCTGCTTTTGACATGATAGCAAACCATACTGGTTTGTATTGCTATACTGAAGGTTACTTGAACATTAAAAAAAAAAAAGTTATTTTTTTCTTCTAGGAATCTCATGACGGTGTCTCTCTACTGTATTCTTATAGGTTTGGATGGAAGTAATTACTGATCTTGTGCTTCCTATCTGACACTGCTCTGATGGGATCCTTGTATTTTTGGTTTAGCTCTTTTAAGAGAGCCAGTCACTCAGGAATGGATCAGAACTCTTCATTTGCAACAGTAACACTATTCATGGTTTTTTTTTCATCACATTTTGTATTTCTGCATATTAAATCCATACCAGTAGTTATACACAGGGCAACTTTTTTTCTGAAAAAGTCTTACCAGCTTTACAACTGAAATGAACAAATAGAGCAGTTCTTTTTCTAAAGTCTTACCCTAGCTTTTAAAGTTGCCAGTACCATAAAAGTAATAGGGCAGAATACAGCCATGTTCATAATTGCTCTATCGCAGTCTGTAAACGGATAATGTAACCCTCATCCCAGTTGCTCAGTTCTTTTAGCCATCTAGGAAGTTAGGCTCTAAGGAAGAGGGGATGAAAAGGCATGGTGAAACAAATGCTCCCCTGGACTTTCAGGTGAGCTATGAAAACCTTGTTGCTTTTACATGTGCACCATGTATCATACAAACCCTTATCAGAGAAAATATAGATGTATGAGGACACACTCTAGTTCTTAAAAGCACTGCAGTATATATGTACTATCACTTATATATATATGTGTGTGTGTGTGTATACACATATATATACATCCACCCACTCACAAAGAAAGAGGTATCATTCCATAGTGCATGGACCAATCTGTAAAGCTGCTGAGTTCATCTGATCTGTTAGGTTGGGCTTCATCTCTTGTAACAGTCTTTCAGAGCAGGAGAGATGGTGTGCAGTGTTGGATTGTTGCCTGCTAATGACACTGTGGAACTTGTCACTGCTGAGCTCATCTGGTTTTGTCAAAGTTCATTCTTTGTTGGGATGATGGTCGGAGGGAAGTCAGGGCCAGTTGCTGGTGACCTGAAGACATCTAGTTGGTGGGCTATAAAAGTGCTACATAGCAAGCAACAGCATACAATTTTTTCTCCTAAATGTTTTCTCCTAATGTTTTCTCCTAAAATCAAATCTTCTTGAGGTACACATCTGACTTCCCCATCTTCCTGCACTACCCACCAGGTATGTCTCGGTCCCTGAGCAAAAGCAATCCCATGAGTGGGTCTACCTTTACCTGGAGCAGGAATAACCCAGACTGTCTTCCCCAGCAAATTCTTTACGTGCACCACAGGAACTTTATCCCGTTCTGCAGTATGCAAGAGTTCTGACTGGGCTGGGCCAGCCCTGTTGGTACATCCTCTGGTGTTGACCAACCAGGGGCTTTTGGTAAGTGTGTATCCCAGTGTTTGAAAGTCCCACCACCCATTGCTCACAGTGTAGTTTTTAAGAGTCCATTGTACTGTTCAATTTTCCCAGAGGCTGGTGCATGGTAAGGGGATATGATATACCCACTCAATGCCATGCTCTTTGGCCCAAGTGCCTGTAAGGTTGTTCCGAAAATGAGTCCCATTGTCTGACTCAGTTCTCTCTGGGGTGCCGTGTGACCACAAAATCTGTTTCTCAAGGCCCAGGATAGTGTTCCAGGCAGTGGAGTGGGGCACAGCATATGCTTCCAGCCATGCGGTGGTTGCTGCCACCATGGTAAGCACATGGCGCTTGTCTTGGCAGGTTGGTGGGAGTGTGATATAGTCAATATTCCAGGCTTCCCTATATTAGTACTTCAGCCATTGTCCTTCATACCAGAGAGGCTTTAACTGTTTGGCTTGCTTAATTGCAAGCACAAGTTGCACAGTCATGAATAACCTGGGCAATAGTGTCCATTGTTAAGTCAACCCCTCGATCACAAGCCCATCTGTGTGTTGCATCTCTGCCCTCATGGCCTGAAGTGTCGTGGGCCAACAGGGCCAAAAATAATTCACCCTTATGTTGCCAGTCTAAGTCCATCCAAGCCACTTCAATCTTAGCAACTTTATCCACTTGTTGGTTGTTGTGGTGTTCCTTAGTGTCCCAACTCTTGGGTACCTGAGCATCTGCATGGCATACCTTCACCACCAGGTTCTGCACCCAGGCAGCGATATCTTGCCACAGTGCAGCAGCACAGATTTACCTCTGTGTTGTGGGTTGCTCTGTTTCCATTGCTGCAACCACCCCCACAGGGCATTTGCTGCCATCCATGAGTCAGTATAAAGTACTGGCCACTTTTCTCTTTCAGTAATGTCCAGGGCCAGCTGGATGGCTTTCACCTCGGCAAACTGACTCTATTCACCTTCTCCTTCAGCAGTTTCTGCAACTTGTCTTTGAGGACTCCACACGGCTGCCTTCCATCTCCGATGCTTTCCCACAGTACGGCAGGACCCATCAGTAAACAAGGCATACTGCTTTTCACTTTCTGACAGTTTATTATATGATGGGTCCTCTTCAGCAAGCATCACCTCCTCCTCTGGTGACATTCCAAAATCTTTGTCCTCTGGCCAGTTCATGATGACTTCTAGAATGCCTGGACGACTGGGATTTCCTGTTCAAGCTCGTTGTGTAATTAGTGCAGCCCACTTACTCCATGTAGCATTGGTTGCATGATGTGTAGAGGAGACCCTGCCTTTGAGCATCCAGTCCAGCACTGGCAACCACGGTGCCAGGAGGACCTGTGCTTCAGTGCCAGTCACTTCTGAAGCAGCTCAAACTCCTTCATAGGCTGCCAGTATCTCTTTTTCAGTTGGGGTATAGTTGGCCTCAGATCCTCTGTATCCCCAACTCCAAAATCTGAGGGGTCAACTTCGAGCCTCCCCTGGATCTTTCTGCCAGAGGCTCCAAGTGGGACCGTTCTCCCTGGCTGCAGTGCAGAGCACTGTTTTTGGGTTCTTTTTCTTTTGTAATGTCTGTTTTTTTTTTAAATGCCTGAGTATCAGATCCTCTGCTGCATCTCAAGCTCAAGTGATTGTTATTCATTTAGCGCCAAAATTCTTTGTGATTTCTGCTTTTCATGTCTCACTATGGTGATAATTGGTTTTGCTTTTTGGTTTTAATCTTTTTCTTGCTCCATGAATTTTTTTTCATTTGTCAAAGATGTGACTTTTACTATGAATCAGTCCGATAGAATCTTTGTTGCAGGTCTGTGGGAAAAAACACTTGCTATGAGGAGAAGTCTTTCTTGGCTAAAGCAATAGATTTAAGATGTTTTATGCTGCTATTTGTGAAGAAAAAAAATGGTGCTGAAGTTTCACCTTAATGCGACCTTGATTTTTATCTAAACCAGCTGTCTAATCTGCCTATTTCTGACACAGAAGAGACCTAATAGTATCTCTGTTTGGTTAAATGGAAGCTGTTGCCTTGTTCCTTTTGTAATCATAACCAAGCATTCTAAAGGATTAATGTTTTTCCTTAATGCAATGTTTAATGTTTTCATGCTGGAGCTTGTACAAATTCTCGCTAATGTACCATATTGTAATCAGCCTTTGGTTGGCACTCTGACTTCTTTCACCCCAAGAAGATATTCCTGGCTGATACAAAAGGAGTAACTAGTGTATTCTGTCTCTTAACTGCGGCTGCTGACAGTGGTTTATTGTGGCTTGCAAGGGTTTTAAATCAAGTGGAACTTAAACAGACTTCTTTTGCTTCCTTACTCTCCAGGCACAACTTTCAGTCTTAATAATCATTTATGGAGGACTGGATTCTTCCAAGATGTATATACCTGCCGCGGAAAGGACTCAGTCAGAGATCAATGTGATCAGACAAAAAGCCATTTATTGCAAAGCATTAACTCCTTATATACTATTGCTTATACACACCTGCAGCAATTTGGCATATCATGATTGGATACTTGTCTTGGAGACCCTTAGTGACTAACATATAATTGGTTAAGCACAGGTGTGAGAACTTGACCTCGAACGCTTGCCAACAGTCCACAGTTCTCATCACTCAGGGAATTACAGCTTGTTCTTATCTTGCTTGCTTAAGCTTCCTCAGGCCTCCCACAGCCTTGCTGTATCCCTTGGAGTTATTCAGAGCTCATGTACCAAATATCCATTCTTCTGTGAGAACACTGTCTCCACATCTCCCCCTTTTTAGTTTTACTAAAAGTTTTTTACAATTTGGTATGTCTGCTCTATCATTGCTGGACTTGTGTAACATAACAACCCACTACTCTAGGTAGCATTATTTCAGTAAGATTAGTCTGATTTGAAGTCACTTGAACCTTTATAACGTGTGGCGTACATGTGGTTTTATACACAAAATCACAACCTCTAATAATAGCTACTTTACAAGCATGCATATTCAAGCTGTTACATATCAGTTGCCCCCAAGTGATGTTTTACAATCATTCGTTTCTCTCTATCTCATTTTGCTTGGGGTATTCATGGTCAGCTCCTGTAGCTAATGCATCGAGTTCTTCCACTCATCTGTCCCACTCATGGCAAGGCTTGACAAACTTTGCAGGCAGCCGCCGTGGACCTGTAGGTAGGACACAAATATACCCTCTCTCCCAGGTTATCAGTTCTTGAGAAGTAGAGAGGTTAAAGTGATTCCTTAAAGCAGAAGCATTCTGATGCAAACAGAATGTGAAGCAGCTGCAGAAATAGACTGCACATTTTTAACAGTCAAAGGGGTTTTTTTTTTTTGTTGCACAAGCAGAATCAAAAGCAATACTTCCTAACCTCTATGGCTCAGACCTCATTGTAACATTATAAGGGGGGTTTCCTTGAACCCTTTATATTTGATCAGCCTATCAGTGTCCCAAGAAAGACGAGACCCTTGTGTCCAACCAGCCTGTCTGCATCCCACTGTGGGAAATGTACTGGACAGCCCACAGTATCAGAGGGTGATTCGACTAACCTATTCAGGAACCCACACTGACAGCATCACTAAATCAAATCCCTTACGTGCTGTTGATAGTACACTGTCTGGAAGACAAGCTTGAAGCAATACACAACAAAACTACAGTCACTAATAACAGAGTGTGTTATCATTACCCATTTTTTCTTTCTTTTTTTCTTTTTTTTCAAAGTTACTCACCCTGCTTTGCACAGCTAAAACCACTGGCCTGTTGGCAGCAGCCTTCTCGGCAGCAGCAACCATAAATACCTGCTGCACTTTTGCATTAACCCTTTCTTGCCCGAAATGTTGAACTGCTACCTGTTAAAACTTTTACATGAACCTGACAACAAAAAATATACAGAACACTGTCTGCCCTCATCACACACACACACACATATGGGATCCCACAAGCACACTCCACACAACTACAATATTTGAAACACAAAATCCAGACAATCATTACTCCCTCTACACAGTCCCACATGAAGAGCATAGCACAAGGACCTTGTGAAGATTATCAGGAAACCAGTGCCGAGAAGCATCATTGCAGTGCAAGGTGGCAGGCTCAACCTTAGTGGGTGTCCCCACAGAGGCTCAGCCTCCCTCACATCGCATGAGGCTTGGGCTTTTATACTGATCAAAATGCACACTCATTCCGACACAGGTGGCCAGCCTATGTTGGAAGAAGTTGCCAGCAGTATCTATAAAGGTCTCCAAGGGTTGATAGAAACATGGACATACTTATATTTACCAACTTCTAGTACATGAGTATCACAGAGACTGTACCAAAGGAGTTGTATATGGGGTCCCAACTCCATGGTCTGACACATTTATGGAGGACTGGATTCTTCCAAGATGTATATACCTGCCGCGGAAAGGACTCAGTCAGAGATCAATGTGATCAGACAAAAAGCCATTTATTGCAAAGCATTAACTCCTTATATACTATTGCTTACACACACCTACAGCAATTTGGCATATCATGATTGGATGCTTGTCTTGGAGACCCTTAGTGACTATCATATAATTGGTTAAGCACAGGTGTGAGAACTTGACCTCGAACGCTTGCCAACAGTCCACAGTTCTCATCACTCAGGGAATTACAGCTTGTTCTTATCTTGCTTGCTTAAGCTTCCTCGGGCCTCCCACAGCCTTGCTGTATCCCTTGGAGTTATTCAGAGCTCATGTACCAAATATCCATTCTCCTGTGAGAACACTGTCTCCACATATACCTGTCAGTGGATTATAATTATGTCAAGCATTCAGAATTTGACATAACAATATTGGTGTAAGAGTTTATGCAGAGATTTTACTTTTAACTGGGAGAGTGCTTCAGGCAAACCTGAGACTGACTGATCAGGAGTTCAAGTAAGAACTTATTTAAGTAATTTTCCACATAGTCTTTGTTAGTGATATCTTCAAAAGTTAAAGCAAACTTAAAAATTACTTGATTTGATTTGCCAAGTAATAGCATTTGTCTCATCTCACTGCCAAATTCTGTAGTTGAGAAGTTTGTCCACTCATCCAGTCTTTAATAAATGATAATTTTTCCCTCCTTCTCCACTCTCCCAGAAAAGTTGTTGGCCCTTGAAATGCAGAGCTGTGCAAGTGAAATGACTTTCAGTTTTATATTGTTTAGAAGTTTGTGGGTATTTTGATTTGGAGAAACAAAGTTTAAGTTGAGAAGCAGGTACTTCTTTATTGCAGCGCCAGGAAACACGGGGGATAGCTCCACCTATTATGTGCCCCCATACTGCTAAACAAGCTGTCTTTATATAGTCACTGTGCATGCATATTCATTAGGTATATACATGCATATTCATGAGGCTGTGTTTGAATTACGTCATTTTTCCAGAAAGTTTCCCCACATGCGTACAAAAATGTGGTGGTGGTCTCTGAGGGTTGTTTACTTCTTCCAACAATCTTCACTTTTGAAGCACGCACAATAGATAATATTTATACCAGCTTAATTGGTTTGGTAACACTGCAGACATAGCAATCACCCTGTCCTTCTACGTGCCAGTTAGTTTAGCTGCAGCCCATCCTGGACACCTGCTAGTCCCAGATAATCCCCATCCACACATCCTGTTTTTCTGTCCTGTTTTTCTTACATTTATTTTTGTACTAAGGTCATAAGGACCTAAAACAATGCCAACGACAACGATTTATCTTATACAAGAATTCTCATTATGTTCTCTAGCTGCACTCTACTGTATTTTTTCTGTGAAACATGTACCTCAGTTATTTTCCATTGCTACTGCTACAAAGCCATCAAACTTAATGCTACCCAAAACTGATTCTACTTATTTACAAAGATCTGTATTTCATCTTGTGATTTTGTGCCTTCTTGTCTCAAATTCCCCTTTTTCTGTCCTTTTTGCAGATTCTTTTGCAACATTTTATATATTAGCATTACAATTTAGAGTCTTTTTGAAATAGTTTCCTGTTTCTACTTGATGCTTGATTTCATTCTGTTTCTAATCTTCGTAATTTATCATAGATCCTTTACAACACCAGAAGGAACATTGTACCCTACCACAAGTAATCAATATTGAAACAATTAATATTCCTGCAACCAGTTGCCTCAACCAAGAGATTAGGTAACCGTGAAGTTAACTTTTTCCATATTTCTTCAAAACCCCAAGAGGTATCATCCTTGTGCATTTAATGAAATATTTTAGTTTGCTTCCAAGTTCCTCCAGATCCTTTTCAGTTTTGCCACTTTGAGCTATATAGGAGCAGCAGCTCTCATTGATTATGGAACAAACTCCTCCTTGTAAAGCCAATAACATGTCTAGAGCCATTCGGTTTTGTAATACCATTTCAGATAGGCTAGTTTTATTTTTTTTTGTTCTGCTTAGATTATATCAATAGTTTTGCTTTCTGTTTCCTCTGTGGTTGCTGAGATATTTACAATTGCCTTCTCTAATTCATTCACTCCCAAAGATGGAATTAGCCGTCTCACAAAAGTGTGAAATGCAGTGTTCCATTCGGCAGTAGGGTTAAACCCACTTTTGGTCCATTTAAAAAAAATTCTAGCCCAGGTTCCAGAAGGATATATGTCAATAATAGTAAGATTGGGTACCACAGCACCTAAGGTGCATGCCCTCTTACAACTGGGGGGTAGAGTCTTATAAGCATTTTCTTTACATAACCAATACCATCCTTTCCCTTCAGGAACGGGCCACCACTGAACTATGATATCATCCATATTAATAGTGTGATTGCAATTTGTATAGTTACCTACACCTGTGGCATTTAAACAGACATAATATCCTACTCTGGTTCAGTGTGTAATACACCTTTGTACACAGGTATAATATTTTCTGCTTGGATTAGGATTAACTATCCCAAGTTTTAACTTTTCCCTTAGACATAGATTGTTAGTGTTCACCCACAAATTTGTCCATGAGATAGTGCTGGGAATTGGAACGTCAATTAATGGGAAGTCCGGATTTTCTCCTGATTTAGGCAACTGTGCACCCACCCAACAGTCACTACGATTAAAAACTTTAGTAACACTGCATTAATTTCAGGTATAAATTTTGGTTCCAAGCTTGAATGCCAGTTATCATAGAGTCCAAATTATGACCAACACAATTTCATGTGTAAGGGTCCTGAAGGTTCGATCAATCAATTTCTAATTTTTTTTGCTAATTTCTTGTAACAATTTTGCGCTAAAGTGTGAGCCTCAATTGGAAGAAATTGCTGCTGGTACTCCAAAATGAGTTATTATCTAGTTTAATAATGTTTTAATCAGTTGTCCTGCATTATTTATTCTACAAGGTAATGCTTCTGGCCACCCTGAAAAAGTATCCGTTAACACCAACAAATATCAACAGCCTCCTTTTCTTGGTAATTCAGAAAAATCTATTTGCCACTGCTGTCCTGGTTAACTTCCTCTCCCAGTTGTCCCCATTTGATATCTATTTTCAGTTTTATCCTTAAGACAGAGGTGACATTGTTTTGTCACTAGTTGAACTATGGTATATAGATTCATTCCTACAATTTGTTTGTCTAAATGTTTATAGAAAGAGTTGCTACCCCAATGCATTTTATTATGTTCTTCCTGAATTAGCTTCCAGAGTTGATTATAGGGAATTACAATTCATCCATCAGGTATCTAGATACAACCTTCTTTGTTTTTCTGTCCTTTCAGATCTTCAATCAACTTTCTATCCTCTTTTGAATATCTCAGTTAAGATTTCTCAATTGTTAGTTTGCCATCAGGGATTAAGGACATGATTTTAGATTGTTCAGCTGCTCATTTCATTTCAAAATCAGCCAAATTATTTCCAGTTTCCTGATTAGAGTCAGCTTGTTGATGCCCTCTACAATACATAATGGCTACTTCCTCAGGTAGCTGAACAGCTTCCAGTAACCACAGAATTTCTGTAGCATGTTTAATCTGTCTCCCTTGTGTGTTCAAAAGTCCTCATTCTTTCCAGACGACACCATGTGTATGTACCACACCAAATGCCTATTTAGAATCAGCCCAAATATTTATCCTTTTATTTTTAGCCAATTCCAGGGCTCTCATTAATGCTATTGTTTCTGCCTTTTGGGCAGAGGTGTTTGCAGGTAAAAGTTTAGCTTCTGCTACCTGTGAAGTGGTGGTAATGGTATATCCTGCCTTCCATTCACCATTTTTCATTAAACTACTGCCATCGGTAAATCAAGAACCAGCATGTTTCAGAGCTTTGTCTTTCAAACATGGTAGGCTTAAATATACAGTCTCTATAGTGGCCAAGCAGTCATGTGTTGGGGGTTCTGTCAATTGTTCCTGCAAAAAGGATGCTGGATTTACAGCATTAGTGACCGCAATATCTATGTCATCGTGTTCCACAAAGGGTAGCCTGGTATTTAAAAAAAACGTGAAGGAGAAAACTGGTGGGCTTCTTTCTGTTCCAGGACTGCTGATACAACGTGGGACACTAGTACAGTAATCTTTTGTCCCAAGGTGAATTTGCAAGCCTCTTCAATATTCATGACAACTGCTACCACAGCCGTTAGGCATCCAGGCCATCCTTTGCTCGCTTCATGCAGCTGTTTTGAAAAATACGCCACTGCCTTCTTATAGGGTCCTAATTTCTGAGCAAGGACCCCCAAAGCTTCCTGTTCCCCTGCAAACAGTTCCCTGTTCTTCATAGGAATATAGCCAAAAGGGTTTAGTCACATCTGGAAGTTGCAGAGCTGGAGCTCTCTTTAGCTGTATTTTTAAATTTCTAAAAGCCTCCTCTGCTGAATCAGTCCATTCTAAAGAGGGAGGATTTCCTTTTCACAGTTCATATACTGGTCTTACCAGAACACCGTAATCATGGATCCAAAGTCTGCACCATTTGGTCATTCCAAGGAATGTCTGGAGTTCCTTGACAGACAATGGTCATGGAGTTTGACAAATGGCTTCTTTTCTAGCAGTTCCAAGTTCTCTCTGTCCTCCTGTTATTTCATATCCTAGGTAGGAAACTCAGGTTTGTATTAGTTGGTTCTTTTGTTTGGATACCTGCTAACCATTCAATGACAGAAAATTTAATAATCCCACCGTCCACTAGGCATATTCTTCTTTTTTTTGTAGAAATTAATAGGTCATCCACACATTGTAACAGAGTCCCCATCTGAGTGCGTGGCTTCCATGATTCTAGTTCCCATGCTAACCGATTTCCAAAAATCGTTGGACTTGTTTTAAACCCTTGGGGTAATACTGTCCAAGCTAATTGAGTTTTCCTTCTGGGTCAGGATTTTCCCATTCAAAAGCAAATAAATTCTGGCTTTCTTTGGCCAATGGTAAGCAGAAGAAAACATCTTTTAAATCCAGGACAGCAAATGATTTCTGATTTTAGTTTGGTCAATAAAGTATATGGATTAGCCACCACCGGGTGGATGTCCTCTACTATTTTATTTATTGCCCTTAAGTCTTGAGCTAGCCTATAGCTTTTCCTATCTGCTTTCTTTACTGGTAAAATGGGGGTGTTATATTCCAATGCAGATTCCACTAATAAATCATATCTTCGAAGCCTATCAATTATTTAATTCCCCTTCTACCCTGTATCCTTAAAGGCATCAACTTAAAACATACAGCATATCTAAAGTTATGTAATTGTTTCAAGTACTTACACATAGGATGGCTTCCTGGTTTATGATGTTACTGAATTCTAGGTAAAGGATATGTTTGTTTGCAAATTAATACGCTTATAGTAACAGACAATGAAAAATAATGCTTCTTCAGGAGGATAAACTATGAACATAAAAACAAGATTAAAAAGTGTATGATGGCAGTCAGTTTTGGCACTCAAAATCAGTTGATAAAAAAGTAGTTTTAATTTCTAATCAGCCAAACAAACCCCCTGTCTTCTGAAAAGTGCTGCTTCTTTTCTAACAAGCCCAGATCATAATAGAAAGTGTCTTTAATTTCCATCAGTCAGGCATCGTGGATGCACTGAGTCTTGGTGTTGTGATCCCGTAACTTTAGTTTGAAAATACTTTATATTTGAAGCTTTTATCTTGCTTATCCTTATTTCTGTTGGGATGTTAGCAGTTTTGAAGGCCTGAAACAGATCCATGTGTAAGGTAATTTTTGGCGCAAAAGAACTTTGAATATCCTTATTTCTTGCCCAAATAAGAGCTCCATACAAAAAAAAAAAAACAAATCCCACAACCACAACAACAGAAAAAAACAAAACAACAAACAAACCCCCACCTGAACAAAAAAAAACAACAAACAAAAAAACCCCAACAAACCAACCAAAAAGAAAAAAAAACCCAAACAAATGGCTAAAATGCTAAGTAAATTTTGCTTTTTGTGCTTAGGTTTATTGTAAATGGTAAGTTCAAATTTTCTTATACTATAAACTATTTTTTTGACTGTGAAACATCCAAATCTCATTCTCAGTGTATTTCAGAATACCAAGTTACTCCAGTCTGATGCAGTAAAAATGAAAAATCTAGGCTGTTCTTTTTCTGCTCCTCCTCCTGTCCCAGTAATATGGAGGAATTTACAGGCAAAAAATGCTCAGTGAAGAGAACTCAAACTGTTGCCTAAACTTAAATTCTTACTTAGTTCAGGTCAATTCTAAACACATTGCATAAGACCTGTTAACATAGTTTGAAGACTTGTTCTTCACCTAATTATTACATTAATAGATAGATATAACAGCTCATGTATGAAGGGATTACAATACCTTATTCTGTAGAAAAAGTAAATACTGTGTTTCTGTGGGACTATGGGGTGGAGGATTTACTGCCCCGACATCATTTCTGTATATTACTATGGTGAAAACCAGATTTGTCATCAATTTCCATCAGTATCAGTGTTGCAGGAAGTCAAGTCAGTACAATCAGAATGTCTGAATGTCTCTGACCAGTTTCTTTCATGAGTCTCCTAGATCCTGTGACTTCAGATCTATTCCTTGCCTTTATCTCTATATGGAACTTCCTGATAAAATGTAGGGCTTCTAATACTGATACTCTAATTTTAAATAAATACAAATAGTGAACTCTGAACCGGAAAAGCTTTGCTATGTGAATTGATGGGTGCAGTTGGAAGGTAAGATAAGGAAATGAGCATTCGTATCTCTGTATAAGCTTTGCTCTTGTTGTATTGCTGTGGAAATCTGCTTTATTCCTATGATCTGATTGAAAGTTGACTGTAATTATTGTCTGTTGCAGATGAGCCAACACGTTCCTTGAGTGGTCTCATCTTGAAGAATAATGTAAAAGCACATTTTCACAACTTTCCCAATGGGGTAACTGATTTCATTAAAAGTGAATGTCTGAACAACATTGGTGATTCTTCCCCCTTAATTAGAGCTACTGTGGGTAAGTTTGCTCTCATTGCTGTCTTCTGCATACTGAAAATGTTACTGATATGGGCGAGAGCTACACTAGTGACATAAAGAGTTATTAAACTCCTGAAACTCTTTGTTTCTGATAATTGTCACAAATTTACCATATTTAAATGTTGATATTCATCTTCAGTGTGAATGTACAATAGTTACGTGTTATTTTACTTCCTGTTCTCTTAGAAGTTATTTAGAAATTCAGTTTGTATCTCTTGAAATGTAACTGAACATGAGTTTATTTGAATCTCTGAAAATTGAGCTTGCTCCCAATTTTTATACCTAAAACCAGGAGCAAGGTAAGGGTCTGACTTCAGGACTATTTTGGTACTCTGCTTGCATCAGTAAAGCACTTCTGTTGGCTGATTTCCTGTGCTCTGCCCCCTGTATGCACACATACACGCACATCCCTGCAGGGAATCATCATACGATGCATAACATTCACATAACAAGTTTTGGTTTTTAAGTATCTTCTGTCAGAAGACAGTAGGTCAGGTGTTATGTACAGTAATCATAAAATGGTTTGGGTTGTTTGTTTTCAAGCACTTATTCTTTTATTTCTCCTAGTACAAAATCTCTGTGGATTAGTACCTCAATTACTGTTTAGTTTTAAGTGATCCTTGCAGGGATTATTCAAGCACATATGAACTCTGAAGATGGCTAGCAACTGATGAACTGTATGCTTGTGTAACGACTGCTATTTAGCGCATGCTTTCACCCTGACCTTTTGCAAAGATGGAAGCAAGCTGTTTAATCCCAGAAATCACCTCTCTGAGGAGAATGAGCATGACAATAGTTTAGTTTAGAACTGTAACTTGAACCCAAATGGTAACTACATGTTTTTGTATCTTTACTTAGCTTTTCCCCATTTTAATCCTCAAATGAGTAACAGTGTGGAAGTTCTCTGTGCTATACAGTACAGGTTTTTAAACTCCATGTGCTAATGTTGAAATATGGATTCAAGTTCAAAAAAGATGGCTGCATCTGTTAAGGACCCACAAACTTACCAGGAAATAAATGCATCTCTTTAGGGAGTGTTTGTAACTGGTCTTAAAACCTTCTAGGGATTCTAGTCTATAGTGTAGTGTAGCTTGTGCTTACAAGCAAACAGGGAAATAGTTTGAGTGTTTAAGAATAATAGCAGGTCTGGAAAGCTTTATTGCAGAAGGAAAGTGAAAGCTAATGATCGCCTTGTGAGGAAGAATTTTTTTAAGCCCAGCTTTTCAGAAAAGGAGTTCAGAAAGCAACTTGAGGAGCTACAGATGCAAAACACCACCCCCAAAAAAACGGCCTCTCACTGTCCTGTTATGGCATGAAAGTGCTGAAGCATAGCTGCTTTCTCTTTATGTTCTACTTTTTTAATTACAGATTGATGCTGTAAACTGAGGTTGCATGTAATTGAAAGTAACATAAAAGATGCTGTCATGACAATTATGTTTTTAGCAATTTCTGACATCCCTCTGAAGTTTTGTTCTCTCATGTTTACTGTTGAATTAGCCCAACTGCTATATTCATTAGATTTCACATTTATCAAATGAAGTATCAACAGATTATGTAACACTGTTTTGAGGTTCATAAAAACCAAAGACTACCTTTATAAAGATTTCAGATTTCTAACTTTGCAGCTTAGTATGTTGGTCAGAAGAATGGGCCTGTTTTAATTGCCAGCTCTAACCCAAACCTGTAAAAAGCTGCAAGCTATCAAATTGATAATTTTTTTACTTTGATTATTCTTCTGACATCCATGTTTCTGTGCCTGAAGTTTCGCAGACAAAACCACAAAGGCTAATCTCTGGTGTCATCTGTTCTCTGCTGCCCAAATAAAGCTGCAGGTGGGTGGGAAAAATTTTGCACTTCAAAGACGATGAAGGT
Organism: Melopsittacus undulatus; assembly: GCF_012275295.1. Lineage (NCBI taxonomy): Eukaryota > Metazoa > Chordata > Aves > Psittaciformes > Psittaculidae > Melopsittacus > Melopsittacus undulatus. The sequence goes on along the minus strand of NC_047557.1, from coordinate 27,302,749 downwards.
CAGGTCATTAGAAGCCCATGAAGATTCCTTTTAACATGAACATAAGCACTTAAAACTTAATTTTGTATGGCTGTTTCCTCATTGTTTTTAAAACTTTTTGCAAATCTTCAAATGCCAAAGCTGTTGCCTCTCTAAGTTTGTATTACTGCTTTTTTTTTTGTCCCCACCATAGTGCCTCTGTGATTACAATAACACTAGTTCAGTGTTAAGTGGCTTCTCCACAGACCTGTAAAGAAAGTTCACAATGGCACATATCAGATTTAGTAGCACAAAGCTTCAATGGTCACTCAGCCCCTGGCCCTTGACAGCAGCCCCCAGTGAGCACAGTGCAGTCAGCCCCACGTGGAGCCCGTGTATATTTTAATTGGTGTGCTCTACTCACCTGTGGGTAGAGGGCACACCTTTTTAAGAATCCTGACTGATAAATAGATTTGAGATCTCTGAGTTCGGACAAAGCACAAACAAGACACGGTAATGGTAACCTAAGCTTGTATCGTTTTATTAGTTACACTCCTGAGGGTAATTATCTAACGTACGGAGAAGAAGAGAGAAGAGAAGAGAAGAGAAGAGAAGAGAAGAAGAGAGAGAGGGGGGAAGAGAAAAAGTGATTAAAAGTAAAAATAGTCACAACCTGGATCCTGCAGCATCCCATGGATCTGTTGACGGTCCTCAGCAGTCGGCAGCTGGTGCACACACGGGTTCTTCAGTGACACTCTTTTGTAGCTGCAACTTCGCTGAGTCATTCCATGTGAACCATCTTATGCCAATCACTTTTTTGGTGACGTCAGCATTTCTGGGCATGGCTGGGACCTTTGCACCCCTGAGCCTGCAGCTGCTCGCCGGGTACCTGCAGTGGGCACCACCCACCGCAGTCAGCATCTGCTGTGCGGGAAGAGGAGCAGGAGGAGGATGAGGCCAGGGGGAAAGGGGGCAATCATGGCTGACATGTGCTTAGCCCCCTAATACACAGTCTGTGCGACCATGGCAGTCCTTGTTCAGTTGGTCATTTTGAACAGAAAGTGAAACTTGAGATTTTCTGAGACATCACAAAAGATGGCAGAGCCAAGTCCCAAATTTATATGATCTGGACTGCATATATATCTCCTGTAAGGGACAGTGGCCTCAAGTTGCTTCCTGCCTATGCATCTGGAAGTATTTTCTCCTAGGTTATCATGTTGCTGTCATGTTGCCTTTTGGAAGAACACTTAAAGTAGTTTTCAGATAGTCTTCCCTTCAGCTGTGAAAGCTCACATATTATTGCAAGTATATCCAGACCATTTGTCATCCTCTGAAATCACTTCTAGGATTCTGAAAAAAATCTTCAACTCTTTCCAAAACTACCTACTCCTTTGAGTCTTGCAGCTTGTGTCACATGTCAGTACAGAGGAGTTCCAGGAATTCATTTTTCAAACAAGTCTGTACCAGATCAAGTTGGGGAGATAATTTTGCAATTTAAGTACTTTGACTAGGAGGCAAGAAAATTCAGTTGTTTTGTTTTTGTAAAGTTCAGTTTAATATAAAAAATTGAAATCACTTTTTTTAAAGTGTATCAGTAAGATTCAGCAACAGTAAAATGGGTATTTTCTATTAACACACCTAGTTTTCTTTGTGGGACCATAATATTCAGAGTCTTTATGACTGTAGGTCTCCATAGGCTTTTGGGAATCTTTTCAGTTGAGTTACGAAGAGAACTGGATATTATTTCTGGAGCTGTAAAATTGTGTTTTACCTCTGTCTTCATTTTTGCCCTTTGTCTGTGTGGGTTCTCCAGCCTATTGCATCAGGGGAAACATGATGCAAAGTATCTTTTAGTTATTGTGTGTCTTACCCAGAATGCCCTTTGCTCTGCAATATTGTCCTGCATTCTTGTGTATTTAACAAGATTTTTAACATTTTACTGCAAAGAAAAATTGTGTGTTGTGATTAGCTCAATGAAAAAGCTTGGGAATTTTTTTCCATCACTTATCACTTGGGAGATTACTAGTTGTACTGCTATCAAGTTCTTTTGTATTCATCCTCACTAGAAGTAACTGTCAGTAGCATAACGGGTTATTCTATCTGTTTCATTTTGTCTTGAGGCAAAATCGGCTCATACAAAATCAGTCCTAGTTTAGAAGTAACTTTCCCTGTTCCTATGACCTAATTAGTTTTTTCCTGGGATTCCTGTATGTGCTGGAAACTGTTTGTGACTCTTGGGGCTGACCTGTTTGCTGGATCTCAACCAGCCAACCACTACAGCTGATCACTAGATGACCTGCCATAGCGTGTAAGCTGTTAGTAGGTATCTTGGTCTTAGAATATCTCCTTGATGTTTTGTATAAACACAGTAAAGTTGTGATCACATAACTTACTGCTGTGTGGTAAATTTCTTGAATGACAGATTCACACATTGTTCTTTTGTATCCAAATAAGAGGTGAGTGGAGGTGGATACTCTGTATTTACTGAAGGTCAAGGTTTTTATGGCGTTTGTTAAATTCCATGCCAAAGCTGCCCTGCACTTTTCGGGCATGATTATTCCCTTAACTGAGGTGACTGTACTTGATTTTACACATCTGAGCCCTTCATGGTAGCAGGAAGGAACAACCCAACTTTGCATTTCAACGCCCTTCAAAAAATATTTGGAACTAAATGTAATTCTTTTTATGCTTGCCATTTCTTCAGGAAACAAAAAATTTCTCAAGTCGTTAGGTTTTTGAAATGAGAAAAACTAGTATGAAACATGTGAAGGTATGTGAGATCTTATTTACCTCATCCATCTGATTCCTTTAGGCATTCTGATAACAACCATTGCCTCAAAAGGGGAATTACAGAATTGGCCTGAACTCTTACCAAAGCTTTGCGGTCTCTTGGATTCTGAAGATTACAATACCTGTGAGGTAAGGAGACTTATCAAAAACAGATTATAATCTGAATTTGATTATTTTCTCTCTTATGTTTGTGTTTACATGCACGTATGTTCTCCTAAGAGAACAGGGGCTCGTATTTGATACTTTGGCCTGAATTCTGTGTTCTAACTATTCATTCAAACAAATAGGTTTACTTTGCATAAAGGAGAATTAGAATGCAGATGGGTAGTCATGGCATTTCAGCTGAGAAGTGTCCTGAAGTTACCACTTCATGACGTCTAATCTATTAGGCATCATCTACATCGTTAGGTTAACCCTGAATTTTCTCTTACATGAAAACAGTGTTCATTTGTTTTGTAACTTAATCTGGAAAAGCTGTATCGGGGTGAAATAAACTATTGTTCAGTGTATATGAAGGAAATTAAAAAATACCAATTTAACTGTTTTAAACCATGATGAGAAAAAAGGCCTTGTCTGATTTACAAATATCTGTGATAACATGACTTTAATTGCTTGATACTGTCTCCATGAGAGTATGTGAAGCATTTTATATAAAATAATGCTCAGAGGTAGGGTAATTGTCCAGGATGCAGTGCTGTTATGTGGAACTTTAGTGCTGTTTTCTCAAGAAAAGAAAAAAAAACAAAAACTTGAAAGTGGAACTTAAATTGACCATCATATCCAAAGCTCTGCCCCATAACAGACCATAAATGGAATACAATTATTTATATATCAAATGGGATACTTTGGCATCTGAACATTTATTTCTCAAATAAGAACTAGCTTTTAAGCATTTTTAAAAATACGATTGAATAGATGATCACTGAATGCTAAAATTAAAATTACCACTTATCCATTAGTGACTCACTCAGCTTGAGAGTTTACAGATGCTGGTATAAAGTGCTTAAATAAAAACCCTTTAAGTATATTAAAGGACAGGCTGAGAAAGTTGGGGTCGTTCAGCCTGGAGAAGAGAAAGCTGAGTGGAGACCCCATAGCAGCCTTTCAGTATCTGAAGGGGGCCTACAAGGATGCTGGGGAGGGACTCTTCATCAGGGACTGTAGCAACAGGAGAAATGGTAATAGGTTTAAACATAAACAGGGGAAGTTCAGGTTAGGTAAAAGGAAGCAGTTCTTTACTGTGAGGGTGGTGAGGCACTGGCACAGATTGCCCAAAGAAGTTGTGAATCCCTGGCAGTGTTCAAGGTGAGGTTGGACAGAGCCTTGGGTGATGTGGTCAGTGTGAGGCATCCCTGCCCATGGCAGGGTGGTTGGAACTGTATGATCTTAAGGTCCCTTCAACCCTAACTACTTTATGATTCTGTGATATTCCAATTCTATACTTAGGTGCATTTATTGTGTTAAGTAGCTATATTTATTGTGTTATGCTGAAATTACCTCTTGTGTACAAAACCTGAAGTCTTGCTTTCATCAGATATGAAAAGGTTTTTAGTTTGGTTTGTTTGATGATTTGTGGTTGATTTGTTTTTGTCTGTTTGTTTTGTTTTATTTTTTTCAATAGGGTGCTTTTGGGGCTCTTCAGAAGATATGTGAAGATTCTGCTGAAATTTTAGATAGTGATGTATTGGACCGACCACTCAATATCATGATACCTAAGTTCTTGCAGTTCTTCAAACACAGCAGTCCAAAAATAAGGTAGGTTTAGGCGTTATACTGCAGTTACCTTTTTATTTAAGTAACTGTTATTTACATGAGCAGCAAGGTTTAACCCAGTTAAATCTGGTTTAACTGCACCAAAATATAGAAAGCTCTTTATCTTTCAGTTGAATCAAATTAAATAGGTTCATCGTCTTTTCATTGTAAACCTGTATTAATCTCTCCAAAGTAAAAAAAGTATTGAATAGAATGAAAATTCCAGAGTTAAATGTTTTTTGCTAATATTCGTTAGAAAGAACAGTAGGTCTTACCCTAAAATGAGTCAACAGTGTACCACTGCCACAAAGAAGGCTGATGGTTTCCTGGGCTGGAGTGTTACCAGCTGATTAAAGGAGGTGATCCTTCCCCTCATCTTCCAGGTGAGGCCAGACCTGGAGTATTGCTTCTATCTGTGTGCTGTCCAGTGCAAAAGACACCTGGACATACTAGACAGAGTCCAGGAAAGGGCCGTGAAGATGATCAAGGGACTGGAGCATCTCTCCTGTAAGGAGAGACTGAGAGACCTGGGGCTGGGGGACCTCCTCAATGTATGTAAAAATCTGGAGAGGGCACAAAAAAAAAAGGTATGGCCAGGCTCTTTTCAGTCATGCCCAGTGACAGGACCAGAGGCAATGGGCACAAACAGAAACACAGGAGATTCCCTCTGAACATCAGGAAACATTTTTTTTCCTGTGAGGGTGACTGAGTGGTGGAATGGGTTGCCCAGGGTCTCCATCCTTGAAGATACTCAAGAGCCATCTGGACATGGGCAGCTGGTTGTAGCTGGCCTTGCTTGAGCAGAGGGGTTGGACCAGATGAGCTCCAGAGGTGCCTTCCAACCTCAATCATTCTGTGACTGTCTCCCACAGCATTGTCATAGATAAGCTAAGGAAGTGTGGGCTTGATGATCAGGTAGTGAGGTGGATCAAGAACTGGTTGAAAGGAATGTGGTCAATGGAGCAGAATCTAGCTGGAGGTCTGTGACCAGTGGAGTCCCTCAGGGGCCGGTGCTGGGACCAGTGCTGTTTAATATTTTCATCAGTGACCTGGATGAGGGAACCGAATGCACCCTCAGCAAGTTCGCTGATGACACTAAACTGGGAGGAGTGGCTGACATACCAGAAGGCTGTGTTGCCATTCAGTCAGACCTGGACAGGCTGGAGAGTTGGGTGGGGAGAAACTTGATGAAATTCAACAAGGGTAAGTGTAGAGTCTTGCATGTGGGGAAGAACAACCCCATGTACCAGTACAGGTTGGGGGTTGACCTGCTGGAAAGGAGTGAAGGGGAAAGGGACCTGCGGGTCCTGGTGGACAGGAGGATGACCATGAGGCAGCAATGTGCTCTTGTGGCCAAGAAGGCCAATGGCATCCTAGGGTGCATTAGAAAGGGTGTGGTTAGTAGGGCAAGAGAGGTTCTTGTCCCCCTCTACTCTGCCTTGGTGAGGCTGCATCTGGAATATTGCATCCAGTTCTGGTCCCCTCAGTTCAAGAAGGACAGGGAATTGCTTGAAAGAGTCCAGCACAGAGCCACAAAGATGATGAAGGGAGTGGAACACCTCCCTTATGAGGAGAGGCTGAGGGAGCTGGGTCTCTTTAGCTTGGAGAAGAGGAGACTGAGGGGTGACCTCATCAGTGTTTACAAATATGTAAAGGGTGGGTGTCAGAATGATGGAGCTAGGCTTTTTTCAGTGATACCCAGTGACAGGACAAGGGGCAATGGGTGTAAACTGGACCATAGGAGGTTCCACATTAACATCAGGAAGAACTTCTTTACTGCGAGAGTGACAGAGCACTGGAACAGGTTGCCCAGGGAGGTTGTGGAGTCTCCTACATTGGAGATATTCAAGGCCCACCTGGACAAGTTCCTGTGTGATGTACTCTAGGTTACCCTGCTCTTGCAGGGGGTTGTACTAGATGATCTTTTGAGGTCCCTTCCAACCCTTGGGATTCTGTGATTCTGTGAAATGTATTTTTAACTTGTTTGAAAATTATATTGAAAGATGCTGCAACTTAAAGGTGGCAGTTCTTTATCGCCAATCGTAGTCGCTGGTAAAGACAAAGAGGAGGGAATATAACTTGCAATATATTGTAAGATTCAAACAAGATTTAGAAACTCACCTGAAATAGATGCGCAATAAGAAAAATATGTAACAAAGTAGTATCTTGCTCTTGTAGAAATATGAATTTAGTACTTCTGGAGCTAGGAGAGATGGATTAAAACATACTTTTTTTTCCTTACCACGTTATGCAGTCTTTCACTTTTTTTCTGTGCTGTGATGTTTGTATCTTTGAAACTATTAAACCAGTTTCAGGTTTAAAGCAAGCTACTTCCTGAACTGCAGCCTTTTTTCAATATACTGCTGAAGTATGAAAACTGTTACTAGTGTCAGTAAAATACTTCAGATCTGTCAAACGACAACTTCTGAACAATGTTTTATGAAAAATGCCGAACAGAGTACAAGTTTGAAGTTACTTTAGTAAAAATACTTAATGGGACTTCAGAGGCTTTTACAGGTAAAGCCTAGTGCCTTTACTTATGGAATTCGATTTCTCTATTGCTGAGAATAAAAAAGGCCTGGAAGTAATGGCTTTGCATGAAATAGAATAGAACCAATGTTTAATTTTTTCATATGCTTCTACCACAAGTGTTTTATTGTATCCTACTAAAAGTATGTCTGTGTTCTAAGCTACATAGAGGTTGTTGACACTTACTGGTCCCACTAAATACTAAAAATATTCCGAAGGCAGTTGAATACTTAACAACAAAGAAGGGCTTTTAAAAATTTGACAAAGTTGGCTTGTATTGATCTGAGAAGATCAATAATCATAAAATAATCAAAAAGAACGTGCTTGCATACTGCTTGGAACAAATATGCCAAACATCCTGCTCTAGTTTGTATTTACTGAATACTTTATTTTAAAATATTCATTAGATATGTCAGAGTATAAGGTGGTTATTAACTAAACTAGAGTTGGCTTAATTAGACTACTAAACTTACAACTGGCTTAGTAATTTTGCTTGGTAATACTATGGATGTGCAGATTCGTTCCTTCTTAATGATGACTGGACATTGTAATTTGCTTTGTAATGTTTCTGATATCTATGTACAATCTAGAAAATGTTTTTAACTCATTTAAAATGTATATTTTAACTGTTCCATTTGTAGGTCTCATGCTGTTGCATGCGTCAATCAATTTATCATCAGCAGAACTCAAGCTCTTATGTTGCATATAGATTCTTTTATTGAGGTGGGTGTGCATTCTTGGTTTGGGGTCTAGGTGTTTTGAATTATGTTTTACAACCACCTCTGTCCCCAAACCTCCCATTTCTGGTTGCCTGTTCTTGGTTTCAGTCCTCATGGATTGAAGTTCACTCTGTATGGTTGTGCTCAGAATTGATTAGTCTAAGCATGCTCCAAGGCCAAAAAATAGTATTTTGAAAGATGCTTCCTCTCCATGAGTAAACTTTTGCCGCAGAAAGGTGTAAAAGTAATGGCACTTAGCTGCAGTGGAAAGTGCAGTCAGTACAAAGGTTATCATGTCACTGAGTCCTGTGTTCCTCTGAATACTGCTACTGAACATGGGTTAGAAGGGTGGTACTTTGGGTTACCTAGAGTACTTGTTTCTCCTGTTATGTACTGATGGAGCTTTCTAGTCTCAGAACTTTATTTATGCTTAAGAGAAAACAGAAACCCAAAACACTGTTTTTTTGCCAGTGTTATTATTCTGTAGTGTTTTGGTTATGTGTACAGTACACATTGAGAGTCTGAAGAGTTCATTTGCTAAACCATATATCTTTTAAGAAGTAAAATGGTATTCTGAGACGTGGGGTCAAAGAGTACAGAAGTATATTTTTGTATCGTTTAGTTTGCCAGTAATGGCTATTTAGATACAAGTTGAACTAGATGAACTGAGACTTTTCAACTGGTACTACTTTCCAACAGAATCTTTTTGCACTGGCTGGTGATGAGGAGCCTGAAGTACGCAAAAACGTTTGCCGTGCTCTGGTAATGTTGCTGGAAGTTCGAATGGATCGCCTGCTTCCTCATATGATTAGTATAGTTGAGGTGAGTCTCATTTCCCAGACTGCATGCTGAAAAAAAATGGTTGGGGTTGCATGAATAGTAACAAATAAAAAGCATTCATCAGAACTATTATGTTACGCTTGCAGTTGTCTACTCTTCAGTTTTCCTTCAAGATTGAGATTGCAAAACTTTCTTCTTAGCGAATTGCCAACTCAACATAGTATTTGACAGGCAATGCATATAACAGTTGTGTATTCTTCCTTTATTGATCCTGAAGTGCTGCATCCTAATTTACAAGATCATGTTAAAAGTCCAGTACTTGTGCTGATACTGCTGTAGATTACACATTGAAGCTGTCACTTTTTGCAGATGCGTTGATCATTACAAGAATAAGGCTTGTTATTTTATACAACTGAGATACTCTTTGAGCATTCAGTTGTAGAGGTTAATGTAATTTGATAGTTCCTTTACTGTTCTAGACTAGTGCAGACTTGTATACCAGCAGACCAGTCAGCTCTGGGTTTTTTGTCTGCTCAGCTGTTTAAGATGTGAGTAATTTCCAAATTTCTGTGAAATGACAGCACTTTCTAGGTAGTGTTTAACATATGCTACTTGGCAAACTGGAAGTACAGCTAAGATCATAATGTTACTAATGTAGATTTCATGTGGATAAGTGGGTCATAACCCGGTGTCAAATTCCATAAAGACTATGTCCAGACAACCCAAAGAAAGTGTTAATGTTTTTCTGCTCCTATACACAGGCATTAGAGATGCATAAAACTGAGGTGACCCTTGACAGCCTTGGCCTGCTGTCTAGTCTTCCCCTATGGTGTTTGTAATTTATTGCGCTAAAGCAACTATTTGCATTGCCTAAAGTAGTAGAAATTTTTCATTAAAAGTACTTATTAAAATTTGGCATTATAATATTTAAAAAAAAATATCCTCCCTATAGTGTGCTTTGTTACTAGGGGCACTGTTTTTTGTTCTTGGTTTTCAGGCTGTGTGTACAGCTGTCTTACACCCCTGAATGTAACTAGTCTTTTCAGTCTACCACTGTCTTAACTTCAAGGAGCATATAGTCTAATAATAGATACTTGAAGAGGAAATGACAGTGTGAGGGGCATTGTCAAACAGTCTACATTTTGTCATTCTGTCTTCTTGATGAATAACAAATCTACAACAAAATTGTGGATTTTCAGGCCGTTTGGGGAAAATGCCAGTGTGCATTAAGGAAGCCTTGCTTGCAGTGAGTAGGACATTTTTCAGCTTTACTTAGATACAGTCTGTTGACAACTCAGAACCAGTATTTCTGTTTCTATGAGTTCTTAATCACAATAGTGACTCTTTAGGAAAACCTCAAGATATGGTGCAATTCTGTAGGATGGGGTGCTGTTCTTGGCAAGTTTTGCATCCTTGAAATAAATAGGAATATTAAAGGTTCCTCCTGTTTTGAGAATAAATGGTATTTTGAATCAAGTGAAGAGGGATTTCTTTTGCTCTAGATCCATGTGCAGGGAAATGTAGCTGCATAGACTTCCATGAGGTTTTCTAAAATGAACAGGAGAATCAGTTGTATCAGAAATAAGGGCTGGCATGGAATGTTTTGATAGTTGTGTATAAGAAACTGTTGTAGCAGTAGTCCACTTAGCTTTTTCTTTATGCAGGTATTTGATTATTTTTGATTGAAAAAGGACTAAAATTTAGTAGCAGACTTAAAGATTTGATTATGAATCTGTGAATTGCAGTCATGCTTGAAAATGTGACACTTCATTCTTCCCCTCACATTGTCATCCAGTCAAGTAATCAAGATTTGAAAGAGAAGTTTCTTTATGGTACTGTAAATAAAAGTATTTCCATCTTATTAAGGGTATATTTGTACCTTTTGATTCAAAACTGCAAAGGGGCAGTAAAAAAAAATCCGTTCACAGGAAACTGCTGTTTATTATACTCGGTCTCTTCAATTTCTTGGTAATGATGCTCTCACTTAAGCAATGAAGAAATTTAGAATCTGAATCATCTAGTGTGAATAAAGAAGTCTCTTAGCTTATTCTCGCAGTAGTCATAAATACTCTTTCATGGCTGTTTCTTTCTTCCTCTCGCCCCAGAGAAACTATGGTAGCATAGTCTGGTTTTGTGACCATAATTTGCAATGTTGGTAACTTCTGGACACTTGAAACTTCTATCTTATACAAATAATACATTTTTATATTGTGTAGTACATGCTTCAGAGGACCCAGGACCAAGATGAAAATGTGGCTTTGGAGGCTTGCGAGTTTTGGCTGACTTTGGCTGAACAGCCAATTTGTAAAGAGGTATTATGTCGGCATCTTACTAAGTAAGTATTAAGAATTATAACTCCTTTTTAATTTGAAATAGTAATCTTGAAACTTCAGTTGACTCATTCCTGGTTGATCTAACAAAAACTGAATCTAGCTTGTGGTATGCTTAGAAGAATTTTCTTGTAGATATTTCCTGTATGTAATAAAAATTACTGTAGCACAGAGTTCACTCAAATGACTGTGGAGAATTTCAGACCCAGTGACTTCCAGAAGCAATTCAAATTGTATCACTGTGGTGCTTTACATGAAGCTTAACAGGCTTCACATGGACCCAAAAATGTGCTAATGTGCACTTAAGCTCAAACATCTTTACCTGCCATTACCTGTCATATCTGGTATGCCGTGAGCACATTGTCTTGACTACCACTGAGGTAGCAATCCTTGTGCAATGCTTCTGTGTGTAGAGCCATGTAAATAATGTTCCCTGTTTTATAAAGAACATAGAACATAATGACATCATTGGATTTAGGAATCAATTTTGTATCAGTTGCTACTGCAATTTAAACTTGAAGAAGGCATGTACAATATGTTCCTTCTTACTTCCGCAACCTGATAGTCATGTAAATTTAAAAAAATGCCTCAAAATGTAGGTCTCTGAATGGGAATGAATATCCATGTTTGGGATATAAACAGTCAGCAAAATTTTGGTTTTCATAAGCAATTACAAAGTACATAATTGAGATTAAAACACCTGCTGTAGCAGTGGAGGAATAGGAGTTGAAAACAGGAGAACCAATGCTATGACAAATAATTTTAAATTATAGAATGGTTTTACTTATTTCCTACTCTTGTAGCTCAAAAGACAAAAAAAAGGGTAGCACAATTGAGTCTGTCCACCCACATCTCAATACATGTCATGTTTATACTGAGAATAACAGTAGTTCATTAACTGCTGGTATTAAACCTGTCTTGGACCACATGAATATTGGCACGGTGTCATACTAATTGTTTTAAGCTTTTAATTTCTAGAAGAACAAATACATAAGAGTAACATGACACTTCTCTCATAACTTTTCAATGTCATGTTTGTGGGAAGCAACTTGTTAGTGAGTCCTGTTTGACTCAGGAGTGATACAAGTTTATCAATACTTGATTATAATCTTTTTTTTTTTATTCAATTAAAAGTGGAACAGGATCTTCTAAAAACCTGCTCATGTAGTATCTAATACCTTGTTCCATTTAGCTCCTGTAGGCTTTTTTAATAAAATACGTAGCTCCTGCATAGTTCCTGAAGTATGCTGCAGAAATGACAATTAATTGTTGATACGTATACTTACTATTCCTCATTTGAAATTTAGGAGGTAACGAGCCATTGCAATGCATGAATATTACTGCTGCCTAGTACCTTCAAAAACAATACTTCTCAGCTGCAGAATATAGAGAAATTGAGTCTGTCAGTGGGGCTGGGTCGGTCCATGGTCATTATCAGCTTGATTTGGCTTCTAAGGCATATTTTTAGTGGAGAATTTGGTTTGTTGTGAAGTATATACTCTCTGTACATCTCTACAGCCATACATAGCCATAATCAATTTAATAATGAAGTAAATTTTAATTTAGATCAGTCAAGTTCTCTGCAGTGTTGGAGACTTGTCTTACTGAAGTAATGACAGAAAGATAGGAGGGCTTCATGTAGTTAGTCTTCCATTTTAAGATGAAAGTAAGGTAGATTCTTCAACCACAAGTAAATGAAGTGACAAGTATTATTTGTGAGAGCCAACTTGTTTGTCATGCATGTTATGGGAGTTTGAATTCTTACTGAAAACTTTTAGACTTAATTTTTGAAAGGTGTTTCAGAATAAATTAATCATATGGAAGAATATCTGTTTTTTAAAGATTAAAACTCATTTGTGTCATCTGGCTCTCTCTGCTTAAAAATTTGTGATTTGCAGTTAACACTTTCAGATTACAAAGTATCTATGAAACTTAGGGAGCTTGGTTTAGGTACTAGGTTGGTTATCAGCTTAAGTTGTTGGGATTTTATTATTCTGGGGATCAAGGTTACAACCAAGATTATATTCCAAGTAACTGAAAACTGGCTTGCTTTTTTATGTATTATTTTGACATATATCAATATTTCTTTGTAGGCTGATACCTGTGCTGGTAAATGGTATGAAATATTCAGAGATTGATATTATTTTGTTGAAGGTGAGCATCAACTTCTTTCACTCTGTAAGAATATCTGATTAGTTTCCAACCTATAAATCAGAATGATTCAGGTCAGAATGGGCAGATCTACCCTACGATCTGTTCAATGGAGAATTACCTTTCAGGGGCAAGGTGTGCTATTGCAACACTAAACACAACTGCTGTCATGTTTGTTGCAAAATAATCTGCAGGCTTTCCTGCTTTGCTTTATTCCCTCCCATCCAATTTAGGCAGAATTGAGATACTGCTATCCATGATCTACTGCAACAGTGCAGCCTAAAAAAACAGTTCATAATTAGTTCTAATGCCTTTTAGATTGAACACACATCTTTTTCCAGGTTTTTTTTTGTCTGTGTACCAGAATTTCCCTATTACTGTATTTCTATTTTATTCCATCAAGAGTAATTTCTTAAAAAGATGTATACTTTGAGTGTGAGTTTACCTTTCTTGCTTCTGTGTTGCTGTCATTTCTGGCAAATATAGCAGCAGAATGGAGGAACAATGGAACAATTTAGTTAGCTGGGCAGCACAAGTGAATCTTACGTGCTTACAAAATCTTCAACTAAAACTATGTTTTTAACTTCCTTGGCCAATATAGTTGGAGTAGTTTACCTGATAAAACATTTTGGTGACAGGGGGATGTTGAAGAAGACGAAGCTATTCCAGATAGCGAACAGGACATAAGACCTCGTTTTCATCGTTCACGGACAGTGGCTCAGCAACATGAAGAAGATGGTATTGAAGATGATGATGACGATGACGATGAACTTGATGATGATGATACTATTTCTGACTGGAATTTAAGTATGTCAAAGTAATGTGTAAAATGTTTTGAAATAGAATTATTTATGTAATAGAAGAACCACAGTAAAAAGAGGACTTCTAGGATTATTGAGAGTATGGAATATGGAGGGGGAGTCTTTGATGACTCTTTGACTATGTACCTGGCAAAAGTTAGCCCTCTGTAAGCTTACTTCTTATTCTGAATATGGCAGATTGAGCAACAAACATTTAGGGGATGCAGTTCAGCAGAATTTTTTGACTTCAAATTTTATTTTTACAAGTTAATGAAAACCATGTATCACCTGTTTAATGTCAATTAAGAAAAAAACCAAAACCCAACCTTTTGCCCACTGATAGCTGGATGAGGCTTAATAGTACTTCTATTTACTTCAGTCTTCCCTCTAAAATTGGTTTGTGTGTTTTGTGGTTTTTATGGGGTGTTTTGTTTGTGCCTTTGTTGGTTTCTTTCTTTCTGTCCATGTGAACATGCTACCACTGACAGCCATTACTAGTAGTCCTATTCCATGTGAGGAATTTGCTTCTGACCAGACAGTAGTATATTAGTTATAAAGAGAAATATAGTTACCTTAGTTATTACAAGAGGTAGGTGTGAGGAAACCACAGTTGATGGCCTGTGTGCAGGTCATAGGACCTTCAGGCCAATAGGCCATTATGATAAGGAAAGAAAGAACCACAAACTGATTTTTAAGCTCAGTGATAGAAAATAGGGAGTGAAATTCTGACAAATCTGACAAATCCATTTTGCAAGCAGTCTTATTGTGGAATAATGTTTTGAGATTCAGATACATACACATGATTTTTTCATTCTAAGGCCCTGAGTTTTCACAAAAGATGAACGTACCTTAAAGCTTATGAATTTTGAGACCATTTGCTGTTATTATTATTAAAATTTATGCAGATATACTTGTTTCTATAAAGCCTTTTTTAAAAAATAGTGTTGCTTTATATTCATAATGCTGTTCTGGTCACTGCTATATGTAGAGATTGCAGAATTAAACACGTTTTCTGAAAAAGATAGCTGAAATGACAGAGGGTGCCCTGTGGTCCACAGTTTTGATTAAGGTAGTAAGGAAGCTAAAGTTTATCAGGAATGGGGGCCTGAAAGAGAAAGAGCAGGACAGTTAAGAATCTATATTAACATATGTTATCTGGACTTGAGGGAATTTGGATTATCTGAAAATCAGAATTGCGTGCCCTGCTTCTTATCCTGTGTTCTGTATTTGACTTTCAATTTGAATAGAGAGGAAGCATCAGTGCAGCCTGACAATTAATATCAAATGAGACAAATGAGACCAGTTGGATCCAGAGGAACTGAGCTTATAATGAGCAAAAAAAGTGTGTTATAAATTCTTATATGAGCATTCCGTATAAAAATACCTTCACTTTATTTTTACTAGACATGACAACATGCAGCAGAAAAGAAAGTGTAAGGATTTCTGATTCATGTTCAAAGTTGTTGCTGATTTTTATGAGTGTTTGTTTGCTAAAACTTGCAAACAAATTTTGAGGTGTTTCTCTTCATATTTGTGTATCACAACAGAGGAGTAAGGTATAAAAGCTCAGAGCAGACGCCAGCAAATTCCTTTTACTCTCTATAGAGTTTAATCATTTTGCCTTTTTTTACTTTGAGGCATGGATTGGTTTTGAGCAGTTTATTTTTAGTCAAATGCTAGTACTTGTATGCCATTTCTCGTTAGTTTATCCAGTATGCTACATTCATGTCACAGACCTTCTCTTTTCCTTTATTATGCCATCCCGAAATCATGTAGTGTATATAGTGTTGCAATATAACGGAGTGGTTCCTGTCAGTGACGATTTTAATATTCCCAGTATAGAAATCCTTTTAATGGCTATTTAGGTGCTGCAAAACTTGCTTTCTTAGAGCAGTGGTTTTGCACCAGAGGATAGTGGATCACTGTGTGTTGTAATAAAATTGAAGTATCTTTTAATGCCCCGAGACTCTGCTGGCAGCTTAAAGTTAAAATGAGGATTATATTTCCTAACTACAACTACTTCTGTAATAAGCAGAGATTAACACTGTTAATTCTCCTCAGGGAAGTGTTCTGCTGCTGCTCTAGATGTCCTGGCCAATGTATTTCGTGATGAACTTCTGCCACACATTTTGCCCCTTTTGAAGGAATTGCTCTTCCATCCTGAATGGGTAGTTAAAGAATCTGGTATCCTTGTTCTTGGAGCAATTGCTGAAGGTAAGGCAACAGTGCATATCATGTTTTGATCAGTTCCTTCCAGTTGAATTTACATATGCAAACAAGTGTATGTGCTTAGCTGGTTTGGTTTCATTGATTAATCTTTACATCTACTAATTGGTGACTGGAGTTATTTAACTTTCATTTTCAAATCTATGCATGTTTGGGAGGCAAAATAGCTTAAATAATTTGTTTTTTTTTCTCCCTTTCTTAACTCTGCAGCATACATCTATTGGTCTGTCATGAAATACTACCTTGATTTCCTAGAAGAGGACTATTTAATAAATTTGAGCCTTATATTTCATTTAAGTGTTTTCAGAAACAGAGAAAACACTCCTGTGATGTCAGTCCCCTGAGCTCCTTTTTCTGTATGGTTCTCCAGTTTAAATATGTTGACTTCTGTTCCTTTGTATTTACTCATTCTTGCTTGGCTTTTTGCCTGTATTTTCAGCATCTCTGTCCTTTTTACAAGCTGAAGAAATACATTTGGGTCCATGCCTGGATTATCATCGTTTTCCCACAGTGTGTCATGAGCATTTTTCTTTTTTAACAGAAAACTTTAAGTTGTGCAAGGTAGAACTTTGCTGACTAGAAATGTGTAGTTTTTCTTGCTGGTCAGTATTTGTACATTAGGAGAAAACAAAAAAAGAATTAAATTTCTTAAAGAATCCTTTTTAATGATGTGATGATTTGCTGTCAAGGTCAAGTCTTTTATACTTGTTGTCTTGGTTACTTTGAGTAGACTGACAAGGACCTCCAGGTATAAATTAATTTTATTTGGGTGTACTTGCCATACTCCATTTAATAAAGCTGAATTTCTGGAGACTGGGGAAGCACTGAAGTAGAAATGTGGCTGAAATGATGGGAGATTTTAATAATTTTTTTAATGTAAGGTTTCTTTTTAGTACTTAATATAAATTAGGAAGGCTTTGTATGTTGTAAAAATGTATTCCTACATGATAGAGAATGAAAACATGTCCCTTCTAGGAAACAAAAGAACCTTTTGTAAATTCTGGTACTGCAATAGCTGTTTTTTTCCTTCTAGGCTGCATGCAGGGGATGATTCCGTATCTTCCAGAGCTGATCCCTCACCTTATTCAGTGCCTCTCTGACAAAAAGGCTCTTGTGCGCTCCATTACATGCTGGACTCTTAGTCGCTATGCACACTGGGTAGTTAGTCAACCCCCGGACACATACTTGAAGCCATTAATGACTGAGTTGCTAAAGCGTATCCTGGATAGCAACAAGAGAGTACAAGAAGCTGCCTGCAGGTAAGCCAAAACTTAAGCAAACAGCGGTATCCATGACAATTTTCATTGGAAACTATTTTAATGCCTTTATCAATCAGTGCACAAATCCTTTTCTTTCTTTTTGAAATTGGAGTAAATTCATAATTTTCTGGAGTAGTCACAATTTATTCCACATTGTAATAACTTGAAAAAAGTTATTTTGTATTTCTCTTGTCCAGTTTTTGTTTTCAAAGTATATGACTCACCAAACTAAGTTATTGTAATAAAAAAATTATCTGTTTGTGACACTTGTTTATTTTCAATGTATGATATTTCATTGACCAGAAATCTGTGTGGTTTTTAATATGCCTATGAAAAAGTTCAATACTGATCACAATGGTATACTATTCTATCATTGGATAACTGATTTTGTTTATATTTAGCTCAGGATTACCAAAACATTTGGCTTATGATTATTTCCAGGGATAGTTTCTTTCTCTTGAAGGGAGATCCTGAAAGATAAGATTCCCTTATCTCCCTTGTCAGCTGATACAATGAATTTAATGAAACATGCTTTGTAAGATTTGCATATCAAACACTTTCACTTTTGCTTCTAAACCTTTTCAAGCATTGGGCTAGCAAACACCTTAAACTTTAACACCTGTTCCAGTCTGTCTTTTCATAATGATGATAATCTGTTTCAGCAGGAAAATTGTGACATAAGTCTAATAGATTCAAACTGCTTTCCTCCCCAAAATCTGTTAACACTTTTCTTACCCAAAATTTGGTTGAAATGTGCATGTAGTTGAGCATAGCTGTGTTGCAGTTCTTAAATAACCTCATGGAATTAATAAAAATAACAGTACACGTGTTTTTGGGGTTTTACTTAAAGTTCAAAATCAGATTTACAGTATGTTTTGAAATACTTTCTTTAGAGCAGAGATTCATTAAAATTACTGTTGCAGGTAGTAAAATCAACCATCTGGGAAACTCTGCTGAAGGAAAATATAATGCTGTTACAAGTCAAAACATTTACTAGCTTTCTAAGTTTCAAGCATATACAATGCTCTTTCTTTGAGAGGGGTAGAAAGCTGCTTTCCTGCAGTGAATAGTTGCATAGATTGTTAGTGTCTATCAAATTGAAAATTAGTCATAGAATACTCTGTGTTTTCCATCGCTAACCTCTGTATCATAACAGATGTCTAACGTTCTTTTCTGTATTGTTGAGAAACTGCTCTGTGCTTCTTTAGTTGGTGACACCCAAAAAGATATTTTATTGAAACATGTTCTCCTGCTCATAGTCCTGCTCATAATTCATAATAACACAATAGAATAATAGATAAATAAGAATGCTAGCTACTTAATGTTCACCATTGCACTGTGTTAAGAAAAAAGCATTTCTGTATTTGGTAGCATGCTAGTAGGGGATTGTTCGCCTCACATGGTGATGCATGCATTTTTAGTGCAGAGACAGGCAGGCTAATAATAATCTTGTTGACACAAGCTAGGCCAATAAATCTTCAATAGCTCATAACTTTTTCCTTTCTTTACTGTTTTTCTAAAGCAGCATGTCTGCTGTGGGGACTTTTTTTGTTTGTTTTGGGTGGGTTTTCTTAATGCTGTTGTTCAGACACTTGACAGACAACTTGAAAAGTTTTTCCGTGATGCTGTGGTGTGTGCTTTGACCAAGGCTGGCTAAAAGTGTTCATCCTCTGTCTTTGCTTTTAGTTTTCCATTTCTTTATGCATCTGGTTTCTGTGACTTATTTTTTTCCCCTTGGCATTTTGTCTGTGTGAACTGCTGAAAGTACAGGCTGATGTTGGCACTCTACTGGCATAACAGCACTGGGGCTTCTATATGCAGTTACAGCATAGATTAAAGAGAGTGGGCCATTTTTAACTGAAGTGAACAGATTTTCTAATGGGACCTACTCTTTCAGTTAGTATACTGGAACTTGTGTACAGTAATGTTTTTTAGTGGGGGTTTCATGCATATACACAACAGGTTTCATGGTAGTATATTTTAATTTTGTTCATTACAATATGAGCTGAGTCTTACATGTTCAATCAAAATAGATCAAGGTTATCTCAGTAACACCAGTCTGAAAACATTTTGGATAAATTCTAGGACTAAATACAGTTTTATGTTTAAACAAAAGTGGGTAGTGTGGGGCATTTTGGAGTCGTCTTAGTTTTTTTTTTCCAAAATAGTAACTGACCTGTTTCTTTCTGTTCCTCAGTGCCTTTGCTACTCTAGAAGAGGAGGCTTGTACAGAGCTTGTTCCTTATCTTGCATATATACTTGACACTTTGGTCTTCGCATTTAGTAAATACCAGCATAAAAACCTGCTCATTCTTTATGATGCTATAGGAACTCTAGCAGATTCTGTAGGACATCATCTAAATAAACCAGTGAGTATACTTTATATTCTGTAGAAGCACTCCTCAGAACTGAAAAACTGGTTCAGTGTTTTTTGAAGCATGATTTATGTGCTATGAAACAGAAATATTATTATTTCTATGTAGGTTTTAATAACACTAAATATGTACAGGTAAACTAGGTAGACTGCATACACACAAACATTTGCCATTTTGAATACATGATTCGGTGTGGTGGTGGCTTATGAAACATGTTTCTTACTGTGGTTTTTTTTTTTCTCATGCTCAAAGATTTTCAGCTCAGAATAGATCTGTATCTCGATATAGATGAGAAATGGAACTTCAGAGAAATTGGCAGAATGTGTGTTTTAATTTCTAATGACCACATCGTTTTCAGTAACCACTCTTTAAGCATAGCTAAGCTACCCCATGTGTCTCTTTCTAATGTATTGGAGCACATGGTCAGTAGAAATTGCTTTATCAGGGAGACACACATTTTATATATAAAAATACAGAATCCTTCAGACAAAGGACAGAAAACACAGGCAGATATGGTGGGATTTTTTTTAATGTACATATATTAAGTAGTGGAATATGCATACATGTTTATGATGGTGATTGACATTTATTTCTCTGTAGCGCTTCATATGACACAGGCATACTAGAATAAAACTTTTTAAGCTGTTTCCATAGCATTTTACTTGCAGGCGAAGATCCCACACCATCAGAAGACTTCTTTTTTTTTTCCTCTTTGGCCCTAGCCACCTTAACATTTGACAGTACCAGGAGGAAGCTAAATAGAAGCTCCTGGTGATGGTGAGACTTCAGTCACGCAGAATTTTGTATCTTTGGACACAGTTTTAGCTGGTAGCATGTTGGCTCTTTAGATACCTTCTGGGAGCAACAGCATGATAGAGATGCCTTGCTCAATGTCCTTGTGACTCTGGCTGTGCAGTGACAGGGAAGATGCAACATGCAACAGTGTTATACAGAAGGGGTAAGTGCATACTTCTGGAGGGACAGGAAATTACTTTCTTCATGGGTAGTTAGCTGCTGGATGGAATGGTTTCAGGAACTAGGGGGGTGGAGCTGTAGCATCAGGGCAATGGGAAATAGTTGAGAAAAGCAGGTGGCAGATGCACAGCCAGATTGCATTGCTAAGTAAAAACATTTTCTATAGGCCCTGAGGCAATCATACAGATTTGTAATAACTCAGGCAGCTAGACTGGAATCCCAAACCTGAAATAGCAGATTGACTCTGCAAAGGGACTTATGTCATTCAGCAATAAATCTTAGAACACAAATGGTAAATTCTAATATTGAACTATGTATGCATATTGCAACAATGATTGAATTACATCACAACAGGGTTTTTTTTGCTGAAAAAGTAGAATACAAATACAAAAGACATAATTTTCTAGCTTTGAAATAAAATAGTATGCAGTGAAGTGTTTCAGCAGTTGGTTTATTTTCATCCTAAACAGGAATATATTCAAATGCTAATGCCTCCATTAATCCAGAAGTGGAACATGCTAAAGGATGAGGATAAAGATCTCTTCCCTTTATTAGAGGTAAATGTTAGAATTGTAATATTTTTTATCAACTTATCTTAAGAATTGTACTTCCTACTAAAGATGCTCCTACTATGAAGTAGGACTATAAAAGTTGAGAGTGCTAGGTATTTTCTATTATGGAGAAAGTATTCTGACTGTAGGAGGGAAATTTTGTGACTGAGGAATCGTCGTTAGGTTTAGATCACAAAATCCCAAGGGTTGGAAGATGAAGTCTTTTAGGTTTTTATTGTTGTTTTTGGTTTGGTTTGTTGTTGGGGGTCTTTTTGTTTGTTTGTTTTGTTTGTTTGTTTGTTTTGTTTTCTGCCATTCTGGAGCATTTTATAGGATTCTTTGAGAGGAAAAAATGTTCTATCCTTTTATTCTTGCCTTCTCTCTCCTTGCTCTCCCTTCATCCCTCCATTAAAACGATTGTCAGGCAAGCTGGAGGTATGAACCAGATCATGTAGTCTGTTCTCTGTATTTTTCAAGGCTGAAACAGGAAAGCACCTCTAGAAAAACTAATCTCATAACTCTTAGGTAATGTTAGGGCTTGTACATACTCAAGATACTGAAGCTTAATGTAAGCGCTGGCAGAATTGTCATAACTGGTGTTGTACTTGCTACGTCTAAGAAGATGATGCTGCTGAGAAATTCTCTCAACTGGCATATGGAGAAGAGAGTAACAACTTGCTGATAGTTGCCTTGGCTCAGCTAATAGGTACTGCCTGTATAGGTTGTGTTTACTTAATCAGTTACATATGGGTATACTTAAAATACTACTATATTTTAATTTACCGCTTCCAGGAATGTGAGGAAAGGTAGTGATTGTTTTCTGTCTTTTTTGTTAACTCCAGTGCCTGTCGTCAGTTGCTACTGCCTTGCAATCTGGCTTTCTTCCCTACTGTGAACCTGTGTACCAGCGTTGTGTAAATCTGGTGCAGAAGACACTTGCACAAGCCATGGTATTTTTCTATTGCTATTTCAATGCTTGCATTATATCTCCTTAAACCAGTGTATTAACTATATAAAGTTATGGGTTTGCAGAGAAATTTGTAGCATAACTACTGAATATCTAAATGATGCTGCAGTTCTGAAGCTTTTTTTTAATGCATATTGCTGAGAAAAATCTGATGCTCACATTGAAAATGTGTACTTATTTGTTGCAGTTGCATAATGCTCAGCCAGACCAGTATGAGGCTCCAGATAAAGACTTCATGATCGTGGCTCTTGATTTACTCAGTGGTTTAGCTGAAGGACTTGGAGGCAACATTGAACAGCTAGTGGCTCGTAGTAATATCCTGACACTAATGTACCAATGCATGCAGGTGAGATGAGTAACCTGTTTGATCTAAGGATTTTCTTTCTTAAGAGAGTCAGAAACACTTCTAGAATTGGTTTTTTTTTTTTGTTCTTCTCTTTAGGATAAAATGCCAGAGGTACGGCAGAGTTCTTTTGCATTGTTAGGTGATCTGACAAAGGCGTGTTTTCAGCATGTTAAGCCTTGCATTGGTATGTTTCTTTTACATATTAAATAATTGTCTTACAAACTGATAAGAGGCTGGTTTAGCTATTGTTACGCTCCTTATTCTGTGGGTTGCCTTTTCATGATGTAAGTTTTCATTTTCCTTCATCAGCAACAGTATCTAGTCTTTTGTCTTTCAAATTGTGTGCTTAAAATACATGTTCTTATTTTTGTAGACAGTGCAAAAGTTCATTTTGTCCTTGATTTTTATGATGCAACAAACTACCTGTTGTGCTGGAACACAGCAAAACAGATGTACTTATACTTCAATTATTATAGTTGCTTGCTTTGATAAATTCTTGAATTTGTGGCTTTTTTTGTTCTACTAGAATACATTGTTATATAAAATTATATACATAAGCTAGAAAACTTGGCATGAAGGAAGGTTTTTTGATTTTTTTTTTCGCTTAAATTACAGTAAGGAATTATCATCAGTTATACACTTCCATGATGTTTGCTGGCTTTACCCATGATACTCTTGAGATAAACTTAACTTGCCAAGTGAATGCTTGGATAGGCTTGGCATTTAGAATTTATTTGTCTGGTGCTATAATCTGTCATTGTAACTAATTTTTTCTTCAAATTTAATCAAAGATGTGATTGCCTCGTAAGCTTTTTTTTTTTTTCCCAAGCATAGCTGAGTACATAGCTATCCAGGTGATTTGAGGGTTGTTCAACTATACTATAAATTTGCAAGTACTTGTAGCTGTATCTTCTCCCCTCTTACACTCACTCCCCCTACCCAAGCAAAGGAAGGGAAGAAAAAAGGTTTCTAGAGTTACATAAAGCCTATTAGAAACATTTTTAAATCAGAATTTGGAAAGATCTGCATTGATATGCTTAGATTCTAAAATTCAGGTTAATCTGACATGTAGCAGAATCATAGCTCTTGTAAATTCATGTGTAACACCTTTCAGACATTTAAATAGACTTACATTATTTCTTTAAAAAATTTCTCTTCCCCCCCCCCCCCGTGATCTTACAATAATAGGATGATTGTATTGTGTGATGAGATTTTAAAATGTTGTTCTTTCTAGCTGATTTCATGCCAATTTTGGGAACCAACCTAAACCCTGAATTCATTTCTGTGTGTAACAATGCCACCTGGGCAATTGGAGAAATCTCCATACAGATGGGTAAGATGTTTTTTTCCTTGAATCTCTGCACATTTATCATGATTTGGGAGGTGGAGGGCACTGTGATACTTTCATGTTAAAATTTAAATAAAATCCAAGAGTCTTGTTCCTGTTTAGTAACTTCAGTTAGTTCCAGTTTAGTAAGTACCCAGTCTATTTAGATTATGTGTATTAATGCTCATTTTCTTCTGAATATTCTTTTTTCTTTGGTTGTTTCAGGTATAGAGATGCAGCCTTATATTCCAATGGTGTTGCACCAGCTTGTAGAGATAATTAACAGACCAAACACACCAAAGACGTTGTTAGAGAACACAGGTACCCAAAAACTGATCCATACATGGTGAAGGGAAATAGAGATTTTTTTTATAATTATTTATAAACTGCATAGGGCAACCACACCAGAACTGATTCTGTTGCTATGTATTTGGCTTTTATAAGCAAAAGCAACTCTGTTTTGCAGAAGTTCTTACAAGTCTCAGTCTTGAAGAAAACTATCATATATCTAGATTCCTAAAGTTATTGATTTCTCACTTTTTACAATATTTATTTGTTTAAGTATTCTTCCAGTTTTATTTATGTATTGAATTGACAGATGTATGCAGTAACACTTAAAGACTTAGTTCACACTGATTTTAATATATGCATGTCCTTACATGTGTACTGTATATATATGTCTAGTTTCTGAAACAAACATAATTGGCATATATGAAACAAATAATGAACTTTCTGAATTTACAAAAATACACTTTTTAATATGATAAACTTGTAATATTATGCTTAAAAATCTAGATCTGTGATGGCAGTTTTACAACATAACTAAAATTATGTAAACCTCCCACTACCTGGTCACTTACCAAATTCCTGAAAAGAATTCTAATAATGGCATGCATGTTTTATGTTCTGGACCACAGCTTTGCCTTCCAAATCAATCCTCAAATGCCTTACTGAATTGAAATTTCTGAGGCTTGTTTCTTTTGCATTTATAGAGGGCATGTTCTGGTATAAAGAGCACCGTCCATACTTTAGCAAAACTTTATTAATAATTATGTTTCTGTTTTACTATTTTACTAATTGAGATTCTCCCCTCCCACCCCCTCTGTTTGAAAACTAATTGTCTTGTAAGGAAAGTATGGCTTAGTCATTACACCTGACAAGATTTAAAATTATGCAAATACAGTGGTACAGTTGTATTTTTTTGAGCTAAGCAAGGGATTAATTGGAGATTTTTCAGTGCATATTGTTCCTCTGTTATTCTCTAAATGTAAATGCTGCAGTTTCTCTGCTTCTGTTCCCTTCCCCCTTTTAACATGGAAGGTGAACTTAAAGGAAAAAAATACCTAGTTGTCTGGCATGTTATAGGTACTACTTTTTTGCAGAGATAATTTTGGAGCATACACCTATTTATTGTGAAATACACCATGGAATAGTATAGCAATAAAAATTCTCTTTCCTCCCACCCCTGCCCTGACACCCTTACTCCACACTAATGGATGTGTAACACCTGTTACAGAGAGGCATCCAGTACTTAAATGTTTGCTTCCATCATTGTTAGACAATTTTTGGAAGCATCCAAACACTGACATTTTTTTCCTTTTTTTTTTTTTTTTTAATTCTCTGAACAGTTACTTTAAATGTGGATGCATAACTGCAAATAAATGTTGAGTGTGGTGTATTTATTATAAGTTTGTTGTGGGGTATTGTGCTGTGTGCCACTAGTATGTGTAAGAATATCACTGTTTTCTGCTTTAGCTTCCTATGCAGTGAGCCTTGAAAACACTTCTATGGAAGCATTCGACCACCTTAAATAAAAGTAATTGCTTAGAAAATAACCAATACATACAAAAAAGTTGAGCTTTCACGGAGATTACTGTTCTTTGTACACACTGTAGCTGAGAGAATTTACAGACAAAACTTAAAAATATACTTCCATTTGAAAGTAGCACTTCAGGTGCAGTTTTGTAAGTTAGAAGTGCTGAAGATTTTAGACACTGCGTATTGAAATTGAGTAACATCAGGCCAAAGAAGTACATTGCCAGTGAGCTGCAGATGACATGAAGTGAATATATTTCAAACTGCTAGTATATCCTACACCAAACTTTTGTTGGAGGAAGCATCATCTGCTTTATTGCATGTTTCATGAAACTGTTCACAAATGCCTGTTAATTAGAGTGTTGCATAGTATGTTCCTTGAACATAGGTTTCCTTTCTCTGCTTCATATAAATCTGCTGGATTTTAGTATTATTCATGTATTTTGCTTCAAGTGAGCCTTATACATTATTCCCCACCCTCTCCTTTTTCTAAAGATTAATCTTTTGTGAGTTGAGCAAACACCATTAAAACACATTTGCATGATGATATTTTCCTTCAGTCTGTCCCTCAGAACAAAGGAACAAACTACCTAATCATGTGATGAAGCAATTTTGCTTTTCATGTATCTTTATGCCTTGGTATCAGAAGTCAGATTCTTATACAACTTTTGTGAGGAAGCCTTTTGTGAACAGGAGGAATGCTTGGATTAAAGAATCAATTATTCTTGCAGGCAGTTGCTGTAAGTTAGCAACCACTTTAAATCAGAGGATTTATGATATTATTTATAATTACAATGTTAAGAGGACAAATATTTCATGTTCTTTGAGAAGAGTTTCATCTAGACCACAATATTTTCCATGCAAAAGTATTTCTAAATGTATCTTTACTTTTAAAGTAAACCTATTAAAATTTGAATTCTAAATATTGACAAAAAAACAGTTTAGAATACTTGAATCTAAAATTGAAAACTGTTAATTCATTTTTATCAAGAGTATCCATAATATTGCATTTGAATAAAAACTTCAAAACTTACGTTAGGTATATTTACTGTAAGAGATTACTCTGAAGAGGACAGAATGACCGCTTACAGCCTTTGGATTTTAAATTGTGTTTTTGGTGTTCTCTCATTTACTTCTTTAATTTTTCTTTTACCCTGGAGAGTATACCATATATGTTGCTGCCTCTTATAGAGGGGGTGGTAATAAACAGCACTGGTGAAATCTTATGTTTATTATCATACACAGATTCTGTTGGTTTCTGTTTCTGAGTTATTTGTTGTTTTTTCTTTATTTTTTCTCCTCCCCCCTCATTTGCTCATGTCTTGGTTGGCGTTTGGTGGTGTATAACCGTGATTGCGTTACCTTAGCAATAACAATTGGTCGTCTTGGTTACGTTTGTCCTCAAGAGGTGGCCCCCATGCTACAGCAGTTTATAAGACCCTGGTGTGTATTATTCAATCTTTTTTTTTAATTCATTTTTCTTCACTCTCTTTCTTTCTTTCTTTCTTTCTTCTCTCTATCTCACTTTTAGATATATTTTCAGTTGGTTACAAAATCTCAATCCTTAATCATTGCCAACCATGTGACTAATCTTGTCCTATCAGGTTTGTGAGTTTTTAGTAGCACCGTCATGTATTCTTTATGTTGTGGCTAACGACTAATTTATGCATGGGATAAGATTGTCACATGCTTGCTGTGTTAAAGCTTGACTATGAAAGAGCATTTTAAAATCCACCAGAATGATAATACGATGCATGCAAATACTGTAAAATTTAAACCGTGCATTACTTAAAATTCAGTCTGAGGCTTGAATTGCTGTAAGGAATATATGTTATAGATTTGTTATGTATAAAATAGCTTGCTTGCTGCTGTAAAACTCAAATAACTGTTCTGTAAGTGGTATCTGACATAATTCATACTGTGATAGTATTATATGTCCTGCTTCTAATAATTATAGTTTTTATAAATATTACAGAAATATGTCTCTTTTGTATTTAATGGAATACAGGTCACACTTTATAACTGTATATAATGCAACAGGAGAATGAGATTCTGTAGATGATGCCTAATGCGAATTTACTAATAAAGACTCTGTGACAAACGTTTTTCTGAGAGTTCAAAATAGTGTTTCAGATCATCTTATCAGTGTGACTTATTCCATCAGATACCATGATCTAGTTCTAACTTGGTTGAAGAAAAAAGTAGTATAATTAGCTAAGTTTTGCTTTCCAACTTGCTATAGGTGCACCTCTCTGCGAAACATAAGAGACAATGAGGAAAAGGATTCAGCGTTCCGTGGGATATGTACCATGATCTCGGTCAACCCCAGTGGAGTAGTCCAAGTAAGATACATGAATAGATGTAAATTTGTTTTCTTCACTCATGTGAAATGTAGTGAAAGCTGTATATGGAGTGTAAAAAAAGTTCAATTTGACGTGATTCCCTGCAGTGCATGATGTAGCCTTATTATGAGGTCAAGGAGGCCAAAATGTTTATATTGCTAATGATGTGTGTCAGGATGCTTAAGTAATTATGACCTAGCAAATGAAAGGAGAAGAGTCTTATTAAATTCAGGTTTTGCCTTTTAAAAAAGAATGTGAAAGTAATGAACTTTGGTTAAAATAACTGCATTTTGATACTTGTTGGGTTGTGGTCAGGATCTGTATGAAAATCCAAGGCAAAAATTTACATACTTAAACCTGTTTTCCAGATGTAACCTAGGCTTTTAAAACAAGAAACAAGGCAAAAACAGTAACCACCCCTTCATTCTTAAAACTTGAGTAGGGAAGATGCTGTTTCAACTTTGGATATGTTGCTTAGTCAATGTGACAAGGAACATGCATCTCTTTAAAATAAAAGGTATATCTGAAGAATACAGTGTGACTTGATCTTTAGTCTCCACACCTCCAAAATAAAGTTGTACCAATGTAATATTTTCTAAGAGGAAAAAGAAGGTTATTTTCCCTCTTCTCTGTCTGGAATTCTTTGTGAAACACAAGAACACCTTGTTTTGAAATTTTCAGTTCATTTCACTTATTCTGTACTTAGCATTTTCCTCTTCTGTTGTCCATTTGTTCTTTCGCATTCCATAAGGGGAAAGCATAATCAAAGATTCTCTTCATTATCTGATCTCTCTGTCTTTGTAGTTGTTATCCACAGTACCTACCCAAAAACATGGGCATCATCGATTTAATGATTAAGATTCGTGTTTTACTATGTACTAGGAGGTATTGTGTGACAGCAGATGGGGGATTAGAAATTTTGGGGTGGCTTTAGTTTTAAATCTGTATGATAAACATTCTCTGTATCCTAGAAAAATCTTTTTGGCTCTGCTTAAAGAAACAAAACAGCTTTTTTCCCCAGTTGGAAATGTGTAAGAGAGTGTTACAACTGTATTCTTGAGTTTCTTGCTGGTTATTAAGGAGATTGATTCTTGAAGTTGGCATGTGTTATAGAATCATAGAATCATACAATAGCTAGGGTTGGAAAGGACCTTAAGATCATCTAGTTCCAACCCCCCTGTCATGGGCAGGGACACCTCACACTAAACCACATCATCCAAGGCTCTGTCCAACCTGGCTGTGAACACTGCCAGGGACGAAGCATTCACAACCTCCCTGGGCAACCCATTCCAGTGCCTCATCACCCTAACAGTAAAGAATTTTTTCCTTATATCCAAGTTTTAACCCATTACCCCTTGTCCTGGCACTACAGTCCCTAAAATGTCCTGAAAGAATTAACGTTAGGCAGCTGTGGTGTGGGAGGGGAGAGTTGGGGTTTCAAGTGTGGTTTTATTAAATCAAACACTGGATTAAACAAAGCAGTTCCTACAATCAGCTATTTCTGTTTCCGAACACTTAGGCATACAATAGCTTACTATTATTGTCTGAATTAACTGGAAAATAAATCCACAAAACCAAAAGCAGTTGTGAATTATGGTTGAAGACCCTACGTAGTTCATAGAATGAACATCAAGCATTGTTTTCAGGCATGTAAATTGAGATTTCTAACCTGTGTGATTGTTTAATCTTATAGGACTTTATTTTTTTTTGTGATGCTGTTGCATCATGGATTAGCCCAAAAGATGATCTCCGAGACATGTTCTGTAAGGTAAGTTGTCTAATATAACAGTATATCCTAAGGATAGTTGTTTTGGATCCTTTGGGTTTTTTCTTGTTTTCTGTTTCCAGTATTAGCACTTACTGAATGTGTGGTCATGGAGGCTTCTTTGCAAGGCCATATGTTTTCAGACAAAACAATATAAAAATCCTGTCCTAGTTAGCCTCTTGGATAACTGGTCTCCTATGAAGGAACATCAGTCAGGTCCAGGAAATGCACAGGTGATGAGTATTCTAGTATCAGCAAAAGGAAACAGCAAATACTTATAAGCTCAAAAGGAAGTCCAGGATGCAGTCTGTGATGATTGTCCAGAGCAGTCTCAGTGAGTGTTTCTGCACTGGTCCTTCATCATTGGACACTTGCTTCAGTTAGTTAAGACTCCTCTTTTTCAGATTGTTCTAAAGTTGTCTGTGTGGCATCTAATGCATTCAAACTAGACACAATGGTTCTTCATCATGCAGCATAAGGCCACCCTTCCTTTTCAGAGTTTATTCTGTTGTGCTTTTTGCCATGCAGGAAAGGAGACAAAGCATTCTTCAAGTGATGGCATGCACATTTTTAGACTACTTCTTTGTGAATACATGATTGCTGCAGTCCAGTTAGGTGTTTGTCCAGCAATAATTGTGCCTTTCAGAAACATTGCAAAAAAAAACTGCTTGTTTTGTTTTGTTCTGTAGCAGTAGAGCTGAGAGAAAATACCACTCCCAAGAGCACGAGTAGAAGAGCTGCCAGTGTTGAAACCTAATATATGCCCTAAAAATTTTATCACTCTTCATAGAAGCAAGTTATCTGAAGCTGACTTGCTTTAACTCTACTGGAAGATTATTTTAATAGTGTTCCTTTTGTCATACCTGAGTGTTCTTAGATTTTCAGTAGTTAGACAGCTGGCTAATCTGACTCTTTGAGTTAGGAAAGAGAGGTGAGCCTGCTTGTAGAAGGTCTCAGGGAGAAAAGCAATAAGTTAACTGGTGATACTGTAGTGTCATTATCACTATGTCCTGTTGAAGAACAGCTTGCTTGAAAATGTTGTGTTGAGCCTGAACCTGGTGCCGTGAGCTTTAACTTTCCTGTGAGGATATGTTCATGACTGACTATTCCACAATTTAGTATCATTGACTTCAGAAAAGAAAACCAAAACTTTGGACTGTCGTTGCATAATTTCCTATGAGGAGAAGCTGTTTCATCTGCTTTTGTTCTTTCTGATGTTTGCCTTTCAACCTCCTGTTTTTAGAGCTAGCATACTAAGAACTTCCAATAGCATCATTTAATTTTTGTGGTTTTCAGTTAATTTATTATGTTGGAAGGTCCAGACTGAAACCTGTAGGGCTTTTTTCCCCTCTTTTAATGGCTTTTGACTACCCTTGACTGTGGGTACCTGTTCTTTCAAAACACAAAAAATGTTAACAGCGTCCTTTTTAGTAAGAGTTGTGTTACAGGTTTGATGGTTAAAAAAAAAAAAAGAGTTCTCACAGGATGCTTTTGTATTTGTGCTAGAAATTGACAGGTTTTCATTCTGTTAAACTGCAGTTAACAGCTGGCTGTAGTTTTGGCTCAGCTTTCTTCCCACAGCATACTGTACATTTAAAAAAGAAATGTGGATACAGTAATCTTAATGTATATAAACTGTGTCGATTGGTAAAATGTATACCATTCTGAAATGGTCTAACTAGGTTTTAAGTCACCTTGCTCATTAAAAATACATATAGATAGTATACACAGACTAATTTTTGTGGGTAGTTATATTGAGTATGGCACCCTTAAAAGAAGGCATTTCAGTGAAGAAAGACATTACTAGACTTCATTTCTTAGTACAATTTAATTCAGTATTAATTAAATACAATGAAGTCAATTAAATACAATTTAATTCAGTATTAAATTGGAGAATTCAAATGGACAGATGTACAGCAATATATACAGTTTACACTTCACTGTACGTGTTGCTAGTAAATAATGTATCCTCTGTTTAGTGATATCTTGACTTCCTCTCTCTCTCTTTTGTTAGATTCTTCATGGATTTAAAAATCAAGTTGGGGATGAGAATTGGAGGCGTTTCTCTGACCAGTTTCCTCTTCCCTTAAAAGAGCGCCTTGCAGCTTACTATGGAGTTTAACCTCATGCACTGTAGCTGCAGTCCCATAATTAGAGGTAAGTACACATATCTTCCTTACTAAACAGAGCTATATAACAAATTTCCTCCCTGCTTGCCTTACACGAAACATAAATAATTCATCAGACTAAGAATTTTTCAGATGTGCTTCCTATGAGAAGTTAAAGGGATGATAGTATACCTAAATGATGGTAGCTGTACTGAAAGCAAGTGACTGTCTTTATTTTTACAGTGAAACAAAAAGTGAGTGTATGATATGCACGTTTAATGCATCAAGATAAGGTTGGAAGTATATGTCTAACAAAGTGCCTGTTTGAGTTTAATAAGCAAAGTGATGAGTATAATCCTCAAGCCATTATATGAAAGATATGGGCTACTTTATGTCTTACAAATTAGTAATGGCAGATGTGGTCCAAGCAGGACTATTCCTCTAGGATAGGAAAGCGAGTTTGCTAACACTTTAGCCATGAGAAGTCTGACATACTCATAGCCACATATTAGATGATCTTTGCACTGAATAAAGGATGTTATGCTGATTTATAACTTTACTGTAACTGTAGAGCTTGATGTTTTGGGGAGGTTGATGTGCTTATTATTGCCATGTTCCATTCTGTGCGTGAATTCGGAATTGTTACAGTTTCCTGTAGAGAGTGAAAAGAGCAACAAAGAACAGTGATAGTACATTCTAAAATAGTTATATCAACTTGCTATCTGCAAGGTGCACACTGTATGAAGCAAATTTCCCATGTGTGAAGTAGTGTGATACTGTATACTACCTCAAAATGAGGGTGAATTGTTTATTCATTCAGCCTTTATATAAATTTGATATTTGCTGTGGAATTTTTGTACTAAAATAATGAGTAAATCATGTAATTCTGTTTTATTGTTGAATGGATAACTATTTAAAAGTTGGCCTAAGATATTTTCGAAGTCAGTAATGTAAGAAATCCTCTTTGAATTGCATGTTGATCTGACCAATGGATTAAAAATAAATTAATTTCAAACTTTAAACTTCTTTCAGAGAGGGCATTTTAGTTCTCCTATTAAGGGTGTTTTCCTACTAGAGAGGAATCCAAAGTGATAAAATCTGCCATTATTCTCAGTTTGACCCGAGAAGACATTATGCCTTCTCTAACAACACAGTTTTTCTAATAACATAGTTGTGACATTGTTAGTTCAGTAGCAGCTATGTTTAATGTTCTTTCTCAATGTTATAACTACCTCATAATTTTGTGCTAAAAATGGGTAAGCTTGTTAGAATATATAGGACTGCTCTTATTTGAAATCTAAGCTTAGCCACAATAGTGGAACTGTTATTGTAGCTTTAAAGCATACATTGTTGTTTCATGAATAATAATTTACCTGATATAGGCTCTATTCTTAACAGACCTAAAAAGAAAATCTAGGCATAAATTTGTTTGTAAGTTAAAGGGTGCCACCTACTGCTTAAAAAAAAGGCAAAAAAGCTCATTGTTTATCACAGATCTGTCACTTAAGGTGAGATTTAATTATACTTTTTCTTTTACAGGTCCTTCAGTCTGGGAGACTATGAAGGAGCCTCTGCACCCAGGGAAAATGTTACCCTTTACTGGGGGGAAGGGTAAACCAGTAGGGTATACAGTACAATCCCAACCCTACTGGGAGGGGCGGGAGGGAGGTGTTGCCGTCACTGTATTAAGTCGATGTTGGGAAATGTTTTAACATCTGGAGCCTTTGTGGGTGGAAATCTGTCTCCTATTACAACTCTGCACTGGATGTGAAGAAGATAAAAAAAAAAAAGGAATCTAGTCACAAACAGCACATTTTGGAATACTGTGGGGAATTATACCAAAATAGGAACCATATAATTGAACCATAGGGATACGTAAAGAGGAAAACTATTTTGCGCACAATAAAAGAAACCTAAGAATGGGGGTCACAAACAGTAAAAGGCTTTCTTTTTTCTTTTATGTTTTTTTAAGTAAGGGTTTTCTACATTATTTCATCCTGCTTGATGGGATTCCTAGGTATTTGCATGTTGATGAAGAACTACACAAATGAAGTTAGTACAGTTAAAATGCAGCTTGTGTCTGTGTTAGGAGCAGGCACTTGCAGTGTACACTATAGAAACCCCATCATTAAGTAATAAAGGTTAAGTTGGACAAAATGAAGCAACCTGCAAGCTGCCAAATGAGTCACTCCTTTCATGTTTAGGGTAAGGGGAGGGTCACTTCAAAGGAAAGATTGACATTTTAATTTTTAACATTAAAAGAAGAATTAAAGTAGTGGATATGATTTGATTATTGTACTTCATTAGATTTCATTTCTAGAGTAAGGCATTATTCTTAACGTGCAGTTTAAGGTTCAGGCATGCGTTCTGGCTCATAGTGATCAGAAGTAATTTTTATTAGTGGGGAAGTAGCATGCTTGCATCACATAGAGTGAAATTGGTATACATTTACCTATGTTGCGCCAGTTTTGTGTTGCAGTTTACCAATTCAATATAGCCCTGCATTTAAAATTCCTTTAAGATTCTGTGGATTTTATTTTTATTAAGAATATAGATATAAAGTACT
This sequence comes from Melopsittacus undulatus, assembly GCF_012275295.1. Taxonomy (NCBI): domain Eukaryota; kingdom Metazoa; phylum Chordata; class Aves; order Psittaciformes; family Psittaculidae; genus Melopsittacus; species Melopsittacus undulatus. The sequence continues at coordinate 27,268,318 of NC_047557.1, read as the reverse complement.
GTAGTTAACAATTAGGCCTTGAAATACCTTTTTAGGATCTGTTAAGAATAAGATTGATATTGTGTTGTGTGTAACCTGCACAATGTGGAAAGCTGATATAGCTGTGCAAAATACTTGCCTCTGTGCTGTCAGTGTGATGTGCTTTTTGCATGGTTATATACTAGTGATTTTATCAGAATCTCTAAAAATGAGTTACATGGTAAGACCCGTTAAAGGCTGCATAAATGTTAGTTGGCACGTAAAGACAATAGTAGAAGTTGATTACATGATTGCTCTATTTGTGTTTATTCCCACTCAACATATTCTACACTTTCTTTTTGTTCAAAGCATGATCTTAAAGAGATGTTTAAGTTGATGGATGTAATTAATGCAGGGTATCTACACTGTATCGGCGCATGTTGGTGGCCCTTTGTGATGTAGTTAAATGCACAAGGGTGCAAGTTTAAAGCTACGGAGTGAAAGTTGGTTTGGATCCTCTTCATTTCATTTGTTTAGCTTTTCTGTTGTGTTTTTTTTTTTTTTCTCTACTTACATGTATTCCTGTGAATAAATCCTTGTTAAGTTAACCCTTTACTTTTCCTTCCATGTGTATTTTCTTATGTACTGTGAATGTGAAATCCTAACTGGTACACTTGATCTTGTGTCCATCTGAAAGTGGCAAGTCATTAATAATTTTGATTGCCTAAAGAGTATCCCATGATGATAAAGGAAAATGGAGAGATTTTTAACTCTGCTGGTCAGAGGTGAAGCCACACCTTTCCATTTTTCAAGTGCTGCATAATTAATCTGCAAAACAAAATTAAGCCATAACAGCCTTTTTGTAGATTTAGTTTCTCACCTTTGCATTGCAAAATGGATACTGGATAACAGTTTGGGGGGGTTTTGTTTGGTTGTGTTTTGTTGGGGTTTGTTTCTGGTTTTCTTTTTCCTTTAGAACTTGCTCTTTGCATGGTTCTGTTCTTTGACTGTTGAATGATTTAGCCATTGCACTGCAGTTGGAGCTGTGCGAGTGTGAACTTATAAATTATGTTTAAAGAGGTTTGATTTTTTTTTTCTTTAAATGCATGGTAGCATGCATGTTTTAAATGCCCCCCACTTCCCTTCCCTGGGTTTTTGTTGGCTTTGCAAGTTTTTAATGGGTTATGCCTGAAGAAGAATTTGAACATGTACTATATGAAGTACCTTCAGTAATGCTAGTACATAATATTTATTTGATTTGGTCAAAATTGCATGTGATAACTTGCTTTCAAATGGCATTGCTTTGGTCACAAGATAAAATTCCTTCTTAACTAATAACTCTGAAGTTAATTAGTAATAGTCACTAAAAACACTTTGAAACCAAATTCTGAAAGGAAAAAAAAAACAAACACATACCCCAAATCTTTAATATGTAGCAAGGTGGGATATTATTTTGGACCCAAACTTGTTTTAATTTTGAGTGTGTTTGAACATTAAGGAAGACTTTCAGAGAAATTACATTTAAAAGTCTGTAGAATAGAAAATGTGCTGAAATAATACTGTAGCATAACAGCTAGAATCTGAGTTTAACTAAACTTCTTGAATTTCAGAAAGCCCCTTTAACCAAATAAAACCACCCCACCTCACCTTGGATTAGCTTAGGATGCCACTTTTTGTACATACATATTTTAATAGGCCTTTATACAGATGTGAACTGATCTGGTATAACAGCAAGGAAAATAAGGCAGAAATAAACAGTACTGACAAAAATAGTCTTTTGTATCAGTAAGTTCTGTCATGGTATATTTTAAAGCAAATAAACCATATTCCTAACACATCGTATAGCACAGAGATTTGCAGAAGCCATTTAGAGTATAATGTGAGGTAAGAAAAGTTCTGAATCAGCATTAACATTTATAATACAATTATTGCATCATGGGATATAAAAAAAGCATCTTAATTCTTGTGGTGTAGTCTTGACAGTTCTTGAATGTTGACTGAATGTTTCTACTGGTAGAATTGTGAGTTTGTCTTTGTTACATTCCAGTGTTTCTGCCTCTCGGCATGCTAAAAGCACGGCTTACTTCATTTGCTCCTTACACACTGAATAAAGTGCTGTTAGTGTGCTAAACTACAGAAATAGCCGCTGCTAAGTAATGGTGTAGATTTTCTACTTGAATATTTCTGTTGTAGGAACCTCAGGAGGTCAGTGTTTACTGTTTTTATATATGCCTTTTTCCTGTTTTAAGTTTCCCTTTTGAAGGATTCTGAGAGTGAACAAAAGCTGCTGATCAACCTAAGTTGGTAACAGAAAGTGTGTTGAAAATCCTTACAAATGCATCTTTTTGGCAGTTCTAAATTGCTGTTGAATTAGTTTTAAGTGAAGTTCAATACTAAATTTTGTTTTCATTAAACATTCAGGAAACAACTTGTTTCATTTAGGGGAGAAATATCAGAATAGTTCATTATTTTAGCCAGTGCAAGCAAAAGTAATAAATTTTATAATTTTTTTCCAAAGCTTGATTATTTTCTAAGTCAATGAATATGTATATATTTAAATTGTAATAAGATAATTCTTATGTTTTAGTTTATTGCTCCTTAAAACTTGTACTCAAAAGATAACTTTTAGAAGAATGGGTTTAAAGTTTATAATCATTATAATTTTTAAAAGTTCTGAAGTAGCATAAATTTTGTAACAATATGGATACACACTGTGATTTTTTTTTGTTGTTGTTAGGACATTTATGTTAGCATCAATCTTAATTACTTAAACTGCATATATTGTATAATAGTGAAATGTATATTTTAAAGCTTCAAGTGGCTTTCCTCAAGTGAAACTCATTGCTACTTAGAAATACTCAAATACTAGCTTTATCTCAGGTGAATACTCTTGTACCCTTTTTATTTTTATTTTTTCTTAGAACACATGCTAACAAAAATGTGTCTTAATTATATCAGTTTATGTATTTCATTCAGACAGCTCCTCTGTCTTAAACTTAATCTAAATTAACCTTTTACTGGGGACAATAATGACTTTTGCTTAACCTATTTTATTCATATTGAATGTATTAGCAGATAAGGTGCAAAACCATTCTTCCCCTGAGGAGAATGCATCCATATTCAAAAAACTGAAGTATTTATTGCAAAATGCTTTAAATGCAACATTATAGTGGAAATAATTTGTTTCTGATTTTATCAAGGGAAGAAGTTGCAACTTAACACTAACTGCTTCAATACTGTCTTTTTCATGGGGATGATAGATGCATAAAGCTTCTATATAGGGTCTAAAGAGTAAATTTTTATCTTAGATAAAGGTTAAGCTTTACAGTGAAATGGCAAAACATTCTGCAGTTATCTCAGATGCTGGTGTAGTTTGCATACATATTTGTTATATATTACATAAGTATTTCCAGTAACCTCATCTTGGCTAAATAAAGCTTGATCAGTAGCTGTGTGTTTCACTCACCTATGCACTCTCCAGAATGACTTGCATCCATCAGTCTTCTAGGTATTCTTCTCTAATAGAAATTTTGTGATGCAAGCTGATGCTTGCTTTTTGCACTTAATGGTTGGAGCAAGCCAGCTGTAGATTATTTCAAATGGGACAGTGAGGGGAGTGCTCTTGCTGCTCACCCTGTGGAGTATACTCTGCTAGAATAACCATGATGCTTACTTGAATGTACTTACATGAGGGAAGTTTAAAATGGCTCTACAAGATGTATTGTTGTGTGGTGTTACAGTATATTTAAAAATAAGCCGAATCCACATCTCAAAGAATTCAGCACTTACAGTACAGTATCATTTTTCTATAAGCTGCTTCTGTTGTGCTACTTCTTGTTTGCCTTGGGGATCTATTTCCTTATTTTGGGTGAGCAACAAAATTGAGAAGGCCTGGGTGTTTTTTGTGAGAAGAGTGATTAGAAAAAAAAAACAACACATTGCTATGAGCATGTTCATTCTGTTGTTGAAACCTCTAGTGTAATCTTTTTTTCATGGGGATAGGTAGTTATGTTGTGCATTGTCTGACTTACTAATACTAGACACGTCTAAAATTTCTAATTGGATGCAGTATACAAAATAGTTTAAAACTAAAGGTGACTGGATCTTTCTGCTGACAACTTAGGTTGTATGAGTTTTGCTTGAAAGCTTTAAATCTGATGTGTCTGTATCTGCCACAATGTTGGAATGTTTCCTTCAAACATATCCTGCAACCTCTCAAACTGAACTAAATTTGAGTGATATTTCTTGAAGTCTGCCTATGTGCTAACAGAACTTCATTTTAAATAGAATATGGTTTTAATTTTTGATAAGCTGCTGAATTTTAAAGAGTTTTTGGGGCCACCAAATATTTTGGATCATGCAGAGAATATATATTGTACTGTAGTAATTTTGTATTTACATTTGTATGATGTGACATAATAGATGTGAATGTTAATCACTGCTTGACTATGTTAATAAAGTTGTTTAAATATAGATGTTGCATTCTAATTTTTAATGAGAGATTTAAGTTTTCATATGAAATTCATGTTTTGCCTGACCCAGTAGTGCACTCTTATGGTTCACGCATGCAAGTTCTGGAGTCTCTTGCATTAGGATTTCTATTTGACCTAAAAAAAAACTGTCTTTGGATAAGTTAAGGAAGTCAGTTCAGTTTAAATGTTTTATGCTGGCAAATCAATGTATAAATAGGAGTGTTGGGTGATAACTGCTAGCTGCTTTATTATTGAGAAATGCTGTATTGACTGTATTTTTGTTTCAAACAGCTGATGTTTGCCAAGTCTGACAAAATTGGAGGGGGTGAGAGGGGAAGGGAGTTATTGTTTGTGCTATCAATAATGTGAATAAAAAAGGGAGCTAACTGGAAATAAACTAAAATTATTCAAGACTTTGTACCAAAACTTGAAGTGGTCTTAGTCTGATTTTATCTAGCTTTTATGGGACTGTGATAATACAAACTATTTAAGGATCTGTCCTTCATTTATATAACTTTATGATACAGGAGTCTCTAAAATGGAAGTATGAAACTAACAGTAGTAGCTGTCTGGACAAAATCCACCCATGTTGATTTGAACATTTTATGTTCAATTCCAATATTTAGCAGTTGGTCAGTAGCACATAGACAATTTAGACAATTGCAAGTGTCTAGCCCAGCTTCCATAGTGTAATTATTCATTAAAATGCATCTTTATAATTACATATTAATAAAATTTATAGTAAAGATTAATTGCTGCATAATCAGCTGAAACTCTACTTAATGAAGGACTTTGATTTCTGCCTCTGGAAGGGGGAGAAGGCTGTGTGATATCTGTTAATAGCAGTGAAGGTGTGTAGAGACCAAGTTGATTAGCAGGAGAGCTCCTTGGCTGAGTGTACCAATGGCTGTGTGGGAGGGCATGGGGTTACATTTTATTTTCCTTCTGCTAGCCCTCACCAGTCCTGTGGGATACTGAGGATAGAACATCTTGCTGTCCAATGTTTTTTTCAAGTTTCCAGCTATCAGGTTATGGACTGATTTTAAGCTATGGCCTCTAATTTTGAGTCTGAGGTTAATTCCTACCTGTATATACAAACAAGAGATGAGTAGAATAAATATGAGCATCTTGAATAAATGAAATGAATGTTAGTGACTAAGTTTCTGGTCAAATTGCAACAGTGCAAAGGTCTGTACTTTCAAAATGGGTCATGCTATTTCTTTAATTAAAAATATACATCTAATTTAAAGACAAAAAAGTATTTCAGTAGGAATATTGTGTAAAATACTGCATATATGTCAAGAGTAGATTTTAGTAGCTTCTGTTATCCCAGAATGACTTGCAATGAAATATACTGTTATATAAATAAGTGTATTTCTTTCAGAGGTATTTACCCTTGTTTTGTATATATGCAGTGTATACCATCAAAACCTCCCAAAAGACGCCCAAATGTTAGTAACGGCAGGCTTAAAATGACATTGTTTCCAATACTCAGTCCAGTCCACTTGTGAAGGAAAGCGTGGTGTGTGAGGCATGACTCCAGTTGTGGTGCAACTAAAGACATTCATTGATTGAGCTTACAGGCTTTTATAGTACTCTGCCTAGTAGTTAGTAGTGGTTAGCTCCTCCAGTACTTTTCCATCACGAAACAATGTTCCTTTTCCATGCACACACCATGTGCATCTCCAGCCAATGACCTTACTGATCACGTGCCCTTTCAGCCAATCCCATTACTGTCCATGCATCTTTGCTTAAGCAACTTTTTTCAACCAGATATATGAACATGTTTCTCTGCTACCACTTCTTCCTACATTGTTACTTCCCATTCTCCTTGAACACCCACTATTTGTCCCCTTGGCCCACATTTCCCCCTTTTTTGTTTGTTAAGCTTTGCAAAGTGAGCACAGTATGTGTTTGTGGGAGCATCACTTGATTTATGCTTTGATTTATAAGCTGCTGGATACAAAAAAACATGGCAGACAGATCATAATCAATAATGCTATAAGCCCTGTTACAACAAAGCCAGCTATGTGTCTAAACCAAGGACCAAAACCTCTCCAACCAAGAAAACGGTCCAAAAGGGTCCCACCCTTGGTTTTGTTGCAGATTCCCAGATAGTTCCTTCAAATCCTGAATGCGTTTGTGTGTTGACTCGGAGTGATCACTCAGATTCATGCAGCACGTTCCATCGAAGTCCTCACACCCATGCCTATGTACTGAAAGCAAAAACTCAGTCTCTGCCCTATTTTGTTTTGCCTGATCAAGGCAGCCAGCACTTCGGCTTCGGTTCTTTGCAAATCAGTAACAAGCCTCCAGATGACATGGAGGAAAAGCAAAGCAAAGCGATGATGTCCAGGGTCCAAAAACAAGGTTTCACCAATGTGTTGGCCAGATACACTGGGAGTCTTGGGAACCTGGAGATAGATGCTGTTACTTCCATAGACACAGTCCTTGGCTTTCTTTATCCCCTTCTCTGCTTAAGGAATCTTAAATCACACAAGAGCCAGCTTCTTGACATTAGCCTTTGAGAACAGAAGATTCAAATGCAATATTTATTGTATTATTATTACTTACAGTAAGTAGTTACTTGTGCTAACCTTCCCCCCTTTTTTTTTTTTTTTTTGTGGTGAGGATGATGAAACCTGCTTTAGATGACCCTGCCTGAGCAGGGCATTTGGACTAGATCATATCTCATGCCAACCAAAAGCTATTTAGCCTGCCCTTCCCTCCTGGACAGCGCTCTTATAACAGAGGAGGCCATCCCTCACATCAAGGTCCATCATGGCATGTGTCCCCACTGCACAATGCTTGCTGGGTTGCAGCCAACAGTGGAGCAAAAATGTTCTTGGTAGCAAATACAGAGGCCAACCCAGCCTTGCCCTTGACTTACGGCAGGAGGCATTTGGCCAACTTCAGTCCTTGCACCTCGTCAATGTAGGGTTTCATGGGCCTCACCCGGTAACACATTACTATGACAAAGCCCATACAGATTTATGTCAGCAGTATAACTATTACAGGGTGCAGCAGCGTGTTGAAGATGCTGGTGGCAGTGAGGAACCAGCCAAGGAAAGAATTTCACACCAGTGGGGTTCTCCCACCCTCCTCATTGGTTCCATTACCTGCTTTATCACACTAGTATCATATTAGAATCTTTCTAGCTTCTGCCTTAGCATTTTCTTGCAGCTGCTGCAAATTTGTATGCTCTAACATCTCCTTTACAAGTGACAAATCCATACAATACAACATGTAGTTTCTTATTAGTGACTGGCTAGTGAATACAGGTGGGTTTATACACAAAATCACAGCCTCTAATAATAACTATATTGCAGGCGTATTCAAGTCATTACTTTTCAACTGCCCCCAGTGATGTTTTGCAAATCATACCTTTTTCTCTTCCCCTGTCTCATTCCAGTCAGGGTCTTCAAGGTCAGCTCCTGCAGCTGAGTCACTGGGTTCTTTAACTTGTTGGTCCAGCTCATGGTATGGCTTGACAAACTTTGCAGGCGGCCATCACGGACCTATAGGTGGCAGGACACAAGCATACCCCCTCCCCCAGGTTATCAGTTCTACTGGCCCTTCCCATTTCTAGAGGCCCAAAGGAGCACAATACCACAATTGCTTTTAAGCCACAAGGATTTACACCCATGGCAAATGATGGCTGAACTGTTGACTTACAGCCAGGGCAAGACCTGACAATCTGCTTTGCTTGAGAAGAAGACAGGTTAAAGTGTTTCTTTTTGCTTTGCTTGAGAAGAAGACAGGTTAAAGTGTTTCTTTAAAGCAGGGGCATTCTGATGAAAAAGGAATTTGAAGTAGTTGCAGAAGTAAACTGCACAGTGTTAACTGTCAAGGAGTTTCCTATGTTACTATCCACAGTTAAAGCACCAGGCAGGTTGGAATGTGACCTAATATGACCAATAAAAACAGAACAATTAATGCAGCAGCCAATGCAGAAGCCCTACAAGCCTCTGCTCCGACATCTCAACATGCCTCAACCAACTCGGCAATACCTGAACATTTTTCCTCTGACTGCGGCTAACACAGCCCCACAATCCCCACCTGCACCCTCATATGCTAGCTGAAATAAAAGTGCAGAAGCAGCCCCATGACCATCAATCTGCCTTTGTATAGCATTGTCCAGTCAGTCTATAAAAGATACATAGGGTCCCTCTGCAAACACGCACAAAAGTAGTAGTCTCCCCGCAGCTTCAATCCAGGCACTTGCCTCCAGGCCCAAACAGCCACACAGGTGGGCAGCTGGAACACCAGAGGGTTTAGATCTGAGCTATGAAGCCAAACAGAAATCACATCATTCACATTTCTCTACTACCCCTTTTTCCTATATTGTTACTTCCCATAGTCCTTGAACACACATTACAGAATCACAGAATCCCAAGGATTGGAAGTGATCTCGAAAGATCATCTAGTCCAACCCCCCTGCAAGAGCAGGGTAACCTAGAGTACATCACACAGGAACTTGTCCAGGCAGGCCTTGAATATCTCCAATGTAGGAGACTCCACAACCCCCCTGGGCAACCTGTTCCAGTGCTCTGTCACTCTTACAGTAAAGAAGTTCTTCCTGATGTTAATGTGGAACCTCCTATGCTCCAGTTTACACCCATTGCCCCTTGTCCTGTCACTGGATATCACTGAAAAAAAAAGCCTAGCTCCATCATCCTGACATCCACCCTTTACATATTTGTAAACACTGATGAGGTCACCCCTCAGTCTCCTCTTCTCCAAGCTAAAGAGACCCAGCTCCCTCAGCCGCTCCTCATAAGGGAGGTGTTCCACTCCCTTCATCATCTTTGTGGCTCTGTGCTGGACTCTTTCAAGCAATTCCCTGTCCTTCTTGAACTGAGGGGCCCAGAACTGGATGCAATATTCCAGATGCAGCCTCACCAAGGCAGAGTAGAGGGGGACAAGAACCTCTCTTGCCCTACTAACCACAACCTTTCTAATGCACCCTAGGATGCCGTTTGCCTTCTTGGCCACAAGGGCACATTGCTGCCTCATGGTTATCCTCCTGTCCACGAGGACCCCCAGGTCCCTTTCCCCTTCACTCCTTTCCAGCAGGTCAACCCCCAACCTGTACTGGTACATGGGGTTGTTCTTCCCCACATGCAAGACTCTACACTTGCCCTTGTTGAATTTCATCGAGTTTCTCCCCACCCAACTCTCCAGCCTGTCCAGGTATCGCTGAATGGCAACACAGCCTTCTGGTGTGTCAGCCACTCCTGCCAGTTTAGTGTCATCAGTGAACTTGCTGAGGGTGCATTCGGTTCCCTCATCCAGGTCACTGATGAAAATATTAAACAGCACTGGTCCCAGCACCGACCCCTGAGGGACTCCACTGGTCACAGACCTCCAGCTAGATTCTGCCCCATTGACCACAACTCTCTGCCTTCTTCCTTTCAACCAGTTCTTGATCCACCTCACTACCTGGTCATCAAGCCCACACTTCCTTAGCTTATCTATGAGGATGCTGTGGGAGACAGTATCAAATGCCTTACTGAAATCAAGAAGAACCACATCTACCGCTCTACCATCATCCCTCCACCTAGTCACTTCCTCATAGAAGGCTGTAAGGTTGGTCAAACATGACTTTCCCCTGGTAAAACCACGTTGGCTGTTCTTAATGACCCCCTTATCCTTGATATGCCTATAGATGGAGTCAAGAGTAAGTTGTTCCATCACCTTTCCAGGACGGAGGTAAGGCTGACCGGTCTATAATTATGCGGGTCCTCCTTCTTGCCCTTCTTATAGACTGGTGTGACATTTGCCATCCTCCAATCCTCAGGCACCTCTCCCGTTTCCCACGAGTTACCAAAGATTATGGAGAGTGGCCTAGCAATGACCTCCTCCAGCTCCCTCAGCACCTGTGGGTGCATTCCATCAGGACCCATCGATTTATAGATGTCCACATTGCATAGCTGATCCCTAACCCAATCCTCATCTACCAAAGCAAACTCCTCCTTTGTCCTGACTCCTTCTGGGGCTACAGGAATCTGGGGCCCCTGGGGAGAGTCTGCAGGAGTAAAGACAGAGGCAAAGAAGGCATTCAGCACTTCTGCCTTCTTTATACCCTCTGTCTCCAGGGCACCCACCTTGTTCAGCAGTGGGCCTATATTGCCTCTTGTGTTAGTTTTATTTGCTATGTATTTGAATAAGCCCTTTCTATTGTCCTTAACCCAACTAGCAAGATTAAGTTCCAAGGAGGCCTTAGCTGTCCTAATTGCCTCCCTACATCCTCTAACAGCTGTCCTATATTCCTCCCAAGTGGCCAGCCCCTCCTTCCATTATCCATAGATTCTCTTTTTCCACTTGAGTTTGCCCAGCAGCTCCTTGTTTAACCACGCTGGTCTCCTAGCTCCCTTACTGGATTTCCTACCCATTGAGACATACTTCGGCCCCTTGGCCCACAAGAAAGCAGATGCAATTATGCTGCACATACATGTAAGTGCAAGGCCTGCACCTGGGTCAGGACTATCCCAGGCACAGCTACAGGTTGGGCAGAGAAGAGATTCAGAGCAGCCCTGCAAAGAAGGACTTGGGGGTGTTGGTTAATGAGAAAATGAACATGAGTCAGCTGCAGTGTGCGCTCGCAGCCCAGAAAGCCAACCGTGTTCTGGGCTGCATCAAAAGGAGCATGACCAGCAGGTCGAAGGAGGTGATCCTGCCCCTCTACTCTGCTCTCATGAGACCTCACTTGGAGTATTGTGTGCAGTTCTGGTGTCCTCAACATAAAAAGGACATGGAACTGTTGGAACAAGTCCAGAGGAGGGCCATGAGGATGATCAGGGGACTGGAGCACCTCCCATATGAAGACAGGCTGAGAAAGTTGGGGCTGTTCAGCCTGCAGAAGAGAAGGCTGCATGGAGACCTCATAGCAGCCTTCCAGTATCTGAAGGGGGCCTATAGGGATGCTGGGGAGGGACTATTCATTAGGGACTGTAGTGATAGGACAAGGGGTAATGGGTTGAAACTTAAACAGGGGAACTTCAGGTGGGATGCAAGGAAGAAATTCTTTACTGTTAGGGTGATGAGGCACTGGAATGGGTTGCCCAGGGAAGTTGTGAATGCTCCATCCCTGGCAGTGTTCAAGGACCAGGTTGGACAGAGCCTTGGGTGGCATGATTTAGTGTGAGGTGTCCCTGCCCATGGCAGGGGGGTTGGAAGTAGATGATGTTAAGGTCCTTTCCAACCCTAAATATTCTATGATTCTATGAAGTGATGGCATATGTGGAATTCTTTTTGAAACACAGTTTTTAAGGTGGGGCCTGTGACACCAATTCTTTTTTGCCGGACTTTCATTTGAATTAGAAAAGTGAAAATTAAGGTATTTATTTTGTATCTTCAGGTATAAATCATTTTTATTGAACCTTAATTTATATCTAAAATATGGAAGTAAAACATATCAAATACAACATTTTATGCTGACAGTTTTACCCAGTTTAACTTTTCTTATTGCCTCTTGGTAAAACAGATAGTCATAAATTTCCTTTATTAAACATACAAGAGAACTTAAAGTCTTTCCATGTGTTAACAGCATAGAAGTTAATTCAGATGTGTAACTACTGCAGTATTACTATAATTGATATAAATATTTTTACATTTTCTGTGATTTCTCTCTGCACCCCCTGTGCTTAACCCAAATGCCAAATAGAATTTTGTTTCTCTGGTAAAGCACTGTGTGCAATGAGAAATGATGTTAAATTTGCCAGTCCTTTTAACTTGAAATGACTGTCAAGGAATGCACTTAGGTGTATAGCATATGTAATCCGCAGTTTTCTTGGGATATCTTTCAGCTTTACATTCACATTGATTTGGTTAGGGGTGGCTTGTAGGTATAGAAACTGAAGGATTCCATAGTTTGAAAAACAACATAGTGAATGAGACCATAAAAAAGATGGATGGCTTTCGACACTAACAACAGCAACAAAAAAAAAAGCAAATTGTTTTAAAACTAAATTCTGAGGTGATATTTTTCTTCCCATGATTGCATCTTGACCCAAAGCATCTTTCAGTGTCTTCCTTTAACTTTGTCATTATCTCAAAAGGAAATTTTGAGTCCTCTTACATGCTGGTGGGGTTTTTTCTCCTTAACACATTGATAGTCATTGTCTTACATATATATTTCTCATTCTGAAATGTACATGCTCAAATAAATATCTTGGAACCACATCCCAAGTAACCCTAGGCATGTATATACATGCACATTTTCCTTCTAGCAGTAGAAATACTTTGGAAGAACAGATTAATCGCATGAAAAAGTAAGAATTCAAGTATTCATTTTCTTTAATTCTTTACAGACCTTAGCATAAGTGAGTAAGATAGTTGCATCCTCTTCTCCTGTATTGTCCAATAGGAAGATTTACCTAATTTTATTTTTGCTTATTCCCATTCTCCTTATTGAAGGCCTTAAGCAACAAAACTGTTGTCACCTTTGGGCCAAAATGAGGTGGAAGCTAGCTGGAACCTCAGACCAAAGCTCTTGTTTGTTGCAAGCACTCATCTGTCTGTTTCTCAGTCCATAAAATGGCAGTGATTAACAGGGTGTTGTTGGGCAAAGAATTGCCTAATGTAACAACTTAAAATTTAGTTTGTCTGATTAAGAACCATAGGGAGGTTTCTACTTTCTTTTTTTCTTTCTTTTTCTCTCCAAAAGAACCCTGAATATCAACATCTTAATTTCAAATTTGGCATAAATAACAAGATGTTAATCAATGCGTGTGAAGACAGGAAGCCCTCTCTATTGCTACTAATAGAAGTTTGCATATCTTCGTAAGCACTTAGGCTTTAAGACTTTTATCAAGGTGATAAGGACACTATGAAGTTCACCTCTTTCTTCCAGCCACTCAAGCTGGTGGCTGCCATTAGTAAGCACTACCTAATGTATCAATTGGATGCTGTGAAAAATCAAAGGTAAGAATTATATATATTATAGCATGACTTCTGCCCGAATGCAAACCATTCACTGCCCATCCTGTTCATACTGCCATTCTGGTTTTTAATATGCAATCCTAATTAAGTACCTATATAATCAAATAATTTCAAACAGCTGCTTCTTGCCTGAGCAGCTAAATAAATCTGTGCAGACTAATACCTCTTTTTTGTTACTTCATTTACTATCTTTCAGAAATTTATTCTCAAACTTTTGCACTTCTTCATTAGTATAGTAATAATTATAAGTTGTATTTGGTTTAATTAAGAACACAAGTGCCATTTATTCCACTCTACTGTACTCAGTATAGTGTTTCTGTAGTAATGCGACTTCTGAATATATTAGAAATCTCCCATGATTTTTCTCACAGGCCTGGAGTGTGACTAGCAAAAGTCAAAATGCAATCTACAGCCATTAAAGTATTCCAGTTTGTAGTTACTAATGTTCACCAATGCTTTTTAATCCTTCCATATGACTGAAGGCTAATTTGATGAAACATACTTTTAGAAGCAACACAGAAGAAAAGCAATAAAGACAGAGTATTGCCTCCAAGTGACTCATTGTGAAACAATCCTGCTGGGTTCATAATTTAAGTAATTGAAGTAATGAATGGGATGCAATCAAGCTTGGTGACTAGATCAGTAGAATTGTGCATTTAAATATATAGTGAGTCAGATAAAGCAGCCTAATGGCATACATCGTTCCAGAGATTTTGAAAATTGTCATTAAAAATTGCTGTCAATCTTTAACAGAAGTCATCACTAACTTTGAAAGAACTTTGATGAGGTATTGCACCAAGTTGAAAAAAAAAATCAGTTGATCTCTTACTGTAATAAATATGGCTAACTGTAACTCTGTGTACAAGTATTTGTGCTTATCTAAAACTCCGAGAAGACTTTAGAAACATCCATCCTACGCAGAAGGGTAATGTAGTCCATAACCTCAACAGTGTTGTCTTGCCAGACAATTTGAGCTTTTACATATACTTAAAAAGTGTGCTTAGCCTGCCGTAAGATTGTGATGGAGAATTGCCAGTACCTTTGAATAAATATCTCAAGTTAGCTGTATTTACTGCTAATTTCAACATCTCTTTCTCCTACTCAAATATATTTTCCCCCGAAACTACTATAGCTTCAACTTCTATTTATAGGAGGCCATGATATTTTTTGTGCAAAAAGGCTGCAATAAATGTCCAGTCATGAAGGTAACATGTAGGTCATGAGCACGTAAATTATTAAACTTCTGGGTAATGTCTGCATGTGTTCGCGTACAATTGCTTGGTTAGAGCATAATGCTTTTTAAAATATGTTTTAAATCCTAAAAAGTAACCTGACTACATACCAAAGTTAAACAACTCTTGAAAGGGACTTTGCTAACAATTCACTATCTTCCTTTTCCTCATCCCCATTGATAAAAAACTGGATTTTTTAATTTTCTTTTGGTGCTCATAATCTTCAGAACATACCTCAGTTGGCAGTAAAAATTCCTGTTTACCAATCAAGCTTCTTTGGGTGGTTAGTTTAACAAGGACAATAAAGAAAGAAAATGCATTTTCCAAGACATTCTCAGTCTGATATATGAAATACATATATGGTGTATAAAATGGCCCCACCTCCATTTGCTTCTTTAGGTTCTCTTTAAAAAGAAAGTGCAATGTTAAATTATCTATCTTATTTGAATCAGTTTCTTACCCAAGTTTAATTAATTAAAAGCTTTAAATATCAACTGGCTTTTTGGCAGTTCATTATAACATTAAGTAATGTCATTATCTAAATTATTTTTGGCAACTATTTGGATTCTTTATTCTTCTGTTCATCTTGAAATATTTAATGTATTTAGTTGTAGGCTCATGCATCAAGTGCTTTACTAATAAGCATCATATTTTTCCAGTTAAGTAACAAAGTGTATATAATACCACATCTCAGATGATCTACACCCTTTAAAAGAACTTAACTTTTAAATAACACCCTTTTGAAGACTGTTGAAAATAAGTTAATATTAACACTTATAAAACCAGAAGCTGGAAACATGGGAGGATGGGTAAATTGAGGAATCAGGAATATTCTTCTGAAAGGGAAACTCTGAGCTGAATAACTCCTTTCATATGTATGCAACCCAGACAATTGGCATAATTTAAAAAAAAATAGGATAATATGTGTGAAATATAATTGTTAACCTGTATGGCCAAAAAGTATCTTAAGTTCTTCAAACCCTTCCTGTGAGGTTTGTTGTTGTGGTTCTTCACCTACAATCATGTAGATGATAAAAATAGGAGAGGAATTGCTTTTTCTTAACTCTCCACTGAAAAAAAATCAGTAATCCAGAAAAATACATGGATCTTTCATGAACACTGCTGAAAATATTCTATGGTAATGCTCATTCTCTTACACAGGATTAACTGTGAAGTTATGGCTATCAAAATACTGTTCCTTTCTGTCCACCCCATTGCATCAGGAGAACAAGGGAATAATTGTACTGAGACAGTCTACCTAACCCAGTATCCTGTCCTTGGCAGCCAAAACCCAAGAAAGAGGATAAGCTTAAAGTATATAAATGATACTACTGCAAAGTATTCTCAACAGGCTTCACTAACTTGCAGACCAAGGGGCTTCCAGAATGAGTGATATTCCGTTGATTTTGTATTTAGTGATCCTTTAAGAATTCCTAGGGAAGCATAGAAAATTTGTCCAGTTTCCCCTTTGCTCTAGCTTGACTGAATTCTCAGCTTGGGCTTTCACTAGGAGGTATTTTTCATTTTTAACTCGCCTCCTCTAGTCTTACTTGTGAGTTCTCTACCTCATATTCTTTCTCAGTCATCTTTTTCCAGGCTGAAGAATTCTGGTTTACTTGGTGTCTGTTAGTTCCCACATCTTGGATTCTTTTTTGTTGCTTTTATCTCAGTCTTCTGAGGGGCTTGGTTTTTATTGTTGGGCCTTTTTTGTGCTGGTGGTTTTTGTTTGGTTTGTGGTTTTGGCTTGGTTTGGGGTGTTGGTTTTGGTTTGTTTTTGTTTTGGCAGGGGTGTGTTGGGGTTTTGGGGAGGGTTGTTTGGGGTTCTTGTTTGTCTGTTTGTTTTTTGCTTGGTTAAGATAAGGGGTACCAGCACTGTGCACAACATTCATGGTACAGATGCCCATACATACAGGTTTACACACTGGATGCAGTTCTCTCTTCCTTTCCTAATATGTCTAACAATTTGTTTTGAATATGACTGAGCATCAGTCTCTGCCCTTAAGTATTGTATATAACTGGTCCCATAACCTCAAGACCTCATGCGAGTATTGCTTTGAGTCTGACAGCTTCTGGCTCAATATTGACACAGCACATAAAATCACAGCTCCATGTACTTACACTGAATTTTAAATTAAAATGTGAGATACTGTGTGCTGGTATCTGTAAGAGATGTTGCTGGGTATTATGCAAGAAACATGACTAAAACTCTGTGGAAACACTGACTTGATGTTGCCATGGCATTGGCAAAGTGCACGGGCTGATTCATTCTTTATTCGTGCTCATTACATAATATCCAGCAGCACATAAAGCAAGGTAATCAGTAATCTAGGATTTTCTTACTAAGGCCAGTCTCCAAAAAAGCATGGGTTAACAGAGCTGCCCTTGGTAAGGATTTTGCAGCATATGCTACTTTGATGGGTAAGAGACAAAATTGCCATGAAGCATGTAGGACAGGAAAGTTTAAAAACAGTCCTTTGGTGCTGGTAGCGCTCATTTTATGACAGCATGTGGAGTTAAAGAGAAAGTTCACTCCTTAGTAGGTAATTCTGTTGTGGAGAATTCCAGTGTGCCTTAAGAACACAGCTACTGATCCTGATCATCATCCCTGTCAAAGTGGATTTCTATGTAACTGTACCTATGCTGCAGGATGCCTTGTTCTGCTCTATGCCTTCCTAGTGTCTTAAGAGAACAAAGACCAAAGGACATTGGTACTAAGGCAGGCAAGATTTTTCAAATCAGAAATTATAGGGTTTCAACGAGTGGGAAGGGAAGACCTTGAACACCCAGAACAGAGTATCAGCTTCTTACTTTTTGTATCTTGGATAAAGCTTTGTGCTGACAAAGCCACAATAAAGTGCTTAAGACATCCTCTTCATATCACTGCTGAAACCTGGCCCTCTGGTTTTAGTCCACAGTGAAAACCTAACTGCCATCTCGGGCAACAAATCATCCCACCAAGGTAGAACAGGATCTCTGGGGGGGGGGGGGGGGGGGGGGGGGGGCAGAAAGAGCCCAGTGGTGCCAGCTCTGCCATGAGCAGTATATTGAGGTATTGCCACTGAAAAGCAGCACGGCAGGTACAGACTGGCCACAGATGGCACTTGAGCAGCTCTGTGCTCTGGTCCAGCCATCAGCATCATCCCAATGGCTAATATATCAAGCAAATGAGGGTCTGGAAACTGAACTTCAACTGAAGAGGAATGCTTGAAGCAAAGAGTTTCTTCAGGCCCCCTGGCTTTAGGTTAAGAGTATCGTTTTTAGGAGCATGCCACAGGGACTGTAAAGCCCTGTGAGAGGAGGCAGCGGGGAGGATATGATGCAGTTTACCCACAAGGTTCCCAGTAGGAGTAGTCTGGAGGACTACCTGCTCTGAACGACCCTGGCTGGAACGGCGCTTGGCCGCTTCCAACAGCACGAACCTCTCCCTCGTGCTCTGCTGCATCCTGCGTCACTGAACACGAATTTACCACCGCTCCTTGGCCCTGCCCGCTGTAACGACGGTCTCGCTCCTGCAGGGCGCAGTGTCCTCCCTCAGCCCACAACACCCCACCCTTCTCCACGGACTGGCACTACCAGACCCCACCCACCGTCGGCCGCGCCACCACAGCGGCAGCAGCGCGCCGCCTGACTGCGCATGCGCTTGTCTGTTTGGGACCACACACACGCGCACGCACACGCCATACGCCTGCGCAGGCGACTGGGGGCCGGCGGCTGCTGTGCGCACGCGCGGGCCGGGGGTGGCGGGCCCGTGTAGAAGGCGGTGGCTGCTCCGTCACGGGAAGGGCGGTGCGCCGCGGAGGCGCCCCTTTCCTCCGTCGCGTCTCCGCGCCTGAGGCGGCCGCGGCTGGGCCGGGCTCACCGGCTGCGGGCTGATGATGGCGTACTTCGTGGAGAGCTTCTGGGTAGGGAAGCGCTGCGGGCTGTTCCGCCGCTCTGTGGGTGGAACGGGCAGGGCACGGCTCGGTTTGGTGCAGTTGGGGTCTCCGCCTGCGGGAGCAGCCTCGGCTCTTACGCCACCCCCGGGCCTGGGCCGGGGCCTTGCTGCGGGGGGCGCGGCGGGGAGCGGTGGCCGCCACGGCTCGCTTCGCCGGGTTGACCCGTTGGTGAAATGGGGTACCTGTCTGTGCTGCCGCTGACCTCGGCTGGGCAGCTCGCACGGGGGGACCGCCGCCCCCTGGCTCTGGACGGGCCCACCTCCGGTGCTCGGGGTGCGCGGGGGACGGCCGGCGGGGGCCGCGGGGAGCTGGGCAGGGGATGCTCGGGGTCTTGCCCTCACAGCAGCGCGGTGCGCGGATGTGGCTTGGACTGCGGTCCGGTCTCTCCCCGTTAAGCCTCTCGAACAATGCGGTTGTCTAGGGGAACAGCATCGACTCTAGCAACTTAACAGTGGTATCACGCAAACGCCAAGCTGCTGCTCGGAGCTCTGTGCTTTTATACCGGTGGACTTATCTGTGTCTGCGTGTCAGAAGGTACAGCCTGAATTGGAGCCAGCTACGGAAACAACAGGCGTTACAGTCTGCTTTAGAAACACAGTCTATCAATCATTTCTGCACAGATGTTTTTCCAGTCGGTAAAGATATATGGAGACAATAGAAAATATGGATTTGGAATAGTGTTAGCATTGACAGGGAATGACAACTGGTTTTCGTTGTGAGTGTATCTTGTCTGACACCTTAGGGTTCTTGTAATCATCGCGCTGTTTACAATGTTGCCATTTCTTTGCGTGTTTAAGCTTCAGCGTGTATCTCTACCAATAGGTGAAACACCAACATGGGTATTTGTTGAGCCTGAAACAAAATGGAAGCAACAGTTTCCCTTAATGCTTCAGGAAAACTAATTTCGTGAATACAATGTACTATTCTTGGCTATAAAGCATAGCTCAAGCTGGGTTTCATGTTTTGTTTGCAGCTTTGTGTTTAATTTTGACTTTCTGAGTTTTGCTTTCAACAGAATATTAAAAGCTAATGAAACAAGATATTAGATTTGCTCTCTTGGCATAGAGATCCATTTAATTTGAAGCCCCAGGGTGGGAGATCATTATTAAATTAATATATGGAAATGTTATATATTTAATAAAAATAAAATTGAAATTAACACATTTTCATTAGAAAAGTTACTATCTCATCCTAAAGATTAAAGGAGAATTGAAGGGTTTTATTCAGTTACTACAACTGAAAGACTTTTGTGTTTATTTTATGTGTTGTGGTATGTTCATTTAACCATCTGTCTGATCAGTTGTATTTTATTTTGTTAGTCAAGAGTTTTTTTAAGTCAGTGAGTTTTGTTAAGTCAGTGAAGGCAGTGGGCCATTGCCATACATTGTTTCTCTGTCGCTGTCTTCATTAATGCTGCCAGCAAATACGGGTTAGTAGACATACACATAGTTTTGCATTTTCTCTTTCTGCTCTTTTTAGTCTTTGCCTTACATCTGTGTTGTCCTAGTCTGGGACAGTGCTAGGAAAGGAGACTTGCTTCTGTTGATGCAGGTTTTTCTCCTGCCTCCAAAAATGACACAAAGTAGGACAAGAAGTGTATTTTGTGTTTATGTTGTAGTGACTACAAAGACATTAAAGGCGGTCCTAAACTTGCGAAACTTGACTTGTAATACCATGGACAGGGTTTTATTTTGTGTAGAAGCAAAATAAAAAGGAATAGGGACTGCTCCATCTTTGCCATGCGGGTTAATAGCTTTCAGGAGTAACTGAAATTTCTAAATATTTCTAAATATGATGGATTTTTGAGGTCAAAGTATTAAGTTTCTATATATATCCTCAGAACCAAGCATAAATTTCATCTTCATTCATTTGGGATTATTAGGCTTCTCCATTTCTACCAACTTTCCAGAGCAGGAATTGTTACTGCAATGCTTTGGAAGACTTGGGATACAGTATACTTTGAAATGTGGAGAGAAAGTTAATACGGAAATCAGAAGATTGCTGTTAAAATATGTTGAATGCATAATGACTAAAAAATAATGAAATCTGTAAGGAGAAAGAAAGGCAGTATTGTGTGGAACTTCAGAATAATTATCTTCTATTTCTTGATTTTTGCTTTGCCCTTCTACATAACACCAGTCAAAATATGTTTGTCACCTGTGGGATGGGATGCTTATACTTTCTATGATCTGAAAATTATTCCAAAGCATAACTAATAGTGAATAATTTGAGGTACATGGTTCCACCAATTTGCCTCTGAAATTGTGCATTGGAAATGGAAGTCTGCATCTAGAGCTCTAGGGTGTTCTCTTGATTTGATTATTTGCTGTAATTGATAAGACATCCAAACCTTGAAAGACTTAACTGATTTCTGTAGAAGAGGGGAGTGACATGTGAATGTGTATCAATTTCTTGCACACTATTTGGGCTGCTGCCTTTTAAGAACTTCACAAAAGTGCTTGTGTAAATAAAACAAGCTTTGGCTTCTTTGTTGTAATAGTTTTCAAGCTTATGAGACCTTCATCTTTTACTGTTTTTAGAAGTTTATTAATAGTTGCAATTTGTTGTCATTGTTGTTAGATGTAAGATATCTGGATGCTTTATTTACCTGGCATTTGTTGACTGCTTGTAGGAGGTCAGAAACAAGACTGTTCTCAGGATTTGTAAAGTTGAAGTACAGAGACCTATACTGTTGCTTGATTTTTTTTTTCTGTTGCTTTAAAGAGGCAGGAGCCTGCTAACAGAGCACAGCAATCCAGAGCAGTAGTTTTCAAAGTTGGTAGGATACAATTACTTTTTTGTGATATCAAAAATTGTGAACTAGTAGCACAGCCTATAAATGGCTTTGATTCTTGTGGCTGAGTTTTAGGCATTCAAGTCAGGTGGCCAAACATTCCCAACTCCTACTTAGGATGTTGTCATAAAACATTGGGTGCTTACTGCTATGTATGTGCTACATTAAAACAGTGATATAGTTTAAATGGAACACTTCCATAGATTATTTCCATTATACATATCCATGTTTTGTCACTTTGGGTACACTCATACTGGTACAGTAGACTAAAAAAAGTTTCGCTGTCATTGATTTACTGTTTTCTCGACTGATGAGGAAGTGTTGCATAAGCTTTGATGCTGTATTTAAACTGACTGGTGCAGGTGATACATTTGTTAATTGTAAGTCTGTTAAAACTATATCAAGTGAACAAAAATAGCCCCTTCTAAGGCAGTCAGTATTAACTTTCTGAGTGTTTTAAATTAATTTGATTTAACTATTGGAAATTTTATGTATAGCTGGAACTGGTCTCTGTGTAATCCTGTACTTGGTAACTCTGGTAGTCCTGGCGTATAAAAATACGTGTTTAGATTCACTTGGCGAATTCCTCTTATTTTATCTTTTTAATTGCTTATGTTACAGCTTTTGAAAATGATTGTGAGGAGGATTCCTTTCTTTTCATGAGCTTTTGTAACATGTAAAGGCTGGTGATATCCAGGGTTAATAATCTTAGTTTTGTGAACAGGCTTGCTCTCATAAGTATAAGACATATTGTGTTATGCACTTACATGATATAAGTGGCACTGAGACTTGTCAAGCATCCATCTGGAGTTCCATTTGTATGTTTATGAAGTACTGTTTTTCTGCTTGGCATAGAGGTGGATGTTCATTTTCTGGGAGTTGTTGTGCAATATTTATTTAGTCTCCTCCCACTGCCTGTGTGCATCTAGCATGAGTTGGCAACTCTCCATCTTTATGTTCAAAAAATACTTTTAATTATCTAGGTATAGAGGAAAATATCTGTTCTTCATATAGGTAGAGCTTTCCTGGAGCTGATATTTAATTTATTGAAGCTGGAAGAAGGAAATTGAAATTGCTGCATTCTTTTGTGTTCAAACATCTCAAAACTTCCAGTACTGAAGAAGATACTGTGTCTGTGTAAACATTAGGTGACTGCTTTTCCCATGTTTCAATACTCTAAATTTTCAGTAGCTCTTTCAGACACACAGAAATTAAAATTTACTGATACCTAGCTTTCAAAAATATAACAATATAATATTAATCACAGAAGTACTTTCGTGTGTATGGGGCTCATAAAATTAAATAACTGCCCAATTGGAATGGGTGAAGCACATGCTGTTTATTTGAAACTGCATTACATAACAGCAGTATAAAAAATGTTTTTCAGAGCATCAGAAATGAGTTTATACATCTGTCTTGGTTTCACCTGTAACTGTAATTTTTCTCCTTCCTAGTAGCTGGTGCAGTGCTGTGTTTCAGCTTTAGTCTGAGAACAATGCTGGTAACACACCAGTATTTTAGTTGTTGCTAAGCAATACTTGCCCTGATCAAAAACATTTCAGTCTCTCATGCTCTGCCAGTGAGGAGGACCATGGGAAGCTAGGAGGGAGCAGACACAGGACACCTGACCCAAACTAGCCAAAGGAGTATTCCATACCACAGCAAATCATGCCCAGTATATAAATGGGGGGTGTCACCCATAAGGCCCAAGTCGCTGCTGGTATCAGTCGGTGGGTGGGGAAATTATATTGTGCATCACTTGTGTTTATTGGTTTTTATTCCTTTCACCTTTTAGTTTTATACTTCTCCCCTTGTTATTTCCCTTATCATTATTATTAATAGTAGTGGTTTTATATTATATTTCAGTTACTGGGCTGTTCTTATCTCAACCCATAGGGTTTACATTCTTTATTTCTCCTCCCCATCCTGCCTGGAGGTGGGGGAAAGCGTGAAGGGAAGAAAGGGGTCAGCAAGTGGCTGTGTGATGCTAAGTTACTAGCTGGGCTTAAACCACAACCAACATCCCTGGAGTCAGGGGAATTCCTAGTGCTGTGTTTCTTTAGAGTGTTATTCTCTTTGGTGAATGAAAAGATGTTGACAGTACAGATGGACAAGCCATGATAAAGAGTGCATGTCTTCCTAAGTTTGTGAGGATTTGTTTTGGTTAATATTTTGAACTTCCATTTTAGAGTTGCAGGAATGAACAGTCTCTGTTGTTCTGTTGCATTAAATTCTGTGCATTAATTGTTAAAATAGGATATCTTTCAAGCTGCATAAATCTTGCAGTTGCTGAACAGTTATACCTAGTTTCAGCAAATACTGAGTCTTACCTGTATGAGGAAATTGTGCTCCCCTGCCCCACCTTAATGGATTTTCTAAAGTTATTACTTGGCATATTGGTGCAAAAGTAATTAAAGTGTAAAACTAGCTGTAGGACAACTTCTCTGGACATGACCAAAACAAGAGGTAAAGGATACAAATTTTTCTATTCTTCTGCTAAAAATTTAAGCAATTTGATTTCCCACATTCATTCTTTCCTAGGCTTTTCTATTTAGCATTTATCTAACCAGATGGGAGGTGTGTTTCTCGTATTTCACTGATATATCATGTTTGCCAAAGGCAGTTCTAAGGTTTAACAAGGATTTGGAAACTTAATTTGGAGATTTTCCAGTTTTCATTTTATGACAATTTGAAGTAAATTAGGAACCTAAATTTTTTTATCATTAAAAAGAAACCCTGTGATTAAGTTGCAGCGCTACTTCCTATAAATACTACAGTTTGAATATACATCTGCCTGTTTCCTGGAGAGAAAGTTGTGATTTGGTAGGTGATATGGTCATGTTTAAAGGGTTGAAGGAATGATTGTGCATGCTTAACCACTGCTAATACATACTCTAAAAGTATAGTTTGAAATGCCGGTAATTCACTTATTGTCAATGTTTCTTTACTTGCTGAACTTAGACAACATCAAACTTTGTCTGAACTTTTCTCACCAAACTTAAACATTCAACCAAAACAAGAATGTGTGTGAGATCTGCATGTGCCTTTTATTGCATCGTATACTTAGTTTTGCTGTGAAAACAGTATTTGCAGCTGTCCTTTTCTTGCTTCTCATGCTCTCGAGACAAGTAGTACATATCTGACCAATAATGGGAACTTTAGAATCACTTAAACAAACATTTCTCAATTATTAATACTGGCTAAAAAGACACTGCTATAATAGAGGGTATTCACTTTTTACACTATTAGGCATTAATGTTGAATGGTTTTAGTCCAAAGCAACAGAGCTGGCACTTGTATATGTTGGTAGAAACATAGGAAATATGTACTCCTGCTGGTTGCCTGGAAGTTGCTGCTTTACCAAATGTAGCCTTTAAATCATCTCTACATACAACACACTTTTTTTTTTTATTTTTTTAAGAATTTTCGAAGTCTGTTTAAGTAGCTCAGTGAAACAGAGTTCCTGTAATCTGCTTCCTGTTATGCACAAGTGATGGAAATGCTGAATTCTGACTTTACATTTGCTGACATTGTTACTTTCATTTCCATGAGGAGATCATTGCAGTCAGCTCTTAAGAAGGGAAATGGAAGGACTGTCTGCCCATGC
The DNA here is from genome assembly GCF_012275295.1 of Melopsittacus undulatus. Lineage (NCBI taxonomy): Eukaryota > Metazoa > Chordata > Aves > Psittaciformes > Psittaculidae > Melopsittacus > Melopsittacus undulatus. The sequence goes on along the minus strand of NC_047557.1, from coordinate 27,243,377 downwards.
TTTCTGTGATTTTATTTTGTATTCAAGGTTGGGCAGTAATTCCTCACTATAGGGTTATTTAAGTGAAGTGTTGTTTTTGAATTCCTGTTTCCTCTTATGACTTGCTGTCAGAGTCATCTATATTATATAGACAAAATATCTCTCTTATGGCAGTATAAAATGGGAAAACTCAACAAGAACACCAGCTTCTGAAGAGGGAGTTTTGTTAGCTTTAGGGCAAAAGGAGAAAACTGCTAATGAACTTAAGTAATTAAATTGAGCCTTGTCTGGAGAGGTGACCACTTATGTTTTGCATTCTTATGCACAATTTTACATTTGTTTTCTGTGGGGTGATAACAGGATCATGCTTAACAGTGTTTTACCTGCAAAATGACATACACAATAGCCTTTCAAGCTAACCTAGAAGTCTGTTGCATAGAGCCTCATGTTGTGTGTCACAGCAGAGGTTCCACTTTCTCCAAGATGCACTTCTAGAAGAATCTGCATCTGACTTCATTGTCTATCTGTCATAGCAGTGCTTCTGAATGGGAGTGGAAGGTCTTATCAATTCCCTCAGCCATATGCTGCATTTATTTGGTTTTGAGTGGGCTGGTACTTGGCCTTTAGTGATCACAGTTGTTACTGTTGTCACCAGGAAGGAGCAGGTAAAAGCACTTCATGAAATAAAATTGGCTAGACACACGATTTCCATGTATAGAATTTTATACAATGTGTGAGGGGAGGGGTAGTGTAGAGGAAAAACAATCAAAACACAAATAAATAGTGTTGATGGCATATGTGTATATAAAAGAATACATACGTATTTTGTAAATTGAGCTACTTTTTCTCTTAGCTGCAGCATACATCTCTGTGTTTATCCTAAATACAGAGCCTTAACTTGGGAGCTTGTTATACAAATATTTTGAGCTACTGTTCAGGGACGTAACTATTGAATGAAGGAGTTGTAGACAAGATATACAGCTTTCCTAAGAAGAAAAACGTCTGCTCTCTGCACTGAGATTTCATATTTAATTTGACATGAATATACATATGTCTCCAAATATGAGTTGAAAATAACATAATTTATAGATTTAAATCAGGTTAATCATCAGAACTCTTGAACATGTAAATTATTTAACAGTTTTGAAGTCTAGATATTTGTTCCTATAGGTAGAGCCTGATATTGGTAAGAGAAGCTACATTTGACAATATATTCACAAGTGAAAAAATGCCTTTTGCTTTTGCCAGGCTTAAACCACGTAGGCCCTCCAATCTCAGAGCCTGCTTTGGACTTGCTGCTTTGTTTAAACCTAAATATTTTTCTTACCTAGAGTCTTAGCCTCTGATAACTATTGAAAACGTATAAAAGATGTGGCTCTCAGGTGACTTTTTTAATTGAGAAAAGTATTTTTCTCCTGTTTCTCTGTTGTGCTTTCTGCTATTCAGTGTGAAGTCGGGAAGAAGAGCAGAACTGATTAATTTTTTCACTTAAATTAAGTTTCCTAGTTCATTTGCAGTAACCTTCAGTTACAGATGGGGAACAAGGTCACAATGGGAATTCATTGTTCTGACTCATTTCATTCTCCAAAGGTCTGCAAAGTTACATTTCTGACAGATTATCAGCTATCAGGAAGGCTGCAGCCAGAGGCTGGGTCATGGCTATGTTGCTCTTCCTGTATTTCTAAAGTGACAGGAAATTTATGGAGCTCCAGTATAGAGAAGTCCCCATTAAAGCTCCCATTATGAAAAGTTCAGAAGCAGTCTGTGTTCGGCATATTTTGATAGATGTGTTGATTTAGCTAGAAGAAGCACCTTAAGGCAAAGGGAAAGAACATTTCTTAAAGGAGAGTTTTATTAGTTATCTGGAAGAAGAGCCTAACACTTACTTGTAAATGTTTATCTCCAAATTTGGGTACAGTAAGAACTTTGAAGTAGTTAAATAAGAAATTTTTTTCCCAATCATTATTCTTATTGAAAATATTACTGAGGTTTTAATTACAGATTATCCTGGTGTTTTTGTAATGTGGTGGCATTCAGAATTTATGCTGAATAAATACAGGAAGATAATAAGCTACTTATTAGTGCATCAATGGTTAAAATTATTGTGGGTTTCAAACTACAAGTAAAAAGAGGTATGAATTAAACTGTTTAAACTGGTTCTTGAAAGTGTAAGACAACATTAAAAAAATCACATTTCTTACTAATTGGTTTTCTTATCCTTCTATTTTTCCAATTTACGAAAGATTTGCTCAGTAGGCAGTCCTCTTAGTTTGCTGTACTTTCATGTATTCAGTTTACTTCTGCTTGTAGTTTTGAGAGACCTTTCTTTAATTGCATTTATGCCAAACTGATCTGCATTTTGATGAACTTTTTCAGGTTAGAACTTGCTGCAGTCTTTGGAACTCTGATTTTATAGGTTTTTTTTCCTTTTGTTTGTTTGTTTTTATGTTCGCTGATGCTTGAAAGAAGTAAAGCAATTAATCCTGGTTAGTAATGTGAATCAAATTGCCTTCCGTTATCTGTTATTTGTAAATTCATGTGTCTGCATGGTGCCCTTTAAGGCAACTTGCTGTATTATTGACTGATGTATTACCTAGTGCAGTTAACACTTCACAGAAGTGTGCCTGCTACTGTGGCTCCTGCGAAGCTCTTCTGTCCACCTATGGCTGCTTCCACTTACATGAACTGGCATATCATTGCCTGCCACCTGCTCTTTGCTCCCACCTCTTCTGCTAAGCAATGCAGCTGTTTGTGTCCTCATAGTGATCTGGATCTTTGTTTTTATTTGCCTTTATTATACAGCTGTATAATTTCCCTGATCAGGTGCACCTCATGGCTGCACAAACAAATTTTTCTGGAAAAGAAAGGACAGAAATACTTTGAGGGGCATGTGACCAAATCCTCAGGCTTCTCTCACTGGAGATATAGAACTGGTGCTGTGAAAAGTCCAGGATTTTAAGAAGTATGTGAAGGTTGTTGAGTGCATCCAGAGGAGGGCAACAAAGTTGGTGAAAGGGCTGGAAGACCTGCTCTGTGGGGAATGGCTGAAGACTCTGATCTTGTCTAGTTTGCAGAAAGAAGGCTGAGGGTTAACCTCATTGCTCTTTGCTGCTTCCTGAGGAGGGCAAGTGGAGAGAGGTGCTGAGCTCTTCTCCCTGAGATCCAGTGGCAGAAGGAAGCTGTGCAAGGGGAAGTTTAGGCTGCACATTAAGGAGCATTTGTTTACCAGGAAGGTGGTCAAACAGTGGAACAGGCTTCCTAGAAAGGTGGTCAATGCCTCAATCCTGTCAGGTGTTTAATGGGCATTTGGACAATGCCCTTAACAACATGCTTTAACTTTTGGTCTGCCCTGGGGTGGTCAGGCAGTTGGACTAGATGACCATTGTAGGTTCATTCCAACTGAACTCTCCTATTCCATCTTCTTTCCCTTGTATTCTGAAGATTCACACTGTTTTCCTGAGGGCATGCTTCTGTGTCTTTCATAGCAGCTAGGTGGAGGGAAATGGGTAGCTTGAGAGGAAGATTTTTCTAGGACCAGTGCTATATGCTGTGCCATGCCTTGCCTTCCTTTAATTTTTATTGTTGGTTTCTTGCGTCCGGTGGAAGTTCACCACAGTGCCAGAGGTGATAAGATGGCTGAGTTTATCAGTGATGAGGGCAATGTGTGTGTTTTAGTGGTGAGGCACACCTTACTGGAAAATATTTAAGTTTTAAAACTAACCTCAAGAATGCACAAGGGGAAGATACTTGTGAGAAAGGTGAGATAAGGGTTTGGTGGGGGTTTGTTGTTGGGTTTTTTTGGGGTTTTTTTTTTGACCAATTTTCAAAAAACAGAAGATCATACATGAAGTGTAAAGAACTGGGTAACTGGAATATCCAGTGATCTCAAAGTATGAATATTAATTGACAGAAGATAATGAAAGATATGACAGAATGAAGAGAGAGTACAATATTTAGTATGTGTTAAATAACATGGGAAGTTAAAGAATACAAGAACTGTAGAAATCTAAAAAAGAAATGTGTTTGAATATAGCCTAGAAATATGTAGTAGAAGAGTTGTCACTAGAAGGGTAGTGGTAGCTGCTGAGATGGTTTTAGTTTGTTTTACATGTAGAGGATTGAAGGGAACTAATGGCATCTGATTAAAAGGTGAAGCATTAGAAATGATTCAGGTCATATAACTTGATCAATTATTGAAGTACATAGGTTCTGTATTTTGTTCTGGAATTGCTTTGGCATGTTGTGTTTCTTAGTTATACTTCCTTTTTATTTATCTTTAGGGGGAAAGGAACAATGGCTTTGATGTCCTCTATCACAACATGAAACATGGACATTTGTCAACAAAAGACTTAGCAGACTTTATAAGAGAAAGGTGAGCATTCATCCTTGGTGATCTTGGCTCTTCAATATGCTGGTTGTTTTTTATCTAAGTTTATAGTCATGTTTAGCAGTAACATGCAAAATACGTAAAAATCAATGAGGATTTTAAAATCTCTTACATCCTACAAGAATATCTAGGTTTATTACATTCACTTTGAACTGAACAGTGACTCTTACAGATCAATTAATAACAAGCTGCTAATTTTTCAGGTTTGAATTAAAAAATTAGTAAAAACCTAGATTTGTCATATAGGTGTCCAACACTTTATTTAAATAAATCCCAATTTTTCTTCATGTTTGGAAGTAAAGATGTAATTCGAAGTAGCAAACTTTATCAGGCTTTTTAGCAGTTTTTGACTGTAGATGTAAAATAAAGGTATTAGCAATTGCTAGTATGATCTTAAAAAATATACTTTAAGATGATGAGAAACTAAGTTTTTTTTTAAAAAAGAAAAATGAGTGATCCACAGGGACAAGAAAATAGTATGCAGAAAATAACACAAGTTCTTCTCTATGGGATGGAAAAGACAGAACCGAAATCTGCAAATGTCACAACTTCCAAGAGATGACTTAGTGCTGGGTTTACTTGTTCTGGGAAAGAAGAATGCTGCTGCTGCTACATTGACCAAAACAATTTTCATTCTGGACAAAATCAACTGTATGTCTGCTTCAGAATTTTGTCTTAATTCAGTTAATCTCACCAGATGCCACAAGGAGAAGTCTTGCAAGAGATTGATTGAAGACCTGTTTTAGTGGAGGTTTCTTGTAGTAAAAGCTGTCCCACAAAACAGCTTTTGTTTCCTGGAATATTTCGTCGAAATTTTAGTTTTGGTCTCAAATAGATCTTAACAGAGTTTGTTTTAAGCTTCCACAAAATTGAACAACCATGACAGGTACTCTTTTGCACTGACATTTGCATAGTTTCAAAGTGAATTGGAGAAAATTACATCTTTCAACTGAGCCAGAAACAGGTGAGTTTGAGTGCATGTGGGATGGACAGTCTCCTGTTGGAAGGACTACACAACACAAGGAATTTTGTGTTTCAAGAATTCCTGATTCCAGAGAGCACATTATGATGCTATATCTGCTTGGATTCTTTGCTTGATTATAGTGAATAAATAAAACTTAACAGTTAATTCTACACAAAATTCCTAGCAAAAATAATGTGGTATTCTAGGTTTTTTTCACTCTGTAAATTTCTCCAAATGAAATTTAAATGAGATGTGCCTTTGCAATCGATATATAAAATACTTGGACCTTTCTTCACATATTAAAAGTGTTTCAGCTCAAATTTCTGCTAAGTAATTCTAGTGAGTTGTATAGGAGACCTTTATTTTTCCCCAGCTAAACAAGTTTAAATAACGTTTAAGACTAAAGATATTTAAGCCTAAAGACATGAGGATCCATATGGGCACTTTATCTTCAGTGAGAGGTCAAGAAATTTTTGTTCTTGTGCATGAATAGGATGTGCCAAAGACAGATGCAGCCTTTTAACAGCATTTTTGGTAAAATATGTGGAAAAATTTATTTCTCATTAATAGACTGAAATTCACTAGAATCTTGGTGCTACATTTTAATTTATTTGACAAGACTTCAGTATCGTTTTTTAAAAGTGGCTTGCTCCGAGTGAAAACTGAAAACTGCTGGATAGATAGAGACAGGTCTGAGTGGGTGATAATACTTTCAACAAGTTAGAGTGCCTAATCTTTCTATGTACTGTTTGACAGTAGTCACCTGGTTGGTCAGGACTGCTGGAATCTCCAGACAAGGCACAGAATTTGTTTGGTTTTTTTTTTTGTGGAGTGATCTCAGAGAGAAAGGGAAGATGGTGAAGTGTATCTGAATGTACAGACTGCATAGGGCACAAAAGACACATGTCTATATGAAGCCAGTTTCTGTCACTTCTGGTGTTGAGAATAGTGTTTTGGTTGTATGCAGCCTGTCTGGGGAAAAGTTTATTGTTCTCTTTTCTCCAGCCTTAGAAATAGTACTGAAAACAGAAAAGTTGTATAGAATGTGGAAAACTTTATTATAGTCAGCCTGATAATTTTTCATCTGAAAAAAAAAGTTTGAAATGTATTTGTAATAATGTTATTTCTATACTATATCTGCTGTTCCAAACTGGATATCCCTAGAAGGAGCAAAAGTTTTCGTTCTTGACTATGTCCATTTAGTCAATATCAATTCAATTTTCAACAGTGTTGTTTCACTTTTCATTTTGGTTTTGAGTATCTCTTAATGGTTAAGTTATAAAAGAACTGAGACAGTTGGGACTGTGGTTCAGAAATATGTCATCTGAAAGAGAATTTTGTGGCAGACAATCTGCTCAGTATTGGTAAGTCTTGATTGGAGCACATTATCTGTCTGCTGTAAGATAGGTATCTTTGTTATGTTCGTGCTAAAGCATGTAGGTGGTTTTGTTTTGTTTTTAGAGAAGAGAAAAATATAAGAAGTCTGGGCTGCCCCCTTCTATTTTTATATTTATTTAAATACTGGGAATATAATGTCTTAATACTGTCAACTACTTTGAGGTGTTAAATACACACAAACAATTCTTTATGTGTAAGAAACCACTCTTCACAGGTGGGAAATTAATAGGTATTGTGCTGGCTTTTCTCCACAAGTTTTTCAAATGGTTTTCTGCACCACTTGCCTGAAAGTGTCATAAAAAGAATCTCCTTGATCAGAAGAAACTGTCAGTGCATATATTGCCATTGAACTAAATGGGGGGATGGCGAAGCACAGATCTATGAAATGTAGAACACATTGATAGAAGCTGTTGATAATTAACCAAAACACATTGTTCGTATGATAATTTTTAAAAAAAAAACAACTCTGTCTTGTTTGTCTGTGCATATGTGTGAGTTCCTGTGCAGTGAGCAGGAATTCTGAACCTTGGAAACTTAAACTTTTTCTTATCATTAAAATATATACATATATAGAAGGAGGATAAAGTTAATTGACCTTTTTTGAGCCAAATAACTTCACAGTTATTTGTAGACCATAGAATCATAGAATAGTTAGGGTTGGAAAGGACCTTAACATCATCTACTTCCAACCCCCCTGCCATGAGCAGGGGCACCTCATGCTAAATCATGTCACCCAAGGCTCTGTCCAACCTGGTTTTGAACACTGCCAGGGATGGAGCATTTACCACTTCTTTGGGCAACCCGTTCCAGTGCTTCACCATCCTCACAGTAAAGAACTTCCTTCTTGTATCCCACCTGAACTTCCCTTGTTTAAGTTTCAACCCGTTCCCCCTTGTCCTATCACTACAGTCCCTAATGAATAGTCCCTCCCCAGCATCCCTGTAGGCCCGCTTCAGATACTGGAAGGCTGCTATGAGGTCTCCACGCAGCCTTCTCTTCTGCAGGCTGAACAGCCCCAACTTTCTCAGCCTGTCTTCATATGGGAGGTGCTCCATTCCCCTGATCATCCTCATGGCCCTCCTCTGGACTTGTTCTAACTATACCATGTCCTTTTTATGTTGAGGACACCAGAACTGCACACAATACTCCAGGTGAGGTCTCACGAGAGCAGAGTAGAGGGGCAGGATCATCTTCTTTGACTTCCTGGTCACACTCCTTTTGATGCAGCCCAGGATACGGTTGGCTTTCTGTGCTGTGAGCACAAACTGCAGCCGGATCATGTTCATTTTCTCATTGACTAAGACCCCCAAGTCCTTCTCTGCAGGGCTGCCCTGAATTTCCTTTTTGCCCAACCTGTAGCTGTGCCTGGGATTGCTCCGACCCAGGTGTAGGACCTTGCACTTGGCATGGTTAAACTTCATGAGGTTGGCATCAGCCCACCTCACAAGCGTGTCAAGGTCCCTCTGGATGGCATTCCTTCCCTCTAGCATATCAACCAAACCACACAGCTTGGTGTCATCGGCAGACTTGCTGAGGGCGCTCTCAATCCCACTGTCCATGTCAGCGACAAAGATATTAAACAAGACCAGTCCCAACACCGATCGATGACCTTTAAAATATAATTCAGTTGCTGTATTTTACAGTTTAATCTCCAAGTTGATTGTCCAACTGACTGGTTATTTTCAAATTTCAGTAGGTTTAAATACATGTCCTTCTGTTTCAGGTGACTACTCCTTCTTTGTTCCATATTTTTGTGAGAAAACTCTTTTTGGTTGCAAAATGTTGCTGTGAAGGAAAAGTAAAACCTTTTGCCTTAGCCATAAGTGGCCAAGTTAGAACTTGAGAAAGGCATGAATTCTTAGTCTCCCTTTCTTTTCCTCTTTCTTTTGTCCCTGAATAGAGTAATTGCATAGCAGGAAAGAAATCCTGCAAGCTTTTGCATTTTCAGGAAAAGGCAATTACAGTATTCGCTTGAATCCAGGATGCTTCTAAATCTAAGTTGACACTACATATTGAATATTGATTAAGGGTAGAAAATTAAAATAGTGTGTATCTTTACTTTAGCAATAGGAGAATAAGATTGATGGGGAAAGAACTTGCAGGGGTCACTCCTGTAACACTTTGCATGTGACTGCTATTCCCGGGTGTTTGCCTCAGCAGAGGTTCTAAGGAGGACATTTGTGCTGATCTTTGGATTTTAAATCTGCAAAGAGACCAATAAAATTGTGGGTTTGAGTGCAGGAAAATATACTGAAACTTTATGTAGGGAAGAGGTTTTTCAAAATAGATTGGAATGTATTGAGACAACCCTCTTTAAAAATGAGTATAAACAGTAGAACACAATATTTTATGTTGCATGTTAATTTTAGTTTTACAAACTCAAATACCTTTATGCAAACAACTTAAGCAAACAAAAACATTCCGTTTGTTTATATAATTCTTTTTGTTACAAATATATTTGATTTTGTTGCTCTGTGTATCTCTGATGTTTAGACAGTGCTAGGCAGGTGATTGTTACGTCACTTTGTTCTGACTGTTACTAAATAATGTTAAAGGCAGTGAGGAAGAGCAAAGAGTAAAGGAAGGAAGGAATCATATTTTTCAAGTCTTGAATTACTAGGTTTTCCTTGTTTCCGTTCCCTGCAGCATTCTGCCCCTGAGTTCTTAGATTTCTTTTTATTATGATATACTTCTGACTTTGCATATGGTTTTTAAGGGGTCATTAAGTAAAAAGTCCTTTGGTTTTGCACCTTTATGATGCATATTTGTCTTCAAATATCTTCAAAATTTTGATTATGCTTTTAATGTTTTTCTTTGACAGGGCTACGATAGAAGAGACATATTCAAGGTCAATGACAAAACTAGCCAAATCAGCAAGCAATTACACACAGCTTGGGTGAGTTGGTGTACGTAAGAGATAAATAAATAACTGCATACATGTTATCAATCAAGTTTGATTCTGAGTATTTTATTAATGAAGTTGAAGGTAGTACAACCTTGCCACCTTTAAAAACAATTGTTAGTTCTTCAGGAACCGTATAAGTATCATATAACTATATACACAATAAAGACAGTGCAATTCTTCATTCACAGTTCAAAACAAAAACCAACAAAGACCAAACATGGAGGAACTGTCTGTTTCTCTAAGGTTGAGCTCCTTTCAGCATAATAAAGGACATGACTTTCTGTTCTATGCTTCCAAGCCTATGATAGAGAGAACATATGGTCTGCAAATGTGGGAGTAAATTTATTTATTTCTATTATTTCTGCTTTCTGGAGAGTTATTTCTGTCCTCAAAGATGTTAAGAATGAGACTTCTCAATAGATTTATTCCATAGTTTAATGAAAGTCTTACCCATGTGGTTGTGTTTTTTAAAAACTGGAATGATTAATGAGTGTTTTTTCATTAGAAAGATTATACCAACAGGAACTCGGACTTCTTATCTAAGATTTTTTTATTTGTAGCAATAGCAGCCTGAATTGTGGGCAACCTTTGTCAGTGGATAACTTGATACCAGTTGTTGCTGCTCTTCAGAGGTTCTCTATCTGTATCAGTGATGTTAGTTTGAACATCAGTGCTTTAAAGTTTTAAACATGCAAAAAATCAGTAGATAAGATTGTAAGTACATCTAAAATGTGAAATAAGGATTTATAGCAGCTGTTAGGAGCTTTGTTTGTTTCTGGTTTAGAAACAGAAGTGAAGTTGTGGAAACTTATCAATTATACTTTACCGCTATTAAAAAATTGTATTTCATATTTCTTCAATGTAGGACATTTGCACCGGTTTGGGATGTTTTCAAAACTTCAACAGAAAAACTAGCAAGCTGTCACTTGGATCTTGTGCGGAGATTACAAGAGCTAATAAAAGAAGTTCACAAATATGGTGATGAACAAATCAAAGCTTATAAAAAGGTTATTAGTTTTTTCTTATGCATGTTCAATGACTTGTTAACATTAAAATGGTTTGGTTTTGACAACCGTGTGATATTTGGCAGACTAAAGAAGACGTTTCAGGAACACTGGAAGCAGTGCAAAATATTCAAAGTATCACTCAGGCCTTACAGAAATCAAAGGAAAACTACAATGCCAAGTGTGTTGAACATGAACGTTTGAAAAAGGAAGGAGCAACACAGAGAGAAGTTGATAAGGTAGTGCTGTGGCATCTTAATTTAATTCATTGTGTTGTCAAACAGTAACACATTTACCACCTCATAGTAGTGAGTGAAATGCTCACAAAGCGCTGAAAATAATTAAATGTGGTAGTTGTGGCTATTTCATAATGTGCATGATATTTTGAATACCTACTAACGTTTTGTTTACAGTTCCTTATCTGTTCAAACTGCACTGCAGTTTTAATTATTTTGTATATACCTGCATCATATGATAATTTTGTTTACTGGCTTTTACAGTATTTGTATTGTTTCAGCATCTGTTATGGTTTTGGATAAATTTCCTTGGGTAAATACGGAAGCACTCAGTCCCCTTTTTATTGACTTAAGGAGTAGAAGGATATTCTTCCTTCAGTGAGACATAGTAGCTGATAATACAGTATAAGTCTGTCCCATTAAGAAGAAAACCAAATTAACATTGCTTCCAGTGCTAATTTAAAAGATTCCAATTTCATGGACTAGAAACCTAAAGATGAGTATCTTACTGTTGTATTTAGTACTGTGCTGCTGTTATCAGGGGGTTTGATATGTTCACAGAATCATGAAATGGTTGAGGTTGGAAGACACCTCTGGAGGTCATTTGGTCCAACCCTGCTGCTCAAGCAGGGCCACCTACAGCCAGTTGCCCATGTCCAGATGATTTTTGAATATCTTCAAGGATGGAGATTTTACCACCCCTCTGGGCAACCCATTCCATTGCTCAGTCACCCTCACAGGAAAGAAAATGTTTCCTGATGTTCAGAGGGAGCCTCCTGTGTTTATGTTTGTGCCCGTTGCCTCTGGTCCTGTCACTGGGCATCAGTGAAAACAGTCTGTCTCTGTCTTCTATGTACCCTCCTGTCAATTCTTTGTACTACTGATAAGATTCGCTGTGAGCCTTCTCTTTTCTAGGCTGAACAATCCCAGCTCTCTCAGCATTTCTTCATAGGAGAGGTGCTCCAGGCTCTGTATCATCTTAGTGGCCTGAACTTTCTCTAGTATGTCCCTGCCTTTCTTGCAATGGACAACCCAGAACTGGACACAGTACTCTAGGTGTGGCCTCACCAGTGCAGAGTAGAAGGGAAGGATCACTTCCCTTGACCTTTCCTCTTTCCAGGAAACTAGTAAAGGAAATAGGTCATGTTTCCCTGTGTCTGTGTCTTCTCATTTTAAATCTTGGAGCCTCTGCCTGTTCTCATTTCAATTACATGATATTCATAGGACTCTGTTCATGTGATCTTAGGGCCTTTTATAATGCTATGTTGAAAGACCAGATAGAGCTGGTTATTGTCTTCACTGATAACAAAAGTGATCCTGTTGACTGTGTTCCAATTGTTTTATTTTTGATGTAAAGCTAGATTTTTTTTTTTCTAGCTTCTGTCTCCAGTCACAATCGATGTTGGATCTTAGACATGAATCAGAGATATGTGGGGTGGCAGAAGTTTTTATGCCAGTCTGTTCAAAGTATAATTTTTCTGAATACTTGTAAAGAGAATGGAACTCTTCAGTAGGAAAAGTTGACTTGATGGAAGGCATGTTATTAAGATGTAAGATTATCCTTGTCCAGCTGGATATGAAAAAAAAGGTTCAGTCTGATGTCTATGTGAGAAGGGAGAAAGAGGAAGTAGTGGTGGGTGAAAGCCATTTTTTTTTTGTTTTATGTCTTCCCTAGATACTTCTGTTTGAACAATTAGTCCATATTTGAATGCTTTTAAAGTACTTGATCAGTGTTTCCAGGGGGAGCAAGTAACCGTGACCATCACCTCTTTCAATCATGTCTTTATTCAGATTTACACCTGTAATTTCAGAAATGTGATGAGAGAGTTTTGTATTCTTTTATTTTAACTTTGGCAGAGAATAGGTTTGTTAGTTTTGGCACAACATAAATGTTTTCTGTCAAAAAAACAGAATAATTATCAGAAAGCAGGGAATCTGCACTAATATGGTAAGAGCTCATCATAAAGCAAAATATGTAGTGAAATACTTAATTGAAGAATCTGAGGAGGTATCTGAGTCCTTGCAATTTTCATTGCAACTGAAAGCTAGTGTTAACTTGCAATAATTTCCTGTTGTTCTCTGACATGTGAACTTCTCTATTTATAGTGACTTGACAAAAAATTCTTGACTGATCCTTAACACTTTCTCTTACGGTAAATCTGCAAGAGTTCTAGCAACTGCTGCATCCAACTGAGAATAAATGCATCCTGTTTTCAGAAGAGATTAGTAGTTAATCATACAATGTTCATTTGCTTCATTTTGTCTGGCTTGCTAAGTAGTTGTTTTTTGTAGATGCTCTTCAGCACATAACACTCACATTTTGCTCATCTTAAACATTGTAAGAGACTGAATTTTTGTTGTTGTTGTTGTGGGGTTTTTTTTTGTTTGTTTGTTTGTTGTTTTTTTTTCAAAATCCATGTGTTTGGGCTTACATAATGGTTTATGAAGAGACTTACTTTTGCAGTCTTTTAACTGGTCATTTCCTTCCTTTTTAATGTTTAAAGTGGAATAATTTTATTGTAAAACAGATTCAATTATTTTTAAAAGCAGGTGTTCAGAGAACACCTTGTAATTTCAGCATAGTAAATGGCATTTGGGAAACTAATTATGACTGTTCTCAGTAATTCCCTTGTGTGAATGTGCAAGAGTGAAAATCATGAAGTAAAATTCAGGAAAGTAACTGACGGGGTTGATACAACCTGTCATGCTCTCCTTTTAATGCCAGAAGGATCCATATTCTTCAAACAGGGAAGCACTTTTAGGCTCTGTTATTCTGGGTGTATTTTTAAGAGAACTGTGCCTTCCTGATTTTTTTTTTTTTTTTTTTTTACCACTGACTCTCTCAGAATTCCACAAATAACTCTGCTCTGTATTCTGGTCTGGCTTTCTTCCTGTTTTCTGTTGCAGATCTAAATATTTGAAAAGAACTAATTAGTTAACTTCAGCAATACAGTTTTGATTTCAAAATAAGTATCCTATAAATTCATTATTTCTGGTAATGGGAGGTGATTTAAATCAGGTAGTTGCCTTGTCACCATTTTATGTGGTTTATGTATAGCTTGAATAGAAATCTATAATGGCTTGAATATGAGTTATTTGGTGGTGAAATTTTGTTACAACATTTCATTATTTTGATATGCCCCTTGTAGATCATCCTAGGCTTTTTTTTAATGATGTCTTTAAAAACCTTGGATCAGATTGTATGTGTGAGTTTTGACACTTTTTTGCACTGATCTACAGGCGGCAGTTAAATCAAAAAAAGCTACAGACACCTATAAACTGTATGTGGAGAAATATGCTGCATTTAAATCTGATTTTGAACAAAAAATGACAGAAACTGCACAGGTAAGAGCTATGTTAAATGAGTTACTCTTAAAATAACAGATGCTATTTTATGCCTGAACTCTTGATATCAAAGCTTTTGAAAAAATGATTCAAGATAGAATGATCTCCTTTGGAAACCAATACGAACAATAACATTAGAAGTAATACATTTGAAGGTAAACATTGACTGTCTATGTTGTGACTGCATTGTCCTTGAATGACACAATTGAATATTAGATTTTTTAATTATTTTTTATTAGAAATTTTTAGGAAGACAACAAAGTCAACTTCTGGAAGTGTTGTAGATGCATTGATGCACCTCTACATATATGATTATGTGGGAAGTCTTGTATCACTTATTTGTAAGTGTTCTAATATTGGGATCCATTGTGGATTTCTCAGTGTCCTTCCAGCAAAACACTTCAGTTACAGCCTGTTAGAGTGTCTTCCTTGGGTCTACTTAAGGTTGTGAAGAGTACTTGCATCTTTTCAAATTTCAGGTGTTTGTTTGGCTCTCTGAAGACTCTTGGTCTGTATTCCAGAGGATACCAAGTTCTCCTTATCATTGCGTATGCTGTTTCTTGTTATGTTGTAAAGCTTCTTTTTCAAATCTGTTGATAACAGACTTTTTACCACTGCCCCAGATTTCAAAAAGGAAATTTCATTTTTTCTGATTTTAGTAGTAATAGCTGAGGACTGTCTGACTTATTTATTTTTAGCTCTTGGTTTAGTAAAGCTTTTACAAGATAGGAATTTTCTTTTTGTTTGAAAATTCTTTTGCTCTTTCTATTAGTGTCAAAGATTAATTTTCAGGTGGAGATGGAATTACTGGGGAGATTCATTCATACTTGTGTTTTTAACATATGAGTGGGAAAGTGTTAGGGTTTTCTGTTACTCCTTGGAAACTGGGATTTTGCAGCTTGAGGGATGTGTAGGCTGACATGTAAAAAGCTGGCCTGTCCTCCACTGTAAACTACTTTGTTCCTTTGAGACCTTCATTAGAATTTGATCTAGTTAATCTCTAAATAGATTCTCAACACAGCTGTTAGAGAAAGGATACCACATATATCACATACCAGAACTTTTCCCTCCCACTGTCCAGTATAGGCATTTGCAACAAAGAAGTGCTCTACTGCAAAATTCTGATTGTAACACAACTGTTACTTTAAGAGTCTTGACAACCTTTCCATGAAGAGTTGCAAAAAGCATGTTTTTGTGCATATCCTTACTTGGTTCTGGTTGAAAAAGCTGTGTTCCCTATGCTTTTATTTGAGTTAAATTTAATTATGTACATTATGTTTCTCTCCTTTTCAAAAATCTGTGAGTTTTAAATGTTTTTTTATTGGATGTAAAAAAAGTGATGACTGCAGTAGTGGTATAAAAAGGCTTTATTAATAATTGAAGATCAACAAGAAAATTCATGGGTACTGGTCTATACCTATGGACTGTTGTACTTCTCAGCTGAACCCGGGACACGTGGAAATAGGACAACTGGTAATTTTGACAGCAAGCTAACTTAAAACATATATTGAAAACACAGCTTCACACATCAGAGATGAAGGAGAAGTACGTGATTCTTCCTTTGTCAAGTAATTGTGGAAGGAGTACATTGTAGAACTAATCCAGCTAAAACTTTAAACCAGAAGAGACCTACAGTCTGGTTTGTTAAGAGATCACATAAGCATTTGTGCTGTTGCAAAGGCAGTCAGTGTGGTACCAAGCTAGTTTAAGCTGGTTTAACATGCAGTACTGGCCTGGGCTCACTTGCATATATGTCCACCGTACACATTTACATCTGTTGCCTTAACATTGTGTGTCTCTTACTGTAACTTAAAACATTTGCAGATCAGTTATCCCCAGGCAATTTGAGTGGGATTAGGATTGGAATTGGTATGTGTGATTACAGTCGTTTGAGAATTTTGGGACTAGGCAAACTTTTTAAACTTTAAAGTAGTATGTATCTTAATACAATTCTTGGAAACAAGTATAATAAAAGAGTAACAAAATAATCATTGAAGTGTACCATTACTCCTGGGGAGTTTCAAACTGACATGGGACACATACTGCTGCTATTCAAAATGGCAACTTTTTTATATTGCTCCTGTTAATGTAATCATTATATTTCCTTAGTAAGCATTCCAGTAACTCCATTTTTTGGTGGTTTTGTATAAATTGCAATGCGGCCTGACTTTTTGCTGTAGACCCCACCTTTTGCTACAAAGCAATCAAGTAATACCAGGAAAAGATACTGAACTGTTCCATTTATTTGTCTCAAGTTGTATGCGAATGTGGCTTTCCTAGAGCAAGAAGTTCATACCCTGTTTATTATTTAGCTTGCTTTGGAAGTTAACTGAACCCCCCACTGAAACTGATCTTGTAAATGCTTCTAATCCACTGCACAGCAAGTTCAGGCAGGTTGATTTAAATCTTTATTGAGTCTCACAAAAGCTTCATCCTGCCCATTCCTTACCTTACAAGAAAGAGACTATGTTTGTAGTAGTTGTCTTATTACTCTCTGAAGCAATAAGAAAAAACTTGACAAGTATGACTTCAATAAGCTGGCTTTGCTAAACTGCACTAAAAACTTGTCCCCAGTGAGCAAAAATGCTGTAATGAAAACAAGTTCTTTAGAACTGACAGAAGGTAAACATGAAATGGATTTTATCGTCAGTGAATTAGTGAAGAAAAATATATGGGCTTTTAGTAAGTGAATTTGTTGGGCTTTTCATCATGTACTAAAAAAAAAATTAATTCATTTAAATAATCTGCTACAACAAAAGAATGAGAAAATTAACAGCTTATTTTTGTATTTAGAGACAGAATGTGAAGATGCTCTTTGTTAATCTTTATTTGTGTTATTGGGTAGGTATTGCATGTCTAAGCCAGGTGAGGGGTGGGGAAACAAAAAACCTACCACCACACATTTTTGCTGTAAGGGATGTTACAGCTGGGAAGATCTCACCATGGTTTTGGACTGCTTTATGTTTCTATGTTTGGGGGTGGGAGGGCTGGAGATTTAGGATCGTTTGGTTAATTTACTTTTTTTCCCAATACAAAAACGGTACCAAGTTACCTCTCACCACAAACCACACTTGTTTAAATGTCCTTGGTTTCTTAATTACAACTACCTTTTTAATTAATATTTAAATTTTTACTTTATGTGATAATAGACACCTGGAAATTTTCCACATGTGCCCACTCTAGAAATTAATATTGCCATTCCGCCAGTGTAAGTCATATTTTAGAAATCTGTTTTTAGTGTAGTAGTGTAGCTGCATCTACAATTTGGTTGCAGAAGGCCTACTTTAAAGATGACCTAGTAGGAAAAATAACATTGATGAATAGGTGGAAGCGTACTTCTGTATGAAGCATACCCTTTATTATCTTAATTTAGAGTACATTTCACTTGAAATACATTAATTTGGAAAACAGTCAATGGGGAGTGTAAGCATTCTCAACTGTTTTGGTGCAAAATCAGTTGTTTTAGCTTAAATATATTTTATACTGTTCATTTGCTATTTTTCTGAGGATAAACATTTTTAATCGCTGTGGTATTCTAGGTACTAATGTAGTAATGTAATTACCTACATTACTAATATGGTAATGTGAGAAACATACTTAGCTGTACTTTTTTCTTAGTCAGACTCCACTGAGGTTTTTTTACCTGTTTTTCCTCTTTTGCCTTTTGTCATTTTACCTGCAGTTATCAAAGTGACTTGTGATATGTGATTCTGAGAGACTGAATTTTTAAAAAATACAGTCTTTCTGATCTTGAATTGCAAGTTATGGTTTTTGCTGTGATTAAAACATGGAAGGTTTTATTTTGAATAAAGAGGAAGGAAAATACAGTTCACTGTTGTCTAGAAATGGGATTTAATAGACATTCTTCATTGATTTTTCTGAGTATCTGTAGTTTTCTGTAGTTTTGTTAGCAACTGCATAGCAGTTGCATAATATATGATGTCTTATTTGCCAAATTTTCACCTTGTGAGAAGCTTTTTTTCCTATTATTATTATTTTTTATTGCATAGCACGGTCAATTATTGGAACCCATCAAATAGCTGAAAGTACTATATTATTGTTTAAAAATTAGAACTGAGTAGAGTTGTGTTTGGATGACTTTGTGTTTGAGCAGCCTGCATAGAAATAATATTCAGGAATTAATAATAATTCATTTTAAAAAAGCATTGTAAAACTTACAGGAAAATACATGTTTATAAAAAGGAGTAATGTTTGCTTAAACTCTGCGTACTGAGTTGGACAGCTAGAGATCCTGTCTAGTGATTTTTCATCATTATTGTAGCTTAAAATGCTATGAAGTGGCTTGCATTTGTTGGGTCATTAACATTACAGATTCATTTCAGTAAATCTTTTAAAAATTGACTGATCTTTCAAAAGGGAAAGTAAACAAGCGAGTTAATGATTATATCTGTGATATGAATGATGTGGTTGTGTCATAGTACCTAGCTTTATTCTTTGATCAAAACCTCTTTGTATTATTTACTGTACAAGACCAAGATAGCTCTACTTCAAAGGCTTTACATCTTAAGTATAAAACAGTAAAAAAATAAGGAAACAATTGGAGGAGGGGAATGCTTTCCACCAAGTTAAAAAAAAAAAAGGTCTCTAAATGGCCAACTGTTTGATAGTCATTGTAGAGCAGAGTTTAAAGGAGACTGATACCTCTGTTTTGCAGATTTTTATGAGGAGCTCAAACCAAAAATGGGGAAGTATTGTTGGCATAATTTCAAAAGTTGACTTTGTGTTTAGGTTAAAATTAGACAGTGGAAAAAGGCACACATTGGAAGGACACATTGTGCACATGTGTTGACACCCTGATAGCAAGTGACTGTTAGAGATGGACCATAGATAGTTTTGAAAGCAAAATGTAGTTTATATAAGAAGGCAACCCAGTATCTGAAGGGTGCCTACAGGGATGCTGGTGAGGGACTATTCATGAGGGACTGTAGTGACAGGACAAGGGGTAATGGGTTGAAACTTAAACAGAGGAGGTTTAGATTGGATATAAGGAAGAAATTCTTTACTGTAAGGGTGGTGAGGTACTGGAATGGGTTGCCCAGGGAAGTTGTGAATGCTCCATCCCTGGCAGTGTTCAAGACCAGGTTGGATGAACCAGGGTGGTACGGTTTAGTGTGAGGTGACCCTGTCCATGGCAGGGGGGTTGGAACTAGATGATCTTAAGGTCCTTTCCAACCCTAACTATTCTATGATTCTATGATAATACAAGAAGTAACATCACAGAGTAGGCTACAGAGGATGACCATATCCTCTGTAATTAAAGAGTAAGGCTGCTGGGGAAAAAAATATATATCTGCTTGATTGATGGCTGGAGAGGTATGTAAGTATGGCAAAAGAAAAACTGAGATTTTTAGAAGTTAGATACTTGTCTGTATGGAGATGTGTTTGGGAATCGGAGTAGCGGGAGGTGTGAAATGTGGAGGTAATGATCTTAAAAGAACCCTGTACAAATTGGAGAGAGGATTAGGTGGTGCTCTAAGGTTTGGACACGCTTGAAAGGACAGTTACAGAAATAGGAAGAGAGCTAAGAGCATGAGTAAACAAATATTTCAAGACAATTATGGTTGATTGTTGAGGAGGATGGAACATTCTGATCTCTGGCTAGGGAAGGCTCATTGAAAACATTGGAAGTGCTTTTAAAATGGCTGTTAGCTGGAAGTGTAAAATGGGACAAACATAGAAGATTGTATGCAGTGAGTTTAAAGATCAAAGAAATTAATCATAATCAAAGGATATAGGTCTAGCTAGAAAAAAGAGAAAGCATGTGTATATTTTGAGCAGGAGAGAGTGCTAAGAAGGAAGTGCAAAACAGATTAAGAAATAAGATTTCTGGGTTTAGATGGAAAAACAAGGCTTCAGTAATGGAGAAAAGAGGGTTGTTTTTTTGTTAACACTTCCTAACACTGGTAGAAATACTAAAGATACATGAAAGTTTAAAGAGCAATTAAAAAAAATTTCAGTGATTCTAAAAGAATACATTATATTTTAATGTACATTATTTAATAACTGAATTCTTCACCTTTCTTTCTTAAACATTGTAATTGCCCAAAACAAAACCAAGCAAGCAAACAAACAAGAAAATAAATGGATGGATTTTTTGGGGGGTGGGGGGATTTTTTGTTTGGTTTTTTTTTTATTGCTTGCTTTGGGTTTTTTTTGTTTGCTTTGGTTTTGTTTTTTTTTCTTAATTATGTAATTTTTAATTATGTGTACTTATTAAAATTTAAGATTTAGTCCTTCAAGAAACCTTTTCAGTATGATTTCATTACAGTTTCTTGTATTGGTTTACAGAAATTTCAAGACATTGAAGAAACACATCTTCTTCGTATGAAAGAGATTATAGAATCATTGTCAAACACCATAAAAGAAGTTCATTTACAAATAGGAGAGGTAAAATGTTTTTGGGTTTTTTTTATGCTACATATTTTTCTTAACTATTAAGTGGAAGATTTCTTACTGTGTTTATGGTAATTACAAGGTCACAGCTTTGAAATTACGGTAAATTCAAGATAAGCTCAAATTTGTAAGCCTTCCCATTGCATTTATAAGTTCAGCATCACAAAATTTACAGAGTAAGTCTAAATAAATTTAGTCTCAACAAAACAAAATATTTTGACAATATGAAGACTTTTTAGTGTCTTTCAAAGTTCTGTTCTCTAGGTATTAAATTAGCACTCATTTCACACATAATTGTGATATTCTTTGTTTAAAACTTGGAAGTGTATCAGTCTGAAATTTCCAGATTTTTGTCAGTAATGGAAGATTTTATATCTTTAGTTGGTTTAATTAATAATCCTTAGAAGTAATTCTTAAGTTTTGGATGTTTCAAAGTGGAGTTTTATTTGCATGCTGTTAGAGTCACTGTATTCCTCAGTTCAGAGGTTTTCTGCTAGTGAATAGTGGTCACAAGGGTCATACTATTTGTTTCTAAAGCATATACATATAGTGTTGTTCCAAAAATCTCTTATTAAGAGTATGTGGATGTTCCTTTGTCATACCAAAAACATTGCAACAGTAATGTTTCACTCAAGCAGGTGGGAGTTGTGATAATACAGTAGTAGGAGTTCACGCCCTTAACTTGTCCTGGCTTAGGAGACTACTTGTCTCGCTGATATTGTAATGCTGACAAATTCAGAAATTTATACGCACAAGTCATTTTAGATGGAGAAAATTGAAGTAAATTCTAGACCCTTCATCAAGCTCTATTCTTTCCTTCTGAATTTGTATCTGCATTGTACAAACGCTAATACTGAAATGCCTGTTCATTTCTGGAAGCTCTGTAATATATTTTAGGGGGAGCTATATTGAACTTCAGCTCTAGAGAAAACTACTTCTTACTTACATTTCTTCAATTACTTGTTTTTAAATTCCTTTTGTGTGTGGTGTGGTTTTTCTGAAGGTGCATGAAGAGTTTATCATTAACATGACAAATACTACAGTTGAGAGTTTGATCCAGAAATTTGCTGAGTCAAAAGGAACTGGCAAGGAAAGACCTGGTAAGAGATTAAAAATAACAGAGTAGGAAATGTTAATTTTAAAACTTCAGGTTTTCACTCTTAATAAAAGGTCAAACCCCTGTTTGTTAGTGTGCTGTATTTTTAAGGTACTTAGACAAAATTATGTGTTATCAATTTCTATGAATAATTTTATATCAAAACTAATGAATTCTGAGAATTTGAAATTGTATGTGTAGTATTTGTATTCATAAAGCATGGCATTTTTTTAGCTCTGAGTTCCACTATGTAGATCTTCAAGGAAGCTTTTAAACTATGTTGTTCCTTGGTACATCAGTGAAATTTGTCGAGAAACGAAGTTCCTTGCACAAACTATGCTGCATTATTTGCTGTGTGTTTCTGCATGAATTATGTTTCAGAACTTGAATATAGATTTATAGAAAAATTTATATTCAGAACAGATGTCTATACAGCTGCTTATCAAACTTTTGGAAGAATTGCATCAGTTTGATTAGTTTACAAAACTGTCCATTTGAATAAATTGTTTATAGATTGTTTCTTCACTAAGCAGCAAACTGACTAGTGCTTTCTGAATGTACTGCTTGTTGGGTGTGGTATATAACACTTTTTTAAAAAGACCATCTCACAGTACTATTTTTCTAGTGTTATAGGAGGAATAAAGAGTTTAGTACTTGGGCATGAATACACAGTCACTAGGTGTATGAATACAGGAATTCATTAGTATTGTTTTCTGTTTTCTTCAGCACTGGAAGTCCTGACTAGCATCTCTCTCCTCCAGTATAGAAGCACAAATGTCTTTTTAAAAGCAAGGATATACATAACATAGTAGATCTTAAGAATTTATATTAGATTACTAAATATTACTATTAGGTTTCTTTGTCTCTGTTAGGTGTTTTTAATATAATGTTGTTTCATATTCTTTCTGTGATCCACCAATGCTGATACCCAAGTGGGCTGAGATCAGACTGTATATGGAACAATTTTCAAACCTTTCCTGCATATTTTGCAATTTTTCAATTAAGATTAACAAAGAAAAAGTATGAACATCACAGGTTCAAGTTACATGGGTCTGAAATCAGGAAATTTAGTGGTTTTGCCTGTGTTTAGACTACCTATTGTGAGATGTCAGTCAGTAGGGATCTCCATCTTGCATTTAGGATTCTGATTCGCTGGGTTACAAAGACACTTCCTAATGTATGCTAGAGCACTCTGTATTTCAAGTCATCTGTGTTGTTAGTGTGGGTTTTTTTGCTATAAAACACAATAATTGCACAAAATACAACACTTCACTTTTTAATGGGAGAAGTTATACATGCTCTGTACATATTTGCTGCTTTACAGAGTTCTTCAAAACCTATTTGTATTCTCTGGGGCCAAATAAAAGTTTTGCCAAATTTCATTTCTTCATTTTAAAAGCAAAGTATTCTAAGGAAAGATAGCATGTTTAGCCTGGCAGTGTACGCATCCTGAATATTCTTTTCAGTGTTATTTTATTGATACCAACTTTGTAAAGTAGTCGTGGTGCAGAGGGAAAGCACATGCAAATTCAGCAGTAAAAGAATACAAATTCACAAGAAGTTGTGAAGTGTCAAAGACTAGAAACACCAACTGCCAGTAATGTTAATTATGGTTACTGTTTCTGTTATATTTTTGTATTAAGTTATAATCATACAGCTTTGACAGTTACAAAGATTTGGAAGTCAAAGTGAGGTATCAGCCATCTAAGAATGAAGTGGAAACATTCAGTGTTGTAAGGTCTGCTTTCTCTTGATTAAAAATATTCTTTTCTGCCTTTGAGGATTGCTCATAATGGAAAGGTGTTGTAACTCGTACACCAAATGTTGTGAGTTCTTGTGCATATTTATTAATTAGACTGGAGAAAGAGATGCCTTCTCAGATAAATCTAAATATTCAGTGTAAAAATTATACTGACTTGGCATACAAAACAAATGTAGAAAAGATGTTTTGTGTACTTAACTGTTGCTTAAGATTCCAGTCCTAAATCTCTTTGAAGAAAGTGCTTAAAAATCCCTTAGGACTATGTAGGCCTTCTTCCATACTATTTGTGGGCTACTATGCCAAGTTAGATTATAGGCCGCTTTCTGAAATACTGAATTTTCGGGACAAAGTAAACTAAAAAGGTAATGCATAACAAAGTATGTTAGTTTATTTCAGTATATTCTAGCTATATATATATATATTTGGAGTTCTTCATAGCAGAGTTCACTTGCTTTTTCTTTTATCTATAAAATTAAGAATTAATCTGAAATGAAGTACTGAAGAGGGCTGTTTTATTGCATGGACTATAAAAAGTTTCAGAAAAGTTTTCTAGATATATTATTTTCTTGAACTCTGACCTGCATATCTAAACTTTCTCTTTGTACAGTAATGTCCTTTGGACTAGATTTCATGGGCTCCCTCTGGTGGTTAGTTTCTGCCACCTGTAATCATAATATATAAGGACTTCTAGAGTTTTAACACTGGTTTGACTAATACAGACAACATTTCTTTCAAGCCATAATGCTTTGTGAGATGTTTAAATTGATCTATGAATTTCTTTTAAATGGCTGGGTTTTTACTGCTACCTAAATAACTTACCTGGTCAACTGTATCCACCTACTTAATACTGAATTTATTTTAAATACTTATTTAAATTTTAGTTAAGTTTTTAGTTTACAATTTTAGTAATACAGTATTTGAAGAAATTCTATTCATTGTTTCTTCCATTCAGTGTAATTAATATAGCCATGTCCATTTGCAGATATTTTAAGTGATCTAACTAAAAAAAATAGTTCAAAAAATCACTATAAAATAATGAAAAACAGCGAGTTGGCAGGACTTGCAATAACCAGTAAAGCTTCAGGTCAGAATTTAGTGTGCTCTGAACAGTTTCTAAAACCCAGAGGGACCTGAGCAAACTTGAGAAGTGGGCCTATTCGAACCTCATGAGGTTCAGCAAGACCAAATGCACCTGGGTTGGTGTATATGAGCCAGCAGTGTGAGATTGTAGCACAGAAAACCAGTCACATCCTGTGCTGCATCAAAGGCAGAGTGACCCGCAGGTCAAGGGAGGTGATTACGCCCCTCTGCTCTGGTAAGAGCCCACTTGAAGTACTACATTTGACTGTAGGGCTCCCAGCATAGGAAGGACATGGACTTGTTGGACCAGGTCCAGAGGAGGCCATGAAGGATGATCAGAGGGCTGGAGCACTTCTATGAATGCAGGCTGAGAGAGTTGGGGTTGTTCAGCCTGGAGAAGGCTCCAGGAAGACCTTATTGTGTCTTTTCAGTACTTAGAGATAAAAGTATAAAACATATATGATAAAAATATAAGAAAGATGGGGACAGACTTTTTATCAGGGCTTGCAGTGAGAGAACAAGGGTCAATGGTTTTAACTGAAAGAAGATAGTTTTAGGTTAGGTGTAAGTAAGAAATATGTTAGAATGAGAGCGGTGAAGCACTGGATGGAAGAGGTTCCCAGAGAACTTGTGGGTGCTCATCTCTGGAAACATCTAAGATCAAGTTGGATAGGGCTTTTAGCAACCTGATCTACTTGAACGTGGCCTTGCTTATTGTAGGAAATCCAAATCCAGAAATTAGCAATTTAGTCAGTAATCGAGCAGTAATGCTGGTTAAAAAACTGTTTGGCCTGTTGCTTTTGGAACTGCTGAAACCTGTTTCTTTGCCCATACAGAAAACAGTTGTCTCAAGGCTCTCGGTAACTCCAGCCATCGGAATGTTTAAGGTCATGGGTGCCAAATGGAGACATTAATTCAGGACTTCTTTTTCTTTAATCATTCTGAAATTCTTTCTGGTGAGACTATCAAACAGTCTAGAGTTAGTAAATATATCAGTGACTTAGGACAGCTATAATCATAGAAACAACTCAGTTGGAAAAGACCTATAAGATCATCAAGTCCAACCTCTACCCCAGGAGTGCCAAGACCACCACTAAAACATGTCTCTGAGGACTTCATCTAGATGTTTTTTGAACACTTCCAGGGATGGTGACTCCACCACTTCCTTGGGCAGCCTGTTCCAATGCCTGAGCACCCTTTCTGCAAAGAAATTCTTCCTAATATCCACTCTGAACCTCCTGTGGTGCAGCTTGAGGCCACTACCTCTTGTCCTACCACGTGCTACTTGAGAGAAGAGACAGACCCACACCTCACTCCATCTTTCTTTCAGGTAGTTGTAGAGAGTGGTATGGTCCCCCCTGAGCCTTCTCTTCTATAGACTAAACAAACCCACTTCTCTCAGCTGTTCCTCATCACACTTGTGCTCCAGACCCTTCACCACCTTTATTGCTTTCTCTGAAACTGCTCCAGTGACTCAGTATCATTGTAATTAGGGGCCTAGAACTGAGCACAGTATGTGAGGTGCAGCCTCACCTGTGCGCAGTACAGGGGGGTGATCACTTCCCTGGCTGTGCTGGACATGCTGTTTCTGATACAGGCCAGGATTCTATTGGCCTGCTTGGCTGCCAATTTTTAATCCAGAGAAGAACATGCCTCTCCAAGCCATGACCAGCCAGTTTCTCCAGGAGAATGCTGTAGGAGACAGTTGCAATTGTATTATAAGGTTCAAATAGACAATGTCCACAGCCTTTCATCAGCCAGGTGGGTCACCTTGTCATAGAATGAGGTCAGATTGCTTGAGCAGGACCTGCCCTTCATGAACTCATGCTGACTGGGTCTGATCTCTCTCTTTTTTTCCCCACACTTGTTGTGTGATCTCATTCAGGATGTTCTGCTCCATGACCGTCTCAAGCACTGAGGTCAGGCTGATAGGTCTGTAGTTTCCGGGGTCAAGATGTCCACTACCTCACAAGGTAGCATGTAACAAAAAAATACCCTGGCATCCTTGTCAGTGTGCTAGTGACCCTTGCCTGTTCTGAGTGAACACATTTAAGAGCTCAGTTCCTGGGAAGCAAACACATGTATTTTGAAGTCTTAAAAAATAATGGCTATTTAGCAATGTGGACTTTTCACAGGCTTCAAAACTGACCATGATGTTTACTATTTGAATGGCAAGCAAAGCAGTTTAATCTGGATTATTTACAAATCATTAATGCTGCTGACATTGAATATTCCCAGAATCATAAATCATGAAAGCTTCAATTTAGTAAATATTTTAAAAATTAGTTTTACATAGGCTTTAATTTGACTGATTTCTGATTCTGTGAATTCAACTGAATTATTATTTGATCAGAATAATGTTTCATGTGGCTGTTTGGCAGTGGTGGAAGCTTACTGCAAAGTTTGGTGTGAGTTTATGACTTACTATCAGGTCTTTTCTAATTGTTTATGTGGGCATTTTAGTCCTAAATGCCTATGTAGCAGCATACTGCTTATGTTTTTTCCAAAGTGAACACGAAGGCATTAAAGTGAGCTGCACCACAACTGGGAAGCTAATGCAAATACTGTAAGTGCACAGTCTTATTCCATGTTAATATTCCTATTTAATTACTGTGTTGTGTTAAACTACGTGTTTTCTATCTAATGCAGAAATATACAAGATGAACACGATAAAGTAAAAAAAAAAGATAATTTAAAAAGGTTTTAAATAACTGTTAATAACTCCTAAGAAATTTTAGAAACAAATTAGTCCTTTCCCAGAGATTGAGATGCCAAACAAGGGCCAGAGAGTATTGAAGCTTGCTTTGATTCAAGCTACTAGATTTTTGTGTACATAAATAATGAACTCTGCTTTGAAAGAAAAGACTTGAAACAGTGCTGGGTGTGGCATTTATTTTTTCAAAGGGTTTGGAAACCTATTTATGAACATCTGTACATGCTTATTTGTCATAGACTGCAGTGTTAGAGAAGAGCAATGGCCTGGACCCTGTAACCCAAGCTTTTTGAGGAAAACTGTAATTTAAAATTAGGCAAGCAAACACAGGAAGCTAAAGTTGGAATTAAAACCTGAAGGCACCTATCTTATCTACTTTTCTAATAAAATTGACATAAATCCTAAACTGTTCGTATTATAGTCTATCTAATATTAGTGGTCACTAAGTTGTGTTGCACAGCATCTCGCTTCTAATTAATTCATAATTTAGTAAATTATAATAGCGCAACATGATAGTACGTTATACCACCACAAGGTACCACTGGAAAAATTCTGTGTCTGATTGACTTGCCTGGTCAACTAGGTCTGTATGCCATACTCTTACTTGAACACAGATATTTATTCTGGCATTTAAAAGTGACTTCTCACTTGGCTTGTATTTGACCTTTTGTGTTCATAGTGGTTCACTGGAAGTGGATGATCTCTTCTACTTTGTCTTCATTATCATTTTTATTATTGTCCTAATTGTTACAGATCACCTGGGTGGCCTTCTGTGTCAGTAATTCATTTTTAGATTATGGATATTGATTTGTCTTCATTTTAGCAGTGTAAGATACAGTGGGGTACCCTTTGACCGGTTGTCTGAATAGTATAAGGGTAGGAAAAAGGAAGATGGACAAGCAGTAGCTAATCAAGCTAGCTGCGCAGACCTAAGCACAGATTTAGCCATAACAATAAAATTTCAAGTTCCTATCTTTTTAATAGTGTCTATAATTTAAATTCTTTATTTAATATTGAAATTTTGTTTTGAAGAGTTGCTCTCTGAGGGGAAAGGGGATATCTAGAAAAACAGTATAAGGAATGCTGTTACTATCATGAAACTTCTTCCTCAGGCTTGGATATTTAGTTTCAGGAAGTCCCTCTCTGTTTCACTATCCTAGCGGATACAGTCCTTCAGAGGATTGTGTAGTTCTGCATAATTTTGGATAGCCTGGTTCAGGAAGAACAGACAGGAGTAGAAAGTTAGGGTCTTGTCACATGCATTTCTCCCCTTTGTAAGCAGTGATTTGCAAATTATCCACATTTTATGGACAATATTGGATAATAGTATGCATATTTTGTGTCTTTAAATGCTGAGATACATTTCAAGGTCAGAGCTACACTATTTTGGGCTCCAAGTAGCTCTTTGGGCATAACTAGGAAATGTAGATTTTTGTAGTAATTCTTAATAACATGTCTCTCAATGTTTTCCTGTAGTTTCAATTTTTTTCCCCCACGATGAAGTGTCTCAAACTCACCATAAGCTGCAGGAAAAGCACACCATGAAGAAATTCACATTGACTTTCTTGGCTTATTGATGGTACATGTTTGGAAACTGTTAAAAGATGATTAATACTTCCCATTTTACAGCTGGGGTGAAGAGATGGTTAAGCATGTATACTTTTTCTTCCTTTCCCCACAAAATGAATTTTCTGTACAAATAAGTAGGAAAGGCACTTTAAAAGCACTACTAAGCAGGAAAATGGGAAGAGAAGATTTTGTCTTACTGAAAAAGATTTTTCTATCTGAAAAAAAAAAATCCAGATATTGATGAATGTATTATCCACTTCGTTCTCTTTAGGAAACAGTCCCACTAAATGCCTTAACCTCTGATAATTTCATGGGCTTAAGTTCAGTAAGAAACCATACCCATCTTGGATTACAGGGACAGTAGGTGGTTTACAGAGATGTGATTCTTTGAAGCAATCTTTAAAGATGAGGCCTAGAATTTTATAGGTTCATGTTATCTAGTATTGATAGACTTGATAAAAATGAGGAGTCAGAGAAGGACCCAAACTAGTCACACTATGTAAGGAAAAAGCAGTTGTAACAATTATTAATTTGGAGAGTCAGCAGACAGCTGTGTGTATTTGTTCCTATGTGTTATCCAGTCAGTTAACCTGTGTATAGTTCAAAACTGGCCACAGTTCACATGCTGTTTATGCAGCCAGAGAGGAAATTTACATATATAAAGCAGGAGAAGAGTAGAAAAAGATAAAAAAATGTGGATGATGAGTCTTGGGGAATGTAGTGTTCTGCAGATTCAAGTCTTAGCTGACATTAATTTTGCTGCTCACAGATACCATGCTTTCATAAATTGTAGCTGAAATCTCCAGCATTTGTTTTCATTTTCCAGTGTTTAAGTTAGTTGGATTTTTAACTTGAAATGTTGCCTTGGGTATGTGTTCAGTGTCTCTTGTTGAAAATTTTGTGTTATCTGAGCAATAAGCATTACTTTCTTTTGTAACTAAAGATGTTTGCCACCTTTTTGCTTAGAGAGAAAAAAAAAACTCTCTTCTTGCTTCTGATAAATATCTTAAATTATAGTAACTATTTTAAAGCTACTCAGATAACAATCCTCTTCTGCTTTGATTTTGTTCTGTTATCCACATGAAAATACTGCCTCTTGAAAGCAGTGCTTGCTGTATTCAGGAGTTTGTACCCATGGAACCAGAAGAGCCTGAGATGAATGTTTCCTTTGATCCCTTGTGAACTGACTGCAGGGCTGGAAGCCTAGTAGCAGAATGAGGGTTAGAACTGATTGCTTGTTTAGTAGATACTCTCCTTGTGTGTTAACATCTTAATCCAAAAAAGATACTTTGCTTGGCAGATCTATGTATGTTACTACTGATAATTGTAGTTACTAAAGCTTCCCTATCACCTCTTGTCTTTTTCGAAAGGAGTACTTGTCACCATGCTACAGTTTTCTTCTTTTTCAACATGAGCATCTTCAGGGGCTATATATCAGCTAAGCTGATATATATATATATATATATATATATATATATATATATATATATATATAATCAGCTGATATCAGCTTAGCTAAGCTGATATATATGCTCTGTATTTGTAGAATTAGATTAAAGCCTACAGTTTTATGAGGATTATTTCAGTATTTTCCCTCAGATTGTTAATAGGCCAGTTATATTTTCTGCCCTTTAATCTCTTTTTGGCAAAGTAGGCCTGACCAAATACACAAACTGACATTTGCTGTGACAGCCTGGTACTAGCATGATAAATATATCACAAATATGTTTTTACCTCAAAGAAGGTAACAGCCATTCATCTTTACTCTTTATTCCTACAAATAAGATGTGTTAGAACAAGAAGTACTTTTGCATCAGAAAAATAAAATTCTCTGTTTTATAAAACCACTTTTCTGCTTTCGACAGGTAATAAAAAGGAGAAGTTAAGTGTTATTAAAAGTAGTGTTGAGAAAACATATTTTGTCTTCCTGGCTTCTAAATCTGAAAGCTTGAAATCTTTTGATAAACATGTCACAGGATAAGTTCCTAGCAAGAAAGATTGCTTGTATATTTGTGTACATACAAAATTGACCTCTGTGATGCAGCTTGACATCTAAACACTAAAAGCAGTCATTTGTTTTGACAGCAGAATTAATTGAGGCTAAAACAGTCGAAATTCCACTTGTATCAAGCTGTTCATTAGGAGTTGCTGTCTGGCTTTATCGCTGTCAGAAAAATAACCTATTCTGCTATGATTAAATAGCAGAATGATGGTCGGTCCACTGAATTTGAGAGAGAGGTTGAATAAACTTTCTACTGCGGAAACAATTCAGAAGTGACATGCTGCTAGGGGGGTCAGAATGTGCATTGATATCCAGCTGAGCTGTCAGCTGGCACTGAGCCAGGCACGCAAGGCTTTGCCATTTGAACCAGCATGTGAAGCATATGCAGTTTAAAAAAAAAAAATTGTCCTCCTTTCATGCATGATTTACTCTAAGACAAACTTTTTTATCAAAAACAAGAATATATTTTGTTATCATATTTGTGACTACAAGTACAGATTTACAGAGTTTTTTTAAGAAGCTTGTGCTTGAAACAGATAATGTTAATGTTTCCAGTTACTTGAGAATTAGGTGTAGCTAATAAAAATTTATGTTTGGGAGGGATAATATTTCTTTCTGTCATGCATATCCCCCTTAAACTAGAAAGGAGACAGTTTGCAAAAGCAGATGCATTCTTAGTTGATTTGTTGACTTCTTGATTTGTTTACCTTTTTAGCTCTGCAGGATTTTCCAGTTAATTGATACACTTACTGGGGACTCTTTTTCAGCTTGTGACATAATATTATGTTGTTTTCCTTACTAGTAATAATAGTTGGCTTTTGTATTTGCCTTGTTTGTTTAAGAATACAAACAGAAAAATCGTGGTCCCCCTTCTGCATACACACACATTGAGGAAAGTGTGAATTATTTTATTATTTTTCCCTTAGCAAAACTTTTTCCCAGTGTCTTCCTCACAGAGATTTTGTGTAAGAGAGACACAGATAGGTTAAAAAATGTACCTCTAGGATTTTGTGGAGATACATTTTATAACTTTTTTCAAGGCAGTTGACAACATGCTCAACTGTCTTCAAGATAATTAGTGTCACCGTAGATGAATTAAGTAGCAGGTGTAAGGTTGCTATTTATAAACTCTTTTCTGTAGTTGCTTTGTGTATGCTCTGAAAATGCTGTTCCCATAGATGTGAGCTAAATATGAAGTAGATACTACTATAGCAGTAGATAAATATATAGTAATATAATTTTACAGTGTAATTACATTTTCTTCATTTCATCTTTAGAGAAGATCAGTCCTTAGCCATCCACTTTACCTCGTAGTGTATGAAAGCCCACACATTCACATGTGTCTTGTATCAAGCAAAACAGTACTTGTGTTTTCCAAACAGCCTGGGAGGTGCATCCCAAGCATCACTGGTGCTTAATTTATGTCTGTGCCACTTATTGTAAGTTATTAGATTAATTAAAATATTTCCACCTATTCAGATAATTTGGCTTTTCTGTTCTAGCAAACCAGAGCTTCCTAATTTTCAAGAATAAGAACTTACCTGCTCCTGATATAATTGCTTCAGTCTCATGTCAAATAACAGATGCCTGCTTGCATGTGTCCATAAAACCGCCATGCGTTTGCTTTTCTTCATGTCCATATCTGTCCTGACTGGTAGAATTCTGCGAGCTGCAGCAGCTTGCCCTGGAAAATGCTTTAGGATGACACTTGGTGGGAATGTTTACATACAATTAGAGGAGTTTACCAGTTTTTGCAGAATGCTAAATTCTCGTTAGCATCCTGGTAGCTAGGGTATGTATCCTTAAGTGACTGAAACACCACTTGATACTCGTATCTCTTTCTGCTATAAAGGCTAACTGCTCTAAAGGTCGTTTCATTTATACACTGTATTATTTTTGTCTGTTCTCTGTGTGTACAGTAACAAATACTTTCAAATCAATGTATGGCTGTTTGTGATGCCTAAGCCACAGTTATCATTCTCGGGATCAACGTAGTAATAGGCGGACAAGACTGTAAAAATGCTATCTTGAGCCTGAAACTATCCATCCTTAAATCAACAGAAGACTAATTCAGAGAGTTTTGCAAGCGTTGAACTAGATCTCAGCTATAGCTTTTCACCTACTCTGGCGGGTGTCTTAAAATGCCTTTTTTTTTTTCTTATATGGTGCTGCT
This sequence comes from Melopsittacus undulatus, assembly GCF_012275295.1. Taxonomy (NCBI): domain Eukaryota; kingdom Metazoa; phylum Chordata; class Aves; order Psittaciformes; family Psittaculidae; genus Melopsittacus; species Melopsittacus undulatus. The sequence goes on along the minus strand of NC_047557.1, from coordinate 27,210,350 downwards.
TTAGGCCTAATATTTTATTTTGTATGCATACTAATGCTTGAGAATAGGCTTCCTTCTTGGTTTGCATTGTTGTCTTGTTAGGACAAAAAAAACCCAAAGGAAATCTTGATGTTTTGACTGCAATACTGCAGACTATCATGATCATCATTACTGCAGTATGGCAACATATAGATGGTCCTTTTCAGTGTTTTGGGCTACTGTTTGGCCGGGACTCTGGAGACTGCTTCAGGGAATACTTCAGTCCCCAACATCCGCACTATTTCCTAAATGTGAAACAGCTGCTTTTCTTACCCTGGATGTTGCAACAAGCAGTGAATCTGTGTACTTCCTTCAAAATTTTGGCCATGATAATCTTCCACATTTTGAGCTGAAATCCTTGTTGGTACTAAGCCTTTGTCTGTACTTCAATTACTGGGCACAAGTCTGTTAAAAAAACTTTCCTGCCTTACACAGGTCTGTTTAAAAAGCTTTTCTGTCTCATAGAGAAGAGGTAATGCATCCACCTTAAAATCTTTGTGTAGCTGTTAAAAAAGTTATACCTGATCATGAGTTAGTATTCTTTGACTGCATGTCTATATTAACACCTGCAGGGCAATCTCCATTAACATGAACCCACTGGAAATTTGGGAAATGGAAAGATAGCTGTTAATGATAGTTCAGAGAAGAAACATTTTGAGGATTTTTTGCAGAGATAGTGCAGATGCTTTTGTTTCCACATATAGAAATACAATGGACAATGCAGGGGAACTAATTTAGAAAGCATCCAAATTCCATATACAGATGATGTGCTTCCATAGCAGTATGTGGTCACAGTACACACTTCTGGCTTGACTACAGTAGTATTACCTCTTGGGCACAAAGACATCTGCCCACAGGAGACTCCAGCTGTTACGTAGGCTACCAAAAGCTCATCACAGCTATCCTGTTTTCCAAATTGGTTCACCACAGAATGCCACAAAAAATGTCTATTTCTGTAATGCTATTTTTATTTTAAAATACTACTCCCCAGGCAAAACATGGTATTCTTTAGAGCAGGCATATAGAGAGCAGAGCTGTTTGAAGATCTAAAGTTAGAGAACAAAAGTGTAAGAAAATTAAAAACTGCTACAAACTTTGCTTTGCTTCCACTCAAAAAGGCAAAATGTATGAATTTGCCTTTGCTGCAAGCAAATAATGCAACATGTGTTATATTGGTGGGGGTGAGTTACATGCAAATTTTACAAAACCAGCAAACATCTTCAGGCTTTGGAGGAAAATGCTGAACTTGATTATTTATTTATTTATTTATTATGTTTCCAGATTCATTAGGAACAGCCACTGGTGTCTTGAACTTCTGAGATTCCAAAGGGTGAAGGGCATTATAGAAATATGAGCTAAGTTAGGAAAAACAAGATAGGATCAAGTGATGCTTTTGAACTACAACAGATTCACAAAATTTGTTGTAAGAAAATGCTGTTTTCATTATTATAGTTTATCTTTCCTGCTGTAAAGTAGCTAATAGATGCTGGGGAGAGAAAAGGGTGTATTTGGGAGGAGAAAGTACTCCAATGATAGCTGCTCTTTTTGGTGAAGGATAAAATAAGCTAATAGGTATGATTAAGAAGAAAGTGTATTTAACATTTCCAAGTTAACTTCATAGACCTTAGTGAAAAGTGGAACCTGGCTTACTGAAATTTTTGCACAGCTTCCGCCACATCGCCATCTCAGACAATTCTTGAGTAACTGAGATTTTTCAGATTGCATTTTATAGTCTTCCCTATGAAAAAAAGAATAGATTGTTGCCACAGTGAAGTAAACCCTTTTGGAGGCAAACAAACCTTTGTTAAGCCTAATTGATAATGCTAATCTGATCTTCGTGTCTCTGTATCTCTGTACTAAGCATGAATATTTATATATTCAAATAGAAAGTTTATCAAGCTGTTTAAAAAAAGAGAGAAGGAGACCTTCAAAGACAAGTGTTAGACAAGCATTATGGACAAAATAGAGAAACTTGGATGTGGTGTTAAAATCTTTGCTTTCTGATCGTGTCAAAATTGAAAGTCGAAGATGCTGATCTGAAATGAGGAGGAGTATTTATTTTAATCATTAATATAAGAGTTTTAAAAGTCTGAGGATCAGTTGTAGTAGCTGGAAAGGGTAAAAAAAATATGGTATTCTGAAAAAGCTTGAGTATTGTTTTTCTCTAAAAATATGTTTAAGTCTCTTGTTTATAATTTTTCCTCCTGTTTTTGTTTTGGAGATGAGTGTTTGTGGTTGGTTTGGCTTTTGTGGTTTTTTTCTTGCCCAAATGGGAATATGTATAGAAGCAAGAAACAGAAGTAGTTGAATCCTCAACAAAGTGATGAAAAATGTATTGTCCTGTAGTGATGAAGAAGTAATGGATTTGTTCTTCAGCTTCTATGTTTTATGGTATTTTTCTTGCTCAATATATGTTGAACAATAGACTTTAAATTCCTAAAATAAAATGTTGAGGAAATCAGTGTGGGGATATAGACATACACAGTTCTCTAAATCCATTTTTCTGGATTCTTTGTGCTGGTTTGTGTTTTGTGAGATAACAAAATTTGCTGATTTTTTCCTGACCATCCTTACTTTATTTTACTGTGAATTTAGTGAAGAGCAAAGAAGAAAGGATTTTAAGACCAGCTTAAAACACCCATGTATTGACAATATTTAGTAGAGTGAGTAACCTGTTAGGAATTTGCATTTTGTCTTGTTATAGTGAATAATTAGACTTAGTTTTGGAAAGCAGTTTTTCCTAGCAGGTGTGTTGGAGTACATGAATGAAAGCAGTTCCTGTATTTTAGGTTTGCACAATTGCTTTACTTCCAGTTTATTTTAATTGAAATTCTTAGGATTTCAAACTCTCACCTGAGGTAGTTGCATAAGGGGGTGGAAGGAAAGATTTCGGCTGTCTTGGAGTATTTTTTCCCTGCTATCTGTAATGTGCTTATATATAACTCCCTAAAAATTATTATGGAAACCATGCTAAGACACCTGAAAAACAATGAGGGGGTTGGTGGCAGCAAGCATGGCTTCACCAAGGGCAAACTATGCCTGACCAATTTGGTGGCCTTCTATGATGGGGCTACAGAACTGACGGACAGGGGCAGAGCAGTTAATGTCATCTACCTGGACTTGTGCAAAGCATTTAACACTGTCCCACATGACATCCTTGTCTCTAAATTGGAGAGGCATCAATTTGATAGGTGGACCACTTGGTGGATAAAGGACTGGCTAGATGGTGCACAAAAAGAGTTGTGATCAATAGCTCAATGTTCAACAGGAGATCAGTAACAGGTGGTGTCTCTTAGGGCTCGGTAGCGGGATAGATCCTGTTCAACATCTTTGTCAGTGACATTGACAGTGGGATTGATGTGCCCTCAGCAAGTTTGTCAATGACACCAAGCTGTGTGATTCAGTTGATATGCTGGAGGGAAGGGATGTCATCCAGAGGGACCTTGGCATGCTTGAGAGGACTGATGCCAACTTCAGGAAGCTTAACCATCAAGTGCAAGGTTCTACACCTGGGTCAGAGCAATGCCAGGCACAGCTATAGGTTGGGCAGAGAAGAGATTCAGAGCAGCCCTGCAGAGAAGGACTTGGGGGTGTTGATCAATGACAAACTTAGCATGAGCCAGCTGCAGTGTGCACTCGCAGCCCAGAAACCAAACATATCCTGGGCTGCATCAAAAGGAGCGTGACAATCAGGTTGAAGGAGGTGATCCTCCCTTTCTACTCTGCTCTCATGACACCCCACTTGGAGTGCAATGCTTGCAGTTCTGGTGTCCTTAATATAAGAAGGACATGGAGCAAGTCCAGAGGAGGGACATGAGGATGATGAGGGGACTGAAGCACCTCCCATATGAAGACAGGCTGAGAAAATTCGGGCTGTTCAGCCTGGAGAAGAGAAGGCTGCGTGGAGACCTCATAGCAGCCTTCCAGTATCTGAAGGGGGCCTACATGCATGCTGGAGAGGGACTGAGGGACTATGGCAATAGGACATGGGGTAATGGGTTTAAACTTAAACAGGGGAAGTTTAGGTGAGATACAAGGAAGAAGTTCTTTTCTGTGAGACTGGTGAAGCACTGGAACAGGTTGCCCAAAGTGGTAAATGCTTCATCCCTGTCAGTGTTCAAGGCCAGATTGGACAGAGCCTCGAGTGACATGGTTTAGTGTGAGGTGTCCCTGCCAATGGCAGGGGCGTTGGAACTAGATGATCTTATGGTTCTTTCCAATGCTAAGCATTCTATGAATCTGTGAGTAATAAGTGCTATGTCACAGTACTGGCATGCTAAACTTTGTTTTTTGTTCTGTGGATGCCGTTTCAAGCAAATGGGCAAAATGCTTATTCTTTTAGTGTGGGCTGAAGTAATGGCACCTGCCTGCATGTGCTCTCAGTTTCCTTTGTATTTGCACAAGTGCTGGTCTGATTCTGCTATTCCGTGACCAAGGTCGTACAGAAAATAATTTTTTTTCTGCAAGTTTGCTCCTTAAAATGGCTCAAAATGGCTTAAATAAATTCTAGACCTGGGCAGATTGAAGAAGGGTTAGAACTTCACTTTGCAACAACCATTGACAGTCATCTTCTGTAAACTGCAGTGGAAAGCCATAATAATGCATTTATTTAGATAAAATACTTAACTATTACTCTCTGTTTGTTTGTTCTGTTTAATCTTAATGATTTTTTTAGATTTTTAATCTTCATATTGCTGTTTTAAAGATTCTGCATGCCACTTTTAAATAGCTATGAAGAGGAAACAAAAGAACTTACAATAGAGTCAGCAAAAGTGTGGATCTGAAAATTAGGGCTATAGCTGTGCTTTTTTTCTTTTTTAATTTTTCTTTATACAGCTCTTCTTCATAAAAAGAAGATAAATTGAAAGTTTTGAACTGATACTATACAATGGATGTAATTTTGAATGAGGACACCAACTAGGTGTTTCCTGTGGTTATAATAACATAGGTAACTGAGTAATATTTGGACAGTGTGCACTAGTTTTTTGGTTTTTCATTATGAAAGAATGAAAATATTTAATGACTTGCTGTACATGTATGAATTTGCAGTCTGTTTTACTATTGGCAGGGTAATTGTGCCTTTCAGATACCACCTAAAAATTTATAATTACGTTATCTAATATTTTCAAGAAATATTGATAGCTTATCTTCATTGTAATTTCTTTAAGGCCCTATTGAATTTGAAGAATGTAACACATCCAGTGCTGTTGAAGGTGAGTTGTTGTAGCATAGTTATTTATGTAAGAATGCTGTGGGTAAGCACCTAAAACTGTAGAGTGAAGGGCATTGAGTATTCTTTAAAGTAGAACTTTAAAATAGACTAAAAAGCAGTTTTCCTTTTGAGAAACTTCCAACAAAAATAAGACTTTATGCTCAAAAAGCATAATGTAAAAGGTCAGGGAATTTGAATGTTTCTTACAGAATATACTTTGGCTAAGACCCTGTCTTTGCAGAGGTTTGGATTTAGTTCACTTATGACTGTATTGTAACTTAATTTACAAGAGTCTAAACATGGCTGAGTCTCTTTCCATTGTTACCATGTTGTTATACCAAGTTTAATGCAGTGTTATGGTCACAGAGCCTTTCTTTCCTGGCATAGCTTATTTTGCTTAGGGATTGTTTTAAGTGATTAAGAACTGCTCTATATGTGTAAGCTATGTATTTACTTTTGGGACAGAGGAGCTGACAATATAGCTATAGCAGCCGACAACTGTTGTCAGCATTGCAGCTTAGACGTAAAAATTTCTTTGAAGCTGAGAGGATCCATTTACAGAAACTGGTTTTGTACTCCATCTGTCATTGTTTTGGGCTACATAAGTCCCAGAAAGAAAATAAATCCCAGACTAGCGTCTAAAAAATAATTTTAGAATATTCTTTAGACAATATACTATATAGATGAGTTTAAAAATACCTGTTTTGAGAAGTTTTCAGTTACTTCGTATCTAAGAGTGTGCTGCATAATGAATTTCTGTAAAGGGGAATATAATTATTTTTATTTTTTAATTATGTGCTTGAATTGTCAAATTCAAGTTGTTAAATTTTTGAAACCAAATTATTTCCACCATTTTGCTCAAAAGCATGCTGTCAGGAGTATCATGCGTCAAGATGAAGTTGTAGACTAGTTGGATCAGACACTTGTGCTTAGTCATTTCAGTCTGGCAGTCTACCTTGCTCCAGCAAAAAGGGATAGAAGCAGATATGAGCGCAACTCTGATGCAATCATTAAATGTATTTTAACTTCAGTACATTAAACGGGTATCAGAGCAGCCTTTATATTTTTTTTTCTGTACTATAGTTATATGTCCAGTGCTAAAAATGGGGAAGCAATGATAGAGTGGAGGCATGGTTCCAAACTCAGTAAGAGGAGCTAGTCTGCTAGCTGGCTACAGCACTGGGAAATCATGAATTCTGTATCATCTGTAAAGCAAAGAGACATTCTCTTTCTTTGCATGACTAGGACCCTGCTTCTTAAGAAAGACGGGCTTGCAGCTGCCTTAAACATGCAGGGAAATAACAGGGTGTTGAACTGTAGTAGCTGTGGGAGACAGGGTTCTGCTTCTGGTCCAAGTACATAGGCTATTCAGAATAAGCTGGAGCAGCAGCTCCTGTAAAGTTTCTGTGAGCAGAGTACCTTTCCTCAAAAGTGGTAGTACAGCCTTTTCTTTTTTTCCTTTTTTTTTTTGGCAGGGGTGAAGTGACAGTCTGCATACCCAACTTGGAAAGTTGGATATAAAGTGCAAATTAGTTTTATAAGGAGTTATTAATGTGTTGAATCATACTTTAATTTACTTTTTGATGGGTGCTACTTAACAACAAATTGAAATAATATTCCCTTAGTTTGGCTCCATATGTGTATGCTCTGTTAGATTTTTCTGTCTCTTGTGGCAGCATTTGAAATGTATGCTCTTTGGTATGTACCATGTTTGATGCTACTAAATACGTACATATCTCTGATATTTAAATGAAAACTGTTTGTTCCATAGGGATAAAACCACGGAAGAGGAAGCCTTTTGGTTTATCAGGAATAATGAAAAAAGAAAAAGATACTGAATCTGTGTAAGTACATTTCCATCTTGAAGGCTTATCCTGTACTTTATTGTACTAGTAAAAGTATAGGTATAAATATTAGTTGCTTCTTAAAAAAAAAAAAAAAGGGGGGTTTAGAGCAGAAGTTTAGAATGTTATAAATATGAAAACATCAGTTATTAAGATTTTTGTAACAAAAGATTTAAAAGAAATAACATAAATGTATTCACAGTAGTCTGCTCATGTTTCATCCTTTCCTGTGCGTAGATAAGTAGTTCTCCCTTGTTCTACCCATGTACAGTGTAGAGGTACAGATGAACAGTGTGGATAATGTGATCCTCATGTATGCTCCTAATAAAATAATACCTCCATACATGGAAAAAGTGCTGGAAGCCTGTGTTTGCAGCATTGAAGCTTCAGTTATTCTTTTATTAGAAAATACTTTTGTGTTAGATCTTGAAGGACAGAAAAATACTTCCATGTTTTTTCAGTACATCATGCTCACACTCATTTTTGAAAGGCCATCTCTCTTAAGTGATGTTCCAGCTATACCCTTTGCCATATTCATTGCATGTGCTCATCCTCCCATGAGTTTAAACTCTCCAAAAAGTGACTTTGAATCAAAATTCTTATAAGATGGGCTTACTGCGGTCTGTGTATTAGTAGTTGTGACCACTATGTTCCAATGTATTTTCTTCGCAATTTCTAGACGTGTTATCTCAATAGAAGCATTTAATTTAACAGAAAAATAGCCTACAATTTCACAAACTTAGCAATACAGAAATATTCTGAGAGGCAATATCTGCATACATATTTTTTAAAATTACTTTAAAAAGTCCTGTTACCAGTTTCATTTTTCTAATACGATGCTGAAAAAATAATGACCTAAGAACTGCAGGTGCTATTTATTTGCGTATACAAAATGCCTCGTAGCTGTTTCAGTATTTAATTTTGAGAGTGATACACTTCTAAACCATGCTTTTTCTTCTCTATTATGATGCCTTTAGGGCTCCAAGCTGTTGGGTTTTTTTAAGTCATTCCTCTCTGTTTCTGCCCTCTCTGTGATTTAGTCTTTCCCCCAGCCTCTCTTCTGTACTTCATTAAGCTGGAATAATTGGTGAGAGAAGAGTTGTATGTAGTGTGATTTTGATCAGCAGTAATATGAGAATACTATTTTGTTACAAAGAATTGTTTTTTTCTGATGTTTAATTTAATAAAATGCTATAAATATTTTAAGACATTCATGTTTTAAACAGCTTTAGTGCTCTTTCTTAAAGTAATTTTCTCTGGAAAGTTATTTACTATACTTTTTCTGTGACGCTAAACGGCTGTAGTATCAGATAGCAGCAAAAACATACCTTTGATCATTTTCCTTTGGCATATTTTAGTAAATTGCAAAGGAGTGATTTTGATAGTGTTGAGTACTTTATATGATTGAATTCTGTAGCTGTCAGCTTTTCTTCAATGAAATAATTGAGTTGCCACCATATGGGTTATTATTCAGGATAAGCTCATGTTATGTATGCTATAAGCCTTTTTGCAAACCAGCCATGTCTTTCATCCCAGGTCTATGACTCAATATATCCTTACTCAAGAGATCATGTTTTTCTTTGACCTGTAACACAAAGAAAATTTTGTTATGCATTGAGCATGAAAACTGGCTTCTACGCAATGTGAAATAGTTTCTGTCTTTGTATGCTTATCTATCGTAGTATCTGAATGCTTTTCTAAAATAAATTTACAATTCTAAAATACATTTACAAATACATTTTATTTAACATTGAAAGATAGTATTACTGTTTCTCCTCCAAAATGCTGGTTTTTGTGGCACAGTGATGTTATAAGAAAATACAAATCAGCTCTGATACTCTGAAGTAGGAAAAGAATTTGTGTTGCTTTCAACAAGTTGGACTGAAATTTGGTTTATACTATTTTGTTTACATACATAAAAACAATACAAAAATTAGTAGATTCTTAGGTCAAAAAGAAGGAAGTATGACGGCATGATATTGACCTGACATTGGTCATTGGTGATGAGACATTTGAACAGATTGCCCAGAGAGAAAATGAAGTCTTAAGTAACACATGCCACAGGCTTTTATAGAGATTCTTGCATTAATCCATAACTTGTGAATGAACTAAAACATGACAAAGAAACAACAGAGGATTCATTATGTTGCTGAAATGTTACTATGTCCTAAAATACATGACCTATTTTTTCAATCTTAAAAGAAAGATCATACATCTAGTGATGTAAAAGCACATCTGTCTAATACCTGATGTCCTCATTCTCCATTTCTCCAGCATCTGCGGTCTATTGAGTTTTCCTTTGTATCTCAAGAATGGATTCTGGGAGGTTCTGTTGGTGCTCCTCTGTATGGTACTAGATCTGCCATTACTTTTTGAGATCTATTAGCTTGCTAATTTTGAAAATCTTCATTATGGATTAAATTACTTGCATTGTAGTTTGCCTCACATCTTTCAAATTTCTTACACTTATGGACTTCAGACTGTCTTGTCTGCATACAGACACTTTTTTAAACCACATGTCAGGAAATCAGTTTGTTATAGTTTGCAAGAAGTCTAATACTTCCTCTTGGAGCTGTAAAATAGCTTTTAAAGTAGCTTTTTTTGTTGTTGTGAATTCAGCTTAGCCAGCAGAGGGAGGTAGGATGTAAGTCAATTATAAACTTTGTGACATATATTTTCTTTTGTGTGGGCCTTTTAGAGTATATGGGATCCTTCACCTCACTGTCAATTCCTTAACAGGCAATACTGAATTTCATATTAATGCTGCCATGATAGCAAGTTTTCATATCTTTTTTTAAATGACACTGGAGTTTTTATACTTAACTTGCTTAGACTTTCAGAGAAGATGATTTAGATTAAAATACACTTATGGGAGAGGTATCCACTCTTCTCTGTAAGTGCAGGTTTTATTATATAAAGTCGCTGTTGCTCAGTTATACTGGCATTTCTGACTTTGTCAGGTTGCAAAATAGAGGACTTGTATGCTACTCAATATTTCCATGTTCTAGAAGTGTAATTGCTTCTGCTTTTTGCAGACATTGGGGAGAATTAGTTTTATTTGTTTGGGGTTCTTTTGGTTTTTTTAAATACTGCTGCTAAAATCAAAGTTATAGTGGAAAAACGTAATACTTCTGAGTAAAGTGCTTGTAATCACTGCCTTTCAGCTGACGATGTTTTTGTTTTAAAAAGTGCTTATTAGGAGGGTATTATTACTTTTTTTTTTATCATCTTCTAGTGCTTAACTGCAACTGTGCTTGACAAACATGGACTAAGAATGAAATTCCAAAAAACGGAAGCTTTGAATTCCTCTAAGAATAGTCGTAATTACTTTGGGAACTGGTTATAGCTCAGAATGTTTTGGGGTTGCATGTGGACCATTTCATTAGGTTTGGTGACTTCTACTTAAAATGTGCACATCAGCCACAGAGTTAATTTATATTGATTTAGAATACAGTGGGGCACTCCTGGCTTTGTTTGGCTGGAATCTTTTAAGTTGGGTTTGGTTTTTTTTCACTGTGACATGGGCTTAATTTTTTCACCATTTCTTTTGAGTTTTTGTCCTGCAGTGTTTTGGGCATAAACTTTCAGCTTTTATTTAAACTTGCTTAGTTGAATGTGGTTTATTTATAGTGAAAATATTAATGGACTCTGACAGGCAAAATGGTTAATTGCAGTGTTTCAAATTAATTGAAAATATTAAAGGAAGTACCACAACTGTATGAATAAAATAATTTGCACATTTTATAATTGTATATTTTCCTTTTTTTTTTTGTTTCCTAGGGAGTGTCCAGATGCAGACTCAGTTGTAAGTAGACTTATTTCCAAAACAAATGCATATGCTAATATTATCAAGCATGGCAATCTGATTAAACTTACGTACTGTCCCTGCAATGCATTATTTATCTGATAGAGGATTTATTGTTTTGATAACATAGTTGAAATAGTCACTTTGCTCAGAACATAATCTTTAGCAATATATACAAACATGTCAGTAATACGCCTATACTTCGTAACATTTTAAGTTTTAAACAAGGTGTTTTTACTGCAAGTACTTGCTACTTTATTTTCCAAGTTAATGGTTGGCTAATAGGTTCTAAATAAAAAAAAAAAAAAGGTTTAGTTTATTGTGCACCCAAATTTGCATCATGATATTCTTTTGCTTACTACTGTTTCCTTTGAGAAATCTGTCTAATATCACTGAAAATAGAGTATAGGAATATTCTTTTTAAAATATAGCTTTAAATGCAGTATTTCTAGATGCACTTCATTAATGGCCTGGTTTTCCTTGCTGTCAGTTTGACCTGTGATACGTCTTACAATTTTATTTATTAAATTCAAATAAGTGACAGCTGCAAATTAAATTGGAATGTTAATAATTTCTTAACTGAGCCTTTTTATTTAAACCTGTATGTTGTCTTAAATTAAACCTATCTATAGGAAGATTGCATCTACCTATAGCTATATTAGCTGATTATTTGTAGAATAATTTCATTGACTTTCTGTAGACTGATTTGTTTTTCAGTTCACGTACTTAGATGACAATTATATTAATATAAGTTTTCATGTTCACCTATTGTGTGGATTTTCTTCTTTGCATGGGAGTTGCAGTACCTAATATTAAAATTTCTTTTGAGAAATATCGTTTGAATAATCTAGTAGAGCCATTCTTCTAAGTAAGGAAAATTATGTTTTGCCATACAATAGAAGTACGTGTGTAAGAGCATCCGGTAAGCATCATCAGGAGAGTTACTTTATCCTGTGCAGAGTCATCTTGACTTAGAGCAAATTTCTTTTCTTGGGTGTATTTAAGGCAAAGTAACTTTAGAATTAGCCCTGTAATTATCAGGCTTTTCATGGAAATAATGTCTTTTGACAGTTCAAGTTGAATCACTGCAGTGAACCACAACTGAGTTTGGCTTGCAATGTTTATTTTCCTCTTTGCTTATTTTGGTCTCTACATTTTGTAAAAATAATTAGTTAAAAAAATTTAACTGTAAATGTGTTTGACATTCTTTCTGGCTGCATGGGGCACACCATATGATCTTCTAAGTTAATTGTTCTGCTTGGATGTAATTGATATTTTGTTAAAAAAAAAAATCAACTTGCATAGTGTTCAGCAACAAAATTAATACTTTTATTGTATTTTTAATGCCTATTTTTTTTATGACTGCATTTGAATTTTAAATTTGGTCTGTCATTTCTTTTTTGCTTTTTACAAGTAACAGTATTATTCTGAATGGTACAATGCTTTTAATAGCAGAAGCCATTACTGTTATTCTTGTGAAAAAACTATGTAGCATGCCATAAATGAGATTCATTTCAAGCCTTACAAACAAGTACCCCACAGTGCTTTATATTTTAAATTTGGTGTCCTCTTTTGGAAGATCCTCTTTCAAATGCATTTCATTTGTGTGTTATTTTAAGATTTCCTTTCTCTTTAATTTTCCAAACTTCATCTAAATAGTAATAGACATCTATATTGTTATTTCTGAGAATTCGTTTTGTATGAATCTTTGTAATAAACTACACATTTCAGGAAATTAAACTTAGAAAATTGTTACTGAAAAAAAGAATTGAAAGCAGTTGCCATTTGTGGTTGATAGAAAATTATGAGGACTAGCCCTTAGAAAATTCAGGTTGTTTAAAGTTGCTATGATTTTCGCCAGCTTTGGTAATTCACAGAAAAAAACTGTCTGCCTTTTGTATGATTAACGTGATCTTTTTTTAAAGGTGGGTTTTGTTTATTTGTCAAGAATTCTAATTGTGTGAAAGGAATGTAAAAGATAACCACTCTAGAATTATTTATAATGATAAGCACTGAGGTAAATATTAAAATTTTAGAATTTAAGGATCCGATAAGAACTGAGTTCAATACTTTTATCTACCAGTTCTACATGATATTATGGATCTTTGAATATGCATGTCAGTATCATTAGGGCCTTCTCACTAGTCAAAATGTATAATGCAATGTGTTCAAACTTGTATTCTCTGTTTCCAGAAAACAAAACAGTGAGATGGCCCTAAAAAATGTTTTTTTGTACCAAATAGAAGTTCTCAAATTGATTTGTGGCAAGCCATGTGCTTACGCTTTATCCTTTCTGTAACTGCCAGATTGTATACATTGAAAAATGTAATGCATTTGAATCAGTTGTTAATATCTGTCAAATTCTGTAACTGCTATAAGAGGTTTTTATGTGTAGGAATGCAGCTGTGAACTGAGAACTGGTATTTGTTAAAAAGGTTAACCACTTCAATAAGCAGTCTCTGTTTAAATATAGATGACAGTATGTCTTAAGTTTTAAAATTCCTGTGTTGCTGTATGTCAATCTACACATGTAATGTCGATTAAACAAAGCCTTCACAATTAAAAGTAGAAAGTTAACTGTGTGTACACTAGAAAAAAGTAGCAACTGAAGTCTAGCTTAGTGTGTTTATTACCTAGAAAACTTTTCTAAAGGCAGAACCCAGCCTGGTTTCCCATGGGTGTTCCCTGTCTCTATGACCCATAGACTTCTAGGAGAAACTTTTCCTCTAAGGAAGCATTTGAAAAGTTCCTCCAATGTCCAGTAAGATTTGAATTTGGATTGCAACCCTTACCTTGGCTGAGATACTATTAGATCTGCTTACTTAAAAGATGCACTGCTATACACAACATAGTGTATAATTCTGTAACTGTAGGAGTTTGGAGAAGGGAATAAGAATTAGTCAAATAAATGTAAATGCCTTCATTAACAACAGATTCATGAATATGTCTAGCTCTCAAAATGGTATGTCTTCTATCATTGTTACAAAGTGTAAATTAGTAAATAAAATTCTGATGTTTCAGAAAACAGAACCATTAATCAGTCCAAATGTTCAAAATGTTGAAAACATAATTCTAAAATCACTACATAACCTGTAACGTTTTGGGGTACTTTTTTGCTTGCTTTTGACACTATCTATCTTTGTTAATACAAGGGTAAATTCAGTATCTCTTCCAGACTATTCTTCTATTGGTTTACACAAAAATATAAATTGATAAAAGCAGAATGTGTTTTAAGAATTATTACACATTGATACAAAATCAATCTGAATCATTGAGAGAAGTGGAAATACAAAGAGGATGAGTTCTGACTCTGTATACACTGTGTAGTCAGATGTTTTAAATTACATCTATTTAAACTTTAGAAATGGGGGGAAGTATAAATTAGTATAAATTTCTGTACCCTGTTAGAAAAAAAACCTGCTGAAAAAAAAGGCAAGGAATTTTTCAGTTTCTATGTTCATAGCTTCAGCTGTAAAGCATCCGTCTCTGTTAACATGTACATAACTTTGACTTTTAGTCTGAATTTATGAATACAGGCTATATGTAAATTGCTACTGCTGTGGAATAGATGAGCCAAATATCTTTTCAAGATCAGAAATAATTAACATGAAAATATTAAGAAATAAACTTAGTATTTTAAGAACTTTTAAGATTTTAGTACTTTCTAAATATTTATCCAAGAGATTAGTTATTAAATTCATGCAATGAAAATAACTTCTGTAAAGTGTTTTCACAGATTTATGTCAAAATAGTCAAATTTTCCATCTATGTTGTGCATGCTGTGTGTGCCCAGTAATAATATCCTTTACATATATGGGCCAGCTGGAGGAAAAACTAAATGCTGTATATTTAAAGATTTTTGTTGGTTTTCAATTCATCTTAACCATGAATGATCCTGATCTATTTAAAATTGCCCAGTATGACAATTAAAATAATTTCAGAATTCAGAAGTTACAGTATTGTAGGAAAATGTACCTACCCTCTAGCTATGTTTTTGTTCTGTTTACTTTGATGTCAAGTTTCATTAGTGTTTTTTGGTATATAAACAAGGTCATCCTGAGGTCAAGCATAGCTAAGAATTCTGATTTGAGCAAGTAGAGCTAAGGTACTGGACCTTGTGATCCTACTCTTACAACTTTTTTTTTTTTTAATTGAAAAAGCAAATCAAATAACTGTGCAGTCCAGATCTTACAGCTGTTTCAGGAAATTGCATCTATATGTTCCATATTTTAAGGTTTGCACTAAAAAATCAGATTTGGCCTTGAGCTTGATGCACTATTTAGTAGCATGCAGTATTGCATCTCCTGTTACAGGATTGTATTTCTTACTCTTTTTACTAAACTATTTGTTTAAATTCATTCTATTTAATTCACTAAAATATCAGACATCTCATTTATGGTATTTGCAGAGGAAATAGAGGGGAAACTACCTTTTTTGTTTATATTTTCCTCTGTAATTCAAAAGCTCTTCAAAGTGACTTTCTCTTTAAATTTGGTTTCATATTTCAGCTGAAGTGGTTCCTTTCTAGTCCACTTGCAGTCTCCAGTGTAAGTTATTATATCTTGTGTCCCCAGAACAAGAGGGGTGTATACCTGCTCAAGTGAGTCCGAAGGAGGACCATGAGGATGCTCCAAGGGCTGGAGCAGCTCTCCTATGAAGACAGGCTGTGAGAGTTGGACTTGTTCAGCCTGTAGAAGAGAAGTCTTTGGGGAAACCTTAGAGCACTCTTTCAGTACCTAAAGGGGACCTACAAGGAATCTGGAGAGGGACTTTTTACAAGCGCATATAGTGACAGGACAATGGGGAATGGCTTTAAACTGAAAGAGGGTAGATCTATATTAGACATTTGGAAAAAATTCTTTACTATGAGGTGATACACTGACACAGGTTGCCCAGAGAAATTGTGGCTGCCTCCATTCCTGGAACTGCTTAAGGCCAGGTTGGATGGATCTTTGAGCAACCAGGTCTAGATAAAGTTGTCCTTGCCTGTGGAACTGAATGATCTTTAAAGTCTCTTCCAACCCAAACCATTCTATGATCTCGTGTCTTATAACAGCAAAGTATACTTTTGCCATACTGTATATGTAATATCTATTAGCCAAACTACTTCCCAGTACCTAAATTCTAGAACAATAAACTGATTGCTACCATAAAACAAATCACTTTTTTATATGAATCTTGTAACTTTTATGAGAAACTTGTAACTGATGAAATCACTACATTTTTCAGCCACTTGAGTTGTGAATTTTTGCAGTAAACTTACAGAGGCATCCGAGCAGTTCCTGTGGACTAACTGTAGATACACAGTAATGTGTGGGCTTTTCTGTCCTTATTAGCTTAGAAAATCCAGGATGGGTATAGAAGATATGTAAAGGAAAACTTTAGAATCCAATTTTGAGCACTTGCGTAAAGGTTTCATCCATGCCTTAATTACTGTGGATATTCTTTGGTAAAGCAACAGTGTTTACTGTCTTTTCAAGAGGGAGGGGAAGTTGAAACCTGTGTAATCTGGAATGCTTTTACTCATATATTTAAGCATTGACTAGTACTTAGAAAAGGTTTTGCTCCTGCATTATCAGAGGCTAAAGTAACTTAGCTGAGAGAATTAAAAGTAGAAACTGGGAAAATGTTTGGTGCAAGAGAATTGTAGTCTTATTTAACACTCGGTAGTAAAGCTAAAATGTTTCTGTTGATTTCTTTTCATGGAATACCAGTACAAGCAGATGCATTCAAACTTGCCTGTTTTTATGGTAAATTTGGAGGTTGTTTTGTTCTATTCCTATGACACTACTTTTGAACTACTGATCATTATTTGAGATAACTATAATAATAAACGGTTAAGAACAATTACTTTCATGAGTTGTTGTAATCAAATTTTAGTTTATCAATTATACAAAATTCAATCTGATGTAAGAACAACATGAAGGGGTTTTAGTTATTTGTCAAGATAATATTTTCTGTTGTTGTTTTTAGAACATTCCTGATGTAGATGATGAAGGATACAGCATTAAACCAGAAGCAACCCACGATATCCTTTTTACTATTATTGTGCTAAGTCATTTGATGTTATTGCAATTGTTTGGAGACAGGAAGTATTGACTAAAGTATTAAGTAAAGGAAGATGAATGACTCTCGTACTTATGTTCCAACATAAGAAATTTTCATAACTTTTGCAAAATGTACGAAATTTCGGTTTTCTTAGATTTTGTATGTATGCAGATGTTGAATATTAGATCTGCCACCTTTGGAACCTTAAGAGAATGGCTTTTGTATAACTGTAGAAAAAAAACCCAAAACCCTGAACAAAAGCTTTAAGGTGACTGTGAAAATCTTTCTCCCTGAAAAGTTTCTCTGACATTTTATAAAATACTGTAAACTTGTTTTAAGTAGAGTGGTTATCTGTTCTATACCTGCACCCTCCCATTTCTTCATAACACCTTTAAAAAGACTGGGAGCTCCAGCAGTCTACAAATAAAATTTCTTTTGCTTAATAAAGTAATTACACCACATGCTGTTTCTAACTGGTTTTTCTAGCTTTTATTATGTTTTTATTAATGGCTTTGATATGCAGAATAGATTTCTTTCTTATGAGTCATTATTTATGGAGGCTCATGATTCTTTGCTTTTCCTTCGAAGGAAAAAATTCTGTCTTCTTTTTTCCTCCCATCAGAAACAGAGAAGCCCTACCTAAGAGCTGGGAATAATTTCTGTAGATCTAAGCAAGCCTAATATATTAGTAAGATAGCTCATCTTTGAAAATCTATTCACTGAATTCTCTGGGTATTGCAAGTAAAAGGTAAACTTAGCAATTACTGTAAATTCTAAAAACTTTTAAGCAGTAAACAGCACTTTAAAGTGAACAAGTCCATCATCATAGCTTCTCTATTTTCATCAGCTTTGCAGAATATGCCTCTGTTGCCACCAGAAAGATACCTGTAGCAATAAAAGCATCTCCTTTTTACAAAATTGATATAAAAGTGACAGACTTTTATCCAGTTCTGAGAAGGGCATTATTTCATGCTTTGCATATACTTAGGAAAAGGAGAGAGGAGTGAATAAAATTCATGCTTTGTAAATTATTGATCTGGGCATCCTTTTCTACATTATACTTTCTCTTGTAAAACAATAGAAAAGGCGATACACTCAGTGAAAAAGCTTAGTGATTTGCAATCCCTGTCAACCAGGTACTTCAGCTCCTGAAAATCTTTACCAGATTCAGGAATTCATCAGTTCTCTTCCTCTTTTTTCCCTCAGCTTCCAAGAGTGAATATTTGTTCTACTGATTGGAATTCTTCAGATGTTTTATTGGAGGAAATTATATAAGTGTAATAGAAGTTAGTCTTCGTAAGTCCAGTCTTAAGTGTCGGAAAAGCATTCTACAAGAGCTGCCTGATTCATAGGAAATAAATCTTGAAATTTGGTGATAACTTCCAAGACCAGAAATGTTTTGATGAAATGAAAACTGACTTGTCTTTGAAGCTTACTTTTCTAGGTATGATCCATTCTGGGAGACAGATAAGCTGTAAGATGAAGACATTTGACTTCACGGATACTTTCAGCTGAAATGCATTTGGAATGTCTTTAAGGTTCAGGTTTAATTTTTGTCAGGGAATAGTTTGAAGATATTTAATTCAAATGGCTGGTATATTTCCAAGTGAAAATAGCAGAAGCAAGTTTTAGAATGTGTGTGCTTCCCATAGGCAATACAAAACTTTTAAGTAGAGGAAAATTTTCAAATTCTTTTTTGTCAAAACCACTATCTTTAAAGACTTAGCATAGGTCTTTCAGAGCTTTTCTTCAGTGCAGCTCTTGTGCATATAAAGAACTAAGGCTAAATTCATCTGCATATTTTGATTATTTGAGAGCTGAGTTATCTCAGGTTTTTTTTTTTTTAAAGATGACAATTTAAAGCAACTGACATTCAGTTTGCTGTGCAGCCTTCTGTGTAACTTCCATCCTTTCTTGCAGAACTTTTAGTATCGGTTTACAAAAGGGGCAAATAATATTGGCTGCCACTCCTTCCTCTGTTGTTAATGCTTTGTACAGTTACTGTGGGCTAGGACTTACCTTCACATGGTTTAAAAGTATTCCTGCATTTTTCATATGTGTGTTAGGATCCCTGGTTTTGTCTTAAAAGTCATAAATTTAACATGCAGAACTGTTGCTACTGTAGTATCTTTAATTTATACTGATGCCTTCAAAGATGCCAATGTTCAGGTTTGAGCATAGTTACCTTTTAGAACAGAATACCATTATGAAGATGAATGAGAATTTTAACTCTGAGTTGTGAATTTTGGACAGTGGTTGTGTTTGAAGTGTCTGTATAACCACAGAACGAGGTTAGGCAGCGTTATTTATCTGTGGTGTTGACATAATATGAGCATTTTGTTGAGTGTAATTATGAAATGGATTAAGCAGATGAACTTGAAGCATTTCTACCTTAACTGAGAAAAACATTCCAAAGAGAACCATTTCTATTCAAGCAGTGATTCTGATTCTGAAGATGATGAACCCAGAAGGTTCCATGTAGAAATAAAACCCGTTCAGCCAAATAACAGCTCTCAATATACTGTGCCTTCCTTGGATGAATTAAAAGTATCTATAGGGAACATCACTCTTTCTCCAGCAATATCTGTAAGTTGCTTTATTCCTGGTATTTTTAATGTGCAGAAGAGTGGTAAAGAGTCTGTAGTGTAGATGTATGTCTTACTGTTCAAAATTTATTCTAGGTTTAAGTTCAATGATTCTGTTTTTCTTGTGTACTAGGTCATCTTTGGTACATTTTATTGCAGTGTAACATTGAGTAATTCTCCCTTCTCAGATTTTAACTTTCCTTTGAGTCTTGGGTGTGCGCAGTCCTTGTCTTTCTGCTGTTGCCACACCAAGACATTTCACTACATTGTGGAGTTAGCTGAGCATACTTTTAACATAGTCTACTTATTAGCATTCAGTAATATACAGAACTTTAAAGCGGATCATATAATAGAGATACATGTAGCATTTACAGTGAAGTTTTATTGATATATTCTGCCAATCCACAGAATGATTACCGTTTATATCATGAGATGATATTACAAATAAATAGTAGTAAAGTATGGTAGTGCAATGTTCAGATCAAAATAATAATGGTTTTGATATTAAGAAAATATTGTGCATAATATATAAAAATAATAATGATTATTTTTCCATTTTTTCCCCCTCACATTTTGAAAGCAGAGACACAGTCCTGTAAGTACAGTAAGGCTCTTTATTCACATTTATAAATTAAACCCAAGTAGGTGTAGTATGTGAAGGGAGTCACTGGGAGAACCTTAGTAATTTTTCTTTTCATATATATGTTGTGATATATAAGCTATTTAATTTTACTGTCTCAGCCTGTAAAGGGATTTAGTAATACAGCTCCCTTTGTCAGCTCCTCAGTGCTCATTCCTGCCCTGCCTTACTCGTGTGGCAGGTGTGCACTGCTTGCATGTCTTAAGCCACTGTCTTGGCTTATGTTCTGGTCCTCTGCAAACTTTTTTGCCTGGCACTGAAAGCAAAGTGTCTCATAGAAAGTTAGTGGAAATAAGAACCCTGGGATTATAGGGCATTTGATTGACAGTACAAAAATTTATTCCAAATTTATTTTTTCCTGTTTCAGGCACAAATGAATCAAAATTTATCCAGTAAGTATGAGTCTTTAACTTTTATCTATTTATGTTAGGTTTTTAACATAGCATCAAAATAGATTTTTTTTAACTGCTGAAGAAATAAGCTTCTTAAGTATCTATATATTAACTAAAAAAAAAGTCTCTTGTCAGTTCTAGATACTTCTTCTTTTTTAATATACTTGGGTGTTCCCTATTCTGATAAACAGATAAGTTTGGCTGTGACAGTGATAGGGAACATATCCAAGAACCAAAGGGAGGACTCCGTGGAAAAGGCTACTGTTCTTAAAACCCTTCTACCCACTCAAGTTTAGTGTGATCCAAAAACTAGCAAAGCACACTCTCTCTATTTTATAGTCAAACACTTAAAAGGTGGCCCTGGAGACAGAGCATTAGTCTCTATGCTGTAGGGTTTCTTCCAGTGGAAAATCAAGCCAGATTTGCTGAAGAATTATATTGAAGTAAGCAGTATAACTCAAGGAAGAAATTTCAAGTGAAAAAAACTTCCTCCAGAAATGCATTGCTTTGTGTAGTCCTCTCTTACTAGAATGTATTTCAGGACTACCTGAATTTGTATTATGAAAAAAATGCATTTTCTCTTTGTCACTTTAATAATTCATAAGTAGTTTTGAACAGCAACCGTTAATTATAGAATTAACTAGGTTGTAAAAGACATTTAAGATCAAGTCCAACTGTTTCACCAGGACTCCCAAGTCCACACCTAAGCCATGTCACTGACGGCCTCATCTACACTATGTTTGAACATTTCCAGAGATTCCACCACTTCCCTGGGAGTTGTTCCAATAAATTACCACCCTTACAGTGAAGAATTTTTTTTAATGATTATATTCTCTATCTTCTTCTAATGAAGCTGATTTTTTTTATTTTAGATTGTCACAGCTTTGGCATTAATACTGTGTCTTTTGTTTAGGTGAAGAATCAACAAAATCAAAGCTTTCTGCTCCAACTAATGAGTAAGTTCAAGTTTAAAATTCTGTCAGAAACAGTTTCATGATAATTTGGTCTTACTTTGATATTGATATAATACTCAGAAACTCATTGGAAATATCAGCCGACTGCTATTTTAATTCAGGCATCTATTGCATCAGAAGGAGGAAATTATGTAACAATTGAGGTTTCTATTAATTTGTTTCTCCCGTCTAATCTGTTTGCTTCATTGTCATTCATCTGAATTGTTACTTATAATGACATGATTACAAAATATTGGGTTTTATTAAAATCTCAGGTTTTAGATAAGACAGGTTTAGTTTTTATCCTGTAGTATTCAATGGTAAAGTGTTTTAAGATTACAAGCCCCATATTTGGAAAGGTCTGTATACATTGTTTATAAATGTATATACAGCAATACTTGAAGATGTATGTCTCTTTGAAAATTATAATCCTTTAACTGACATTATTAAGTATGTCCACACACAAAATCACATCAAAATGTCAGTTCAGTTAGTCTCCTTATCAGTTCCTCCACCTGCAATTTGTAAGTACTTCTTATTTTTATATGCAAAGACTTAACTGATGAAGAATTTATCACATTTATTTAACATATTATGTTTACTGTATTATCAAACTACTACCAAAGTTATAGCTTGATATTTATTAATATATACATCTTTCATTTATATTCCAATTGTAACTCCTAATATAGGAAGATGAACAGTGACCTCCTTGCATGGGACCCACTTTTCAGCAGTTCTCTTGAATCTTCCTCTTCAGCTTCTTTGGCATCCTCATCATCCTCAGGTAAAATATTTGATAGTAGAAAACATTTTGTCTATATACTTCAAGGTGTTCTGTTGTTATTGCAAGGGGACATGCTTAGACTATTGAAAGAATTTTGTAAAGCAGTGTACTTTCTTTTTCAGTCTACCTACTCTGTGTCTGTTTTCCAGCCTCTCCTGTCTTAATGTAGAGACTCCTCTCACATGCCTGAGAAAGGCATTGTTCACTGTTTCTTTTAACTATGTATCCATATACCAAAAATTATAATAGACCTCCCTTCTTTGTTCACAGTCATGACTTTCTAGCTGTTTTCCTCTGTGCTTGATCATACAGATTAATGAACAGTAAGGAAGAATACGTGTATCAATAGGGGAATTCTGCACAACTAGAGTTAATTCTTCTCAGCCTTAGTAATGTCCTTTTAGCAGCAATCAGTATTTCTATGTAACCTTTCAGATTTTAAGTGGAACTTAGTCTTTCATTATACATTTGTGTTCCTTTAAATTTTTATTTTTAACAAATCTAGCTTTTGAAAATCATTAGATTTAGGTAAGCAGCCACTATTATTGGCTAGTGTCTTCCAATCTATAGCATATTTAAGGATAAATTATACAGAAGTATGTATTACTTGAATATGCTGAAAAGAAGTGGTTCTTTCCCAAAAGCTGTTTTACTAGCTTTTGGTCTCATGTTAAGAGTCTGCAGAGCAAGGCCAATGACACAATTTGCTATGCTGGTAGTTGTTACTGTATCCAGTTGTTCATGGCTGGAAATTCAAAGCAGGGTGGGAAATGCCAGTACAGTCCTTCCTGTACACAGTTCTGCTGCCTTCTTGTCAGCAGAACTGTGGAGAAAGTGTTCTCTGGTTTATGAGTAATGACAGGGAATTGGGATCTGTAACACTCTCTGAAGCCACGTCTTGGGGGAGCCACCTACCCAAGCCATCATATGTGAAAGGCTTATGCACAGACCCCTACATTTAATTGAAATTGGTGGAATATGTCCTGTGAGAAAGCTGGTATCAGGCATCTCTGCTTTGGCAAATTTTATCTGCTAAATAATCATTTAAAGGATTGTTGTTCTAGGAGTTAACTAAGATATTTACACTTGTGAAATGATCCATGGAGTTAAGTAGAAAGTAAGTGTCCAAACATATAACAAATTACTAATATGTTCGGGGGGGGGGGGGGGAAATACTGGATTGATGTAGTTTATATTGTTGTTTAAATCAAGTTCTGATGCTCACTAACCTGCACCTTATTTCTGAAAACTTAAAAAATGGCTCTGATCTGATTGTATTTTCTAGAAGTCAGTGTTTTATCTTCAACTTGAAGGTTAATATAGGTAAATTGATGCTTAAAGCTTTGAAAAATCTCCATCAAAAATTTAATTTACATGAGTTAGTTGTTCTGTATACCCTGGTGTAGCATGTCCCACAGATTACTGTTCTCTTTTTACTGTTGAAACATTTCTTTAGCTATTCTTTTGTAACTCTGTGTTAATCATTGAACGCTTAAACTGCCCCATGGTATTTGAGCAGACAGTGGTTTATGCAGCACAGAAGTAAACTTTGGTCATCCATTAATAGTCTTGCTTTATTAGAAGCTTAAGCTAACTTTGTTATCTTGAACAAACAAAAGAGAAATTTTTTTTAGCCAACTATTGATATTGTAAGATTGGTTCTTTTTATTTATCTTCCTCATTTTCATCCATATGTATTTTTAAAATAGTTTTGAACATTTTCACATTGTTTTTTGGAACAGGTTTTTTAGTAGTACTTTAAAGCCTTTGAGTAATATTTAAAATATTTATTAGAAGAGGAAAGACATGTTTGTTGGCTTATATTATGCACTTTTTCATAGCAAAAGGGCCACTGTAAAGAGGACACCTATACTTTTTATCTGAACTTTTAAACTTGTTGCTGCTTTTTGATTCTGTATGTCACTCTGACATTGTCCTAGCTTTGCCAATCTGCAAGATGTTGAGAACTGACTAACCTTTGCTTTTTATGCTTCTTTTGTCATCTACTGCAACAGGCAACAGCCAAATGCAGGGAATACTTGTGGAAAACTCCTGTTTTCCAACAGCCTGAAGACTGTAGGATGAGAGAGGAAACAAACTGGGGTGGATCATGCCTTGTACATAAAGTAACTCACTAGATACAGGTTGATACAGATAGAATATCAAACAGGATCTCATGACTGCATTGTCTACATTCATTCACTGGACAGCCATTTATGTTGGGCCTTCACATTACAAATATTAAGGGTAAGAAGAAAAAAATGTTTAGAAGGAACAGAATAGGATGACTTTGAAACAAATGAAAAGAAGAAAGCTGGAGTAGGACACCTGAACAAAACCACAAAGATGAGCGGAAGTTAAAGCATGACAGGGACGAAGTTGGAGGAATAAGGAAAGTAGAGCCTTAAGTGCAGAGAAACACAGATTACTTTTTGGCTCACTTAAAAAATGGGAAGTGACATGGTTGGCAGTATGAATGAAGTACATGTAGTATGTGGCTGGGGTTTTTCTGTTTTATTTGTAAGTGGAATTTTTAGCCTAGTAGAGCAGTTCTTTTCATGCTGGCTAGTCTCATGCAGTGGATATTGAATACTTTTTTGAATATTGAAATTTTTATCTTTTCAATGTTGGTCCTAGTTTCAATTCTTCCCTTTTCCTTCAGCTACAGTAAGAGAGCACAATAGGAGCTCCTCCTCATCTACCACTGATTTGCCTGGGTGTAGAGTATGTCAGTCTTTGTGTGGACACCAGACAGATTCTGGGTCTGCAAGCCCATCTTCACCAGACTTTAGCATTGGCATTTTGTGCAAATCTGGTGTTACAGCAGCGCCATCAGAGAGTACCAGTACTTCATGGTCTCAGAGTCAGTGGATTTCCTTTGCTGATGATCTTCTTACAATTAGACACACAAGCGCAGACAAGAAGGAACCCCAAAGATTGCATTTTAAAACTGAAAGTGCCTGCCTTGCCTCTTCTGCTTTGCTTGGGACTTCTTCCAACAGCTGTGCTTCTGAGGATCAAAGTGACCTTTTCAGTAATGCTCTATGCCGTGAACAATTATTCATTGAAGAAACTGTCACTGCTGCTGAAATTTCTTCCACATCATCTTCAGCACTACTGGACTATAGTTTAGTGTCTTCTTGTGCTCATACAAATAAGGGTATGGCAAGCATGCATTGTGTACTGCTCTTTGCTAATAACTGACTCCAGAAAGCAAGCTTTGGACTCATTTTTCTTTTTGTTATTATTGTAACCTGACGTTAAAATTAACTCATCTTCTTACTTCGAATGTACTAAACTGCTTGTTAGCACCAACATCTGTGATAGTTAGAACAATGAAGTAAATATTCAGCTTGAAATAAGAAGAAAATTTCAAAATATTCAATTAAAGGCATTGCTTTCTCTTAACTATGCAGAGCTTTACTTTTCTAGAAATAGGAATGTATTTTTGTGGGATGTCAGATCTCAAAGATTAAGTGATGGATTTTTCAAAAACAATTCAATTCCTAAGTAGCTTTGTGTAGATTAGAATTCAGGTTAAATAAGTTGACTTTAAAACTGTTCCATTTTAACACCCCATATTTTGAAGTGTGGATGATACCATGGTAATGCTACATACTAATAGGGCAAAGGAAAAGTGCATATGGGCAAGTGTGCCATGACTCACAGAATATACCTGTAATAATGCAGCAGACTACTCGGTGTTTAGCATGCACTGTCATCTTGGAACATAATAAGAATTTTAAAGGAATATTGGTATTTTAGAAATTATTTATTTTGGGAACATTTGAGTTTGCAACTCTAAAGATGAATGAGGTTAGTATTATCCTAAGTTCTTTCTTCCCAACTCAGTGATGAAACTCCCATATTTAAATGACAGCAGAGTTATGCTGAATGCCTGAAAAATCTCCATATTTAAAGTTGTATTTTAAATATCATTAACTGATTTAATTAAATAAGAGTCATGCAGAATAATTTGAGGAAGATAATAGGATGTGCTGCAACAACATAGTTGTACATACATTAACATTTCAGTCTATTTTGAAGTTAATTTTATGTCTGGCATACTTATTGGATGGCATCTAACATTTTGATATATAATTCTATTCAGAAAAGTGACTTTGTAAGAGTGGCATCTTTGTACTGCTGCCACCATCTGTTAGCTGTTTCTGTTAGGTTTACAAAAACATGGGGCAACTTCTACTAGAAACGGAACTTCCAGTTATTCAATTCAAGTGAGTACCTATTAATGTTCAGTGTGATCTTTCTAATATTTATTTCCTTAAATTTGTTTTCTTTCAGCAAGGCCCACAACTCCTCTTTCTATAGGCACCATTGTACCCCCTCCAAGGCCAGCTTCAAGACCAAAGCTGTCTACTGGGAAACTTAGTGGGATTAATGAAATAGTATGTATTGATTGGGATTTTTTAATTTTCCATTGTAACTTGATGTCAGAGATACCATTAATTTATGCCGTTACAGTGGAGTTGTTTTGCAGCTAATGTTCAAGGAATCAAGCAGATTTTCAGCACTGTCAGACAGACATGGATGTTGTTTGTCACAATAGCATTACTGTAACAAAATAATTCTTAACAGAACTACAGAGGACTGAAACATAATTTTTGCATCAGCTGGATGTTTTTAATTGAACAAATCAGTAATTTAATGAAAGGCTAGCATGTGTATAAAATTGAAGTTTTTAAAATGTTAAATACTAGTGAAGTTATTAACAAAGCTCCATTGATTTAGGGATATCACCAAAGCTTTGGGGAATGAATGGTATTAAGTAGATCTTTATCAAGTCCTGTGTTGACACAAGTAGCCCTGCTGTGACTTCTCCCTACTCTTTGTATTGGTTGGTAGACAAGGTAGAGGCAGCAGCTGCCCATCAGAGATAGTGAGAGGTTGCACACTGCTCACTGTCTGCAGTGTGGGTCCACCTGCTGATAAGGAATGTGGCAAAGACTGCGAACAACCAGACAACATATCACACCAAGCCACATTTAATCTTCTCTGTGGATTCTTTAGGTTTCATTTGACTTACTGACTTGGAAAAAAGTTACCATGGTTAAGATCCTCTTACTGTCATTTCAAAGTAGCAAGTATTTTCATCATACTCTTGTTATGGACAAAATTATGGTCTTATAACTTTGACAAAGTTAAGATATTTTTAAATTATTTTGCATTTCTGTAAGGTGAGAATAGGGTTAATTTCGAGATTCGTTTCTCATTCCAGTATAAAACTGTAGTAATTGCTCTTAGACTGAGTACTCTGTTCTTTATGTCATAATTAAATAGAAGAATTCAGCTAGTACTGTAGTGCTATGAAGTATGATTCTGCACAAAGCTACATTCTTTTTATACTGTTGTTTTAGAAATTGGCATTATCTGGATACAAGTAGAAGATTGTCAGTTGTCGTCATTATATATAAACTCCTTTTACAATTTCCATAATCTGCATAAAAGCCACATAACCAGCAACAACTGTGATAGAACTGAAATAAAAATAAACAGTTATTCAGTCAAAATAGATGCTTCAAGGGTTCCAGTACCTTCTCAATAGGTTAATCCCAAAATAATCATTAATTAGTTTAATACCTAACAGTTAAGCAAATAATAAAAACTTCTATAGATTTAGTACGGAAGGAACATTTTAAAATCTCTGGGCCAGCCTCCTGCGCAAAAAAAGGACTGACTGCAAAATTTCATCATGTTGCTCAGAGACATGCTGAGTTTTGAAAATCTCTGGAGAGGAAAATCTTACAATGTCTTTGGGCAAGCCTGTCCCAGGGTTTAACCATGAGGTTACAAGAAGAAATGTTTTTGCCAAGTTCAGCTGAAATTTCCCTTGCTGTAGCTCTTGCATCTCTGAGAAGAGCCTTATGCCACTTTCTTTGTAAACCCTTTTAGCTAGTGAGAGACTGCTTCTAGATCTCTCCTTAGGCTTCTGTGCTCCAGGCTGAACAAACCCGGGTCCTTCAGCCTGTCTCCCTCTCATGTACTTCAGTTCCAGCTATTTTATTTGGCCTCTGCTGGACTCACTTCCAGTTTGTTAGTAGCTCTCCTTTAGCTCTATAAATCCACATTTGCTGCACACATACACAAGGCTGTAGGCTTAGGTTCTGCTACTGTGTTACTGCACAGTTATTGACAGGCTGCTACATAATAAAATATATTAGATTTAACTACCCAGGCAAAACTTAATAATGGTAATCTATGAAATAATGGAATTGATTATAATGGGAAATGTGGTTTCTCAGATTTACACAAAATATTAGGGTAGACAAAGCATTAAGGAGGCTATGCTGAGAAACACTATGGAATTGATTGGGGCATGAAATGAAGAACTTCTATTTACAGTCTTTCATCACTTTATAATCACTTTGTGTAATGCTCTTGTAATCTCTTTTGTTCAGCCCAGGCCATTCAGCCCTCCACTGACCTCTAACTCCAGTCCACCTCCTGCAGCTCCCTTGGCACGTGCAGAGAGCATTTCCTCCATATCCTCTTCTGCTTCTCTCAGTGCAGCAAACACACCTACAGTTGGTAAGTTAAATTAACCATTTTATTTTAGAAATAGCATAATTCTGCCATTAAGTTCTACCTGTTAGGAAAGCCACTCATTGGAGTTAGGTGTTCCATATGTGAGTGCAGTCTAGGTACTTAAAGCATCCTTTGCAATGCTGCTTTTAAATGACACTGACAGGGGATGTGGCATGTTCTTTAAGGAAATATTTTTCAAAATTGATATTCCAAGTTCTTATTTTGTATGCTTGTACATTCATTCATCAAGCACAACATGTTATCATATATTTGTTCAGAAGATTATATGTAAGTTATATAAGTATATAAGATGATTATGTAAGTGCAGACATATTTTGGGAACTGAAAAAATCGAATGAACATAAATGTTTGCAAAATTTAGTTCTGTTATGTTTTTTTGTTGTTGTTGTTGCTATCCTGTAATTGCATTTTCCAAATAATGAAGGTAATGCATCTTTTTCTTCAAGTTAGTGAAGTGTGTAAGCTAAAGAGGTGTTTAGTAAAAGCAAAAAAAAAAACCAAAAAGATGACGATGAAAAGCAAATTAGTTTTGATGTGTTGCCACTAATTTCAGAAGGTTTTCTCCTATTTTTAAAAGAAAGTCCTTTAGATTTGATATTTGGTTATAACAAATAAAAAGGAGACTTATTAGGGGATAGTTTTTGTGTGGTTGGTTTGGCTTTTTTAAAGACATTTAACTTGTTTCTGTAGCAGAATTGGAATGTTTTATTCCGGATTATATTACCACTTCAGTCCCAAGCCAAATCAGATTTTTGAGTTAAGTTATCTGTGAATGCTACTGATGCCAAGGATTCCCCACCCAGGCTCAGCAGCTCAGGAGAGCACCTCACGGCTTCTAGTGGGAGTAGTGCCAGTTATACACTGAAAATAGTGCAACTGTTTCCAACTGTGCAAGTCAAAAGCTAATAAGGTTTGCCTAGCCTTAGGTGTTACAGTTCAGTGTCCACCAGTTTCCCAAATGCAGAGAAGCATCATAGAAACATAACTGATATTTTGGTTGCCAAAGTTCATCCAGGCTCACATCCTCAGGCCTCAGCACCAAGGAACCCAAAGTTGGTGGCAGCAGCATCAATAGCCCCAGCTGTGAGTGTGTGTGTTATTGGAGACAGTGACAGTGAAATCATGACGTGAGGGAGGAGGTAAGGAGGTGTGTGCTGACACTGAGGTTTGACAAGTTTATTCACTGGGCCCAGAAAAAGTAAACAAGGACAGTTTTGTCTGCATTGACTGTAATAACTAAATAGTCCTGAAGAGCTGGGAAGGACAGTGCAAATAGTCAAAAGACTATGGGCATGAGAATATACTCTGCACTAGTGTCTGTATTCTTTTGACTTTTGCACAATAGTGTTTCTGTTACCCCATTTGTTCAAAATAATAGAGCTGACTAATTATTTTTTTCCAAGTTAACTTTAAGGCATGCATAATGGAATGCTTCTTTTATGCTTTAGCCTTAATTTACAAAGTATTTATGTATATATTAATTTTTAACATTATTTTTGCTTGAAATACTTTGTTTTCTTGCAATGTTTTGTTTTATTTAAATGTAATAGAGGATGATCTTTTGATTGGAAATCTTCCTACAATTGAAAAGCTTTGTGAGACACCACCAGGTATTGTATTCAAAGCAGATTTACATGTTAACTAATCATCCTAATATACTGCACCTAATAAAGTTGTACTTTTGAAACAAGTTTGTCCAGCTATTTCTAGTATCTGGCAGATACAAGTAGCCTGAAAGCTCAACTACATAGCAAGTTATATGTTGCTGAAATCACCAAAACTTGATGTAACTGCTTTTACATAACATAATCTTCTGTCTATCCCTTCTCTGCCCCAAACAAACTGAAACTTGCCCTTGCTTCTTTGGTTTGTCTATACTACTTTCTTTCAAGTAAAGTGAGTACTTTTTTACTTAGACAGTCTTAAGACAAGTAGTAAAAACGTTTCTATACTTACATGTAGCACAGTTGTTTGAAAATACAGATGACAAAGGTAACTGTTGTAAAATAATTTTTTTTCATGACAGCCTTTTAGCCAGTATTAAAATTGTCTGAATCATTGTTCCTAAGCTGAACTAAAGCCATTTGATAGGTTTGTTTGTTTTCCCTTTCTATGACCAAGGATGCAGTCTTATTCTGCAGCTTGGCAACCTCCCTGGGTGTGTCACTGCAACTGTTTGCATGTTCATGTCAGCTCTTGTGTCAGCACAGTTCAGGGACTGTTAATGGTGGCTAGGGCAGAGACAGGTGGTAGGGCATTGAAGTCAGCTTTGCTGTCACTGCTGAAGGTGCTATAACTGGAAGCTTGGGCTGAGCTGCAGCCTGAAATGCCACAAGGCTCCCTTGACACAGCCTCCCTCTGAGAGCTCACAGCAGGTGTGGAAGGTTCTGAAGCTGGATATTACTGCATTGCTTTGTCTCTTCAGCAGCAAGGCAACAAAACAATGACTTACAGAGCTAAGCAGTTATTTGCTTCCATTTACTAGGTTTTACAAAAACACATAGAATTGATGAATTAATGGGTCATAAACAGTGAGGGCAGAGCAAATTAGAGAGAAAAGCTGTCATATTTGTAGTCCCTCAAATACATCTCAGAGAAATTTATATACTTTTATTTGTTTGCTTTGGTGTTTCCAAAAAAACCCCTGAAAATACTGTTGTTAATAAAATTCACTCTTCAGTAAAGAAATCAGTATTTGTCTTTCACGCATCAGAGTATCATTTATATCTTTGCATTACTCTGCATCACAAACATCAATATAAAAATATACACAAACACATAAGTAAAGATTTAAAAATATGCATCAGTAAGCAATCTGACATAACGCATGGTAATCACCTCCTATCTGCTTGCAACTGTTTGTTCTTCCTTAGTAAACTGGGAGAAAAAGAAGGTAAAACACCCCGGCTACCTTAGTGCCAAAATCATTGAGTGCATATTTTCACCTTAGTGGAAAATACTTCTGGAATTCAGTATTTCACCAAACAGAATTTCTGATTACTGTTAACTCGTTATTTTATTGCACATTTACTTCTTGAAATTGTGATTTCTAGATTCCTGAGATTATTGAGAATCACAGCTTTTATTGGTAAGCTTCAGGGAGAAAAGGAAAACTTTGGAAACATGACCCTTGTATTGTCTGAAAGAATCAATAAACACAACCTACTGTTCATACTGAAAAAATAAATACACCAGTGTTTTGGAGAGAGCATCATAATATTTCATTCAGCTAAGAATTTCTGAACACCTGTGACTAGAGTATCACTTTCAGTCTAAGGAGGACTCAGTGTTGCACTAGATCTTTTTCTTTCATGATGCTGAGAATATTTAGAGCAATTTACTACCTTAGGCAAGAAACCACGATGAAGAGTGAGGTGTGAGGTATAAGGCAGCAGAAGAAGACCAACTCCTGTCTTTTACTCTCTTGTTGTTACTACTTCTTTCACTTATCTCTGGATTTAAGGTCTAATATCTCATATTAGTCACTGTGTGAAGAACAAGGTCCCAACTTTATTTTTGCTTCTGAAAGAGCTCACAAGGCACAGCCACTGTTTTAGAGTAAATAGAATTAGTTTACCATGAGAAATATTATATTGAAGTGTTTTGTTTCTGCTTTTTGGTATAAGAGAAAAAATCTCATTTTGCTCATGAGAAAGGATTGTGCTTCCTTTGTGATAGTTAATATTATGTGATACATTTCAGCAGTGCTATAAGAAATTAGTAAGATGCCCTACACTGCTGTACTAATAAAAATATAGAACTTCCAGTATTGTCTTTTATATTTGGTACACATATAGAGAATTGGTGAAATGTAAAATCCTATGAC
Organism: Melopsittacus undulatus; assembly: GCF_012275295.1. NCBI lineage: Eukaryota > Metazoa > Chordata > Aves > Psittaciformes > Psittaculidae > Melopsittacus > Melopsittacus undulatus. The sequence continues at coordinate 27,177,676 of NC_047557.1, read as the reverse complement.
AACAGTTTCGTTATTTGTACACATGCATTTCAAAAAGCCTTACCAGGAGATCTGAGTTCATTTTTCTAGCTTTGCATTGGAACTGTATTGTGTTGGCCAAGCATCTGTAAAGGCTTCTCCAACAACTTCTGCTTGGGAACCTTTGTTGTCAAAAATAATTAGAAGAATGTTTATCAGATAACTTATAAGGTGTAATATTAATGTATTTGCATTTAAGCTCATGCATACTGTAAGTGAATTCTTTGCATTTCCATGACCATTTAATCATACATTTTTCCATACAGTAAGCATACAGTAGGAATTTTTTTAAGTATTCTAGTCAATGTCTGATTTCCTTTGGATCTGTTTATTTCAATTTCACCAATAGCTATTTTAATGACATGTTCCTTTGTCTCACATATTTTCTTGTCTGCCATTTGCATAATGTCGTACTGATAGTCCTGTTTCCTTAGGCTGCTAAGCAGTGTTTTGATGGTACAATTGTACTGTACTATATATGTATTTTTTCTACACACTTTTCAAGTAACACTTCAGATGCTACTGTAACCTTGATAGCAAAAACCTCTTGTGAAAATTACAGATGTAGTCAACTTTTCTGAAATCTATTGTTAAGCTTTTTGAAAATTAAACCTATACACTGTATGTATTCTAGGTGTTTCAGGTGGTCCCAGCCCTGTCAGCCTTGGAAACCAGGACACCTTGCCTGTTGCAGTAGCCCTTACTGAATCTGTAAACGCCTACTTTAAAGGAGCAGATCCCACAAAGTTAGTTAAATAGTGAATTGTTTTGAATAATAAGTGACAGTAAGAAAACACACGGGGTTTACTTTTAATATTTTGGGAAAAAAAACTATTAGAAGGGGGATTCTGAGGGTTGGTTGTTGGGTTTGTTGTTTTTTTTGTCCCTGATATAAGTGACAGTAGTGACTTACTGCTCTGTATTGGCCAGCATCCTACTAGGAGTTCGTATATCCTTGCTTTACAAAACTGTGTTCAATGAGAAAACTGAAAATGAGAAAGGTTTTTATCATAGTCAGGTAGGTGCTAGAAGTAAATTTGGCCAGCTAAAAGCCTCTCATTCCATCACATCCCTTGCTATGCCACTTAGGCCTTGCCTAAGCATAGCAGTGCCATGTCTACAAAGCCTAAAAAACATCCACAAAGACTACTGTATGCTTTAACCAGCTAAAGTTTTTTATTTCATCTAACTTTCAAGCTGAAAGTGACGGAACATTGTCACATTACCCTCATTTGAAATTGATTTTCTGTTTTTAATTTAGATCATCAGATTTTGAAAGTACAGCGATTGCTTTAAAATTAGTATTAAAGCTAGGCAGTAATGAGTTGCAATGAAACTCATGTTTTCATTATTTTCTAGATGTATTGTGAAGATTACTGGTGATATGACGGTATCATTTCCAAGTGGGATTATTAAGGTATTCACCAGCAACCCATCTCCAGCCGTGCTCTGCTTCAGGATGAAGAACACAAGCAAACTAGAGCAGATACTTCCAAATTCACAACTCGTATACAGGTTTGTGTATTTTTAATAAAAAAGTAAACTACATGATTTGTAAATTGTCAATTGTATATGTAAACTGGAATTCTCTACAGTCTTGTTGATTTGCTTATACACAGTTTCATTTCCTGAATTAATCTTATTCACCTCAGTTCTCTCCAATGCCACCATTAAAAAATCTTAGTGAGTATTTGACTTGAAACTTGTGCTGAGTGTAACAGGAGCTGTAAAAAAATAGTTTGTAAATGCAGCTGGGTTTACGTGCATTTTATAAATTTTTCTTTACACAGTAGTAACAATGGTAGGATTTAATGATGAAACAGTAGCCTTACATGGAAGACAAGTAGTAAGAGCTACACCTAATCTCATTCATCATCTACTAGCATATTTTTAAGCTGTATAATTTCTACAGTAGATCGGATGCGTTATATAGGTGTATTTTCTCAAGTGTTTAGCAGTACACTTGGAGAATTCTTAAGAAAAAAGGGTGCTGATTGTGTAGGATAATTGTTTAAATCACAGCACTTGAAGATCTCTTAAAAAAATTATAAAGTTCAAATTATTTAGCAGAGATCTGTTTCAGCTAAGCAGTATCTAATTTATTGAAGAAAATATTTGAAAAAAGTTAAAGGCTTTTTGATATTATATTTTTTTAAATTACTAAAAGAATCAAACTATATGGATCCATTCTTTTGCATTTAATTTCATTTTTATCATTCATATGTAATGAATGGTTCATACAAAATTACTTTTTGACATGGCAGTTTATAACTGAAATGGTAGCAGCTGTATCAGACAGAGTGAGCTATACTGGAAAAGTAGATTTTAAAAAAGTGAAAGTGTCTAGTATTCTTTAAGTGCTATAACACTTTGCCTCTAATTAGAAAGGATACATGTAATGGATATTTACAAAGTTAAACTCATAGTAATATTTTGACTTTTTATCATATACTGCAAAGGATTTCATTTGCTTGGTGCTTATGAAGATTAAAGTTTTTAATGAGAGTGATACTTCTATTTTAGTGATGTCAGTATTTCTGAATTTTTGAATTGCACTTGTTTGTGGAGCAACAGAAAGGTTTTACTACTAGTTTCATTTATTTCAATTTGGAAGGCCTCTTTAGTGATAAGGAAATGTTTATATATTTTACTGAATATGGAAATTTCATCAATTGCAGTAGTGTATCAAAAAGCAAATTCTGAGTAAATAGGACAGACTACTGGTACACTAAGTCACAGTTCTAAGACATTCAACCCACTGCAGTCATATTTACTGTGTTGCAGGAACTCATTGTCAGCTTTCACTCTGCAGACACACTCTGCATTCCTTAGGAATGGATGCAGTTCTTCACTGTATCCAGACATTCAGAAGAGGTCTTTGGTTCTTAAGTGATTTAAATTTGGGTTTTGGAATCAGTTTTCTTTAATGCTTCATCCTTATTAAAAATAAAACTGGTGCAACCAGAGATGAAAATATTCTTGATCTGCAGAACACCATGTTCCAGTAGCTTCCAAACAGCTTCTGCAATCATGTGCATTCCTACCTGCATATAGAATTGATATAATAAAATGTTAGTAAGATTGAATGCGGCTGTAATTATCTAAGAAACAATTGATTATAATAATTTGAAAATCACTTTTAATTAAAAAAAAAACTTTGAAAGCTTACATTCTCTAGAAATTTATGAAAGTATGGTAAGAGACACAGTACAAATCTTAATTCGGTACATTAGTTGAAACTATGTCGTATCCCAGACCAGTTATGATTTTAGGATGTATTCCAAATTGGATAATATTCATTTTCAAGTATCACTTTCATCCCCACTCCCACACATTCTCACAGCACCTAGTTGTATTAAAATCGTGGTTTAGTAAAAGTAAAATCCAAATTCAGCATGAACTCCATCTTGTGATGTAGATAATCAGTGGAGGAAACTCGCACTGCTCCACACACTTGAAGGAGAATTTTTCTATCACAAGCAGTTATTTTGTCTTATTATTTAGAAAAATACAGTTATGTATTAGAAAGCATTAGAGCAAATTCTTGCTTAAATAGCGAAGGGAAGGATCTAATCTCTATTTTTTTTAGACATACAAGTAATAAAACTCAGTGTTGCCTTCTGACTCCTACCTTTCTTTTTCTTTGTAGTGATCAGTCACAAAGTGACTCCAGTACTATGGACTTCTGGATGAACATGCAAGCTATAACTTTCTACCTCAAGAAATTATCAGAGCAGAATCCATCTGCATCCTATTACAATGTGGATGTTTTAAAGTATCAGGTAAATGCTTTTTTCCCTCAGGGAATTTTTTAAGGAATTCTGGCAGATTTGATAATACATAGGAATTAAAAGAATCATTCTTTGCCTGCTAGCAAATGAACTAGATGAACTATCATCCCTCATCTAGACAAATTCTGGGTACACCACTGTGTAGAGTGCATAGGCTCTGCCCAGGCTTAGTGCATTCCTTCCATGCTTCATGTTATTCCCTTGGATTCGTGAGCTGTTTCAGCTTGCTCACACATCACTTCCAATTCATGTGTGCAAGGGTCTAACACTGCTTCTGTATATATTTGTTGGCAAAGTCAAATTCTCCTTGAATTTAGGGTTTTGGTGGGGAGTTACTTGAGTTTGTAGTTGTACTGCCTTTGATTTTGTAATTTCATAATTTTTGGGTGCTGTAGTTGATGAATTGTAGTATATGAGAACATACGACTTTTTGATCTCTCGCAATATAATGGAACATTTCATCCTGGAAAGCATTTATAGGCACACAAAGGACAAGAAGGCCTTCAGGGGTATTCAGCATGAATTTACCAAGGGAAACTCATGCTTGACCAGCTTGATAAACTTCTATGATGACATGACTACCCTGGTGGATGAGGGGAGAGCAGTTGATATTGTCTGCTTCAGGAAGGTGTTTGACAGGGTCTCCCATAGCATCCTCATAGAAAAGTTGAAGTATGGGCTGAATGAGCAGATGTTGAGGTGGACTGAAAACTGGCTGAACAGCCAGGCCCAGGGAGTGACTGTCTCTGGTGTGAAGTTCAGCTGGAGACCAGTAACTAGCAGTATACCCCAGGGGTCAATACTGAATTTACAATCCTGCTTAACAGCTTCATTGATAATCTGGATGGTAGAGCAGAGTATACCCTCAGCAAGGTTGCTGCTGACACGGAACTGGGAGGATGCTCTAGATAATCTGGAGATCATTCTGCCCTCCAGAGGAACCTCAGCTGTCTGGAGAAATGAAGTGACAGGAACCTGATGAAGTTTGACAAGAAGTACACCTGGGGAGGAGCAACCCCATGCACTGATACATGCTGGGGCACCCAGCTGGAAATCAGCTTGGAAGTAAAAAGACCTGGGGGTTCTGGGGGATATCATATTGAACATGAGCTAACAACCATATTGAACATGGCAAAATGTCTCTTGAACTGCATTAGGCAAAGTACTGCTAATAGGTCAAGGGAGGTGATCCTTCCCCTGTAGTGAGCACTGATAAGGTCACACCTTGATTACTGTGTCCAGTTCTGGGTTGTCCATTGCAAGAAAGGTAGGGACATACTGGAGAGAGTTCAGTAAAGGGCGGCTAAGATGATGAAGGGTGTGGAGCACCCCACCTATGAGGAAAGGCTGAGAAAGCTGTGACTGTTCAGCCTGGAGAAGGTTCACATGGGATCTTATCTGTAGTACAGAGAACTGACAGGAGGATACATAGAGAAGACAGAGACAGGCTCTTTTCAGTAGTGCCCAGTGACAGGATGAGAAGCAGTGGGCACAAACAGAAACACAGGAGGTTCCCTCTGAATATCAGGAAATACTTCTTTCCTGTGAAGTTGACTGAGTGATGAAACAGGTTGCCAGAGGGGTTCGTGGAGTCTCCATCCTTGGAGATATTCAAAGGCCATTTGGACATGGTCCTTGGCAGCTGGCTGGAGATTGTTCTGCTTCAGTAGAAGGGTGGGACCAGATGACCCTTCCAGCCTCAGCTGTTCCTGAATCTGTGAGATGTTCTGGCTGTCAGTAAAAAATCTATCAAAATAGACAACTCGCCTCAAAGAAAGAGAGATTTGCTAGGCCTGCATTGAAATGGTTGAAAGTCTGAGACAATTGTCTACATCAAAAAACAAAATAACCTGTCACTCCAGCTATTAATACCATTATGGTTTCCAAATTCTCCCAATAAAGGTTAAAATCTTGGCATACTGAATCTATAAAAAGCATGTTGGACACACAGAATTCCAGAGAAAAAATGAAGGAACAAACTTTTTCTTCAGATAGCAGAAATGAGTACTGTGGAAGAATACTATCACTTTTAAGATCTTTACTGTCGGGGGAATATGATGCATTGGCATGCGGAAGCCGTGGCAGGTAGAAAAGGTTCTGGGCTGACAAGGAAAGGTGAGAGGGGACACCAGGACAGAGAAAGGTCCTCTTGTAGACTAGGAAGATAATGGAGATGCAGCAGGGCAGCTGCACAAGCTCAACTAAAGAAGCAACATCCAACCCTTCTACTGCAGGAAAATAATGCTTTGAATACTTAAAAACTGTCTTGCTGGCTCCATATCCCATAATTACAGGTATTGATAGCCCTGTGCTGCTGGCTGCTTGGACATCGAATTGGTATGGCACACAGCTGCTAAGGATGAAGTCATTTTGCCACAAGCATACTTCACATGTGAGGCAGAACACAAGACTAAACCAAAACTGTTTTGACTTAGAATAGCCAGGAAGGAGCCTCATAGATGAGAATGCATTTAAACCATTTCTTTAAATATTCATAGTATCATAGAATAGTTTGGTTTGGAAAGGACCTTAAGATCGTCACGTTGCAACCCCTGCTATCATGAGCAGAGATGCCTCGCCCTAGACTGTCACTGAAGCCTCTGTCCAACCTGGCCTTGAACACTGACAGGGATGGAGCATTTAGCACTTCTTTGGGCAACTTGTTCCAGTGCCTCACCACCTTCACAGTAAAGAACTTCTTTCATATGTCTAACTTGAAATTTCTGTTTAAGCTTAAACCCATAACCCCTTGTCCTTTTGCTACAGTCCCTTTTGAAGAGTCCCTCTTCTCATTTTAATTTAAAAGAACAAGAATTAACTTTAGGCTACAAGTCTTCAGAATTGTGCAATTAAGGACTCAGAGGTCAGTTGTTCTCTTGATCTTTTGCAGAATTTGATACTATCATTCCTTAATTATACCCAAGAGGGGAATTCCTTAATTAAGCTACTTTCAATGGTTTATTCTTTCCCAGGTATCTTCAAATGGCATCCAGTCCACTCCCTTGAATCTTGCAACTTACTGGAAATGTAATGCTAGCACTACTGATGTTAGAGTGGATTATAAATACAATCCAGAGTCTATGAATATGCCTAGCATGCTGTCTAACGTCCAGGTTGTGGTACCAGTAGATGGAGGAGTAACAAACATGCAATCACTTCCACCTGCAAAATGGTAATATTAACACTTTCAGTATTACTTCGAATTCATTTCAGTGGATTCATTAATGTCAGTCTGAAAATTTTCACTGAAACAGCAATTTTTTTTTCTCTTGGTAAAATGTGTAATATCAGATGTTTACAGATCTTGTGCAGCCAATTCGCATAAACTGAGACAATATGGACCTGTTCCAACCATGTAATACAAGCCTTTATGAAATCTCCAATGTTTGCTTTCTTTTGGCCAATAGACAGAACAGGCATTTTTAATACAGTAATTTGAAACCAAAATACCTTAATGCTTAAAAAGAATTTTGTGTATGTGTATAAATATATCCATATATTTGAATTATATAAAGAGATTAGGAAAAAAAAGGCATTTCTTAAAAGGATTACTTGACTGTTCTGGCTTAAAAATTAGCTTTTCATTGAAATGGTTTTAAAACAAACTTTAATAACTGAGGAGCAATTCATAAGCCAGGTAGCACTGTCTTTCAGTTCAAGCAGCATACAGACTATTGTCTGACTAGCAGCTATCTGCACTGCCTTCTAAGCCTGCATACACAGTAGTCCCTGAAAGTGAGACACAGATCTCAGGTAATTGTGTTTTACAAGTCTGTGAAAACAAGAGGGTGGGAGTAGGCAGGGCAGTACAGCCATGGAGCAAAAGGTGAGCAGAATTCAAGCACTGCACCTGCAGCTTAGCAGCACATAGGTACTTGCCCAGCTGTAATGTAATTCCTGGGCTGTGTATTTTCCAAGAGGATCCTTTTAACATGAAGAAGGTAAAGAATACCAGGTTGAAGGCATTTCTCTTCACTTTGACTGAGTTTGTTAACCTTGTTACTTACAGATCAGTTTACCTTATAAAGCAAGGTTCAGAAGGAAAATAAACCTGATGCATTTGTCAGATGGGTTCTGATATTTCTGGAGGCAATACATTTAAATGTATTAATTGAACAAAGTAATAATACAATATCACTTTAAGTAAAAAAATCCTGGCCAGACTGAATCTTTCTTGACTTTGTATTTTAAGAGCAATACTTTAAACCAAATCACTGTTAAGATTATTCTGAGTAAGGGTAGGTTGAGCATCCTGCCTGAACAACATGATTAGAACATCTGGTAAAGCCAATCAACCTGCCCAGGCTTCTTCCACAAAACCCTCTGTAATGAAGCCTGAGTGAGAGCAGGAGCACCCACCCAGAACACCTAGCATTAGCTAGGACAACTCAATGACAGTTTCATTACAGATTCATCAGATGAAGGCACATGAGCTCAGATTCTCTGTTTCATGCAGGCAACTCCCCAAGGACAGAATTTTGAGCCTGACAAGCTGACCAGGAAAAAAAAACCTACAGTTATGTCCCAGCAGCTCCGGTGTTCTGTTGGGCTGCGTGTTTGGTGGTCAGGTTTGGGGGGTGAGGGGAGTAAAACTGGAGCACCTGCAAGTAACCATTATCACCTGTGCTACTCACATGAGCATTTCATTCCTGCTACACCAATGCCAAAAGCAATTTCAAGCGTATCAGCACTTCATGCTGCTTGCAGTTTTAAGTTGTTGACTTTTTTTTTGGTGGAACTGCAGCAAAATGCTCTGGGAGTTAAAATGTGTGCTTCGTGCCCTTTTCTGCCCCTTTACAGCATCAGAAGTTAGCTTAAACCCTGTTACACTAACCAGTTTTACTAGAATGGAAACAGTATAAAATTACTGCTGCCAGGAGTCTTACATAGAGAAAGGCAATCAGCATGGCTTCCCCTCATAGCATCATCATGAAGCATAAAGACATAGCTTTCAAATTACTTCAATGGCTTTTGGCCTGTCCTTACCCTTTGAGACTACAGAGGATTTTGAGTTGTGGAGCCACAGATGGGGCACTAGGCAGTCTTAACTATGCAAAAAAAGTGGTGTGTACTTCTGAGTGCTGCTGCCCTGGGGCAGTAGAAACACACCTTTATTTTTTTCCTGATTGCATAATATAGTATTCCACAAACTTATCTTAAAATTATTAAGCATTTTTGTAAATATCCATTTAGTGATGACTGTAAGATACCAGTGTAAATCTAGAGAAATAACTTACTAAAACTGGTGCTTATAACTAACGTACTATTATTCTACAGGAATGCAGACCAGATGAAAGCATATTGGAAAATATCTAGCATTTCAGAGAAGTCTGAGAATGGAGGCAAGTAGAACTCTTTTGTTTTGTTTTCTTGTACAGGAAAGTTATTAACAGTAAAAAGGTAATCAGCTTTAGCCTCTACACCCTCATGCCTGTTCACACATCTTGTCATGCTATATGCTGTTTACCAGTTCACCTTCTCAATCAGTCTAACAGTGAAATATCAAAATGTGAATTTATTAATTAGCTGTAAAAGGAAAACAAAAAGATACAAAAGTCCTGTCCTGAGATAACAACAGATGATTCTTGATCAGCATTTTGAGGGCCTTTGTTTCAACCATATATGACTCCAAGAAAAAAGAATGGATCTATGCACATCTGCTCAGAGTGGTAATTTATTTTGTAAGGTATCAACAGTTGTCCTCTGCCCAGCTGCCTTTCCCTGAGGTCCAGTTGATGTCACAGCCCTTGCAGCCTCTTCAAATGCATTTTTTTTCTGAATCAGAAAAACAGGAGCTTAAAAGGAGGCACCTCATCCCCAAGGCCTCTGTGGAGAAATGAATTCAGGGTGTAAAGGAAAGGCCTTCAGCCCTGTTAAGAATTTAATGAAGGCCATTACAAAATCATAGATTTGCTTTTAAGTATGACTGGTTTCATACAGAAACCATCACAAACCTGGAAAAAGAGGACTTCTATGCCTGCAAAGGCTGCAAAGTTGTGGTCAATGATTCAAACTAAATCAGATAAAATTATTGCTGTAGCCTGGTGTCTTTTGTCCTTCATTGACCTTACAGTTCTCTCTTCCACTATGATTATACACGGGTAGTCCTCTTTTTCTCCCTTTTCCAAATCGTGGAGCTTATTTTAAAATAAGTCATACTAAAACACAAATGCAGACCGAGGAAGAGCTACTGTGCACCTGCAGAGCAACATAAAATGTCCTGCTTAGTGATGCAGATTGCACCTTGCATATGTTCAATAGACTTGCACCCTGGTGCTCCAGCTATATTCCCTTCTCTTTGCACCATCTTTCTTTTCCTTTTCCTTGAGTATAAACACATAATACTCACAATTCAGTGTTTAAGAGGAAGTAATACTATGCTGGTCTTACACTTAGAGAAACAAAGGAAAAAGTTGCACAAACATTTTTAATACTGGGACAAATATCTTGAAGTCATCTTTATTCTGGTATACAGGGTGGTATGATGTTTTGGGATTTTTTTATGGTCTAACACGTTATGTGAGCTCTCAAGTGGAGGTGGAGATAAAAACAAACTTTCAAATCACTTGAATATATCAGTTTCTATACTTACAGTGGAAAGATGAGCCAATTTACCCAAACCATGACCTACTGAAAAAATAAAGTGGACCTTAAGGCAAATTTATCAACAAGTTATGGCATAAAACAATTCCCATTCATTAATTCCCACTTTTAAACCAGTAGTGTCTCAGTTACTAACTTTACTCATCATTTAGCAGTCTCTGTTGCCTACAAATAGCAAGTTATTTTACAGAAGCAAAAATAGTTCATTTTTGTTATTCCATTGTTATTTAAATAAATATAATCTTTCCCAATCAGATATTTCAAGTAATAAGTGATTACCAGGCTGATACATACATTCTGTATAATCTTGAAGATGTGCATCATTACTCTGTAAATTATTCACTAGTCATTGTCTTCAGTAGAGTTTTGGAAAAAACATATTTGCTCTCTCATAGCTTTTGAACATTTATGTAGGACTACCATTAGGAATAGATCTCAGTGGTCATCACTTTAGTTTCACTTCTTACTACTAAAAATGTTGAGAGATCATCTTGTTCTTGCACAACAGCAGTTTTTCAGTTTTGGTATTTTATAGGTTCTGGATCCCTCAGGGCAAAATTTGAAGTTTCAGAAGGACCCAGTAAACCAGCAACGCTTGCAGTGCAATTCATTAGTGAAGGAAGCACCCTTTCAGGAGTAGATGTAGAGCTCGTAGGCACTGGCTATCGGCTGTCCCTCCTTAAGAAGAGATTTGCCACTGGTAAGGCGCTGACATGCTTATATATTCGTAATAGTTACTATATATTCTGTAGCGTTATATTACAAAATATGAAACTGTTAAGTGGTACATAGTTACTCTTCATTAAAATATGGCTAACAACTGTTCCACAGATGTTTTGGTTTTCCATAGTTACTAAACCTACTCCCAGGAAAATACTGACAAAATCTGTTTTATCTACTGACTGCAAAAAAAACCTACGTTTATTTTTCAGGACGTTACATGGCAGACTGCTGATGTACCTGTGAAAGTCTTTGGATCAAAGGAGTGCAAGAAGCTCACTCTGCCTCTACCTGTTAAAACACTATTTTAGCACGCATTAATTTTTCCAAAATGTTGACCTGCTTTGAAGCTGAACTACAGAACCGAAAATGCACTTTTAAAAGTCATTTTGCAAACTTTTTTTACTTTAAAATAGCACTGAAGTTAACTTCAACACTGTCTGTAAATGATCAACTGCAATATTTGGGAAAATTTGTTGAGAAATTTTAGTAAATCTATATAGATGAAGTCAAAATAGTAATCCATAGTTGTAATATGAAATCGTATGTTATACTGTAAACATTAAGCCTAAAAATGTAGGAGAGGGAGTAAGAAATATTTGAGCTTTCCATAAGTAATATTAATTTTTCAGATTCTTAGTTGCCAGTTTTTTGAGGAAAAAAGAGGTAAAGTCTCGTGTAGTTCTTTTATCTACACATGCCACAAAACCAGCTGAGTTAGAGATGTATACATGTAACTTGATGCCCACGTATCATATATTAACATGTAAGTCATTTTATATAGGGTTTTTTCCTAAGTGCAATGTGTTATACAAAATTGCAAAAGAAAGCAGAGATTTAGTTCTGCAGTTAGTAAATTTTGTGGGTGTTGTGATTGTTTGAATTAATGCTGTAGATTTAATTTATTTTTCTATGAACTGCGTAACATTTGTGCCTTTAAAAAAAGCCAGTGCCTATACAATTTGTTATTCACGTGCCTCACTTCCTTTTACAAAGTTTGGCTCTTCATCAAGGAAGCACGGAGTTTCTATAACACAACTTTATAAAAATTCTTTTGACTGGGATTTATTTAGAAGGCAGATTTGCAAAAAACTGGAGATTGTTTTAAAAGAGGCTTAAAATACTGGATTACTTCCTCACGGGGTAATTGCAATAAATGTGACTTAGTAAAGGGAGATGCACCAAGCAGGACTTTGAAACTTTGAGATAGTAACTTTAATGTTACCAAAGACAAGAATACTGAAAAATCACTGAAGATGGTAAAAGCAAACAGCATTTCTCTTCACTTTGACTGCAAGTCTTTGTACTTTGAGTGCTTTTGGGGATGTGAATGTAACATAGTACTTTAGGAGGAATAGCATTTTACAATTATATTTCTTGGCAGCAGGATAACAAGTACTGCTATTTTTATTAGTTTAATTTTTTTCTATAACCACCAATTTTAATATTTGTATTTTCATCTAGTCTTGACATTCCCACAGCCTAAGCACAGGGAGTGACATAGTAGTCACTACTTCATAAAATCTTTTATGTATTTATATTATCAAGAGTTTTTTCAGTGCTGAAATCGCAAGTATTGGGGAAAATAATTCAGTAACCTGCACGTGGGAATTTTACATTACCATTTTAAATACTAGTATCTATTTCAAATTCTCTATTAAAACAATAAAATGTGTTTGAACTAATTTATGCAAAACCAGTAATGAATTGGATTGCTGAGGCAATCTTTACAAGAAATTAAGCTTTGTAGAGGCTACATAAATGCTAACGTATACTACACACTTGCAGATGAGAGTTCCATTGCTAACATTTAAGTACATACTGTACTGTAGAGTTGATTGGAAGAGTATATTTGGCTCTTAATTTGCTAATCTTACTGAATGGTAAATTTCTAATGGTACAGTCTTTTTACTGGAATCTTAATTGTAATCTGCTTTGCAGTCAAACTGTAGATAACGTGACTATTTTATTAACAAAAACCCAAAATTTTATTGCTATCCTTAATCAAGTATTACTTTCATTTCTAAGTTAAATGAAGTAGTTGTATTTCAGCACTTTTAAACTAGCCTTCATTCAGGTGATTATACATACATTTGCATTGGGTGCAGGTTACAATTTTGAAGCCATACAAATTCGTTTAAACATTTTATAAAGACATTCAAAACCAATGTAAAAAGTACATGTAGGTATCTGATGAAAAGAAACATGTAGCAAGCTGGTTCTTGCTTATGTATACAGCAATATCCATTGTAGCTGCCTCCTAAGAAAATTAGTTTGTAAACACAACTCTAAAGGATCTGAATTTTTATGAATTGTTACTTCGTCAGACTGTAAATTAGAGCATACAAGTTTGTCTTACAAAAATTGTAAATACTTCTGACTTTTCATAAAATGTAAATTAAAAAATGCACCCATAATAAACATGTAATATATAACTTAAATGCTGATTTATATTGCCTGTACTTTTGCAGTTAGTCCCACACAGCTACTAAGCAGTAGATAACAACAAAACTATGCCTGTATTGAACATTCTGGAAGTGTTGATTTGACTCTTCAAAAGGGACTGTAGTGATAGGACAAGGGGTAATGGGTTTAAACTTAGAGGTGAAGTTCAGGTTAAACATAAGGAGGAAGTTCTTTCCTGAGGGTGGTGCGGCACTGGAACAGGTTGCACAGGGAAGTGGTAAACGCTCCATCCTTGGCAGAGTCCAAGGCCAGGTTGGACAGAGCCTTAGGCAACATGGTCTACTGTGAGGTGTTCCCTGCCCATGGCAGGGGGATGGAACTGTATGATCTTAAGGTCCTTTCCAACCCAACCCACTCTGTGATTCTGTGATACAATTTTTAGATGATTAGGGGTAGAGATAATATATGGCCTCTTTTATATACATGAAACAGAAAAGGTGGGTGGAAAGATGACTTCCACAGAGTTGCATTTTTACTAAACTGGAACGCCCAAGTCATCTACAAGGGCTAATGGCTCTACGGAGTTGATATGCTTAAACTAATAACTTAGATTAGGCAAAACGGCAGATATGTTTATTGGAAAAATCTCAACTTTGTAGACATGAGCTGCTCTCCTTAAATAATGTTATCAAATGCTGTACATTCCCTAACTTCCTTAATAAGCCTATGTTTTGTTGAGTGCACAAAAAAAAATCAGTGGCAAGATAAAAGTAGTTCTTTCTGATGTCTTATTTTCCACCAGTCTGAAAAAGTACATGATTTAAGTACTACTTGATCAGTCTCAGAATACTCCTAAGCTGCAACCACAGAAACAAAAGTTGAAACTAAGCAAATGTGTTTGGTTTCCTTCCTCCTAACCCCACAGCCTATGTAAGTTTAGTAAGCCATGACTTACTGAGTTTCTCAGATGGCTGGATATCACTGCAATAAGTACCATTCCTGTCATACTGGAAATTAATAGTCCAAAAGCTTGATTCTTATCTTCTGCTGGAAGGCAAGAGTGAAGAATACAAGTGCTTTACAGTCACACAAAATCACAGAATGGGTTGGGTTGGAAGGGACATTAAAGGTCATCTGGTTCTTACCCCCTATCACAGCTAGGGACACCTCCCACTAGAACAGGTTGCTCAAAGTCCCGAACAACCTGACCCTTCATGCTTCCAGGGGTGGGGTAGCAATAACTGCTCTGGGCAACCTGTTCAAGTGCTTCATAATCCTTGCAGTAAAGAATTTCTTCTTTAAACTAAATCTACCCTCTTTCAGTTAAAAGCCATTTCCCCTTGTTCTGTCACTACATGGCCTTGTCTCTCGCCAGATTTCTTGTAGGGCTCCTTTAGGTACAGGAAGATCCTTTAAAGTCTCTCCAGAGCCTTCTATTCTCCAGACTGAACAAACCCACCTCTCTTAGCCTGTCTCCATAGCAGAAGTGCTCCAGCCCTCTGATCATCTTCATGGCCTCCTCTGGGCTCACTCAAGCAGGTCCCCATCTGGGAGCCCCAGAGCTGGATGCAGTACTGCAAGTGGGGTCTCATGAGAGCAGAGTAGAAGGGGAGAATCATCCCCCTGCTGGTCATGCTCCTTTTGATGCAGCCCAGGATATTTATGGTTGGTTTGGAATGATCCGTCTAGCCCATGTGTCTTCACCAATGACCAGAGAATATGCTATGCCATGGAAAGCTCACAATCCATTCCATCTATTTCCCCAGCATCCTCAGTTATTAATTAGGGATGTAAAAGAGTATAAGGCTGCTCAGTTCTTTTAGTATTCATTGAACCTAAAGTGTCAGAGATCACTTACTCTGGCACTTCTGTTAACATTTGACTTTTGTTACTGTATACCAGTGCCCATGTACTATTCACAACTATTATAAACTGGATTATACTGCCCAAGCAGGTTTGTGATTATCTAAGTACATGGTCAGGTAGTTTTTCAGGGATAACTGACTACTTCTACTACTGCCAAATAATATTTATGTAGGGTATTTGAAGGAGCTAAGTTATTTGATTATCAACTGGAACAGCATGGGAGTTAAAACAACGGTAGATTTTGCTGTCTAACTAGAAGGGAAGGTCTTGCAGCATGCCAAAAAGGATTACATTTCAGGTGTTGTGTGTTTAAGAAACTTAAGATAGGCATCTTAGTATCTGTGTACATTTCATTTTCTTGGAATTGCTAGATAATTGGTTTCCATTTCAGTTGTCATGAAAGGGCAGTTTTACTTTAGAGCATGCAAAAAAAAGCAGGAATTCCTCCAAGGATAGAGTAAGCTAAAAACAGTTCAAGGTACTAAAGCAGCAGATAACATACTTGCAAAATGTATTTTATGGTGCCCTTGATTGGACCAATTACCAGGCCTCTTAATTGAAAAATTAATGTTTATCTTCAACTCTGCATATTATTACATGACTGAGTATTCCTTCTCAACTCAGTTTGACGTTAACTGTTTGCTGACATGTTGATTTTTCCACATGTTCATCCTTAGTTCATTCAATAATCAATAGAAAGTATACAGTCTTTAAAATATTCTTAAAAACACAAGAGGCCTCTTCTGGATTACTTGTTAAACATATAATACTCAAATTCTGCATTTTCTGGAGCTGCTTTCATTTCCTTTGGAATCAGTTCTTTCTGGTTTTAAATCTGGGATCTCTATTGTAATTATTGTAACTGAAAAGTATGGTTTTTGTTTGCCATTGTCCCAGATGTATTTCTTTTAAAAAGCCTTGTTCTTTCACTTGCCTTTTCTTTTTTTTAGTTATTAGAACTGTTTATTTTTTAAAAGTTAGGTTAATAATCAAAGCCATAAATCATGCTGACTTCAACATTATGATTATGATTAAACTTTTCTTTTTACCATCACTCAGCCTACCTTCTTGAAGTTCTCATTTCCCAAGTCATGTTTTCTGCTCCAGAAAGTTAATGGTAATTGTGATGACTCGAAATTCAGTGATAACTCTTTCTTCATTGTGGTTAAATGAAGCAGCCCATTTTTAAAACAACTGCTGATTCTCCCCTCCAGGTGTCCCCTCCCTTGTTAATGAGATAAACTCCTTATATAATATCCACAGCATTCCTTTCCACTTCCCACTCCTGTCACTGGCAGACTATACGAATAGTTATCACCAATACAGAAGTAGTAAAGCTGCCCCCAGTGTTAGTATTGATACAAGATTGGATCCAGGCATGATGCACCAATAAAACTTACTTAGGAAGAAAAAAAAGTCAAACCACACCAACCCAAGCTCAAAAACTCACCTTCCACTTGTGTTGAACCCTATTTTTCTGGAGTCTTACAGGATTGTGAATTTTGACAGAGAACCAAAGTCTGAACAGACACAGCTTTTGGCCTCTGAGCACGTCAGAATCCCTCAGCCTTTCTGTATGAGTCCCTTTCTGTTTCTGAGCAGTTCCCAGATTGACAATATAGGCTAAGGAGTATGTGAGCACAGGAGAAGTGTTGCAGGCTGTGATCTGCCACCTCTGGTGCTGACATCTCTCCAGTCTCACCAGTCTGTTCCCTGGTGCTGCTGCAGCTTTTCTCCTGCTGCAATCACAACTCCATGTTCTGATAACAAGCAGTAAGCTGGCTGTCCACTTCTAGTCAGAAGATAGGAAAGATTAATTTTATTGAAGGTCTAAAATGCAGTCAATTGCTTAAGAATTGCATCTTGTGTATCTAGGACAAGAAACCTCAAACACACTCTGGCATAACTTCAGCATAAACTTCAAGGTAATATAATGCAAACACTATACTCATAGGAGACAGAACAAGGAAAGTACATGGGAAATTGGATGTGGGCTCCAGTGTTCCCATAGTAAGGGGGAGAATATGTATTTTGCACAACTCAAATGAAGGAGTTCAAACTGAAAAACAAAAAAGTCAAGGGACGGGCCATTCCATCTATTCTCTTGGCATTTTGCAAGCTATTTGAGGAGATCCTAACCCATCTCAGCTTGTGTGTCTCTGTTGTGTCTTTAATTTTACTAGAGGACATGCAGGACATCTTCCCATTCAAGACATGCTGTCTGTCTCTATGTAGCTAAGAGCTACGTCTTGATACTACCGTACTCAGTGCTGACTGAACGTGGGTAGCACATGTGAGACCTCACTTGGAGTACTGTGTGCAATTATGGTGCCCTGAACATAAAAAGGACATAGAACCGTTGGAACAAGTCCAGAGGAGGGCCACAAGGATGATCAGGGGACTGGAGTACCTCCTGTATGAAGATAGGCTGAGAAAGTTGGGGCTGTTCAGCCTGGAGAAGAGAAGGCTGCGTGGAGACCTCATAGCAGCCTTCCAGTGTCTGAAGGGGACCTACAGAGTCACTGATGAGGGACTGTTCATGAGGGACTGTAGTGACAGGACAAGGGGTAACGGGTTGAAACTTAAACAGCAGAGATTAAGATTGGATATAAGGAAGAAATTCTTTACTGTTAGGGTGGTGAGGTTGCCCAGGAAGGTTGTGAATGCTCCATCCCTGGCAGTGTTCAAGACCAGGTTGGATGAAGCCTTGGGTGACATGGTTTAGTGTGAGGTGTCCCTGCCCATGGCAGGGGGGTTGGAACTAGATGATCTTAAGGTCCTTTCCAGCCCTAACTATTCTATGATTCTATAATTCTATGTCACCTAAGCACCTGCCCTTGCTTCCAGGCGACAGTAACTTTCCTAGAGGGAGAAGCAGGGAACCTATACCCTCATTTCCTGAGCTATGACTTCTCCAGATTGTTTAAGGTGGCATCACTTTTGCCAGCTGATCCCTAAGAGATGCCACAAAAACACACATTAGAATTCAGAGGTTTCTGGGAAATACCATTTAGCCTTTCCTCCAAGGGATCATCCAGCTTAAAACAGTCCTACAAGAACCTGGTTTTGGTCAAAAAGAACAAAACTGTAACCTGTGTTTCAAGAAGCAGTTTGTCCCCTGTATAGGCAGCCGCAGTGCAGTCTCCTGCTTCTCTTGCCACTGACAGTGAAAAGAAGCTCTCTTTGGCCTGCCACTTTCCTGAGTTAAGAATTTCTGTGCTCTGATAATCTGCAGGACTGCAGCTGCTTTCTTCTGGGAGGGTCCTAAACTCTCCAGAAAGCCCTATGCTTGCTGACTGTGATCAGATTATGCACAATTTATTTGCAGTGCCCCGTACTGAGCTCAGGACTGGAGGTCAGAGCATAGAGATTGTGGACAGAAACAAACTAAATGAAACACCCTCTGATGTAGCTGCCAAACAGAATCATAAATTACACTTCATCTTAAGATGTCTGCCTGGACTGCACAACCAAATGTTAGTGACAACTCAGTCACCATTACTTGACGGCATTTGTTGTTTATAACCAGGTTCAAACAGAATGAGCATGCGGTAACTTCAAAAGGTCAACTTTTAGATTTTCTAGATGCTCATAAAGCAATAATTCCATTATAGAGATTCCTACACTAATTAAAAGCAACCAAACTGGCTTAGGATACAGCTTCATGATAAGCCAGTAGAACAGTTCAATATTGCCAAAAGATACAGGCCATGCTCTCCATCTTCACCCACCACACTTTGTACCATCTGTGGCATGCATCATTATCTGCTTCAGTCAACTCAGCAACCACATACACATCAAATGCGGTGCGGAAGTCTGAAGAGGAGAAGAAAATATTTATGGTTAAGCCAACAGAACCAGCATGCAGCAGAGCCTGGCAAACACCAAGCACAGGAATCCCCAGCCTAACTGCAGGGAAGGGGGCAGGGAATGAGATCTCCCCCTTTTGGCAGCAACAAAACAAACAGCTCAGGTGTTCACTAAACCATAGCCAGAGAGAGAAACTAAAAGCAACAAAACAAACAGCTCAGCTGTTCACTAAACCATAGCCAGAGAGGAAAACTAGAAGCAACTGGCTCTAATGACATAACAGAAGGCTTCTCTTAATAGTGGCTACAAACCCTTAAGTCATATACTGCAAGAGATTGATAAGTAAAGTAAAGAAACACAGGGGGTAGGAAAGTCCATGTAGAATGTTTAATTGAGAGTGATAAAAAGGAGTTTGCTTTAAAAAGCAACAACAAAAATGTTTCACTTCTACTGTGTTACTGGACCCATACTAGCTGGAAATGCTAGAACGAGTAAGAACACAAAACAGGGAAAAAGCAAAGTGATCAATAAACATTTTGCCACATTTCTTAAAGGATATCTAGATTATGTAGTCACATGGTAAAAATACTTTGCAGTCCAACAGTATCTAAAGAGAGATGTTAACACATAATCCAGTAAAGCTAAATATTTTTAAACCAGCAGATCAGATAACATCCAAGAATTTAGGAAGTTGAATAAAGCATACTATAGACCATTAATTTTTATTTCAGTGAGTCTTAAAATGCTGGAAAGTATTTGAAGATTAAGAAAAAGCTAACACTGCACCATTAGGAAAAAAAAAAGGTTTATTATCCAAATAACTAATATAGAACTTGGTAAGAAAATTAAAATACAGTTAATTAGTATCAGTCATGGATGTACTGAATAGAGGTCTTAAACTAATTTAGGATTAGGTTGAAAATCTGGATCATAAGAATAATAGGGTCAAAGGAACAAAAGATTTATGTAAGATACCTGATTTAGTAGTACACAACATTTTGATTTATAACTAGAGCAATGCAAGAACATGATAGATTGAAAAATTAATCTTTAGACATAACTAAGCAGGGAATCAAATTTAAGCACATTTCTTGTGGATTCCTGCAGAACTAATATTTAATATTTTTCCAGTTACCTCATGTTAAAAATCCTGAAGTTTTCCAGATAACAAAAGACTGGAGGAAAACAAATAAATAAAGTAGATTTCACCATCACACGAAATGGCAAGAACAGATTTAGGATCAAATAAATAAGGACTAAAAAAATTCATATCTCTTTAGGATAACTTAGGACTTTCCTGAACTGTCCTTAAGATACATCCAGGGGCGGACCCACTGACAACAAATCTGCAGATCTTCATGAGATCACAGAAGAACTGAAGCTAGAAGGAACTCTGGAGATCATTTAGCCATTTCCCCTGCTCAATGCAGGGATAAAAACCTGACATCTTACCAAACTAATGAACTCTTCAGAGCTTAAAATGTAGGTTTTAACATAAAAAAGTCAAAAAAGAGTGACTTCTTTAGAACCAGTCACTCCCCATATACTAGTACAATCTTCTCTATGCTATCCTGGCTTTCTGGACCTTCTATTACTTAATTGAAAACCTATTTAACTATCACTCTCACCTTATTCTTTTCCTCCTTTGATTCACATGGAGTTGACTGAAGCTCCATTCACAACATCTTTGTTTCATCTACTGAAGAAAGAAGTTTTCTGTAGAAAGCTTGATTTCACTGTCTTGACCTCAGTGGAATAGTGAGGTAAACCTTTGTTTTTATTTATTATTTTCCACCTCAACAAAATTTATTATCTGGCATCTTTTACTTCAGCTAGAATGACTGGAAAACACATAAGGCAGTGGGACAGATCTGCTTACAGAAGAGTTCTGGAGGCAAGGTTCACTTCAGACTGACTTAAAGTTCCTACCAAAAGGTAACTCCTGAGCTTCACCTAGTCCAAACTACCCCTCTCTATAACCCATTTGAAATCTTGTTCATCCACAACAGAAGCAACACTCTCTACCTTTCACACATACATGCTTAGATTTTCTTTATTTGGACAGAATATTGTTACTTTCTGTCCAAGGATTCTCCTGGGTCTCCATCCATCTTTTCCCTTTAAGATAATCAAATTCAACTGTTAACCTAACACTGCCAAGCCCACCACTAAACCATGTCTCTAAGCACCACATCTACACATCTTGTAAACATCTCCAGGGATGGTCACTCAACCACTTCCCTGGGCAGCCTGTTCCAGCATTTGATAACCCTTTTAACAAAGAAATTTTTTCTAATATCCAATCTAAACTTCCCCTGGAACAACTTCCAGGTAGTTGTAGAGAGAGATAAGGTCTCCCCTAAGGCTCTGTTTCTCCAGGCTAAACCACCCCAGTTCCCTCAGCCATTCCTCATCACACTTGTGCTCCAGACCCTTCACCAGCTTTGCTGCCCTTCTCTGGACCTGCTCCAGCACCTCAATGTCTTTCTTGCAGTGCGGGGTCTCTCCTGGAAAGCATAACACCACAGTACTTAGTTCTTCCTCACAGACTGGGGCCACTTACTCTTACTTGAAGTCAGCAATGACACCATCAGGATGTATTTTCTCCTGGTTAAGTGTATATTTGCCATGTGTTCCTTTTAAGTAACAGCACTGATGATGAACTGAAGCAGAAAATTACCCTATACTGATAGATGCAACACGTAGAAGCATTCACAGGGCTTACCTGTGTTTCCTGGCAGAAGTGCCATCACAGAGCTGAAGTATCTGTCATGCCTTTCTCTTAAAAATAAAATGCATGTGTGATAAGCAAACCCAGTAAAAGATTTAGATGTGAGATTTGGGTCTATCTCTCCTGGCAAAAAAAAAAAAAAAAAACAACAAACTATTTTATTTTTATTAGGGTTAATGCTTAACCTGTTTGAATGCTATTAATTTTTAATCACTTCTCTTTAAATATCTTAATTTCCTTTCAAGACTTAAAGAGGGCTTATAAGAAAGATGGGGAAAACTAGGGCTGTTGCAACTAAAAAAGGGTAGAGTCAGACTAGATATAAGGAAGGAATTTTTTACAATAAGGGTGGTAAAACACTGGAACAGAGGGGAAGCAGATGCCCCACACCTATAAATATTCAAGATCAGATTGGACAAGACTCTGAGCAACCTGCTCTGGTTGAAAATGTCCCTGCTCATTGCAGAGGCATTAGACTAGATGGCCTTCAAAGGTCTAAACCTCAACCATTCCACAGTTCTATGATTTAGTGACAGAAATACTGAGCAAGACTGTTGCATTGACACACTTTTTAGAGAGGAGTGGGAGGGGAGGGTGGGAAAGAAGATTTATGAAGAGGAGGCAGTGACCACCAGCCAAGCTGTGAACACTCCTGCCCTGCCCAGGCCCTAAAGAGAACAGTCATCTTGGTTTTGTTATTGCATCTCTCTCAATTCCTCCTGAAGGAATGATCTTTACAGGTCACTAGAGTATGCTGCATGAGCACAATACCACAGGCCCAGTTGGCTGCTGTTTTGGAGGAGGGTGTCAATGCCTAGTCCACCCTCCCTGCCAGTAAAGCCAGCATGTTACTTTTTTCTGTGGCTGTTTTGCAGCCATCTGCCAAACTGCAAAGAACTATTTCAGGGTTAATTAAGTTTGGTTCAAAAGCTTACTGAACGTTGGCAGCAATGCTTCTGTCATTTCTGAGCCTATAAACTGACAATTCTAATAAAACAAAATTTTTGGTATCATATTTCTAAGTATAGCTTTTAGTCTAGCAGAATATAAATAAACCAAAACATACAGTTGTTAGCCATTCAGCTGAGCTTTGCAGTTTCTATGCACACAAAGTTCTTGCTGTGAGCTGGCTGTACACAACTTAATGAGAGCTGGAGAACTGTATCACTGTTGACTTCTGAACCATCATCTCACTTGGCCCCCAAAATCACAGAAAGCAAGTTGCACTTTCTGAAGTAAAATTTACTATTTACCTCTATGTGTTTTTCAGCAGCTCTTGTTTCAAAGTATATTAAGGAAAGCTCTGCTCTGACTAAAACAAAGCAAACAGCACCAGCCTAGACTCAAAGATCTTGTGCGATTTCAGAAAAACAACAGGAAAAGTCCTAACTGCTGTGAATTATAAACACTAGGTATTTCTCCAGTGGTTACATTCTCATCAGGACAGTTTAGGATACTCTGAATTCTCTCACTGTGTTTTGAAACATCTGAACAAGTTCTGCAAATCACATATTGTGTTTTGAACTAAAGCACAGTCCCAGCACATCCGGTATTTCACATCTAATCTCAAAAGAGAAAAATCAGTCGAACAACTATGATTTTATTGACCAGCCTCATTGTCGTGGTTTAAACCAAGTCCCCCAACTCCCGGAGAGTTAGGAAGGAAAATCCAAAGAATGTAGCCCTCACGGATTGAGATAAGAATGGTTTAATAGCTAAGGCATAACACAATAGTAATGATACAGCCCATAACAAGCAAAAAGAATACAACACCCCACCAGCCACCGACCCATAACTGACTCCACCCTGCCTGGCCGAGCACTGCTTGCTCCTTCCTCCATTTTCCTCCAGAGCTCTACCCCTCCTGCTCTCTCTCTCCCAGTATGCATCCTGGGCATCACGTGCTATGGTATGGAATACCTCATTGACTAGCCTGGGTCAGGTGTCCTGTCTCTCCTTCCTTCCGGCCTCCCCTCCTCCCTGGCAGAACATGTGCCTTGAACAAAAGGCACTTGAACAAAAACAAAGGCCTTGAACAAAAACACCCTCAAAACATGCTCACTATCAAGCAACTATTCCCAGCCCAGAAGTCAAGACACAGCACTGCACCAGCTACAAGAAGGAGAAAAATGACTGCCATGGCTGAACCCATGACACTCATATTGCCCCTAACAGATAAATGTATCTTCCTCAATGTGGAATTTTATTCCAAAAATGACCAGCATTTAATCTTACTGTACTTGCAACCTCATTTCTAGAGACCATCATTAGGCAAACAATCCGCGCCACATAAATGGCTTTGCCACTTATAGGCATGTTTGCTCATTAAAATAATAACAAAACGGAATATGAAATGAGAACTTTTTGTTCATATTTAATCAGTTTATTGCCATAAGTAGTGGCTCCCATCAAAGCAGCCTTGACTAATTCCCAACCAATAAATTATAAATACCTGTATTTCTCTGCTCATAATCCTAAAATCTTCTTGGCAGTATCTCCACAAATGTTACTGATTTTGACCACAGAAATAATTTCAGAACCAGTAACATTCTGGTGTTTCTGGGTTCCCTACCATAGTCAGATGCAAATGTACTGTAGCTTTCCACAGCTCCAGGACTGCTTTCCATGCCAGCCTAAAATACTTTATTTTCTCTATTAACATCAACATCCAAAACACACCGACACACAATGATATCCAGACTCAGCACAACTCTCTTGATACCTTCTTGTATGGTAAAAAACATTTTACCTCTATTTTTGACAAATATTACCACTTACAATCTGGAATTAAAATATGCATTTCTCACTGTTAAACAGTTACTATATCAAAAGTTAAAAAAAGTAGTTAAGAAAATAATTTTTTCTCTTAAATCACAAGATACATCTCGGGATTACAGTTTTATGACTGTAGCCATAACAGGAACCAACATCCAATTAATCCACTGAAAAAGCACACCAGGCTGAGTCAGAATCTCACTAACTGAAGAATGATATTCCTGAAATCCCTTCTTTCATCACTGATGTCAAATTCTGAAGCCCAACACTACAAGAAACCCAAGTGGTGGATGGAGGGAGAAAGCTTATGACAAGCTCTGGAGAAAGATATCATTAATCATTTGCATGTAGATGCTGGCCAGCAAACATGACAACTTTTGTCAAGCCTGACTTTTTTTTTAAAGTGAAATCCTTAAGACATGCTAGGTTTGGCATGAGAAGTATTTACATAAAAGGAATAAAGTATTTCTATAACAGGAAAAGAGAGCACAGTAGTGATTGAATCATTTAATGGTATCAGACAACTGAAGAAAGCTTAGCCTGATAAAATACTTCATATAGAAACAAGCACCACATAAATATTTTTTATTGTTATTATTACATCTTCATGTTGGAAGAAAAACAGAACCAGAATCAGGTATTAGAAAACTGCCACATAAACATAATTAAATCATGTATCACTGTTGTCACACAATGTAAAATAGCCTGATTATACATTTTTTACACTCTTCCACTCTGCAAGACTTAAGCTTCAGCGTGTGTTCATAGCAATCAGTGCTCATCTTTTGTTCTCTTCAGGCATTTTTTTTTATTCCCTGCTTTTCTACTTCACTAAAATATTTCACTCTTCACAGAATGCAGGAATCATTACTTCAAAGTCTCTCTTTACCCTAAGACTCTTCACAACAGCATACAAGTGTATACTGAAGCCCACCTTCCAGTCAGTGGGACTTGGACTCAGACATAAAACAGTCAAGACAGCAATGGGCCAATGAAATCCAGGAATCTTCAACCTCTGGAAAGCTTGGAGCCTTATAGCCCATCACAAGCTCCTTCCTACACCCCATGTATATATAATCATAGAACAGTTAGAGTTCAAAAGGACCTTAAGATCATCTAGTTCCTATCCCCTGCCATGGACAGGGACACCTCACACTAAACCGTATCACCCAAGGCTTCATCCAACCTGGCCTTGAACACTGCCAGGGATGGAGCATTCACTACCTCCCTGGGCAACCCATTCCAGTACCTCACCACCCTAACAGTAAAGAATTTCTTCCTTATATCCAATCTAAACCTCTGCTGTTTAAGTTTCAACCCATTACCCTTGTCCTATCACTACAGTCCCTAATAAAGAGTCCCTCACCAGCATCCCTGAATTCTTTGGTTCTTCATCGAATTCCAAGTTTTCCCTACTTCTCTACCTAAACCCAAATCCCCTCCAAAGCCCCAGTATCCCATTTCCCCCCAGTCTCGCCCTCTAACCAAACTATCATCTTATCAAGCAAAACTTTGATGCACTCTCTTTCCTCCTGCCATCTATTTTCATCCCTGTTCTGGTTCCCCTTGTTTTGACTCACGTAACTCCAAATGGCTTCCCTCACACTTCACCAGCTACCAGGCCGTGCCTAACCAGTGGGGCAGCTTTAGTCCCACAGTCATTCAGGTCCTACCACTGCTACACCCGCTTACATATGGCACAACCCAGCCCTTCTCCCCTCGCTTCTTGTTGTCTCACACAGCTGCTCCTTGCACTTCACAGTTCTTGGCCCTGCTACCAGAGCAAATTCTTCCTCCACACTGCCTGCACCTAGCAAGTAAAACAGAAAGCAACTTCTCCCATGTCCAGTGGCTGAACTGGCCATCACTGAAGGAAATTATGAATATCATAGAAATTCGTCACAGTTTGAGAGAGCTGGGCTTGCTCAGCCTGGAGAAGGCTCTGAGGAGAACTTAGGGCAGCTTCCAGTACTTAAAGGGGGCTACACGACATCTGTAAAGGGATTTTTTACACAGCCATGTAGAGACAGGACAAGCAAAAGTGGCTTTAAGCTGAAGGAAAGTAGACCTAGATTAGACATTAGGAAGGAATTCTTTAAGGGCAGTGAGATGCTGGCACAGGTTGCCCATAGAAGCTGTGGCTGTCCCATTTCTGGAAGCATTCAAGGCCAGTTTGGACTTTGAGCAACCTGGTCTAGTGAAAGCCATCCCTGCCTATGGCAGGGGCACTGGAACCAGATGATCTTTAAGGTCCTTTCCAACCCATTCTATGACTCTATGAAATTAGTCAAATCTAAGCCTGGCCTGCCTTTAATACCCATCAAGTTCCCAAGCGTGCAGAAGGCAAAGGTTGGCAAGGACAAAGTGACCAAATAAGGGCTCCTGAAACGGGAGACGTAGCACAACCTCCCCAAGAGGGCTGCTCACCCGCCTCACCTCGAAGCTACCTGTATTTCAGAGGCACACCAGACCGCGGCCACGTACACATGAGTCCAGGGACATATGCAACGGCCCTGCCCAAAGAGCTGCGCCTCCATCCCATCAGCTGAGAGACCTCCCAGCGGCGCAGCAACCTCCTGCACGGTCGCAGGGCCGCCGGTACCTCAGCGCCGGCCTCGAGTGGGGTGACCAAGATGGTGCCTCCTCGCACCCGCACCTTC
Source organism: Melopsittacus undulatus (assembly GCF_012275295.1). NCBI lineage: Eukaryota > Metazoa > Chordata > Aves > Psittaciformes > Psittaculidae > Melopsittacus > Melopsittacus undulatus. The sequence continues at coordinate 27,150,296 of NC_047557.1, read as the reverse complement.
TCCTCACCCGCCGGGGGTGCGGGCGAAGTCCAAAGCGGACCCGTGAGCTGGCACAGCCCCCCCGGCGGGCCTGGCCTGTGGCCAACGGACGGCGGAGCCGCCCGCACCCTGCGGGCCGCGGGACGACGGGGAGCGCCCTGTCCGCTGCGGGGCGGGGCTGGGCGGCTGAGGGGTGACGCCGGGCGGGGCGCTGGGCTCCAGGGGAGGCGGTGCCGCAGCAGCCGCTGCAGCAGCACGGTTCCTCGGGGCGGTGCGGGGCGGCCCAGCCCTGCCCCACCCAGGTGCGCGCTGCCTGGCGAAGGTCCTTAAATAGCGTCGCCGGCCGCCCCCCCCCCCCCGCAGTCCTTCGCACCGCGGCCAGGTAAGGAGGGGTTGCTCGAAGCCCTTGGCGGGCGAGATTGTCCCGCTCCGCGCTGCCTACCACGGGGGGCCGAGGCCGTGACGAGGCGCTTCTCTGGCTGCCGGGGCACTCACAGCTTCCGCCGTGGGTTGAAAGAAGCGACCAGGCGTGCGTGAAAGCCGGGAGCCGTCCCCGCCTGCTCCTGCAGGGCAGTGGGAGCCTGGGAGTGCTGGTGCGAGGGGAGTCAGGCGCGGTGCGGAGATGGGCACCGAGGCAGGCACGCTTTCTGTAGGAAGGCGGGCGCTGCTGGAGGGCGGCTCGTCCCCCGGCTGACCCCGGGAGGGGGCCGCGGCGGGCGGGTGGGCTTGTGCCGTGTCTTCCTGCTGCCGGCTCGGCCGCTGCCGTTGCTGTGTTTTTCACTCCCCTCAAGCGTGGAGGCTTGGGCAGTGCCTCTGTGTCTCGCTTATCTGGGGCATAAACATCCTGTGGCAAGGAAAGCCTCTTTATCTCCCTGGAGAGCCCACCGCTTCCCCACAGTGTGACCTTGACGCCGTTAGAGTGAGGGGATGAGATGCCTCTGAAGGGGCCTTTACAAATTATTTTGCTGATATACCATGGTCCAGTTACTGCTGGGGGCACACATCTGGGAAGGCACTGGTGAGAAGGTTCTTGCTGGGGTGATGGGGTGGCCCCACACCGGCCAAGTGCTGCTCCCTCACAGGAGTGGGTAGACGGGCAGCCCTGTGCCACTCCTTGCTCCAGCATGGGAGCTGTGTTCTCCGGGCATGATCTGCCCTGCTGAAGACCTTAAGGTGACTTAAGAGGTTTAGTGGCTAGAAGAGAGCATGCCGGATGGGCTGATACATGAGGAGGGTTATTGCATGGGATGCTGTATTTACCAGATGGAGTACAGCTTAATTGCTTGTCTGTGATTTAATGCTCCAAGCCAACCTCAAGAAACCAGGACAGGAATGCTCTGAGTAGCTTTTGGAGACTTGCATCTTCCTGATGGTCACTGTCCTACCCTCTCAAAGATCTGCCTGTGGCTTTTGCAGCTTTGAGGTACATTAGCCTCATGGGACAGACAGTCCCTGAACTTGCCAGAAATTGGTCTGTCTTGTGTTACCTGTTTGGAGAAAGTCAGCTCTGGCTTTATGTGTGTCTGTCTACTTTCTCCCCAGCCTTCCTGGAGGTACTGCAGAAAGTAGGAGCTGCTTTGTCTCAGCTCTTGGGTCCCACCAGTGGGTCCTGTAAAAAGCATCCCACCTACATACATGGGAACCTTCAGAGCACGTTACTGAATTTAGGTGCTGTCCTAGTTACCTGCAAGGCATCTAATCAGTGGGTTACCAAATTGTGCTTTGCAAGCTCCTCTGTGTCCAAACATCTGTTTGGGGTCCTCACATCCAACTATGTCATCAGGGCTTTCTTGCCTGCCAGAGTTAAGTGGGGAACATTTGTGAACCAGCTTTTACTGTAGTTTTTTTCTTGTGACCCACAGGGATAGCAGCTAGCAGCTTCTTCATAGAGCACATTTCTGCCTGGCAGAGGTCAGACTGCTGGTTTGTGATGAGAAGGATAGCTGGCACACGTGTCTGGAGACTGTCAGGATTCATCCTATTTTCTGGAAATTCCTGCTGCAGCTGCCTTCTGGCACTTCAGACACTGATTTCTGCCCCACCTTCAATGGTCGTAAATAACAGCATTACTCTTCTTGCAGTGTGTGCTAACATAATCATTTTGTCAGTCCATATGGGCAGTTTCTTTCTCTGGCATCCACTCCCTGTTTAGGGTAATCTTCCTGGGATATCAGAGTTGTATGTTCCATGAGATGAGAGCACTGTTAAGCACTGATCCAAGAGTATGTAAGCAAGAGATCAAATCAGTTGTGTTTGGCATCTCAGAACCTGTTAGTCCTTGTAGCCTTAATGTTGCTTGAAAGTAGAAAACTGGAAGTTTATCCTGTCAGACATTTCCCCTTAGCTCTTAACACAAATGATTAAAAACACCATGAGGAGGGAACACTGTGGGAATGAAGGCAGTGAACTCCAGTTTAGTGCAGTTTAACCAGCTGTACATATGGATGGGTGCTCTGCTGAATGTCAAGTTCAGAGTGCAATCTGGGGGAAAATTGTGATATGATAAAGAACAGAAAATGGCATGGGTACAGATGGAGTTAAGAATGGAGGAAGGCACTGGATACAGAGAGTGAGAGGAAGTGGAGAGCTGTTCATGTTTTGATATGGAAGTTAAACTGAATGAAGTTGACAGGACTTTTCCTTCCAGGTAGCTTGTCCTGTCAGAAGTCATGGGTTTATTTGAAACCTGGGAAGAAAAAAAAACAGCATGCCAAACCAAACAAAAAGAAACAAACAAAAAAAAATCACAACAAAAAAACCAAACCAAAACTCTACCCAGCCACAATGGCAGTGGCAACTTCCCTGTAGCTGCTCAAAAATTGAAAGTATGGGTGAAAACACTTCGAAAAATCTTGAAAAGGATGGCTTGTGACTTCTAACGGGTTTCCACTGTGGACTGCAATTGACAGGGTATTGTAGTTTTTGAAATAAACACAGGATAGATCTGATCCTTCTGTATGAAATTATTTGGGTGCTTTTGCAAGTAAAAGAGCAGGAATGGGGCCTTCTCTGGGAAACATAAAACAGAGGGACAGCAGCATTTTAATTCTTCCAATGCTTTCTCCTTTTAATCCTCATTTCCTGAATTCATGTGATTGCACCTGGCTATCAAATTTCATATGAGTAAGGGGGAGTAAATTTATACCCTGGTGTTTGCAATGGCAATCTTGGACAGTATGAACTCTGAAGGTTCAAGCAGAAAGCAGCAAGTCCCTGTTCCATCATTAAAACTTGTATTTTAAAATTCTTGGAGTTGTTCATAATGTGAATTTTGTAATGCAAGTATTACATAGAAAATTGACAAGAGATAGTGATGTTATTTCATGTTGAATATACCTGGCTTGAGCCAGACTTACAAAAGCATAAAGCACTATATCATTTAAATTAAGCCCATAACCAGACTTCCTTTACAAGCTATGTTTCAGCTCCCTCTTTCCTCATCCTTAGCTGCCTCCACACTAACACATCTTGTTCTAGTAGTTTCTGACCTAGTATTTCCATGTCTGCTCTCAGACTTTGGGTCAGTATAAAGGGAAAATTCTCTTACGTCTATGCCTCTGCATATATTGGATTTAATGGAAGTATTTCAAGCACATAGTCAATATAAGGCTTGCTTCTTTCTTAAAATACTTCTTCTTGAAACACAAGAAATAAAGCTTAATCTTACATTGTTTTTTTAATTGAAATTTGGTGGTAGCATAAATGAAAACTAGTCTTCCTTTGGATTTTGCAGCATTAAATCTGTGGCTTTCATCTTCAAAGCCACAACCGACTGTTCTGAATGTTCTTTCTTTTGTGGCCTGAAAGAATTAAGAAAATACGCACATGCTTCATTTCTAATGTGTGTTTTAACTTAATCTCATAACAACAAGGTTGGTGGAAGAGAAGCAGACACTGTGCTGGAGTATTAAGAACAAATTTAGATACTTCATCTTAGGGGCTAAATATCTGGATTTTGATTTTCCCTGCATTATTTCCTTTTGTCCTAATTCACTTGTACTTGTCCATGTTTTCTTCCCTGGAGGGAAATGCAAAAGAAGGATTCAGAGTTATTGCTAATTATAGTGTATTATTGCTGTTATAATGATTAATGTGCCTCAGCAAAAAGTATCTCGGGACAGTTGAGTCTGAAATTGGGCTCTGCTGGGGTTGGTTTTTTTTTTGTATTTCAGAGGCCCTTTATTCAGTTTTGTGCATTTGTAGAACAGTAAATCTGAGCCACTTCAGATCAATTATAAAAATGGGGAAATTCCTAGATGTGAAGGATTATGAGAAATTACGTGCAGCTATGAGAAACAGTTACATTAATTTCAGAAAGACCAGTGAAACTGAGGAAGGAGGAGTGACTAAACTAATCCAATTTCTGTGCTCAGAAGGAAAGCCTTCAAACTGACTCCAGCTCATGCAGTTTTGAAAGTGTGCTTGGCTAATGGTATTCAGGTTGAAATCAATAATAATTTCTTTAATTTCCTTTTGTTGATATACTGTCCTATCTTTAGTATTCTTTATAACCAGTTATCTTTTTCCAGACTGAAACTGTGACTCTTCTACCAAAAGAACCTCAGCTAGCAGGTTTTTGAACCAGTCTTAGTATACATAGATTGGATCCAGATCAGTGAAGAAACACTTAGCAGTCACAAGCTTACAAATTAATTGGCCACAGTGATGGAATGCATTAAGGGAGGTCCCTCAGTTTTGGTATTCAAGATAGCCAGCTGGGAGACTTGGTTTCTTTCTGCAGTGGCCTTTTTGCTGATGCAGGTATAACCTGTTTGATTGCCTGTTGAGCTTAGCACTTACTGTGCCTTTTACCTGCATGCTGCTCTCTGCCTTCTCCCATGCTGGTGGCAGTCTGGTTTGACGTTCAGTAGTAACACATCTAGTAACTTCACCATTCGTGTGTCTGCTCAGCCAGTTCTTTAATTGGGTCCTGCTCTTACAAGTGACTAAGTAAAATGACTTGATAGATTGCTTTGCATTGCAAACAGGTAATTATATGTTTGAATGACACGTGGGTTTTATGGTTGTGTTTTGTTTTCATCCCAGTGGGGCACTGCTGTTACTAGGGAGTGACCTGAAGCTTGCTGTGGCTGACATATGTTCAACAGTTTGTTTACAAAAATCACATAATACTTTGTTTTTTCTTGTGGAGTAACTGTTATGAGGCACATGTAAGGAGGAGTTAATCTAAATTCTAGCTTCTGGTCATCTGAATCAGTAGCAGGCCAGTGGAAGCTAGCAGAGGAAATTCTGAATGTTAACTAATAACAGTGACTAAGTAGATTCCTTGCTTCTATCTGTGACAAACTCCTCCAGTCCCTATATATCCTTCCTGATAAATCCAAATATATCCTGATATTATCCACCAAGTAATAGATGAGGTTGTCTTTCATGGAAGGTTGTGGATGAGGGGAAGAGGGCAGCGTTAAAATGCTGCAATATGAGCACACTTAAATAACTCCTATACATCTTAGAGAACAGCTTTCTTGTGGTTCATCCAGATATTATTTTCCATAGTCTGAAATTCCCCCGGGTTTCAGGTTGACTTTTGATGGATGTAGCCACTTGGACCTGAGATCTCGTGGTTGCTAGTCACTGTAGTATAGAGTACAGATGTCCATATGACCCTGGTAGTCCAGAGTGTCAGAGCAGCACAAACTTCCTTGTGCATGATGTCAGAAATAATTTTTGGTTTTGTTTTCCTTAGAGCTCACTGAATGGCTCTTGGTCCTAACTTTGTCAGGCTTTGCCTGTCCCAGTTTGTCCACATCCAGCAGATTATTCATCCATAGTACCATATGGACTAGCCTCAGCACTAATTTCTATTCTCTTTTACTGCTGAATTTATACTCCTGTGGGCTTGGAAGACTTCTGGGAGTCACCTTTGTTATATTTCTTTTTAAAGCTTTCTTGTAGCAGAGACAAAAATTCAGGAGTATGGGAAGTTAAAGTGTGGGAGCAGTATGCTTACAAACTCTTAACTATTGAATCAGTGAGAGATGAAGTACACAGTCTTAGTATCATAGAATCATAGAATAGTTAGGGTTGGAAAGGACCTTAAGATCATCTAGTTCCAAGCCCCCTGCCATGGGCAGGGGTACCTCAGACTAAACCATACCACCCAAGGCTTCGTCCAACCTGGCCTTGAACACTGCCAGGGATGGAGCATTCACAACTTCCCTGGGCAACCCATTCCAGTGCCTCATCACCCTAGCAGTAAAGAATTTCTTCCTTGCATCCAGTCTAAACCTCTGATGTTTCAGTTTCAACCCGTTACCCCTTGTCCTGTCACTACAGTCCCTCATGAACAGTCCCTCTCCAGCATCCCTGTAGGCCCCCTTCAGATACTGGAAGGCTGCTATGAGGTCTCCATGCAGCCTTCTCTTCTCCAGGCTGAACAGCCCCAACTTTCTCAGCCTGTCTTCATACAGGAGGTGCTCCAGTCCCCTGATCATCCTTGTGGCCTCCTCTGGACTTGTTCCAACAGTTCCATGTCCTTTTCATGTTGAGGGCACCAGAACTGCACACAATACTGCAAGTGAGGTCTCACAAGAGCAGAGTAGAGGGGCAGGATCACCTCCTTCGACCTGCTGGTCATGCTTCTTTTGATGCAGCCCAGAATACAGTTGGCTTTCTGGGCTGTGAGCACACACTGCAACTGGCTCATGTTCATTTTCTCATCAACCAACACCCCGAGGGCCTTCTCTGCAGGGCTGCTCTGAATTTCCTTTTTGCCCAACCTGTAGCTGTGCCTGGCATCTTCCTGACCAAGGTGTAGGACCTTGCACATGGCTTTTTAAATTATCTTTCTTTTTTATTCCTTTTTTTTTTTATGTCTTTTCAGAACAGAACCAAAATCTTCTGTATGCTTGCTCTTGAAGGTGTATAGGACCAGAAGCTGATTTAAGGAAAGAAACAGAGAAGCTTTTATTGCCTGTGGAAGGAGAAGCAAGATTTATATGCTTTGAAAAGGTATACATTAGAAGATTTAAAGTCCAATAATCATCAATGTTCATTTGCATTAAGTTTCTTTCTCTCCAGAGCTCTCATTTTCTCCCGTTCACTGCAGAAATTTCCCATAGCTTTCTGCTTTCAAGGGGAAAGGTAGCCTGTCCTTGTTCCCCAAATTCAGCCTTTGAAAATAATGTCTCCTTATTCATAAGACTGTATCTAAAGAAACAATTCATTTAGATGTGCAGCAGCAATTGCAGGGTTGTTTTTTTTTTTCAGTTTACCTATAAAGCAGATTCTGTCTTTTCATCAGCATTCAGTGGCAGCAGACTGAATTAGGCCCTTTAATCCATAATGGAGGTACTACAAAACAGAAAATAGACCAAGTGTATACAATATAGGCTGAGTAACAAATGCAGAAATAAATATCATAATGTAGCTAGTCCTATCATTGTTTTTTTTCTTATTATTTTTATTAATATATTTTCATGTTCACAGATCTACTGTAGTTTTCTGCCACTTAATGCTAACAGGAAAAACAATCAAACAGAAAAACCCCAACTCGTCTGCTTGAGAAGATTCTGTTGTAATGTATCCAGTGGCTGTTCCTGCGCCAGGGGGTGAAGGAAATACTGGACAACATGGGAAACTTATTTTTTTCCTTTTTGTTTGTGGAGCTGTGTTGCTATGCGCTGGATTCCTGCTTTCAGTCTTTATTCTGCAGTCATGTCCATCTGGAACATTCAGTGACTGTAATGAGGTCCTTAAGGCTGCTGGGCCTGTGTTGGCTGTAAGTGGACTGGTTTGTATTTTACTGGCAAGATCAAGGGCCAGGTTGTATATAAGACAAAGACAGCTGCAGAATGAACAGGTGTACAGTCTTGTTTTTTGTCGTGGGAACTGTCAGTTTGCCCAATTTCTCATATTTGGATTCCTGTTTCTAACTAGTGGAATGCTAATTAGCATCTTGGGCATTTGGGTTCCTGGCTGCAGCCCCAGCTGGCACACCATACAGCTCAACCACACTGGCAGTTCTGATGTGGACCTCCAGGGCTGTGGATTCCTGTCTCTTCAAATCATGGGACCTTTGATTGTGCTCACTGGGTTGTGTTTCTTCGTGATAGCTCATGTTAAAAAGAAACAAAACTTAAATCTCAGCCGAGAATCCTGTGAAAGTGAAGAACAACCTCAGAGGCCTGAACCTTTTCAGGTTACAGTAGGTGGGTAAATAGTGTGTGAACTTTACATTTGAGAGTTAGTAATAAGGGGGGTGGGGGGTTTCCCGCTAATTATTTACATCTGAATGTTACTTATTTGAAGTCTAAGCATGTCAGTTCTGACATGTCAAACCAGCCAAAACAGAAAAATGTTACTTTGTCTTATACTTTTCTTTGTAAGATCAGTTCAGTTACCTTTCTTTAAAAGGCAAAACCTTTGAGAGAGCAAAGGGTCTTACTGTCTGTGCAAAAGAAGCCATGTAATCCAACACAAATGCATCCAATCCCATTTCCTTTCCCAGAGGGTGTAGCTGACACTGCAAATCACAGAGGTGCTGATTTCTATGACTTTATGTAAGATTTATTTTAGCCTTAAGCTCTGACACCTAAAACAGAAGAATCTGTTTGTAAGAAGTCTGCTGTATTTCTTCTGATCATGGCCACATCTTCCATTGGTCAGAGATGTAATTGCGAAATGCTTCTGTAATTGCACAGTATTTGGGTAAATGTGGTATGATGGCAGGCAATGCTCCCTTGCATGTACCACTGCTTTTAATATCCCATGAACATATTTTATACATAGGTTATTCTGATAACTTTCTACCTCTCAAAAATGGTAAGTCAATCATGATATTGTTTGACTGTCATCTGACTGGACTTGAAATTTGTTATGCAAAACTTTTCTCCTTCTGCCTGCCAAACCGGTGTACAAACCTCTAACCTGGTGACCCTTAGAAGATGTGAAGGTGTAAAGTCAGTTTTCCAGACACCAGGGCAAATCAAAGGGTCATAAAAAGGAATTCAGATTGTTTTTAAAGGCAAGGAAGCAAAATTACTGGATTCCTTTTATATTTCTGTCAGGAATAGGAAGACTGACAGGCTGAAGGCTGAGGTCTGGTTGACTTTGTGGCATTCTGGAACAATGGTAACTCAGTTAGAAAATACTGCCACCTTACTCATTATATTTGATGTTCCTTGACCTGTCCCTGCAGACAAATTACCAAGGAAGAAAGGTGCCAGGAAGCTGTGAATGTCGATAGAAATCATGCAGTGAATGATAGATACAAACTTTCTGTTTAAGGAAAAAATTAAAAATTGAAACTCTTTGATTATGAAGTTGAAATTGGCCAATATGCTGCACAGTACACTTAAGAGTGAATTATGCATCAATAGCATTGTGGTATTAATATGACTTGAATATTTTGTTATAATTCTGCAGTACTGTGGAGAAACTTAAGATGCACTATTTTAGATATGTGAGGAAAACTAAATATTTGCCTGTCCTTAAAGTGAGCCAACAGTAACTGTGCCTTGTACTTCCAGTTTCTGAATTCACCCATCAGTGAAGAGGTTTATGTCTGTTAGCTAAATGGAGCACTTCTGCTCCCCACCTGTATTTTTGAAATGAAATCTTCCATTTGTCAATGTGCCATACCTTTATTCTGGGATAATTTTGATTTTGAATGTACCTCCAATGTACTTTAACAGCCCAGAATATAACAGTTCTGTATGTGTGATCATTGCACGTTATCTTAAAAGGTAGACAAAGTAATTCCAAAGATGGGGAATATTTTTGGATACAGTTATAATAAACAGTGGTCCTCAATTTTTCAGAGGTAGTAATTGGTGGGTTTTCCCCCTAGGTGATGCTGTAATGATATTCCCACCTCCACCACCTCCTTATTTTGCTGATCCTGTGTCACCAACTGTAACACACTGTCTTATGTCCAGTGGTTTGCCTACAGGTGAAAATCCCCCACCATACCACTCTATCTTCAGTGATGGGTAAGACTGTTTTCTTCTCTGTCTTTGGAAATCTGCACTGCTTCTCAAGGTATCCAAGACCACATTCTAAATTAATCACTGTGAATTAACTCTTTGCTAGGCACTACAAAGTTTTCTAGTATGTCATTGGACTTGCTTCAGATACCTTATTTTAAATAGCATTAAAATATCCTGGTATGAAAGGGCAATCACAGACCACAGAGCGTCCTTTATGGGAGTTAAGTTCTTACCAGTTTATTATGACTGAAAGAACTTTGATGAAGTAAAAACAAAGCCTTAAATAAGTGGTCTTATTTAAATACAGTCAGATTAGGTTTCTTCCACAGATTGTCCAAGAAAAGGTGCCCCTGACAGCAGTGCTTCAGTGTCATGATACCTGCACTGAAAGATTTTTCTCTGTAGAACGAATGCAGTGAGCCCTTAATGACACCTATCCCCAGGTCCTGTGACCCTGGCAACTCCACTTTAGTGGCTTCTGTTCCCTCTGTGACCATTAGCTTACTGCCTTGAGGAAGTGAGCTGTGACAGTGCGTCAAGATAAAAGGATACCTTGATATGGCAGGAGAAGAGCAGGAGGAGCTCTAAAAGGAAGGTTGCAATGCCAGCTTCATCTCAAGGGTGTTGTACCTTACCATGCAGCCAGTCTTCCATAGGTTGAGAACAGCTGATTTGCTAGATGCTGCCACTACCAACCTGTGGGAAGGAGAGCTGCTAAGTGACTGAAGACTTCCAGTCTACAGCGGAAGAACTTCTGGGGTTATTTATCCCCTGTGGGTTATCATCAATGGGCTGCTAATTTGGAGGTGAAAGAGGTACTGCAAGGACCACATAGTAGGAGTGAGAACTACATGTGGCTAGGAGAACTAGATGACACATGCCTAGAGCCCCCAACTCATTTTCAGGGCTTTCATGATCCAAAATTGACTTTGCCTTTAGAAAGGTCCTATGTCAGCTTATTTTTGGTCTGTGAGTCAGTAAGTAGTGTGGTACTTCATTGAATGACTTCAGTTTACAACCTGCAGCATCTTAAGCACCATCACTGCGGAAAAACTCCAGCCTGCTTGGCTGTGTCCAATCGTCGTAGTTGTTGGTCCATTGCTTTAATAGCTTCCCACTATAGTCCAGGTTTCTCTGCTCACACAAGGCAGTGTATCCCATAACCAGCTGTGTGCCTCATGTCAGCACACTTTAAAACTTGTGCTAATCTTCCTTTTGAAGTGAGCAAGCATGAGCCTTCTTCCTGCCCAAAGTCCTAAACACCACAGGAGGAGGATACTTGTGTTAGCAATGATGATTATTCTTGTTACCATGCTGTGTGCTGCCATGTCTGTGGTTTTTCAGTCCTCCTTTGAAGTGTACCTGGTGGATTCTTGAGGCTCAACCCCACTGTGCGAGGCACTGTTCTCTAGTCAGTCATTGTCAACAGCTCCTCATATTGTCTTTAACTTCCTAGTGCCCCCTCCAAACATTTCCTCTCCATCTTTGCTGGAGACAGCAGATGCCTTCTTCTGTTGCTATTACTACAAGCCAGACTGTTTTGCTGCTTTTTCTCAAAATCACTGTGTTGCAATTTTTTTAACATAGACTAAACACCTCTATCAAAAACCCTACTCAGTCTTGACAACTGGTGTAGCACTCTCTCTAGTGCACAGTGGGACTAGCCCCCAAACAAAATAGAATGGTCATTTATATACCACCTAGGGAAGGAAGACACACAGTGTTTGGTTCCCACTGACTGAGATCCAGCTTGAGATTGATGACATGTGCTGAGGAATACAAGCCTAATAAATCATAGCTATGCACACATTTAGTGGTCTGAGGCTTTCTACTTAAAATGTTTCAGAGAAAATACTTTTTGTACAAAGCTGATGAGAACCTGTTGATTACTCACGGCCATAAACACATACCAATTCAGGATGGCAAGGGCAGATGTAGGTATGAGAAAATATCAGCTTGATCAAGTGAAAGTGCTTTCCAGAGAGCAGTTGCTTCATGGCCAGGGATAAATTGTTGTGCAAAAAAAGCATTTTATTTCATTAAGTATTAAAAGTCTTTGCCTGCTGTCATATTGCAAGTATAATGTATCAGCTCTCAGAGCTATATTAGTGCAATTAAAGGATGGCCAGAGCAAGCAGGAGAGAAAATAAGCTGTGGCTGCTAAAAGGAATTTACATGAAGTATCTGTGTCCTGATTGGGCTGGGTGAAGGTGTCTGCAGCTGGAAGGTGTTTCATGCCAGCTGCTGCTAGTCCTAGAGTTAGGCATCAGACATGAGCATGTCTATGTCCAGCATGCGCTGTAACTCCCTTCAGCATGTACATCCCAGATGTACACACAGAGCAAGTATGTGGAGAAATTATTTGTCCTGAGTGTGAACCTGAACCTCCAATAGCTCTGAGACAGCCAATTCAAATATGGTCCAAGAGCACTCTCAAAAAATATTGTTTAAATACATTTAGAAGACCAGGCTGGAGTGGATAACTGGGAGGAATACAGGAACGCCCATGTTCTGCTGTAGCCTTGCAAGCACAGAGTATGACTTTTGTACCACTTTAGTGCAGTGCACTGAACTGAGGGACACAAGTGCTCTTTACCCTTAATTTCAGGCCCTAAATTCAGATGTGATCTACTTGCCCATGTGTTTGGTAAAATATGTAGATTACCAAAGGCTGTGAAGGAATGTCAGCAGTGCATCCTTCACTGAGAAACAAAAAACAAAGGGTGGTGGGGGCATGTCAAAACCAATAGTTCCTCACACTTCTTGTGGGTTCTTCCTGCTGGTGCACATACACATTACCCCTCTTTTTCATCCATTCTCCTACAAAATCCCCTGCTGCTGGATCAGCTGTCTCAGTCCAGGAATGTCCAGTTCTTGTGCTCTGAACTTTGTATGTGATTACATCAGCTCAATCCTTGTTCCTTGCCTGTCTGGACTTCTCCATCTTGTGAACATATGTACGCAAAATGGTATTTTGTAGCCTAGCTTGTTTCTAGTGGAGTGGACAAAAGACCTCGACCTTGGATGCTGAAATGTTGACCTCTTGCTTCAGTGTTCTGTGGCTGGGGCTGATCAAACTGTTGCTCTTCAGTCTTCACAGAGACCCTGTGAGTTGATACCACCCACCTCTGGGCATTTTACTCAATCACGCTCTGCCATGGTGCAGCGCTTGGTCATGGCCACAGCATCTTGACTACTGCAGATTGGCTCCCTAGCCCTTTTCATGGAAGAGCAGCAGAGGCCTTGTTCTTCTCAACATAGTGCCATGGTTGAAGATCCCAAAGCTGGAAGGGAATGCCCATTTCGTATGTGAGCAGTTACTAGGCAAATATGATTTCGTTTTTCAGTCCATTGCTCCATGTTCTGTCAGCAAGTGCTGTGCCAGAGGCTGTGCTGGATGAGAGAGCTTATAGGAAGCTGAGTCATGGTCTGATCCCAGACATGGTTGATTTTGTACTGCAGTCTGTTATATAGCACTTCAGCATTTGTCTTTTAGTATGTTCACTCTCCTTTAAGCACACACCTTCACACACCAGTAGCACCACTGAAGATAAGATGTTCCTCACAGTATTGGTGGGTAACCATATGTATGCACAAAGGCAAGGCAAGTGTCGGTTCTTGGAGTGAGTCATAAGGAATGAGGAGTTCCTCCCTTCCCTTGGGAAGCAGATGAAGCAACATGCTGAGGGCCAGCCAACTCCAGGGTGAGATGAGCAGGGTACCAGAGCCATGTGGTTACAACTGATGGGGCCCTAGTTATGATGGCCAGAGGAGGGTAATGAGTATTTGGCTGCCTTCCTTGACTGTCACTGGAACATGTCAGTTTGGTCGTGCTCAATTACTTATGTTTCTCCAGCTCTGAACAGGATTGCTACTCCATATGTCTGTCATGAGTTGCTGGAAAGCTTAATAAAAGTTTCAAGTTGCCTTTCATGTAAGATCTCAAATGGCTAAGGATTGTGATTATTGCAATGTAATTCTAAGTCTTTTAATTTCATAAGGGAAGGGGATAGCATATATGTGATAGACTACAAAAGAGAAGATACATCAGGAGCTAAGGATCAGAAGAAGATTTAGTAAGATTATGCTCTGGTAGAAGCCCCCAGTACCCATAAGCCAGGCTGTGACTGGTGATGTGAAAAGCTAGGAAGGAGCTTGTTTACCCTTCCCTTCTGAAGTAATAGAATTTTCATATGAATCATAATGTAGCCTAGAGAATGAAATCCTAATGCTTATGCAAGTTATTTGCTCCAGGGATTTTTAGGGAGCGTGTGCATACATGTATATTTATGTAAGTCAAGTGGAATTTCACTCACTATAGAGAAATTAATTATGCTAATATGCAATTTTGTGTTTTTGTAGAGCACAGCTTGCAGACGATGAAAGAACAGTTGCTGCTAGAGACTATGAAACTATATATACAATTTCTGGAAGCAACTCGCCTTCAGATGTCTTACCAGTGCTATACCTCTCCTCTGAATCGCCTCCAAAATACGAAGAAAAAGCATCAATAACAAATAATAAATATTCTTCATCTTCATCTATTTCCTTAACCATATCTGACACCACATAAAGGACCATCAGTTAAACATAATTTTTAAATTATATTGTACATTCAAATTTACAATTTTTGAATTTATTTACATTTTATAATAAAAACAATAATGTTGTCTGTGTCTAATTTTTCATCAAAAAGCATAAACGATGAATTTGGGTTTCAAGGAATATTAGGTAATGCTGGGCTTCTTGAGCAAGTAGTCTGAAGGGATTCAGTTTTCTGTAAGAACGTTACATGTTCATCTTGTCCTGTTACAGCTTCAATTTCTATTTTTAGTTGTTTATATAATGGAGGCACTAAGTAGAAACCAACTTTTTTTCTTATTTTAATTAAATCTGTTTGGAGTTTCAAAAATAAATAATTAGGAAGTGTTTTTATTTCTATTTTTGTATGACTTTTGTGGAAAATGCTGTTTTGCACAGTTACTGCCTTAATGTGTGCTCTGAGAACATCACAAAAACGGATGTTTAAGACTGGGACCAAGTATGTGCAAGTTATGGAGAACTTAAATGGTTAGTTTCTGATCTGCCTGGTAGTAAACATTCCATAGCTTAATTTAGACCCTCTCTGGTACTTATGGAAGTATAATCCCAAGGAAGATCAGTTTTAACAAGCAGTTAAGAGCCCTAAAGCAGCACCTAGGATAGTTAATAGGATAATGACTGATTTTAAGGGGATTATACAGCTGTTATATATATCATCATTCATGGTTTATACAAGGAGTATTTATTTTGTGAGAGTGAGCACTACTCAGTCCGCTATGTTCCAGATGCAGATGTTACTTACCAGCAAATGCAATAGAGGTAGCTTCATGGAAATACATGCAATGGATGTTTTTAACTGACATAGCACTTGACAGACCCTTCAGAAAACAGCCCTCTTAGCTCCTGTGTGCCTGTGCAGCCCCTAAATAGTAGCTGCCTGCCTTCAGGGTGGAGTGGCAAGTTCTAGTTCTATTATGCCATGGTTTGCCCTATTCCTGAACTGGGGAATTTGCTTGTAGTAGGTAAAGGTAATTATCAGGAACTGAGTTGCTGCTAACACTTCATGACTTACTCTGAACCCCATTTGAGAAAAATAGGCCAGAGCATGGCAGAAGATGGCAGAGCTACTGTTCTGAGTTGGTTCAGCATAGTAAACTTTGCCAGAATTAAAACATATTGCAAGAGTGATCTCTGTCTTGTTCAGCTGACACTCAACACCTGCATGCTCTGGGACCTCAGCTACACCTCAGCTTGTCTTCTGCCTTGCTGATTTCAGGGAACATGGCTGTAACAGAATGCAAGCTTGAAGTACTGGAGTTCCTTCCTGTGCCCAGGGAACGGTGATTGCTTCCTGTCACTTTCCGTGAACATGCCTGTAACCTGCAGGGTTCTTTGGAGATGTTCAGGAGCTCCTGGGTGTGGCCATTTATTTCCTTTCCTGTGTTGTACCCTCAGCCATGCTAGGGCTGCTCTTTGTGCAGCTACACAAAAACCAGCCCGCGAGGGAGGTATATTTAGCCAGCAATAGAGCTGAGGGGCTTATGCATGTAAAGTCATGAGAGAATGCAGCACAGAGAGGGATTTGGTATATGGGAGCTGATTAAACTGGCATGACTGAGCCATGGGAAATGTTTATATGAAGAAAGGGAATCCACAAAGCCAGTGTTTTGTCATCTTTTCTCTGAACAGTGTTTTTTACCTAGTGAGTTTTTCAATGATGCTGTTCCTCGAATGCCTTCTGTAACCCAAGCTATGGTTTACCATTTTTTTTAATTTTATTTTTTTTAAGCTTTTGTTCCTAACCTGATATTTAACAGTGGTGCCCACTGGCATGCTTGATTCATGAATACAAAGCCTTGCACATGTCGAAGGAGGTTGTCTCTCTCTGGATTTGTTGTACCATTATATAGCAAGTAAGGAAGCTGGGGTATTTTACCTAAAAGATCCTAAGCAAACAAAGACCCACATTGGCTGTGTTCTGTTGCTTGAATTATAAATGAATGCTCATTTCACTCATTAAAAAGTATTTAAACAAATAAATCTTGAAATATGTCACCATCTTAAAAAAATAGTCACATCTAATTGCTAACTCTGTAGGTACTAAACTTTTGTGCTGCCTGCAATTTGCTCCATCAGTTGTTCCTAAGATGTACGTGACAGACCAAACAAATCAAGTAGAATATGTTGAGACTGAGCTGAGACACCTGGAACTGAAACATGATCTTGTTCTATTTCAAGGCTATTGTGTTTTGATCTTGTACTGAAGAGTCTCCAGTGTGGATCCCTTTATTTCTAAAAAAGCAGTCTTCAAGGAAAGCATGCTTTAGAAAGCTGCTGACCTGACTTTGGAGTCAGCACCTGAACTTCCCTGAAAGGGTAAGTGTCACTTGTCTCTGAAAATGAGGACTGAAGACAAGTGTTTTTCTTTGTACTGTTTTGAGAAGGTGCTTAGGAAATAGTTCGGTGTACAGCTGTAGTAGATTATTGTTATTATTAGCTGTATTATTTTTGATTGGAGAATCACTCCTTGAAAACTCAGTGGATGTGCTGGCTGCATCTTCATAAGCTGCTCAGCACTGTGAGAGCTAACATAGCCAGGCCAGCAGTATTTGCTTATTGTGTTGTCAAAATCTGTTTCAGCAAGGTCAGAAAATGTGGGTAAGAGGCTAGCAGATCTACCTCCAGCACTGAGGGCTACCACTGGGTGACCAGTGTTAGGGGGAGGAATTTCTGATGTGGGGAGTAGGGGTGAAATGCCTGTATTAGAAAGGAAGCAACACCTTGTAAAACTATAAAAGTGGCTTAAAATAATACGGAATAGCGTTTTTATTGAGGAAGTGAGTTACTTTACTGTCACACTAATGGTGCTATAACCCTCTTTCTGCCCAAAGGTTAGCTTATGTGCTTGACATACAAATGCTAGGGAGCAAATCAAGTTGGTTACTGATTCACACTTACTTAAACAGGCAAAGTGGGAGGTAAGGATTGCTTATCCTCTGTAAGTGAAGTTAAGGTCTCTCTTCCTTGCTGCCTGCACTGACATTGTTCTGCTTCTAACTGCAACAGTACAATCCTTTGGATATGAGAAGATTAATGAAAATATAAATGGATGCCTCTTCTCTACAGGAAATATTTCTGCCTGAGCAGCAGCTAAAAAGAGAAAGCTAACTCACCTGAAAAACAGATATTATAGATGTCTGCAGTTACACTATGTTTTTAGGATAGCAACAGTCACCCGCCCCATCATTGCCCTTTGTGGTTGGTAGTGCTGCATCCACATATCCATTTTCCATCCTGCCTTTTCAGAGTAATGGCTCCCAGGGTATTTCTGTGCCCAGGTAGACGTTTTTGTCAATACTTCCATGTTTCTGCCACAAATGTGTCAGCCTTCATCTAGAAGTGTGCTCTTTCATCTACTACACATGTATGTATCTGGATAATTAGGCATAAAAATAGCTTCAATCTGGTGTGCCTGTTAATAAGATGACACTCCCTGGGAGCACATAAAATTGCCTTGCAGGTAGATGTGGCTGTGGGCAGCTGGCTGAGCCTGCGCCTCACGGCTTATTTATGCTTTGAGGGTGGCAGTGCAGTAATACAGGGACCAAGTGTGCAAGGCTCATTTGTGACGGTTCTTCAGGTACTGCTCTTACACACATGATTTGTGTTGTTTCACTAAAAAATGCTTCTATCCCTAGGAAGAAGTCTCTCTTAGACAAATCATTGGAATCTTTATCTCTCTACAATTTAGTGTTCCATTATGGAGTGATGATTTGTACCTGCCCTTTTTAAAGTCACTCAGTGTGCAATACCATGGTATAATATTCTTTTATACAACATCTTTTGCATGGTCTATGACTAAGTCCCTGACTATATTACAGGCACGTAAGAAAATAAAGCCTCACTACAATGGGCTGATTAATGTGAACAACTATGTAAAAATAAATAGCAGAAGGAGAAAAGGATTAAGCGAAGGCCTGCCAGTGTTTACAAGGATGACTCGAAACAAGTTAGAGAACTTAGGAGGTGCAGAGCATTACAGAAAACCTGCTTCCAGCAGCAAGCAGGGGGATTCTGCATTGGTAACAGAAAATTATATAGAGGAACAGAAAGCAAAGCAGTGCTTGTGTTTAGGGTTAAGGTCCCTGAAGCAACTGGGAGGAAAACTGTAGTGAGATCTGGAAACACCATTCATTCTGAAAATCTCAGTCTGATCAATTTGTTAGATTTCACGAAAAATTTGTTTATGAGTTATTCCAGGTAATGGGATGTATTTAATAAATGAGCATATTCAAGTGAATCCCCAGAATATACACATACTTGACAAGGGAAGTACTGGCTTTTAAAAATCAGTGTGATCTGGTAATCTCTTAAAACCTTGATATCTGCCCAAATGCAGTATTGCCACTGTCTGGGGAAATAATGAGAGAAATCTGGGGAGGCTTAGAAGGAACTCTATGTTACAGGGAGGTGACAGTTTACAGGAAAAGGTGTGATTTTAATTTAGATCCTACCTCACCATTCCAAAAGTATTTTCTATCCAATTTTCTAGGTTCAAGTGACAAGTAGTCTTGGAAGAAACCATCTAAGGACTATTGCTTAGTATTGAGGAAGTGCTCCAGCACAATCCTGTTGCCAGCAGCAGCTGCTGAGTTCTTGAATGAATGAGAGGAGGGAGGTGGCACTACATCTGTATATATCACTACTTACACAACTATTATGATATAATGCTTGCTTTCAAAAGGATGTTGGAAAGCCTGGAAGATTCAGCAAGCAGTGACAAGAATGGTTCATGGTGTGGAAAAACCTGACTTGCAGAGATCAGTAACAGAAGTTCATTCCATTAAGTTTACCAAATACAAGGTTAAAAGTGACTTAAGTTTTGGCTATAATTGCCAATACAAGCACAGCTTCGCTAATATTTCAGCACTTTCTGATTTAGTTGTTATCATATGAAACCACTGCATTGCAAGCCCTAACTCTTTGCTCAAGTGATGCAGAGTCCTGTCTAGACCTGATGCTGTGGGAAAGGCTGATGTTGAGTGTAAATACACTTGGTAATAGAAGAGACATTATATTGTCTTTGGAAACTTCCCAGACATTTTCTAAAGGAATTCAGTGCTAATATTCCTCAAGGTCTATCTGCTAACAAATGAGAAATTCCCATTTGAAATTGCATTCAGTTCTGAAGGCACCAAATTCAGTGAGCAGCCCTTTCGGAAGGGAGCTGTTATCACACTGTGATATGAAGGTACAGTAGACTAAAGGCACCTCTACTGATTTTGAAGAAGCAGTCTGAAAGGTGAGTTTTCTAGTGCTAGAGCTATTTTCATCTTGTAAATATCAGGATAAGCCTGCTTCCCCATAGCTGCTGGTAGCAGAAAATAGCATTGTATGTTCTAGCACATGAGTAGTAATCTCTGTCCTGTGTGTACTCCCCTGACATGCAAGTCAAAACAGGTTAAGTAGTTGGAGATTTTTCCTCCTTAATGAATGATACAAAATACTCTACCAGAACCCTCTGACAGCAAATACTTTGGTCTGAAACTGTTAGGAAAGGAAAAATCTCAGTATTCAATTAAGCTGTCTGTTTAATATATGGGACATATGTTCAACAGAACAGTTCATTGTGATGTGAAAAAACAATGTTCTAGACACTTCTAGGTACAAGATAAGGTCCCTCGCTTTACCAGGTTAAACACTGCAGGAGATGCTTTCTCATTCCTGCAGCGGTGTGCTATTCAGGGTATGTGGGCTTTATTCAATGTAAACTTTGAGAAATGGGTGGAGATCCCACAACAAGAAATGTCCACAGTTAAGGGGAAATTACAGAGCAATTAATGCTACCTTCAAACAGCTGGAAAGCTTTGTCTGGCTTCAAACAACCTTTCTTCCACAACAGCAGCTCTCCCAACACTGTTCAGCGCTCAGCACCCTGTTGCTGTTTACCCTCCCACCACTGACCCTTGGCAAACTATCAGAAAGCCTACTTTGGTATTTTTTAAACCACGGGGGGTCTGGACTGCAGAGCAAGCTGCAACAGAGGTGCAGGTATGGCTGTAAATGTCATGCTTAAGAGCACTGCAAAGCACTGCCAGCAATGCCCACACATATTCCTGCAGAAAATGGAGCTGGAAGTGGTGGCCCAAGAAGAGCAAGAGTTGCCAAGCTGTTGTTGATTAAACACATGGACAGTGTGTTGTCCATATGTTGGCTGCATCAGCTGGCAGGGGGCCTAGGAAAAGCTGCAGTGGCTGCAACTTCCTTTCTCTCCTGTCTGACACGGGCATAGCAAGGAAGTATCAGCATGTGCCAAATTAAAGAAAAGGATAAACAAAGAGATAAGCAACCATGCAAGGGTGAAGCCATTTCGGAAGTGATGGTGGTAATTCAAGGAGTCTTTAAGTGACTGCTTCAGGCTCCACTTCCCAGACCTTTATTCTTCTAAGCAAAGTTTATTCTCTCACATGATGGACTCTGTTAACCATACACGCATAAAGTTCTTGTATAACTAACCTGAACCTTCAACTTTAAAAGCTCTGCCAAGCCTCTTACAAGCCCCTTTTCCCTTGAGGTGGAAGATACATTATACTCAGAAATGGAGCCAAACAGCAACAGTGTAGAAGATTTCTCCTTGAATGTCTTTTCTGTCACTCCTTGTCAGTCAAACATATCCGATGCCCTGGTGTCAGATGGGGATAAAGCTGGTGCTACTTTGCTCTTTTCAGGTGTGTTTTTGGGACTGGTGGGGATCACTTTCACCGTGATGGGATGGATAAAATACGATGGCATTACTCACCTGGAGTGGACTCAGTTACTAGGGCCTATTCTGCTGTCTGTTGGGGTAACTTTCATTCTGATTGCTGTTTGTAAATTTAACATGCTTACATGTAAGACCTGCAAAGAAAGAGAGGAAAATACGTCAGACCTCGACCAGACCGCAAGCGGACAGTCCTTTGTCTTCACTGGCATTAACCAGCCTATAACTTTTCATGGTGCCACAGTGGTACAGTACATCCCTCCACCTTACCCAGCTCAGGAGGGCATTGGTGTGAGCCCTGGATACTTTCACCCAGTGCTCAGTTGCTGCGGTGCTGTTTCCCCCAGTGCCTCATCAATTCCCAGCCCGGGGTCTGCTCACTTCAGCCCTGCCTACCCCTTGGATAACTTGGCTTTTACTGGAGATGAGAACTACGCTGCTTATCCTGCAGAGAATACCAGGAATCAGAGGTACTTCTTCTGAAATGCCTTAGTGTGTTAAGACACAAGCTTATGACTATTTCAAATGCTATGTATGGTTTCAAAGGAAAAAAAACAGTAGTTCAGGGTGTTATCCTTCTACAAACAGTTATGTTTTTGTTCTTTGTTGGAAGTATTTCCTGGGTAAAGACTATGGAGACATACTCTTTCTGGAAAGCATTATTACCCAAATTAAATTCAGCTATAAATCCCTTTAAATTTTCAGTCTACTAAGTCTGTTATTTTTGAAGATACTGGAATATAAGCTCCTGTTCATGGGGGGGGGGGGGGGGGGGAGGGGGGGGGGGGGAGGGGGGGGGGGGGGGAAGGTAGGGGGGGTTAGGGGGGGGGGGAGAGGTTATGCTTATCTCGCTACCTTTAGACTGTTGACCAGAAGGTTATTTTATCTACAGCCAGAGGCTTCCACTCAATCACAACACATGAGTCAGTGCACAAACAGCATTTGTAGAACAGTGCAAGAATCATTTTGGTACCAGATGTTCTCATTCCTATTACCCTTGGTCACAATATGCTCCTTTCTCACCGTAACAATCCTCCAGCCCTTACATTTTTCCTAGTTCTGGGGCATATACAAGACCACTGATATTACAAACCAGTACAAAACTGATTTAATCAGACACAAAATAATTTTATATAGTTCATTTCTCTAAGGAAAAATATTCTTATTATAGAAATTACTCTAGAATTATATCCTTCCTAGAACACAAGTCACTTTTAGTTCATTTATCAACGTCTCTTTGAAAAACTGCTGACTGACCCATTGTTCTCAGCAGTATGTGTGACAGGCACGAGCAGCATGAAAACAAAGGTCACCTCCTGACGCAAAAAGAACACAGCAAACAGTTCAATCCCAGTACAACTTCATCCCACAGCATTTTCTCAAGGAGTCAGGAGGTGCTTTGCTCAGATAAGGCAGGCAGAATGCAGCACTGAGGTTACCTGCATGTTCCGTGTTTACTAAACTCTTTTTTGCACTTGCTTCCTTTCCCAATTTTAGGGCAGAGAACTGTTCTGATGAGCCAGAGGAACTACTAGAAGACTACTCCTGTGGTGACTTGTCACCTCCACGTTATGAGGAAATATACCCATTCTCTTCATAAAATGACCATGGACAACAGACAGCGATTCTAAGACACACCAGCTTTTTAATGTCCAAGAATCTTTTCTTTAAACACTTGCATGATAAGCAAGTATGAGCAAAATCTTGTTACTGATACACAGTTGAGTGTCAACAAAGATATTTAACCAATTCCTTATATTTCTCAGAATTCATTAGCCCTTTGCTATGCAATTTAATAGCAGAGCTGTTAATTATTTAATAACAAAATTATTAATAACAAAGCTATTAAACTCATGGATCTAAATCCATACTAGGATTCCACAACAAGAAGCCTGATTTTCAGATTTGCTGACCTGTGTGAACTGTGAATGCACAAGATGTTTGTGGAAGGTTATGACTGCTCCTGCACATTCATCATCATTAGAAAACACTTGATTTATTCTTGGTTCATTTTCCCTCTTGATTGCTTGGGAAACTTCAAAAATGCTCAGGCAGCTGATCCATGAAATTGCCTATAAATTCATAATTCTGTCTGATTCCATAGAGCAGCTTATTCATTAATAAGTGCAGTCTACAGATTAGACTTCCTCTGCTTGGTTCACCTTTAACAGCCCAGTCCTATAGGCATTTTTGGAGCACTCTGCTTGAACCGGAACAGAGAAAATCTAAACAGTGACCTCAGCTGCCTTCCTCACCTTGATGGGATGCAAAGCACTGTTTCTCACTAGGAGTCCTAACAACTATTAGGTTAATATCCCTAAAGGAAATGGGACCTTTCTGAAGCCTTGACAGAAGGGTATGGTCCTACCAGTTTTAAAGCCTTTGGAAATCTCAGCTTCTCACTGCAGCACTCTCACTCTGTGGGAGTGGTGGTACCCCTCCTGAGGTCTTGTTTGAATGTGGGTCCTAGCACATAGCTCAGGCTGTAGGTTCCCCAGAACATGCAGGTAACTCCAGGGCTGCAGTGAACTTTCCTATTCAACTTCAACTTTCAGGATAACATGGTTCCAGGCATTGTACCCACAAATGGATTTACAGCCATATAAAACAAATGATGAGAGGCATAAGCTCTGAAATCTTGCAATCCAGAATGCAGGTCCCAAAAACCTTTTCTCAGGATATGTCTGAACACCAGAGTAATTAGAATGCCATGAGTCTTTTCATTTTTATTTTGTATTTCAACATATGCTTCAAATTCTGCTTTTGAGCATGCCTAGAGGTGCCCTGGCACAGCTGTGTCAGTATCTCCCCACGCAAGATCCCCTCAGTTTTGCCTGTTTGCCTCAAATGGCTCAAACCAATGTGTTCTCCTTGCCCACATCTGCTGGAGCAGGCAACATGCAAATTGACCTAGAGGGAAATCATCACCATCCAAAGTAACTGAGTGGTGTGCTGCTGATGTGCCTGCTTGTTAGTCTCATGTCCTGGAATAGCATGGCTAAAAGCAGGTGTCCGTTGTTAAATGCAAGAGCTTTCTCTTACCAGCACAGCTGTCTCAGCTCCTGCCATTTGTCATTGATCTGTGACTGATCTCATTCCTGGGGGCTGGAGGATCCTGGTGTTGAGCACAGGGAGGTTATTCGCGATGTACTTGGCAGCTGGAAGCCACTGAGTATCCATGTAAGCTCACTAACAATCAGAAGACGTAGCTTTGGATGGAGAGGTGCATTCATAACATTGTCCAGTTGCACGGAGCTTCAGGTGCACACCAAGCTCCCTGTCCTGTATATTTAGAAGGTACCAAGAAATAAAACACATTTGAGGAGCACTTGACAACCACTGTGCTTCACAGTGATGGATATGATACTGACAGTGGCTATAGCTGGGACACAACATTCAGCCAGCTCAAACCTGAATTAGTAACTGCAGTAGCAACCACTGGACAGTTATTATTACGTGTGAAGTATTTTTCTCTAAGGAAATAGAGGGCACACTGATTTTCAGCAGCAATGGCCTGGTGTTAGCAGGTAGATGTGTAGTTGGAGAAAGGCAGGCAATCTGTGTTCAGCTTAGTATCTACAGGACTGAGAGAAGATCTAAAAATACATTCATCATTCTCTTATGGCAGTCTCTTGCTCTGCTTCCAATATTTACACGAAGGTGAACTCATCCTCCCTCCACAGCAGGAAACTGGAAGGTCCCAAATCCCCCAGTTAGTTCCACATGGACACATCCCCACATTTAGCACACAGTTCTGCCGATTCCAGCAGGGGCTGCAGGAGCACAGAGGTCAGGCTTGATGGATCCAATTGCAGGACCAGGGTCAAGATTTTTACTCAATCACCCTCCCCCACAAGAAGAAAACTCCTTCAGTCAGAAACCAGACTTTTGTTGCTGAACTTTTCTTCCCATATTCAAAGCAGAAGCATGTTTCATGGGGTAATCATAGCTTCATTTTTATGACATCAAATTGTGCTCTCAGAGTAAATATGAGAAATCCAGAAGGTTGCACTGCAAATCTCATATTGGTTTTAAAGTTTACTTATGTAGACACTAAGTTCATTGAAAGAGCCCTGGGTTTATTTTTAGAGAAAAGGTTGAACAAATAAATTTAAATAGCAATGTATTAAAATGTTGACCCATCAGATGCATTCTGCCTGAATTCCGTAGGAGACTTTTCATGTTGCACAGATATTTGAGAAGCTCCAGTCTGACAACCTTTCCTTGCTGTACTGAGTGCTAATTATTGTTTTTAAGAACTGAGCAATATTCTAGGAAGGCTTTCTTCCTCCTCTTCCTTCCACCTTCTACTTTCATACTTTTTTCTATTTAGAGACCCTTTTCATCTTTAGGGGGTTTTTGCTTTTCTTACTGTATCCTCAGTGATATAACCATGACATGAATTCAACTCTCAGCATGATTCAGAGAAAACTCCAGGAACAAACTTGCCAACAAGGTTTTCAAGCTGACAAGCAGGTATTCTTTATTGCGGCACTGGGAGATATGGGGGATAGCTCCTCATAACGTGTGTCTCTCTATTGCTACACAAGCCATCCTTATATAGTCCCTGGGCATACATACATATTCATGAGGCTACGTATGGATTACATCACTTTCCAGAAAACTCCCCGCATGCGTACAGAACTGTGGTGGTGGTCTCTGAGGGTCGTTTACTTCGTCACTTCTGGCAGCCTTTGAAGCACGCACAGTAGATGCTTATACCAGTTTAATTGGTTCGTTAGTGCCAGAGGCATAATAATCCTCCTATCCTCCTACTTATTAGTTAGTTTACCCGCAGCCTATCCCGGACACCTGCTATTCCCAGATATTCCTTATCCCTGTGTCCTGTTTTTCTAGACTGTTTTTCTTAAGACCACATCAACTATAACGATTTATCTTGTGCCAGTATGCTCTCTAGCTGTACTCTATTTTTTCTATGTATTATGCACCTCAGTAATTTTCCACTGCTCCTGTTACAAAGTCATTGAACTTAACATTGCTTAAAACTAATTCTAAAGGTTTATAAATTCTATTTTGTGATTTTGTGTTCCCCTTGTTTCAGCATTATGTTCTTTTTCTGTTCTGCTGAGTGAAAGAACAAACCTATTTGGCCAGACCTTCAACCAAGGTGAGCTGACATAGCTCTGTTAGATTGCACTGATTCAACTTCTCAAAGCACCCAGAATACTGTGTTTGAGATTTTGTTCAATACACTTTTCATTCAAACTAGTGCTCTTTCAGCAAAATTGCCTTCTCTCACACTGTCATACTACTGCAAACCCGCTAAATAATGCTTTATTATAGTTAGATGTGTCTCAGATTCTAGCCATAGGGATAGAATGTTGTATGTGATTTCACCAGAGGCACCTGTTTCTGTCACTGGTGCTGGTGTGCAAGTCCCTGCAGCACATACCTGAGCAGAAAGCCCCCACAAGCCAGTGTTCGAAACTAGCAGTGCTCAGATCCTGCAAAGAGTTATTTTTAAATTGAATTGGGATTTAGACAAATGGGGTCTTTGGAAAAAAAATAAACCTGTAAGTAGGGCTTGTTCTTTTCCAGAGCCCTACTTGGGCACAGGGCAGGCCTGCAGCACAGGCCCCCCCCCGGGATGCTCAGGATTATAGTGCCCTGAATTCTGCAGTGACCCCAAGTTTCCAGTGGTGGCCCAAGTGATCCAGGCCACCTCCCCCTGCCCCGGCCGGTGCTCGGGTGGTGGAAGGGTGATCAGGTATTGGGAACAGGCTTCCCAGGGAAGTGGTAGAGTCACTGTCCCTGGAAGTGCTCAAAAACTCTGTAGATGAGACCTTCAGTGATGCGGTTTAGTGGAGGTCTTGGCAGTGCTGGGGTAATGGTTGGACTTGGTGATCTTAAAAGTCATTTCCAACCGAGCTGATTCTAGGATTCTAAGATTCCAGGTTCACTCCGAGAGCAGTCGGAGCCGTCCGCCCGAGCACCTCCTCCCGACCAGGGCCCCCCGCACTGCCTGTGCCTCCCGCCGCCGTCAGGGGGCGCCAAAGTGCCCTGAGCGGCAGCCCCGTGGCCGCATGGGAGCGGGGCGGCGGGGCCGGGGCTGCCGGCTGCAGCCGCAGAAAGCGCTGCTGCTGTGCCGGGAGCTGCGTCCTCTTCGCGGCTCGGAGGCGCCGCGGGTCCGCCCTTCTGCTCACCCGTCCAAGCTGAAACTGGACGGGTTTAAAACGAACGTGTGTCCGCGGTGACCTTGGCTGTGGCAAGGATGCAGAGCCAGTACGTTCTAACCTGCTGCCTTGTTGTATGCCACCTGGCTTGTGAGCCGCGGCAGCTGAAGGCTTTGTCCCTTAATACAAGTGCTAAAGATGCCATTAAAAAGTATCCTGAGCTCCCACACCACTGAGAGTTTGAGGGAAAATAATACCTGTGGTGAAAGACCCAGCAAAATCACTGAAAAACTGAGTAATCCCACTCTCACAGGAGGAGTGGAAATCTGGAAGGACTTCAGCATAAGGAGGTAAGCTGCACAGTGCACTTGCATCCACCCTTCTCCTCATCCCTGTGTCTGATCGGACAGACTTCCCTCTGCACGAAGGAGCAGGAGTCCAAGGGTCATTTGCAAAGAACTAGGGCATGCTGTTTGTATACAGCATGTAAGGTAACCTGTGCCTGCTGCTATTATCATTATTGGCACCACTTTAGCTGTCGAAGTGAACAGACATCAGCAGGACATGCTGAACATCGCTATATTGCCGACCCATCCCTGTGTCTGGCAGAAGAGCGTAAGGCACAGCCAGGTGGTATCTCAGAGGCTGTGCTTGCATTAGCTGAGTAGCACCACTCAGCAGGAGTGGGCAGCAGGTTTGGAGAGCTCAGTGTCCTCATCCACTGCAAGTTTCAGAGGTTTGTATCAGACTTTGTCCTGCACACTGACTGCAAATCAGCAGCTGAAACACACAGGTTGCTCTTCTAGGGTGTATTTTCTGGTTCAGCTTCATCCAATACGCATTATTCAGCTCACATCTGTGACATGACACAAAGCTTCACAGGGCAAGTGTGGACCACAGGGAGAGTCCCATCAGAAGCATGTGATTTAGAAACATTCATTGCCCTGCAGGCATGGGGTGACTTGTAGCAGCTGCAAGAGCTGCATGTGGTGCACACATTCACAAAGAGGAGACCCTTGTGGACCTACATATATGAGAGGCTTGCCTCAGCTTACTGACAGTAGTGAGCTCATGGGCAACCCTTTACAAGTACTGATGGAGGTTAATTTGAGAGATTTCTGGGCACAATATTAAACCTCTGAAGTTACATGGAGTCTAATTCTGAGATGTATCGGGCCTGTGTCTGTCTTCCTGAGCTACATTTACAAAGTGATGGAGAAGTTTTTCATGGGAAACAAGCAAAAATGTCTCTCTAGCTCATGTGGTCAGTCAGCAAATGCCCTCCTGAACCTCACTCATAGTGATAACAGCACAGGGTTGTATATGTGCCATGTGTGGCAACTCGAACTTGCAATTGGATGCAGCTACACATGCTGCATTCTATTTAGCAAACACCATGGGACATGCTGCAGCAGTGTAACTGCTGTACATCTTATATAGAATTTTAAGATCAGGTTATTGCTCTCCTGTTTGGGCTATATTGTCTCAGATTTTTTTGAAAGATAGTGGATGCTTTTTGTTTATTTTTGCATCAGTCTGTATGGCAGACACTGCGCTAGCTTCCTAAGGAACAGTGAATACTATTTAATAGCCCTTGGTAGATAAAACCATAGAATCAAATAGGTTGGAAAAGACCTTTAATATCATCAAGTCCATCACTAAACCATATCATTGAGGGCCTATTCTACAGGGTTTCTGAACACTTCCAGGGACAGTGACTCCACCACTTCCCTGGGTTGCCTGTTCCAATGTCTGACTGCACTTTCAGAGAAGAAACAGGCAAGACAAGGGTTAATGAGCAACACAGTCACAGGGGGTTTTGCCACCCTTTCACCCCATGAGGTTTACAAGTGCTTACAAGGCACAGTTGCTGGAGTGCCTGCAGCAGTGAGACACAGCACTGGGCCTGCCTCTCCTGGATGCCCTTACACTGTAATGCGTTCCTATCCCTCTTTCCTGCCCGCACTACCAGCTGCAGAAAAGAGAGATGGCCCTGTATTTTCATGTTTCACATTGCTGCAGCTTATTTTTTACTTACGGTTCAGTGGATCAAGAGCTTAGTTTGAATGTAAAGCTTCAGACTTTGTCAGCCTGAAGACATACCTAAAGAAATACTGAACAATAGTGCAGTCCGAGTAGGTGACTGCCAAAAAAGAAATAGTTTAAAACTTCTAACCATGAACCTGGTGGTAACTTCCATGTTAACAGGAACCACTTGGGGTTCCCTTCTTGTTTCTCTGCTGCTCTGTAACCCAAACCCAGCCAGCAACATACTAAACCATCAAAACAACAGTTCCCTGCAACAGCTCCTTCCCAGGAAAGGAAGAAGAATAAAAAAAAAAAAAGAAAAGAAAAAAAAGAAAATTATACATAGTTAAGTCACATAGCTTAAAATGTGTACATATGTAATCCATTAACATTGTGGTTTTACTAATCCTGATAAAACGTTAAGGGAAAATAAATATTATTTTTACTATATTTGCTTAAATAAGGCAATATTTAAATAAGAAAATATTCCACTTCCCCAGATTTTGCCCTCAGAATCAGAGGTACTTGAGTGTTACATAGTGTGCCAGCAATCAGGAGCCTTCTATGCTTTTTGGGCTTCTGCTTGTTCTTCCTGGCCTCCAAGCTGGCTGGACAGAGACTGATCAGAACACCCATAAACAGCACCATCCTGACACAGGAGCACAGAGCACCTTAGCATCAGGGTTCAGTTTTGACCAGATGCCTTTTTCACAGACAGAATAAGCCCAGTTCTGTCCATAAAAGCTGTGCAAATATACACATGCTTCATATTTACAAACCAATCACATCAGATACAGGCTTTAATCTTGTATTTTAAGACCCTCAAGTGAGGCCTGTATTTGTATCTAACTCTTCCAAGTAAACATGTTTGAGTTTTCCTCCTAGAACTGCATTTTGGAATAAAATCCATTATATTTGCAAAAGCTGAAATATGTATGTGCAAAGCATAAGAATATGCAAGCATAGATACACATGAGCCTCAGCATGCATATTCAAAGAATAGAATGATTTGCTTAAAATTTCCTGCTTTGGGGCTGTGTCAGTGTGAACTGGACTAATGCAACAATTGATGAGAGACTGCAGCACTGGCAGCATCAAAGTGGAAAAGATTTGCACGGCTCCTGCTGTGGTAGGCAACTGCAGAAGCCCTTTCTTAAATTGTTCGAGCTCAGTGTTAATATTAGTTAGGATTTGGCCTTGCCTTTAGTCTACAGTAGGAAAAAGCCGAGGGAGAGTAAGGTCCAACATGGCTGAAAAGAGGCAGCCAGGTAATGGGTTAGGGTTAGGGTTAGAACTAAGAGGAATCCATCTGCTTCAAAAGTGGAAAATTGCACACTGCCTAGAGTGTTTCATATGTGAATATGTTTTTCAGCCCCCTGTGAAAACTTCTAAAATGCTCATTATCTGCAACATTGGAATAAATTCAGCCATGGTTCCCCAGGCATAACCATTTAAAATAATGTCACTTGTCCCCAGGTATGCCAGATTAGCCTAATACATCTGAAAAATAATTATCTTCATATCAGATAATTGCTAGCATTTATCAAATAGCTATTGAAAGAATATGATGAGCTCTTCAAACCAGTTTTAATCAACTAGGTGCCAGATAATGCCCAAAACAGAAATCTTTGCTGCTATTCTAAACAATTTGTAATTAGCACATGAATAAACAGCATATTTGAATTTTCACCAACACAGCTGTTTTCCCCAGGAAATCACAGTTAAAAGCTGAAGTGAATATTCCTTTAGAAAGTGGACTTTGTTTATAGAAATAGTCTTCGCAGTTATTGTCTGGCAACACTTAAAACTCAGAAATATATTCCATTGGTAGTTTTAATTTTATCGTCTTGAATAGATAGAGTTTGGTTGTATGAATGCAAGCAAACCAGGATAGCCCTCAAAGAGCTGCGTTTAAGCAGGCTTTATTCTATCCCATGAAGCTTTGTAATTCCTTCTGTTATTATTAATAGCTGTTAAGTGCTGACAGCATGCTTGGCACTGAATGAAACGCAGGAGTAGACATGGTTCTCGTTAAGGGTGGCCCTCGGGAGGCCATTTACTGTGGGTAACAACAACAACAACTTTATTGGAGTAGTAACCCACTAACACAGCTGCAGCTTCGGTATCAGGAGATGTCGCTGTTTAGACAAAATAGTGATTCACACATGCATGCAGATAAAACTCTTTTATGCATTAATTTTATCACAGCTAACAAGTCTCTCAGATGAGCAGATAAGACTTTCTAAGTTAGCCAAAGCAAATCTGTAGCCCAGAATGCCATTTTTGCAGGGTTTTCTCACTCAGCACTGGGAGTACAGAGCACTGGGACAGACAGGAACATCACAAGTGCTGGCAGGAGTGGGATACAAGTAGAATCTCCAAGGGCAAATCTTTTCTGCTAGAGGTTACAGCAGGTTCAGACACAGGATTAAAGGAAATAGCAGAAGAGGACATGCAAGAATTTCAGGCAGGGGAGCCTTGAAGCTGCCTTGCACAGATGGCTTCCTTTTGAACCAGGAGCTATGGAAGTGTTGAAAAAAAAAAAAAAAGATTTAAAGGACTGAGGAGAAGATGGTGTGGGAGGCAATTACAGATCCTGAACCCAAGATGCTTGGAGAGAGCTGACTTAGTGCTCCAGAATGGAAGATGGGGTCTCTGCTCTTCTGCTGCAGGGAAAGCTGGCACTGGACACCATCTGTCTTCAGCCATGGGTAGCACATAGGGATGATGCATAATACTTGACATTCAAGGTCCTGTCAGATATCAGTTTAAACCTAACCAAGCTTAAAACTGGTTAAAACTGGCATCACAGATGATGATGCTCGGCTGCATCATTACCTGTGGAGGACAGAAGAGAGAAAGGAGAGGCAGGGACACCAAAACCCTGCCAACAAGTTCATGCTTTCACACATATGTAATTCAGGAGTTTTGCAGGAGACATTTACTCCCCAGCTCCTCATCAGGTGGCTGTGCAGTGCCCAAAGCAGCAAAGATGCCTGACTCCCCTATTCAGTGAGACTGGTGCTCACATCCACTGGTGTGTCTGACCTGATACATAAATGCCACAAGGGCAAGGGTGGCTGTCCTCTGCTGTCTTCTCCTTTGGGTCTGCCCTAATATTTCTCCCTGTGTCCAAGTACAACTCTCAATCTTGTAGTCATATTTGGTTCTACTTCTCCAGCGCTCTGCTTTGCTACTCCAGCCACAGCCACAAACAAGCCTCTTAAGCAAGTCTTACTGGGGGCTTCTGACTTGTAAGCATGAAGGCTAAAGCTCCACAGAACTAGTTGCTGCGTCATGTGGGCAGTAAGTTACCTGTGGGAGTACAGATGCTGGCCGATGATAATGACAGGAGAAAGTACGTCCAAACAGGTCAAATAGTTCCCTTAAAACTGTTTGTCTTAGTTTTGTAGTAATTGCCTGGCTGGCTTGTTTCCTGCTGCACAAAACCTTCCTTCCCCCTTGACCATCACCTACTCTCAAACAAGCCTCCTCCTCTCTTTGTTGTCTGCCTTCTAACAGTAATTTCAGGTGCATCTGCCTTTTGAGTACCTTTGACTGAAAGCAACCAGATTGTCAAAAAATGCTTATTAACACTGAAAACCACATTACTCCAAGATGTAACAGCTGCATGCTCCAATAATTATCAATTTAGAAGTCATTAGTCACTTGTGGCCATTCAGGCTATAGAGTATATTCATTAAATGGATTTTTTACCTTCCTAGGTATTAGCATTATTTCCTATACTCCTATGTTCAGTGTTCTCAATGCTAGTAACTTCTGCTTTTCTGTAAAAGCACTGATTCTGTATAGTGTATTGAACAGGCAAACGCTGTTTCTCTGCACAGTGTCTAGAAGAGTTACACCCATTTGACCGTGATGTATTTTTAAAAGGAGCATTAGAGAGGTGGCACTGGGGGGGGAGGTCTGCAGGAGCTGCATATTAAATGTGCAGAATGAGCTAATTTCCTTATCATTCTTCTGCTGGGAATGTGCTCTCACACCTCACACAAGAGTGAAGCTGTGACAATTTTATTTGTAGATGAGCACCATAGGGTAGATATTTTCTAATGCACCAAAGGGATCTGAGGTCATAGGCACCCTGCCCAGATTGCTGCGATCCACTGCACTGCTGTGGCTGCAATGTGTGAGGCTGGAGCCAGTTGCCGCAGGTATTGGTAATCATGTAGCAGGGCCAGTGTGGAGGGCTGAACAAACTCTTAAGCTCTTTGAAAAGCTGAGTAAACATTCAAACAGTTCACCCATGATGCTACAACTGGACTACTACGAGTGTCAAAGTTGATTTTCAGCTGTGCTACATCACATTGCAGTGGCTGTGGGGCAGACATCCTCCCTTCTTGCACCACTGTGGTGCTGATATAATCTTAGTTTAAGGGAAAATAAAAGATGCAACATGCTGGCCAGTGCAGAAGTGGCTCATTTTCTAGAAGATTTTGTGACAGCAAAAATAATGTATCTGTTACCAGAGAGTGAATGGGAAGCACTTCACTGAAACAATTGTTGTCTACATTAAGATTAGTATTTATGTATCCTTTGTTTCTCCTTTCGAGGAGATCTCTTCCCTCACACTCACCGCTTACTACTGCTTTCTGCATTTCACGTCAGAGTTGCTCTTTAAGCCCCAGATCATGCCCAGTCCCCATCCTCAGCAACACATCGACTTGATGTATCTCCTGTAACGGCTCCTTGTTTCCTTCTGCACTTCAGCACAGAGTATGCTTAGCTCTTTTTTAAACACTAACTCCTCCATCATCACACTAAGAGCAACCTTCTGTCCCTACCATAGAATTACCTTCTTTATTTTGCTGTTGTTTCACTTCTCCAGTATCACAGCAGATGAGATTGTCATAAAGGCATTTCCAAGCAGGCTTTGGGAAAAATTAAATTGAGAGTTGCAAAGCATCCTAATTAAGACACAAAATAGGCCTGGCAATCCTCATGGTACATACTATGTCATCTTCTTCCTATCTCTTAAACCCAATAATCTGCAAACCATCACTATATTGGGGCATTATATCTGCTATAACTTATGTCAAATTGGATCACACCCCCTTTTTTCTTAAACAATGTTTGGCAGCCAACTGAGTGTGGAAACTAGACTGTTTTACATTAGTCAGAAGTACATTTAAATCATTCTTACCAAATGATTTACTGTGGATTATGAATTCTTATATGACATTTTAAGCTAAGGATTAGTTAAAGTAATATATCACTAAAATGATTGCGTGCATATGTATTTTGCTTCAATGATTCTAAATTTCTCTTTGGCTTGGAAGTCTTCTCTACACTTATTTTCCCTAGTTAAAGAGAAAGAAAAGATATTTTTAACAGAAAAATGTAGAAGGGTAGAAGACACCAACATTTCTGCCTGACTTCTCCAACTATTGCTTAAGTTAAGAGGATTTTCCTTCCTGCAGGAGAGTCAGGTCATGAGGAGACACTGTTAAGTTGGTTACTGCTCTCCAAATTTTTATTGGCACATGTCAATGTTGCACAGCATTTCCACATCTTACTGTGTTCTAACAACAAAAAGAAAAGCTAAAAAAAAAAGGTTAAAAGGCAAAAGGATTAAGATTTTTATCAAATAAAACAGTGAACGAACCATCTGGAAAGGCAAATATTATGGCAGAATATGTAAAGTGGACTATCACCCAGGAAACAACAAACCCCCAAACCAAACCCAAACAAACCACTGCACTCATTGCCCATGCACACACCTTTCTTCAGACTTCTGAAAACTGCAGGTGTCCTATGACAGTGAAAAAAAGGGATTTGCTGACTCTGTCAAGTAAGTGGACTTTGAAACCTGAGTGAAAGAAAGGTAGAGCACACTAATAAAACATGGTCTGTTGCATCAGATCCTCATAGGTGACTGAAATCCTTAGAAAGAAAGACTGACATAAAATAAATTATTTGTTTATTTTATTGCTGTGGGACAGGATCCTGCAAGCACTGAAAGATAACAAGCGATTTTGCATTTACAACATAAATGAAAAAAGGAAGACAATTATTTCTGCTTCAAAGGCAATAAAAATAAAGGAAACCATTCATCAGTGCAAAGTTGCATGTGTGTAAATGCATACAAATTAGGACTTCTGGTCCTAACCCTGTAGCCTGTTCCATGCAAACAGCTGCATAGTTGGTTTCACTGGGGCTGTCTATGACTGAAATGATACATTCACATGAGCTTCGTGCTTGGCATAGCAAAAATAGGGAAAGTGCTTATTGCACACTCATTTTGCCAGCAATCTTTAATCTGCGGTTTCAGATGGCTGACAAATAACAGACAGGATTATTGCAACATTTATTGTTTTTATTAATGCCCTTGGGTCTTACTTAAAGCATATTGTGACTAAACTAAAAAAAAATAACAAAAATTAAAAGTGCCAGAAATGAAGGAGTGATCTGATATTTATTATTAACTTCTGCTTGGACTTCCCTATCCCCTCGCAGGTTTTGAACACATTCTGTAACAGGTCAGACTCTATACACTCCTCCAAGAAATCTACCCCAGATCATACCCAGGGGTACCAAAGCTCCACCATGATGACTACTGAAAGTTTTTGATGAAGTGCCTTTCTCTCTCTCATTGCACCAAAACCAAAAATGTTAGGTCTTCTTCCTCAATGAGTGCCAACACGTAAGAGATGACAAGAGGAGAGAGGCATTTATTGGGACAAGATTTTAGATCATCAGACAAAGCCAATATTTTGTGTTGGCCCTAGGACAGAACTGAGAATCTCTGCCAATCATAAATCACAGGCACAATGTTCTCTGATAGAGAAGTATATTGAAGGATGATTTTCAGGAGGAAAGTCCAAGACAAGAGCTCAAGAGAAATCTAATCCTGAAGTGAAAAAGGCAGGGATAACTGTAGCAGTGTGAACCTACCTGGGGGGGGGGGGAGGGGGGAAATCACATATTCTCACCACATAAAATGATGAGGTTGCAAGAAAATAAAGAATGAAAGCTATTGCAAACTAGAGGCAACACCAGTCAGTCTGGACTGGAATCCAGAATTCAGCCTAAAGTGCCCAGGTTTCCTATACAGTGCATACACAGAAGAAAAGGGCACAGTTAAAAGCACAAAGCTGTACAGAATGGGCTAACAAAGAATGCTAGGAATAGAGGAGCACATGAAATCCCATCTCATCAGCTACAGTTTAGGCACCTGATGGATAACTCTGTGGGAAGCTGTCTTCACCTTACATGAGTAATATGGCCCAGTACCTGCTTTGGATCATATGGTCCACAGAGCACAGGGTTTGTCTCAAGTGAAGAATTGGCTATATAGTCAAATTATCTTAGCCCACTGGCTGGTGGCTTACACTTGCATCTGTCCTATCTATAAGAGCATAGACATTTCTCATTCATCTTGTAGCTGTATGAGGTGAAGAATTTAGTTTAATTGTGGAAAACCATGTCTAGCCTCATAGCTGGCATCACTTGGGAGATATGGGAATTCTGTGGCTTTGAGTCTTCTTCCAAGGAATTAAAAATAAAAGTTTTAGATGAGAATACTAGCAGACCAGGAAGCAGGTACCAGAAGCATAACTAAATGCCTGAAAATCAAGGATCCGGAGTTTTGGGTTGATTGCTGCAGTGCAGTTCAGAGGGGCAGTGGCTTAGATACTCTCACAATGAAAGGGAAACACAGATTTTAACTAAGATTTTTCAGTGTCTGAGGCTGAGGATGACATTTAACCCAAGTGCCTCATTTCTGCCTCAGTGTTGCTTGTATAGTGGGATCCAACATATATTCCTGTCTTTCAAGCTGGCATCTGGCAGCGTATTTCATCCAAAATAAATCAGGTCCCAAGTCATATCTTCCTGGGTGTCTCCTAGGCGTGATTAAAAGTCACTTGTTCAGACAGGTCATACAGGGAAGGGCTGTTTAGGGAGAAAATAAGAAAAAAAATAAATTAATATTCAATTTAACTGGAATTTCGATATCCATATTACATCCCATCACCCCTTGGGAAGGGAAGGGGGTGAGAGAAAGACTGGGTAGTAACCTTTAGCAAAACTCTATGATGGTGCACATAAAGACTGCAAGTTCTCCTACATGGCCAGTGAAGGGCAGTATTGATTGAGGCACCCAGGTTTCTGGATTTTGAGCAGAATTAAGTAAGAGTGGTGGTCTTGGGGTTCAGAGTAGAATTATTCAAGATAAGGACTGTAAATATCTGGGGAGTTACACAGCAGCCTAGTTGGGATTTTATGGGACCCAGTGGAAATCCAGTTCTTTCTCAACCCTCTCTAAATACCTACATATTTCATTGTATCCTACCCCAAGAGGTCACATAAATTGTCCAGTCTTACACAACAGGATAGTGATGACAAGACAGCTGTAAGCATTAGATTGTGTTGCTTCTGCTTTCAAAAATGTGAAATCTGGTACACAGAGTTTTGTATGTACTACTCTGTGAGCTAGAAGAAAGGCAACTGTTGCTAAACAGTCTCCTTCTAACGGCCCAAGACACAGTTCTCATGGAATTTATTTTTTCTTCCAGTTAAGACAGCAGGATTGAGCCCTAAAGTATCTTTGTTAAACTAGTCAATAGATTATTGTCCAAAGTAAACATATTTCAGTAAGTGCAAGACTGTTTTTTCCCTCCCTTTTTCCGTCTTTTGTTCAACTTCAACTCAGCTATTTATGATTCATTTCATGAGCCACTAGGTTTTCTCTGAAGGCACTAAAAAGGGCCAGAGCTATCAAACAGTTTTAGTGACTAGTGCCAACAAGGAACTGTTTTCCTCCATGCTATAAAACAGGCACTGTCAATAGACTACAACCGGCAATAAACTATTAAAAAAGGAATTTATGATGGCTACTTATTATCCTCCTGAAATAATGTTGTTACAAGGCTGCCCTTTCCAGTCCTCCACACGGATCACATGGCAGATGTGTAACAAAGGGAAAGGCCTGGATCCACAGGGACCAGCTGCAAACAGCCCAGGAATTGCCCTGTTTACATGGGCACACACAGCACCAGGGTTTCAAAACTGTAGATCGATTGTCCCACACTGGACTTAGGCTTGTTACACAGGAGCACTTGGTTTAAGGTGGGATCTTGGTTAAATTATGAATAGGACATGTTGAATAGATTTAATAGCTAAATATTAAATTATGTAGCTATGTCTATTATTGTTTAGTGAGGAACTGGCGAACCACAAGGATAAAATAAGAAATGGAGCAAACCTCAAATGGAATCAGATCTGCCTCCTTTTTTAGATTTCAAAAAAGTCACAGTTCTAGTTCTTGTCCCTTCCTCTCCAGCACCATAAGAGGTCTTCTTCTTTGCTGACTTGTCTGTTAGGTTGACATTTGACTGTGATATAGATCTGTAATTGCTATAAATTGTGGTATACCACTGGTGCCAACAGAGCTATCCTTTCTTACTCCAATTAATGAACTGTTGCCTTCAATGAATATTTTCGAAAGAAGGGGGAAATGATACAGCCCAAATTTCGGCATCTTTTGGATTGCCTTATTTTGATCTGGACCTTCATCCAGTATGCCTCTTGAATTCCCAGTATGTCAGACTGGAGACAGAGCGCAAGCTGCGGTCAGGGCTGAATGCACCGCCCTGAGGTGACGTGTTGTAATAACGAGCGTCTTTCAAGAACGACATTAAAAAGGTCCTAAAGGTGTGTAGGGAAAAGACAGGAGTGGTTTAAACAACTAAAGGGAAAAGGGACTTTTGGGTATAGAGAAGGGAAAACTAGGCTGGGCTGAGCAAAAAAGAAAAATGAGGTGTGAAGAAATGGGATGGAAGGGGACACTCACTGAGCTTCAGACAAAAAACAAAACACAATTGCAGGGTCAAGATTTCTGAATGTCCTTATCAACCGCGGTAGCATTATCAAGGGGGATTCTCCTTTCCTCCAGATCGCTGCAAACAAAGAGTAGTTGCCTGATATCCTGTTCTCCAGACAGTTCATCTGAGGGAAAGAAGAACGGTATTTTTTAATAGCAGATATTAGAGAACACAAGGCTTATTCTCAGCAGGGGACTTTCCGGAGATTTTTAAACCAGTTTCGTTAATTTTAAGAACTCCAAACAAAGAATGTGCACCACAGAAAAACGAGAAATGGCACGCATAGAGACCTCAATGAAAACGAACCATTTTACTACGGATGTTACGAATAGTGTCTCTATGGCAAGGACACTGGTGAGCGTGAGTTAAACTGCTGCTGAGGTTATAACGCTGGGTTTAGAATGTGTTTGGTTATTATTTCTCAGGGAAGGAGACAGTCGTGTCTGGGATTATCTCCTTCTGGCTTCTCCACAGCTCAGCTGTGTCAAGATCACATCTCCACGGAGAGGAGAGCAACAATTAAATACCAAGACCGTATGAGAAGCCGTATATCCCGCCAAAGCACTGAAAGTAGAAGTTACCCACTTCCATATCCGAGTGCTTGTTTACATTATTGCTTCTCAGTAAGTTTAATAACAAGGCCACTTTTTATTTCCACCTTCTGCCCCTACCGCTCTCCCACGGCCTGCGAGCACCCACCCAGCCTGTGGCCAGCAAAACCTCCCCTTCTTGAGACCCCCTGCAGTGAAACACGCTCGTTAATCGCTAGTTGGCTTTTCTTGCCAGAGTACGAATGTTCTAAAGTGAAACGGTCACCTTTCATTTAGTCCAGAGAGGACGGCAGTTAAAAAAAAAAAAAAAAAAAAAAGTTAGAAAAATATAGAGATGTTACAGCAATATTTTTTAAAACAAGGGGATGTGGATTCAAGTAAAAGAAGAAAAGTGCTTAAGTGTGCATGAACATAGAATACTGTTTAATTCAAAGCATGGAACAGGACGAAAGACCACATTCGTTCCTGCTTTTTGGTAACATGCCTATCCTATAATTGCCTCTAAATAGCCACTGCAAGAGCAACTTAGATTAGTGGCTTTCGGGATGAGGGATGGAAACTTTGACGGCTCTGGCTGCCGAAAGCTTACATGAAGTTGTGCTGTACCAGAAAGAAAAAAAGGGGAAAAAAACTCCAACAAACCACCCTCCCCCCCAAATCCTCCCCCCCCCACAAACACACACATCCCACACCCTGTAGGAGCGCCGGCTTACAGGGATATTTTTCCAATTATCACCTTGGCAAAATACAGTTCCGTACTTCAAAAGCCAAGCTCTCCCTCTCCAGCATGGGTTTTGCATTCTCCCAAATGCCCTCCACTTCCCTCCTTCCCTCCCTCCTTCTCTTTCCCGAGCTTTCCATGGGCTTGTACAAATCACCCACAAAAATGCCCCTGCGTGTCGCTTCGCGAGCGGGGCTGTGCCAGAGGCTCTAGCCCCCACCGCACGGCCGCAGCCCCTCAGGGGTACATGCAGCGAAAGCCGCTCTCCTGGGCCACCCCGTGTCCCCCGGACAGGCTCCAAAACCACCATCTTTTTTATTTTCTCCTCGTGAGGGGTAGCCCTGGGACAACCACACCGGTAAGACGCGGCACATTTTAGGATAGGGCTTGCAGAGCAGTCCTTGGGGAGAAAGGAGCTGATCGGAGGAGGACGAAAAGCAGGGTTGTGCACATGAGCCCTGCGGGTCCCCTCGCAAGCCCGCTGCCCCCCAGAGCGAGCACAGCCGGAGCCCCGCAGCGGCGAGGTCCCCTGAAGCATCCGCCGCCCCAGAGCCAGGGGTCGCGCTGTGGGAAAACCGGCATCCTCTCGGGGGGAGGGGGTTGGAAAGAGGAAGGGCCAGGCTGGGAGAACCCCTCCCCGGCAACCGCCGGCACCGCTGCCCCCGAAGGTGGGGAGCAACGGCGAAGGGAGCTCCGTACACCACTCGGGAGGGTGAGGGGCTGAGGAAATAACTCTGTGTATGGGGAGGGGTTTTGATTTCTCAGCCGTTTTGTTAATAAGGCTCTGTTGCAGCACACTCATACTTCCCGGTATCTTTGTGCCCATGATTTTACGAGAAGACCGAGCCAGGAGATAGCGATTTACGCTGACTAGCGCGTATTGTCAGCCTTGTTTTATTAAAATTCGCCAGGTTACGCGGCTACGTTGGCAGGTTATTTCAAGCACAGATATTATCATGGCACAAATTTAACCCATTTCCCCTACCTGGATCGCACGGGGACAACCACGGATACTCAGGGAAAAATTTGTTCCTGGAAATCCGGCGCCCGCGGCCGGCAGCCTGTGCGCACCGGAGAGCCGGGACTGCAAAACTGTCGTGAGGGTCCCCCTTCGTCCTGCACAGCTGCTGTACTCCTGTACCACCGGCGGCAGTCGGGGACTGGAAAGACCGGTGCCCAGTGCGGTCTCCCCCGCCCCCTGGCAGGCACCGCCAGGCGTTTGGGCTGTACGGGAGGCACCGGGCGGACAGGGGAGCGTGCAGACTTCCTCTGGCCCATCCTACTGCCTAAACCTGGGTTTGAACACTTGTGTGGTTTTGCGAGATGGAGTTTTCCATTACCTGTTGACTCGTATCACGTATACAGAGGAAGCTCTCGATGTAATGCTGTTTTCCCTCACTGTAAATCCCACATGTTGCAGTAAAATTCTTGCCAGCTGGGAGGGCTAGAGCAGTAAAACCCAGCAATTCTATTTCATCATAAATCAAGTTTATGAACTGTAGTACAAGGTATAACTGGGGAAGACGCGCTCTTTAGTAGTAAACGGTTGTTGAAATGTTCGACTGCGGCATTGTCAAATCCTCTTTTCCACCAAAAAATTTACACAAACTAATTCTCACAGCGATCGGCGCCTCTTGTTTAATTTGGAAGAA
Organism: Melopsittacus undulatus; assembly: GCF_012275295.1. Taxonomy (NCBI): domain Eukaryota; kingdom Metazoa; phylum Chordata; class Aves; order Psittaciformes; family Psittaculidae; genus Melopsittacus; species Melopsittacus undulatus. The sequence goes on along the minus strand of NC_047557.1, from coordinate 27,108,137 downwards.
AACCACCTGGCATAAATGGTGTTAAACAAACAGAAACGTAAACCCCGAAGTGTAACATTCAGAATAGAAGCCTCAGGCGCTGATGCAGCATCCAGCCTACGGTTCTGTTTCGCATAGCTGTAATCAGATGTGTGCAGGCGCCCGGCCGCGGCAGGCTATCGTGCAGTTGTAGTCAAAGAGTAAGTGACCTCATTTTAAAAGGAAATGTAAAAGTACCCATTCAAATTTCTTTTCAAAGGGCACCCTCCTCCCCCACTCTATACTTGCAATGTGTACAATAGGATCGGAAAAGAATTATGTCCGCAAAAGCCAAATCCCATCACATCCCAGTGCATGTGGTGTTTCTTCCTCGCTTTTAATTCCTTACTGACTTACCCAGAAGATTTTTTTTTTTTTTAGTAAAAGAGGAGCTGAGGGAGCAAATCCATGGTAGTGTCCCTTCATTCGTGCTTCGAGGCTGCTTTGCGGTAGACTGAGATGACTCTTGAGCCTCTCATTCAAACTTCGGATTACCACCTACACCGAAGTTCAACGTTTGTTGTTCGGGGTTTGACCCTGCACTAGGTGGGAAGGTTCTCCAGCACTGTCTGGAGGAAAGTAGTTTAGTGCTTTATTTGCTCTTAGTTTTTTCATAACTAAAGATTTTTAGGAGATTTTCAGAACGAACTACTGCTTTTACCAAGTAAACCGGTGATCGTTACCATTCTAATCACAACCACGATTATCGCAACAGCTACCAACAAAATATATCGATCAGCAGAGAACACCGCAGTACGGCAACATAATAAAAGATTTGGATAGACTCCGAGTCCCGAGAGGCAGCGCAAGGTCTCTAATCAGGGCTCTGCTGCTTGTCAAAATTTGTCTAATCAAAGGAAGTGCAAGTGGGGAGGAAAAGGATTGGGATTCCGCTGTGTAACTTTGAAGCTGGGAGACGGGTTAGGGATCGAGCCGAATAGGGTTTGCTCACGCCACCGTGCCGGTGAGGCTGCAGCGGGCACTGGGCTTCGAAATACAGCCAGTACGTTGCCAATTTGTCTCCATAAAAATCACCCTAACTTCTCGTGAGAAACAGCTGAGAAGATTTTACCCTCGAGGGAAAGATAAAAGAAACCACACGCCACACACCCACACACACGACATTTAAATGATAACCTGTTATGTGCGGGGGACCCCCAGCATTCTCAAAGAGGTCTCTCTTGCGTTTGAACCAATTTAGGGATACTTCACAACTAATTATTGCTCGGTTTGACAATTGTTTCATCTTCCCGTCCGGTAGCGGATTTAGTCATAGAAGAAGGTCCATAGATAGCCTCGAGAAAGTACAGAGATGAGCTCTTTCTCTCTCCGTGGGACCGCCCTTGCATTTTGTGTTGTCATGTACTTATTTTGATGTTTCTGCGTTCAAACTTTCGCTCATTATTGTTGTGCAGTCGAAGAAAAGAGCTACAATAAAAAAATTACCCCACTGCATCGCCCGTGCCCGATACACCGTGTTTCCTTGCAGAGTTTGCTATCTGCAGCTGTGATTTTCTTATGGGGTTGCAGCGTTGCCGGTATGGACCGCGCAGGCAGGCTGGGCAGATGGAAACCGGAGCACAGGGTGAGAGCAGCTGACTTGCTCTAGGTTTTGGAGCTGTGGAAACAGAATGTCCCTTTTTATATATATATATACCACTAACACTTTAATAGGTACTTGATTTTTTAAAATGTAGTTTTCCGTATGAAGTATAGACAGGCTGTTTATGCAGACATTTATATGAGCTGTTAAGAATGCTCAAAGTTCAGGATAAATGGGAAGAAAACTGCTACCGTGTGTAAATTCGTCATAATACTGAAAAATAAGATTGAGAGAGATAAATCTCGCATACATTTTTTCCCCCTCGGTACATTCTGAAGTCAATCAGCTCCTGGGTGTTCCGTGTTTTACCGAGAAGTAAAAAAAAAGAAATGCTTTTTTTCTTTCCCCCCCCTTTTTTTTTTAACAGAAGAGAGCTCTGCCAGAGGAGTTTGCCTTGCTGGCATTAGGTATGTTACCGTTTTCTGTCCCTCCTTTTATCCGTCACCCTTTAGACCAGTTTTGCATGATAATCCGTATTACATACAGTTTAGCCTGCACTGGTACCTCACCACCTAAAATACCACAGTTCAAAAAATACATATTGATTTATGTTCACAAGCGCCCCTGCCATAGCGTGCTGCCGCTGCTGCCGCTAAATATCTCGTTTACGAAATATGCTCGTTGTGACTCATTCTTCTGGAGGAACGTAGCTCCATTTTCATGTCCGCTTTCAGAGGGGGGACCATAGCCTTGCTTTACCTCCCAAATGGAAAAGTGAAGCATATGTCTGTTCCCCTCCTTCTAATGTCCAATACCTTAACGCTATCGTCTCAGCCATTAACATGCAAATATGTTTTCATTGTAAGAAGTTCAGCTCTTCCGATTAGGCAGCGAAGTGATGGCTGAGCCGAGCCTAATGTGAGGCAGAAGAAGGAGACAGGACCAGGAAAGAGGCAGAAGGCGGCCGGGAAGAGCTTTATTAGATAAATGTATTAATCTGGATCCCAGCTGTATTTGCAGTGTTTTCCAAGATTGCTTTCAAAAATCCTTCTTGTCGGATGTGGGTTCCCCTAATTAATCACTCATGCCGTTGTATACATTACAGCTCAAGAGTGTAATTTTAGTCAGTTGTTTTGAAGCGCGTTACTGCTCCCATCTGATCTGCATTTGTCGATTAAGTGTACAAGAGCCCTAACACGTGTAGATAGGGCTCCAGATACCCGCCCGGTCCCCCCCGGCACCCCGCGGCCTCTTCAGCCCGGAAGGTGCAACGCGCCGCTCCCTCCAGGCCAGGTTCCGGCCGCCCGCCTCTTCCATCCCGGCCTCCTCCTCCTCTGGGCCCCCACATCCCCCGGGACCTCCCGGGTGCGGGGTGCCGGCGCCGCTGAATCCAGCGGCCGTTACGGCTTTGGGGGCCACGGCAGCGCCCCCGGGAGCCGGGGAGGGGCTGCCAGGGTCGGTAGCCCCGCCTGCGGAGGGGAGGGACCGAGGTGGGGTCGCCCCGTCCGGGCCCGCCCCGCTGAGCCGCGTATGCCCGGGGACGTCTCGCTTCATCTGTCACCAGCTCCGCTCGCCTGCCCAGCTGTCAAAACAGGGGGTGTCTTTTTCATTCCAGCTCACAAAGTACCAAAGGGGAAAGGGGCTTTAATGCCTGTGTTTGGACACAAGCAATTATCCCTAATTATTGTTTTTCTTTTGAGCTTGCCCGTCCTGCTGGAGAGCCAGCAGATGAGCATGCCCTAATCCTCCCCAGTCGGTTGATCTCAGTGGGTTTTGCGGGACAAACAGGGCGAGAAGGCTTCGCAGCTTTCATCTCGATGTGAGTTTTGAACTGATTGAAACTCGTTGCGATGGGAGAATTAACCTCGGAGCCCATGCTTTCAATGGCCTCTGATAAGAGATTATACGTGTTGATGGCAAGCTTTTCTTGGCAAAATAGTTTCAAAGGACTAGGAGCTGTTAAATCAAAGCCCTATTGAATTGGCGGTAGGCCCTTTCGGGGCTCTCCTTCCTTCTTCATTCCCCAGTACTGTGTGTTGGTAATTACTCGCAGGGGTGGGAGAAGGAAAACAGAAAATCCTCGAGAAGGAGCACACCCACACGAACAAGGGTGATGAGCAACATCAGCCAGAGGACTACCAGAGGAAAATTTTCTTAATCCCACAGAGGATAACTCCATAAACATGCAGGCCAGTGCAAGATAAATCCTGTCCTGCTGCCGTGTCCTGTCAAATGTCTGCTTTTTCCTTTTGTGGGGTTGTAATAGCAGCACAAAGACTCATGCTTCAGTGTTACTTCCTCAACAATTCACTCTCCCACATATACAAAAAAGAATCAAGAGAGAGGAAACTCACAAAAAAGCTGGAGGCAACGTGGACCTTTAAGCCTTTATGTGTGTGTGTAAGAAAAAATAGGTAGTATTAAGTAGCATTTTATAGTATTATAGGTAGTATTTTAGGTAGTATTGTATTTTAGATAGTATTTGTAGCATTATAGGTAGTACTTTAACCTTTATGTGTGTGTGTAAGACAAGATAGGTAGTATTTAAGAACAGCAGAAACCTTGATGAGATCTCCTTAAACAGGAACCATTCATTCTTACATTTTGCTTCTTCTCCACCTATTCAAAGTGTGTGTCCTCTGGAATTACACGTCTTGGTAAAGAGTCACCATGATTACAAATTTTGAGTCAAAGTCAGTTGAATATTTTCTCTACCAATGTCTCAGAATGGGGACTTTGAAAAAGCCTGTGAGCAAAAGGGAAAGCAGTCTCCTCCCACTGCTCTTACAACGTAGGGTATCCGTGTGGGATGATCCACCCTGGATTTTATAAATGAATGAGTGTTTGTTCAGAGACACTTCTGGAACAATGGATGTGGCTCTGATCTTAATTGTGAAGGCTAAGGCCCAACAGAAGATCTTTTGGGAAGTAGATAAGCGTTTTCCATCAGACAGGCAGTTCACTTAAACAGAAATGCTGACAAAGAGTGTGGCAGGAAGCTATTGAGCTGGAAAAACACTTGGCTCTGCTGGCAGGCAAGAACTGCTGTTTGGATGGGCCAAACTTTGTATGACCTTAAGTAGGACTTTGGGACATTCTTATTGAAATGACATGCCAGTTGGATGTTGAGGAAAATAAAACATTGATACCCAAGTCTGGAAACATGTGAATGAAAGAATTTTATTAGAACTGCTGACAATAAAAGATTACCTTTTCCAACATGGTAGACTGCAGTGGTAATGAAGAGGCAGTGGGAGCAGCAATACAGTACAGTGATAGATAAACAGCTTAAGAGTATAACAGCTGGAAAGTGCCTTAGAAGGAAGAGATCAGTGTGGCTGGGAGCTAGATTGATGTAAACCAAGACAATAACCTGCAAAGGCATTACAGCTAGTTGCCTGCGCAGATGCTTCAGCTGTAGGACGAGGCCTTAGTTCAGGGCTATTGGAAGCATGCACTGCTTTCTGGTAGTCACACTACCCAGACTCTTTGGTTTTCAAACTGGTATGTTATTACATTTGCCCTTTCCCTTCAAAATAATGTTCCATATATTTGAGGTCACTTGTTTAAAATCTTAGTGTGGGAAGGAACAGTGCTGGTTTTAGAGTGTTCTGCTGGTTACTGGTATGGTATGCCTTAGGTTCCCACCTCCTGATGTAAGCTCTAGCCAATGTAATTTACTAAAAACTCCATGACCTTGAACCCTGTCCCTTTTAGTACCTATGGGTGTTTGCCAGAACACAAAAATGTATTTTTTTTTTTAATTTAGAAGCTTGAGCTATAATTATTAAAATATGATTAAACTGCAATTGTCTGTGCAGTATGAGTGCCAGAACAGGAACATTTACTTTCAAAGTGACTTTAAATTGCCACAAAAATCCAGGCTTTTTGAGAGCCATTCAGCTTGTATTGTATCATGGAAGTTTCTTGCCAGCGCAACATTTCATGGGAGACTTGATAGTAATTGGAAAATATGTTTTTGAGTTCCAAATTGGTAGAGGGTTTCTCTTTGCTTTTGTCAAACAGTATCCCAACAACTGGAATTGCAAAATGCACATTTTGTCTTTTTCACTTGTTAATGTTGACTGGGTCTGTGAATATTGTGGGGATTCTGGGAAATACAACAATAGCTTTTCTTGTTTTGACTGTTCCAATTGCTGGAGTGTTCTGCAAAAGATCCTAGAGAGTACACAGGCTGTGCAGGGTCTCAGTAGAACTTATACATTGCACAGGTTCTCTTCTTTGGTGGAGTGCCTGAATCATCACTGGACTGTTGCAAAGCTTGTCAGGAAGACCATACATGCAAGAGTTTATACTCTCCATAGAAGCAAACAGCTACAATGGGGATTTTATAGCTTACACAGGATAAAAAGAACCTATAATAGTTGAGTTGAGAGAATAAAGTGGCTTTATATATATTTGGCAACTCTGAAGAGACATCTGGGGTCCAAGCTGACTCATTGCTACTTCAGAAATGCCTATAATCCCTGAACAGTTAGAAAGTCTGCAGCATAAAATAGTGTGCATCCAATTTTAAAATTAAAGGACTGGTTTCAGCCCCAGAGACCTTAAAATTTATGTAGTCTGAGAGAAGCAGCACTTGGATGCAACATGCAGAAGGCAGAATCGTGATATATCAGCAACACCTTTATCAGTCCCAGGGGCAGCTGGAGCACACCAGTTCTCAGCCATGGTCACAGGCTAGCATCCCAGGCAGATGCAGTCATTTTCACCAAAGGAGGGAGATCCATAGTATCTACCACAATGATGTAGCTTCTGAGGTTTTGGGGATCAGGAAGGTATTTTGGCTCAGTAGCTTCCACAGTCTTGATATATGGCAGAGTTTTGGCTCTAGCAGCCTCTGGCCAAAATTCGTAACATAAAAATAAGTAAGTTTTGCATATACTTCTCCATCCCATTCATAGCAGGACTTCCAGTGTCTTAGCTCTCACTCTCTGGACTCAGCAAAAGAATCCTTGTTCCCTAGATTAAGAGGCTGTATTAATATTTCCTATTCAGATATTTCCCAGATAAACTCTGCACATCACAGAATCACTGTTGGTCACATAGACCAACAAACCAACCTAGAAAGAGTTCCAACATGTTTCAGTCTAGCCCTTACATATCAGAAAGCAACTATTTTCTCTTTTCATACTAATGTGCCATCTAATCACATACAAATAACCATATAGTCCAGTCATTTCCATTGCATTATTCTTTGCTATAGGTCAACAAATGCTTCATTCTCAAAGCAATAACTAGGCAACATAGAATTAGACTTCACTTTTTATTTAGCAGGGACAATGGGGAGCTCTTATGTGAAAGTACTGTATAGGCCAAATCCCACAGTCCTTATTTTTACACATGCTATTTACTTATGAATATTTCCATTAATCCCTTGTTTTCAAGTGTTTTCAACATTTGTTACCATAAAAGAATGAAAAATAGTGGGTATAGTTACCACACATACTGTGTCAAGTACTTATGGTGTTGCAAAGATCAACGTTTTTATCTGAAATCTAACTGACAAAAGTTAAGTTTCTGTATATCTTGATATAATATACCAGGATTTGAATAAAAAAATCAGTCTAAGGAAATCTGTACTTAAGAGAGGAGTTATACAGCAACAACTTTTTATGGTTTATGAGAGACAAAAGTGAAAATGTTTCAGCCTGTAGCAGGTGGCACAAGCCACAGAGAAGAAATCACAAAGACCAATTACATGCAAATACTGCAAGAAAAAGAAATGCTATCCAGTGGTGTTTAATGATGTTAAAATATACAGGAAAAGGAAAGAGATGCACAATAGGCTCAGACATCACTCAGTGCTTGAAAGGCCCTTTGTTTTGTGGTGTTGGGTACTTCATTATGGCACACTGTCCACAGGTTGTCTTTCTAAGATGCAGAGCAATGTGTACAAAATCAAACATTCTTCACATATGCAGAAAATTGGATAAATTCACATTTTACTGTTCTCCTTTCTGTAGCTATATCAGAAGGGATTCTTAGTAAAGAATCTTTTGCTTGATGTCCCTCACATACAGCTTAATTAAATCCATTATATTGTTTATATTATTGTTTTTACCGGTTGTTTCAGTTACTACTTTAGTGTTGCTCTGTGTGAAATACTATTGGTTTTTAGATATCTCTAAATACATAGTTCTTAAAAGCAAATCTCTTCCCCTGGCACACTTTAAAGAATACTCTATCTCCCAGCACAGAGCTACAGACATTCCCTAAAGCCTTCCTTTTACCACAAATGCAACACCACAGCTTGCCTATGCAGGTTCCAGAGACACTCCTGAATGTTCAACTGTGGAACTTGTATCAACTCACCATCTTCCTTTCAGCTCTGAACATACTATCTCTACTGACTATACACAGTCACAGATGCAAACAAGGACATGCTTGAAGGATCTATTTAAAGGAATCTTGTTGGCTGATATTTTGAATAGCTTGTTGCCTTGAGGGCCTTAGATTTCTTTGAGATTCATTCTAACCTGTTCAACAATTAACAGAGCTAAACAGCCTTCTCTTTTTAAAAGTTGGGTAGATGACAGGTGTTTTCAGTTTACAATCACTGGTACTGGAAGAGATATTTTTTGTTTGGTTGTGGGTTTTTGTTTGGTTAGTTGGAGATTTTGAGGGGTGTGTTGTTTGGTTTGTTTTGGTTATTTTGTCTGTTTGTAGGGCTGTTTTTTTTCAATGAGTGAAATATTTATTGAACTGTTTGTCTGAATTCTGACATTTTATTTCCATCCTTACTTTTTGGTTTGACCCTGCTAGAAGCTTTTCCCATGTTCATTAGAGCCAGTGCGAGACAGCTCAAAGACAGATCCACCACTGATCAAGACTGAGCCCATCAGCAATGGTGGTGGCACCTCTGGAATAACATAGTTAAGAAGAGAAAAAGAAAAAAACAAACCTGGGTGGAATAATAGCAGCAGAAAGAGAGGAGTGAAAATATGTGAGAGCAACAGCTCTACAGATGCCAAGATCAGTGCCAAAGGAGGTGAGGAGATGCTCCAGGAACCAGACCATGGTGCCGCCCATGGTGAAGCAGGCTGTGCCGCTGCAGCCCATATAGGTTCATGGTGGAGCAGATCTCCACCTGCAGCCAGTGCAGGACACCATACAGGGAAGCCTGCTCTGGAGCAGATTTGCTACAGGGCTTGTGACCCTGTGGGGCACCCATGCTGGAGCAGTCTGCTCCTGAAGGACTGCACCCCATGGAAGGGACTCATGCTGAAGCAGTTCATGAAGAACTGCAGCCCATGGGAAGGAATCATGTTGGAGAAGTTTGTGAAGAACTTCTGCAGGAGGGACCCAATGCTGGAGCAGGGGGAGAGCATGAGCAGTCCTCCTCCTGAGGAGGAAGGAGTGGCAAAGACAACATGTGATGAACTTACTGCAACCTCCATTTCTCATCCTTCTCTGTCACTGGAGGGAAGGAGGTAGAGAACTGGGGAATAACGCTGAACTTGTGAAGAAGGGAGGGGTGGGAGGAAAGTGTCTTAAAATTCTGTTTTATTTCTCATTATCATACTCTGAGTAGTAACAAATTAAACTAATTTCCCCAAGTCAAGTCAGTTTTGTCCATTACAGTAATTGGTGAGTGATATCTCCCTGTCCTTATCTTGACCCACAAGCTTTTTGTTGTTATATTTTCTCTCCCGTCCACCCTGTCCAGCTGAGGATGGGAGTAATAGAGCAGTTTTGGTGGGCATCTGGCATCCAGCCAGGGTCAACCCATCACAGTTGTGTTTCATTTACCTCAATATAAGATAAAATTTTCCTTGCTTCAAGAATTCATGGAAGTAATGGCTCAGGAAAAAATGCCCACATGTATGGAAAATGACAGTTTCAAGATTGCAAAACCAGTGCCGACTAACCCACAGCACCAGGAAAGCAAAATTTCTTCTGGTAGAAAATAGGAAGTGATTCAGTCTTCTATTAATATTTTTCAGTCTTTAACTTTAGTTTCCAGCAAATGTTTTTGTAGAAGCATGACAAAGGAACCCTGATATATAGCTAATTGTATGAACAATCTCAGAAAATAACTCATATGATCAATTTTGTCCTTTAATCTCAATCCTATTGGATTTACTTTAGCAGATGTCAGCATTTTGAATACAGTTGGAGTATGTCTTCTTGAAATAATTGTTGAACTTGAAGTCATTTATGATCAGCTGCAGTGATGATGAGCTGTAGATTAGAATCTAGAAAGCAGAGTTTTACAGGCATGCTCAGTTTACAGATGTTGGTCTGTTAGTTTCTTGTGTCCTACAGAAAAGTATTCAAAGATATTGAAACCAGCTGTTTCTTTTGTTAGTGCACTGGATGCTTATCTTCTTGCTCTATATATCAAAATATCAGTGTTAAAATTTACCGTTACTGCATGAACAGGAGACACTTTGATCTAAAGATAAGATAAGATGATTCAGTCAGTATTATGTAGCAGTTGTTCATAGAATATTTAAAAACAAAATTTAAAAGCATGTTTTGGTTACTATTCTGTAAAAATATTACAGAAAAGAAAATAAACCAAGTGATAGGACAGTCAGAAAATAATCCTGAATCAATAAATTATTTTCAAATTAAGTAACAAATACATTTTTAGAAACAATTTAGTTTAAGTAATTTTAAATTTTTGATTCTCAGGGAATTATTATTTTTTTTTGTAATTCCATGACAACAAAATTCAGGGTCTCACTACAGTCTATAAATTGAAACTTCTGAATGCCAGCTAGCTTTAAATGTTGCTTGGGTCTGTGAAGCCTTTAAGGGCAGTGTGAAAAAGAAAGATACAGAAAATATAAGGAACTTTCAAAATGCATCTCTGAAATAACAGATCCCCTAAAGAACGGTATTAACAACTGAAACAAATGGAGGAGAGGAAAGAGCACAGAGAACAGGGAGAGAAGGTGACAGTAAACATCTGTACACAGTAGATGGTGTACGCATTTGTTTGAGAATTAAAGGAAGATTTCATACACCTGTGTGTCTTTGGCAGAACATGAGAGGTGGCTCACAACAGTTAGTGATCTTTGTGGTTCTTTTCTGGGAATGATCACGAAAGCACTGCTCACAGATGTGCATGTTTGACAAACTGCTTAAACATTTGACAAACTGCATAAGCTCATTTATCAGAGACTCATCTCCCAGATGCCCTTAATGCTGCATCCAGTCAGCAAAAGTGATTGCCAAACGCCCTTGGGTCAAAAAAGGCCCATTAGAAGCACTGCTTTCGTATCCATCTGCTGAAACTGTTATCTGAAGCAGCTAATTATGCTTCACTCTTTCATTCCCAGAGTCAAATATATCTCTCAGTCTCTATATCATTGATTACATCAACTGGAAATATTTTCAAGAATTATGGACAGTGAGCTTTACTTCACCCTGAATATAGGGATAATAGTCATTCCCCCTTTTCTTTTTTTGATTTGTTAAACTGTTTAGAACAGGGAAAGAAAACAGGGAGAGAAAATCTAGTACAGATAAAAGTGTCTCTAAGTGTTCCTTACAATAAATCCCATCTTTTTTGTAAAATTGTACTCATTTTTCATTTTTATACCTTGACATTGGTAAGGTGTCTGAACACATCAAGTGCAGTGTGAGTGGGTTTTGATTTTTTAGTACCTATTGCCATGTTTCTTGAGATAACATAGAAAGTTGCTGATTATATAGTCTATTGAAACAGGCAAATACTTCTCTGGGTTAGGTCTTGCTAGTCTCAATTGTAAATGGATTTAGTGTGGAGCAGTACCTGGCTGGGAAGAAATTGCAGTGAAGAATTACTGGGTTGCACTAAGCTGACAATGAGAGATTCAGCAAGTAGCTCTCCTTTCTAGGTTTTAAAAGCAAACTAATACTCCAAAACTGTACTGCAAGGCCACCTGTTACAAAGGCTCCTGAATACCCTTGTTCCACCGAAAGTGAGTTACCTAAAAATCTTGCTGAAGATGGGCCTATGCTGTTGAAAGATGCTCTTTGTGGCTAAAGCACAGCAGTAAGACTGACCATTCATGCCTGTGACCTACTCTCCCTCTCTGGTCTCCTTTTCTTATTTCAGCTGGTTACAGTGCACATACCCTTCCTGCCCAAAACTTTCCTAAACTGCTATGACTCATTTGCTTCAGCCAATAACATATTGGGCGTTGATCTAAGTAATTTCATATAGTCAATATGCTATTATTTGTTCTTGAAAGATGGCTCATGATAGGCAAGCTGTTTTTGCGTACATTGCATTGATCATCATGGTCAGAAAGTCTGACTTTGGCCTAAAGTCAGGAATATCCAGGATTTCTCAGGACTTTGTCCCAACCCTGCATAATCATAAAATCAGTCATGTATCATTCTTCTTCCATCGCAGACTGTTATGAATGTTTCTCGTGAGCTGGTTACTGAGCAGCAGACAGTTGCAATAGGGAGCTCACTGCTCTACATGAGGAAAGTGTCCAGAAGTCCAATGATTTCCCCAAAATGGAACACTGGTAGTTAACTTGGTGATAGCAAGTGTGTGCAGGGCATGCATTGTTGGAGAATTATGGTGCCACAAGTGAGCAGATGAGAGTAGCGTTAAAGCTGTCCCACTGATAATGAGCTGTTGAATGCAATTTAAATCACTAACTAGCACTTTTAGTCTTATTGCATATATTGAAATTCATGACAAAAATAGGCTTTAGCAGCAAGAAACTAGGTGGCTGGGATAGCTGACACTACATTATTTTCCAAAATACAACGTTAAAAAGGAAAACAAGTTCCTAACATAGTTTCATCCAGCAGAAATTAGCACTAACATAGTATGTTTTCCTCAGTGGAAGCTTTCCATATTGAGTCCACTTTGTATATCCAGAGAATGTAATTATTTGTGAGAAATACATTTGCCAGCTCTTTTCATACAACTTACCACAGACCTTGGCTAAAGGAATGCAAGTGGTGGGAAGTAGCCTGGGTTTTCTGATGTTTTGTTCTTTAGGTTGCTTTTCAGTAGGAGCAACTTCAAGCTTCATGAAAAATGCCCATTTGGAGATCATACAAACCTGGAAATTCCCTCAAGTCATTGTAAAAGGGCTTAAAACAGAATATGTTTGGATAAACATACTATTCTTTACTATGCATACTATACTTCATACTGTACATACCCTTTCTCTTAGACAGGATTCAGAAAACTTTTAACTTTCTTTTTATCGTCACTTCCATAGTTTCACTGATAGTTTTGTTTTACATAGTCTGATGGAGACATATGAAATTAACTGAACATATATAACTGAACTGACATATGAAATTGACTGAAGAAAATTTTCTTTAGGAAGGAAATTATAATTAAATATTTTATGTGATATTCTTTAAATACTTCAAGAGAAAACTTGAGAAGATCCTGTGAAATGTTCATGCATACTAGTTCTGCATTGTGTCAGAAGTAGCTGAATCAATTTAGTTGTCATGTACAAGCACCACAGACTTTATGGTGTTGAAAAATTGCTGACTGTGACCTGGATGACCAGAATTTTACTTATGATGGCTCCACTTCATTTAGGGATGACTCCAGATTAAGAACATAGGAGAGCTATGTTTTGTTTGAAATGCTTGTATGGTCTGTGACTGGATTTTCAAGCATCACTTCTGACATCCTGCGATATGAAACGTTAGATATGTACAAGACCTGTTCACAATAAACTATACAAACTTCTTGAATCCAATGGGAACAGCATTGCTAAGTAGCTCTAAAGTTAAGAGAAGGTAAAAGCACGATTCACGCATCATGCAGTGCGTCAGAGATATAGTTAATCACACAAGCATATTTTCTTTGCTTATCTGCTGGTAGATGTGTGTGTTATCAGCCATGAAATTGGTTACAGTGCTGGAAACAATCCCTTTCAGAATAGGCTTTGAATTCTTGTTCTTTCCATGGGAATGTTGAAAATACCACTTACCTGACTCCTAGCAGGGTGTTTGTTATACTTTGCTGACACCCCAGTAAAAATACATATAAAAACTGTTTCACAGGTTTAGGTCATATGTTGCTCTTCACTATGCTAATGTTAGTACAGAAAAAAGCTACTGCATTTCCACTTGTGTAACCAAAAGCAGAGTTTTGCCTTAAGGAACATGGTGCAAATGGCAAGGTATTAAAAACACAGATGTAGCAAGGGAGGTCCATGTGTGGAAATGGTTTATATTACGAGGCATTTGCTAAAGCAAATGAGAGTTTTGCCCGTGCAAGCCCCATTTGACCCAGTGTTTTTCTTTGTGAGTGGTAGTGTTAGAGAGACCTTTAATGAAGACAACTTGTTTCGCCTAGCCAAGAGTGCTTCAGATCACGTCCCTTCTCCTTTTGGTATTTTTCTGGACTGATGCTGAAACAAGCCTGAAATCTTAGTTGCTCATATACCCAACCAGGGTTGACAGTGCAACCCTGAATTTTTTTTGTGTCAGCTGAGACTTATTGCCAGTCAATTAGAAATGTCTTCAGTTGTGATAACTGGCTGCATAGAATACAAAAACCTTTCAGTTTCCCTGTGCATTAAAGGCTTGATAAATTCCCTGCACAAAATGTCAGTGTGTCATTGTAACACCTGAAGAAATTTCTGAGGAGAAAGGCTGAGTGAAAAACAAATTCTAGTCTGCTCATGTTGAATGGAGATTATAGAAAATATTAAGCAAATTGATTTCAGTTTTCCATTGCCTCCTGAGCAAACTTGCCACCTAGCTGACACCTGGCTTCAGCACCTCTAGTAACAGCCTAATAATAGGTGAGTAATACTGCAGTAGTAGAGTAACACTCTAATCACTCTAATAATAGATGATTTTTTTTTGTTGGTTTTTTTTTTGTTACTTCCCTGAGATGCAGATATTGGACACTATGGTTAGAGCTTCTGCTCCCTTCATCAAAATATTCCTCATGATGAGGGTTGACTGTGGAAAAAGGTGTCAGTCATGGACTTAATGGCTGGATCATAACAAGCAATCATAATAATTCTAAATTTAGCATGTTTTGAATGTTTTCTTTTTCAGGCTGAAGTCCTTTTCACATAATTTCAGTGCTAAGAAAATAATGCAATTACTTTTAAGACATCTTATGCTGTTTTGCAGATCACAACACTCTGCTGTTTCCAATGACTCAACCACATTTAAATTTCTGAATAAGTAGAAGACACTGCATGGTTTGTGTGTCTGGAGACTGAATCACTGCTAATGCGTTTTGCATTGGAAGATGCAATCATGGCTGTGAAGTAGGTGGATCTCCTGTTGTTGTTTACTGTCAGACTGAGTTTGCACAGCCTCTAGTGTGTGTGTATGGGTATGTGTAAGTGGACGTGAAATGAGGAAAGCTCTGGGGACGTGCCAGGGACCTCCAACTTGTCTTGGAGCTCCTGCTCTCCTCTCTACTCTAGGAAACAACGACACATGGTTGAAAATTGTGCATACAGTAAGGAATATTATTTTATTCACAGTAGAATCATAGAATAGTTAGGGTTGGAAAGGACCTTAAGATCATCTAGTTCCAACCAGGGGGTTTTTGTTGGTGAAGATGGAGAAAAGGTAAGTCCAGAAAGCAAAGATAATGCTTCTTTCCTCATTTATCTTTGGGTCTTGTTGCCTATGCCTGATTTTATCTGAGCCTAGAAAAGGCATAAAGCACCCCCCAACCCTGCTCAGTGTCTTCACAATGTCCTGGCAGGCAGCATAAGCACAGTCTAAGTGCAGGCTCCTGCCAAACACTGTGGTCCATGTGGCAAGTGTCTTTCTGCTCCCCCCAGGTCAAGGCAATGTCACAATAGCATGTGGCACAAATTGAGGTAACTGGCCAGACAGACACTTGTGAAGCTTATCCATAGTGCAGGAGAACATGTCCTAGCTTATGCACATGTGAGGTTTACCCTGAGCAAACTAGTTGGACGTCCCCAGGCTGGACCAAAAGCTAAAGCAAGTAAGCAGTGCAGATGAATGATGAACTTACTTAACTTCAAAGTCACTTGACATTGTGGGCTAGATGTTATCACCCCAAGATTAATATCTGTGTAAAAATAGTACTGGTTTGAGTGCTATTCATTCACACTCAATGAAATGAATGAAAACTTCAGAGGCAGCACAGTCATTTTTCTTGCCAGTTTGCACTGGTTTTCTGTTTGACCTCCATCTTCTTAGTAATCTGAGCAAGAAGCCAGAAACCTCTCACTCATAAGCAAGGAAGAAGCAGTAGCCTTCTGAGTTCCAAATATATGCATTGGTGTACACTCTTCGTGTGCGCAGTTATTATCATTAATGGCAACATCTACTAGCATATGCAGAATTGCTCATAACATAGTAGATTCAATAAAGCTGCTGTTATTTCTTGCAAATGTATTTTTGAGTGTGTCTCTTCAGCGTGGCGCCAGAAGTGAAATAAATTTCACTGCTTAACTTCTTTGCTGTGGCTGACTGAACGACTTCAGGCATGGCTGTAAGCAATACTTCACTCTCTCATGCAATCTGTGTACATCCTGATTTGTGAAAAATGGACTTCTTCCAGGGAAGCATGGAAAATGATGTGAAAGAGATAAAGGAAGAGTAACTATTGGGATGCCACACTGAATATAGGACATATGGCAAAGTACGCTTTTTGACATAAGTCCTTAGAGCTAAACTCAAGAAAGATCCAACAAAATCTTAAATAGTTTGGAAAAGTAAGAAGTACCTAAGAGAAAAGTTTGGCAGATGTACAGCTGAACTCAGGTACTGGAGAGAGCTAAGAATTAGTACATTGCGGCTATCAAACTTACATTGTCATGGCACTGGACTGGACTCAAGTGGACCATTGGTCTTGCTCAGCAAACAGGCAAAAAAGCCTAGGACAAAACCAGCTGAAATAACATGATTCACACATGGTCAAGTAAAGATGTAAACACAGGCTGAAATAAACAAAAGTAGGTTTTGTGCACAGAAGGATGAGCAATGGAGATGTCAAGGGAAAGCTTCTGACAGTCACTTTTTTCATATTCTCGCCTCCAGAAAACTAATCTTTGTGTGAAAATATGCATGTAATGCTAGAGATGTTCTTCTCTAAGTTGATTGTGAGAGTAACATCTCCTTTGGTGGGTTTGCCTTCACTAACACTTGCTAAGTGAATCCCTGCAAAAAAAAATATTAAATATATTCCAGTACAATTTTAGCCATGGCCAAGGCAATCAGCTCAGACCATAGTGCGTAAGAGTAACAGCAGGGTGAATATGCAAAAGAAATCTTCCTTGTGAACTGGCAAGATGCTCTGGGCAAAAATTATTCAATGATACTCGAGGGCAGGTGTTCTGGTGTGATATCGACTGATAGGCCTAGCCAAAAGTAGGTCTCACAGAGAATACCTTCAAAGCACAGCTCAGAAGTGTAGAGAGAGCCCTTTTCCTGTTTCTTTGAAGGCAGGAATGGAGTGGATAATGCACTCCATGTAAAAAGAGATACTTCATTTATATAAGGATGTCTTTAGAGACAATTCTTACCTTGAACTGGTTGAAGGTCAGCATTTGGAAATCAGCTCTGGGTTGAGAACAGTACAATTGCCACCAATGAGTGGCAATTCTCTTCAACAGGAAACTTAAAAAAACAAATCAAGAACCATGTGGAGATGAGGAATGTTAAATAAAGTTATACAACTACGAGAATGGATGAGCAATATGGTAGCTATTAAAATCCAGACAAACCATACATGTGTATTGTTCAAACCTAAAATAAAATCACATGATGTGGAAGAGGGAGAATTGCCCTGTAATTACACTGATAATAGAATGTGTTCAGCTTCATAGAGGAAAAGAGATGTATACTAGTTCTATAAATCAAATACACACTCTTGCACTTGTGTAGTTAATTTTCCAGTTAACTATTTATTGGCACAAAAATTGTGTAACAATGTTCATAAATTTATAGGTTAAGCAAAATTTCCCGAACACATCTGCTGTGCAGCTTATATTAGACAGTTCCAAAGCAAAAAAAGCATGTATTGTGCCTTTCTACTGCCTATGCATTTTTTGAAGAAAAATTGTACAAAACGAGGAAAGAAAGTTGCCATAATATCTCTTTCTGTGTTAGCGACTGAGAGAATGTGCATTGCTGCATGGGATCCCAAACACAAGTATTGGGACAAGAGACATGAATCTGCTCCACGCTTTTTCACATGGCAAGAGTGAAAAAAATCACCAAAGGCAAGGTGGTTTTTCATGGTTTCTGAAAGTGAAGCCTGTTGCCCCTGCAGAGCGAATCAGAGACCCATAATGAAAGCATAGTCTCAGCATCTGAACACGGTGAAGCATCACAGGAAGCTGAGCCACAATGACACACACACTGAGGACCTTACAGAGAGGTCACCAGCATTAAGTGTGAAGCACAGCTATGTCCTCACTGGAGCTCAGTGCTTTCATTACTTGGGATTCAGAATCTTGGCTGCCAAACTGAGCCAGGCTCCTTCTCTTTAAAATACAGCCACCAAAGCTACTGCTTGCTGTCTTTTGGTAGCCTTCAAGTTTGTTAATTGGAGCAGAGAACGAGATACTCATGTGGAGCCCATCTCAACCCTGGTGCAAAGAAATGCCAGAAAGGAGCTCCAGCCTCTGTTGTGGAAGTGTACAGCCTGTGTAGCCACTGTATAGCCAGAATTATGAGGTCCTATGTGTGCTGTCAACTTGGACAAGGACATTTTAGGGCAGGTAAGTTGGTACTCAATTACTCCAAGCATAGACAAACTTTGCAGCAACTGGAAAGTGGTTTTTCTGGATTGTTTTCTTGCATTTGAGTACTTCCTAAGTGTCATCTGCATTGTCAAAGCAGCTTTCCTAGCCTTCGCATAAGCACCTCCAGCTACATGTGCACTGTCTTCAGTGGTCATACAAGGCAACAACCCAAGCTCAACGTGTTTTCTGACCAAGGTTCTACACTCATATTGCTGCTGGTAAGACTCAAAGATTTCTCCTGTTTCTCACCCTGCAATACCTCTACATTTGGATGATGTTACTGTACAGGGATCCCCTGCCAAATGTTCTCCCTATCATGCTTTCCTAGGAAACATTTCTGTGAGGAGGAACCCCAGTCCCATATGCTGCGAGATGACAGTGACATTCTAATACTGTGTTTAAATACATGATGCAGGCTACAGAGTCGTGCAACTTTATTACTTGCTTAATTTGAAGAAAAGAAAAGAGAAGTTCTACTCACTTGTGGCTTTCCCATCTGGAGGGCATTGAGCTAGTCTCCCTGAGAGAGCTGCCACAGGCATATTGCGTGGATCAGTTCCCTGTTAATGTCAGTGAGATGTGCACACTATCACCCATTGTTTCTAATGGTGTTTTTAGTACATCTACCAAGCAGAGATTATGCCCTTCCATTAACTGACATTGCCATAGAAATTAGGATCTTGCAGTGTTTGGAATTTATAAACTAATTAAAACCAAAACCAGATCATGTATTGTTCAGTTATATAATCTCTTTGCAGGCTGACAAAGTTCTGTGGTTCTAGGTGTAAGCCCCCCCCCCAAAAAAAGAAGCAGCAGCTATTGTGATGTGTATTTCAATCATGGTTAAAAATACAAAAGACAAATAAAGGAACAAGGAGTGATTTTAGATGGCTAATGGAGAGGTTACTGCAAGGAAAACGTGCCACTTAGCGAGGCCTGGGGCTCTCATGGCCCCAAAGGAAGCTCTGCTGATGCTTAGTGCTTAGTGCTCCCATTGCTTCACAACTGGCTGCATTATGATGTAAGGTGGTTCATGGAAACCTGAGTGGGGCTCCTCCCAGCTGACTTTGGATACCTCCCAGATGTCGATCTTTATCCAAACTGGACTTCTAGACTCCTTTACAGCCAACTAAAACTTCTGGAGAAGGGATTATAATGATCTCACTTATTTTTTTATCAGTGAGAAGAACTGCATTCAGAAAATGTCCTTGGTACTTTTCCCCACTACTGTAAAGCAAATCTAGATTATTTGCTTAATGTACAACCTATTTTTATACAGCAAAGAAGTCTCATCTTTGATACACAAGTTTTCATGGTAGAAGAGTGGTTATAGCAAGGGAAGGAAAAATACTAATTTTACCAGAATTGTATGTATGTATGCAATCCACTCAGCAGCCAAACTGTTGGCACAAACTTGCAAGGTAACAGGTCATGCTCAAAACTTCCCTCACTTTGTTTTGGAGTGGGGATTGAACTCAGCATTCCCACATCCCAGGAGAATATATCCACTGCCAATTTGTTGAATAATTGCCCTCCCTCTCTTCCATAGAAGCTGCTCTGGTTTTTATGAATAATTAACTAGATGTTGCAGAAGTGGTTCGGACCTGATTTGCCCACAGCCCAGATGAGAGTGTTAACTAGCAGGCTGGAGAATCACTTTCTTATATTTTCCACTCCCCTGTCTGGCCCAGTGAACACTCAATTATTTATACAAAGGGATTTATATAGCTTAAAGAGAAGAAAGGTTCATTTGGAGATAGATAGATAGCCTGGGGAATGGGAGACCTGAATCCAAGTTCTTGCTCTGAATCAAGCCAAATGAGAATTTGAAAGCTGGTTTCTTTGTCTTCAAGTAATCTCTTGCTCTTGGGACCACTGGGTTCAGTCTGGCTCTGCATGCAGCAGGGCACAGGGAAAGATCTTCCTCCTCGTAATACCATAGCAATGAAGACTAGCTGCCCCATTCCAAAACAGGGGTTGCAGCTGAGAATTCCAGCTGGAGTCATGCACCTGCATAACTTAGACATTGTTGTCCCTAGCATTTCACACCAGGAAAATGTCTCTCTTAGACACCAGACCCTTCTTACACTGTGGGGACGAAGTGTGAATTGCTTTTTCGAGAACAAGGATCACAAAGAAACCATAAACCTCAGTGTTTCATAGAATCATAGAATAGTTAGGATTAGAAAGGACCTCAAGATCACCTAGTTCCAACCCCCCTGCCATGGGCAGGGACACTTCACACTAAACCATATCACCCAAGGCTTCATCCAACCTGGTCTTGAACACTGCCAGGGATGGAGCATTCACAACCTCCCTGGGCAACCCATTCCAGTACCTCACCACCCTTACAGGAAAGAATTTCTTCCTTATATCCAGTCTAAACCTCTGATGTTTCAGTTTCAACACGTTACCCCTTGTCCTATCACTACAGTCCCTAATGAATAGGCATCCCTGTAGGCCCCCTTCATTCCCCAGCATCCCTGTAGGCCCCCTTCAGATACTGGAAGGCTGCTATGAGGTCTCCACGCAGCCTTCTCTTCTCCAGGCTGAACGGCCCCAACTTTCTCAGCCTGTCTTCATATGGGAGGTGCTCCAGTCCCCTGATCATCCTCGTGGCCCTCCTCTGGACTTGTTCTAACAGTACTATGTCCTTTCTATGTTGAGGACACCAGAACTGCACACAGTACTCCAAGTGAGGTCTCACAAGAGCAGAGTAGAGGGGTAGGATCACCTCCTTCGACCTGCTGGTCATGCTGCTCTTGAGGCAGCCCGGGATACGGTTGGCTTTCTGGGCTCTGAGTGCACACTGCAGCCGGCTCATGTTCATTTTCTCATTGACCAACACCCCCAAGTCCTTCTCCACAGGACTACCATGAATTTCCTTTTTGCCCAACCTGTAGCTGTGCCTAGGATTGCTCCGACCCAGGTGTAGGACCTTGCACTTGTCATGGTTAAACTTCATGAGGTTGGCATCAGCCCACCTCACAAGTGTGTCAAGGTCCCTCTGGATGGCATTCCTTCCCTCCAGCGTATCAACAGAACCACACAGCTTGGTGTCATCAGCAAACTTGCTGAGAGCACACTCAATTCCATTGTCCACGTCAGCGACAAAGATATTAAACAAGACTGGTCCCAACACTGATCCCTGAGGGACACCACTCGTTACTGGTCTCCAGCCAGACATTGAACCATTGACCACAACTCTGGAGTGTGACCAGCCAGCCAGTTCTTTATCCATTGAATGGTCCACCTATCAAATTGATGTCTCTCCAATTTAGAGACAAGGATGTCATGTGGGACAGTGTCGAACGCTTTGCACAAGTCCAGGCAGACGATGTCAACTGCTCCACCCCTGTCCATCACTTTTGTAGCCCCATCATACAAGACCACCAGATTGGTCAGGCAGGATTTTCCCCTAGTGAAGCCATGCTGGCTGTCACCAAGCACATTTCTCTTTTTCATGTGCCCTAGCATGCCTTCCTAAAGAATCTGCTCCCAGATTTTGCCAGGCACAGAGGTGAGACTGACTGGTCTGTAATTCCCTGGCTCATCCATTTCCCCCTTCTTGAAAATGGGGGTTATATTTCCATTTTTCCAGTCACCAGGAACTTCACCTGACTGCCATGATTTTTCAAATATGATGGCCAGTGGCTTTGCAACTTCATTCTCCAGATCCTTCAGGACCCGCGGATAGATTTCATCAGGTCCCATGGACTTGTGTACATTCAGGTTCTTAAGATGGTCTCGAACCAGATCCTCTCCTACAGTGCACCCAAGGTCTAGGTTTTCACAGTCCCTGCATCTGCCCTCCAAGACTTGGGTGCTGCAGTCAGAGCCTTTGCCAGTGAAGACCAAGGCAAAGAAGCCATTCAGAATCTCAGCCTTCTCCAAGTCCTGTGTAACCAGTTCTCCCGAATGTTTCCGGAGGGGGCCCACATTGTCCTTAGTCTGTTTTTTAGCCACTACATACCTATAAAATCCCTTCCTATTATCTTTAACATCCCTTGCCAAGTTTAGCTCCAATTGGGCCTTAGCTTTCCTAACTTGGTCCCTAACTACCCGGACAACATCCCTGTATTCATCCCAGGCTGCCTGTCCTTGTTTCCACCTTTTATAAGCCTCTTTTTTCTTCTGAATTTTTCTCAGCAGCTCCTTATCCATCCAAGGAGGTCTCCTGGCCCTCCTGCTGCGCTTCCTTCTAGTTGGGATGCAGCACTCCTGAGCTTGTAGCAGGTGATCCTTGAATATTAACCAAGAGTCTTGGGCCCCCTTACACTCAAGGGCTATATCCCGTGGAACCTGGCTAAGCAGGTTCCTGAAGAGCCCAAAGTCTGCTCTCTTGAAGTCCAGGGCAGTGAGCTTACTGCACACTCTTCTCACTGTCTTGAGGACCTTGAATTCGACCATCTCATGATCACTGCATCCAAGACTTCCCTGGAGAGTCACATTTCCAACGAGCCCTTCCCTGTTGGTGAGCACGAGGTCAAGCAGGGCACCTCTCCTCGTCGGCTCCTTTATTGCTTGCAGGAGGAAGTTGTCTTCCACACAATCGAGAAACCTCCTGGATTGCTTGTGCCGGGCCGTACCGTCGCCCCAACAGATGTCAGGGTGGTTGAAGTCCCCCATGAGAACAAGGGCCTGTGCGTGTGAGGCTTTTCCTACTTGTCTGTAGAGTTCTTCATCCACAGGTTCCTCTTGATCAGGTGGTCTGTAACATATCCCCACAGTAATGTGTTCCATCACCGATTTCCCCTTAACCCTGACCCACAAACTTTCTGTTAACTGATTACCTGTCCCCAGACAGAGTTCCATACTCTCCAGCCTATCCCTAACATAAAGGGCAACTCCCCCTCCCCTCCTACCGGGCCTGTCATCTTTGTCATCTGTCATCTGTTCTTCTGAGTCTATAAGTTGATCACAGGGGCTCCAGGAAAATTACAACTGAGTCTTTAGACACTGCCGTTAGATACAATACCTGATGTGAATTCTTCACCTGAATCAGTGCTCTTTGTGTGCACCTGTATTACCCAAGCTTTTGTGTTTCTTTCAGGTGTGGCAGTAGACCTGCCCTGCACATGGCAGTGGAATGCCAGTACACTGTGTACTTCCATCACTTGGGTGTCTTTCTCCAAAGGAGCCAGGAAGCATAGGTAAAAGTAGGGCCTCTCTGTACATTGTCATGTGGGTGTATGAAAGCAGTTTGGAGACTGTGCTTTACTGCAAAATCAGGGTTTACAGCTATGCAGCAGGCAGGGATGCCAGTCCAACATGTGGCCACATTGTTTGAAGCTGAACTAATGTGACATTTTAAAAGCCAAAAAAAAAAAAAATAAAAAAGTAGGGAGTCTTCACTGTGCTCTACAAGTATTGCAAGAAAAGTTTCTGATGATATTATGACATGTTCTAAAGAAAACTGCAGTCCAGGAGGAGGAAAACTCCATTCCGTTAGAAGTGCCTGTGCCACCAAAGATATGAGGGGATACCAATATCTGCTTCTACAAGGTAGGTGTGTAGCCCTTAAGATACTGAGCAACAGTGTCTTTGTCTGCTCCGGTGTCATGGTTTGAGCATGTTTTGAGGGTGTTTTTGTTCAAGGTTTTTTCCAGCCAGGTGGAGGAGGGGAGGCCGGGAGGAAGGAGAGACAGGACACCTGACCCAGGCTAGGCAATGAGGTATTCCATAGCATAGCACGTGATGCCCAGGATGCATACTGGGAGAGAGAGGGCTGGAGAGGTGGAGCTCTAGAGGAAAATGGAGGAGGGAGCACGCAGTGCTCGGCCGGGCAGGGTGGAGTCAGTTATGGGTCGGTGGCTGGTGGGGTGTTGTGTTCTTTTCACTTGCTGTTTGCTGTATCATTATTATTTGTAGTAGTAAATGGCAGTAGGGGTTTTGTGTTATGCCTTAGTGTTGTGGTTTAAACCAAGTCCCCCAACTCCCTGAGAGTTAGGAAGGAAAATCCAAAGAATGTAGCCCCCACGGATTGAGATAAGAATGGTTTAATTGCTAAGGCGTAACACAGAACCCCTACTGCCATTTACTACTACAAATAATAATGATACAGCAAACAGCAAGTGAAAAGAATACAACACCCCACCAGCCACCGACCCATAACTCACTCCACCCTGCCCGGCCGAGCACCATGTGCTCCCTCCTCCATTTTTCTCCAGAGCTCTACCCCTCCAGCCTTCTCTTTCCCAGTATGCATCCTGGGCATCACGTGCTATGGTATGGAATACCTCATTGACTAGCCTGGGTCAGGTGTCCTGTCTTTCCTTCCTCCCGGACTCCCCTCCTCCACCTGGCTGGAAAAAACCTTGAACAAAAACACCCTCAAAACATGCTCAAACCATGACATTATCCACCCCTTATTCCATACCATTCACGTCATGCCCAGATCCCACATTTTCAATACACCATCACTCTTAAGTCCACCCCTTGATCATGAGACATCTCTATGTTGCATCTCTGGACTGATAGCCTTAAGTATCTGGGCCCACCAGGCTCAAAATCATTCACTGTCCCCTTCAGCAGTCCTACAGCTTGCTGCTGGGGACTCCATACAGCTGCCTTCCACCTCCAATGCTTCCAAAGCACTGGAGGGGCCCAGTGGATCAGATACCTGGCCATACTGTCCCACATGCCCTGCCACTCATGACTGTCCAGCCTTGGGAACAGTCTCCTGGTGCTCCTATATCCTTGTCTAACCCTAGACAAGACCCAGACCTGGCTCTGCTTAACTTTTGGGATCAGGCAAAATGATTGTGGATAGAACACACTCTGTGTGTGTGCCAACAGGCTGACCCCTATTACAATCACCAGGCAGGTCCCAAGGGCACCCAAAAACCATTCAAAACCATCAGAACTCTCAAATGATGCTGCTGCACTTGTCACTGGGGCTGATGTAGCTGCTGTGCTTGCCAGTTCTCCCACTATCAGCTTCTCTTCTCCCGAGTCTGGATCCTCCTCCTCTGCCTTGCTGGGAAGTGCCACGTGGTCTCCTGCATCCTGCTGGGGCTCGGCGGGTGACTCCCGGGGAATGTTCTCGGATGCTGCGGGGTTCGGAACGGCGGCGGGACTCGGTTCCTCCTCTGCCTTGCTGGGAAGTGCTGCGTAGTCTCCTGCATCCTGCTGGGGGTCGGCGGGCGACTTCCGGGGGACACTCTCGGCCGTCGGAGGGTCGGGAACGGCCGCAGGACTCACCCCCCCCACAGCCTGATCCTGCTGCTCAGCTACCGCCCTGCTCCGCTCCTCCCCCGCCTGCTCCCGCTGCTCTGCCACAGCCGTTTGGCTCCCCGTGCCGCTCTCCCTGGCAGCCTCAGCTGCCGGCAGCTCCCGGGGCCGCTCCTTCCTGGCTTCACGCAGCTCCACACAGACGACAACGAGGATAAGGACAAGGACGGCGAAGAGCAGCGGGACGGCCTGGTACAAGTCCAAGTCCACGGCCACGTCCATCCCCCCCTGCTGCCGGAGCCCCACCGTATTACAAGCCTCCGACACAAACACATCCAATCCATACACAAAGTACCCGGCAAAATCCCGAAACAGCGAGATCCAGAGAAAAACCTCTAAGAGCCAATAAATCAGCATTGTGACAAGAGACCATAAATCCGCTCAGATCTGTTCTTATCTCAATCCCTCGGGCCCCACGTTGGGCGCCAAAAATGTTGTGGTTTAAACCAAGTCCCCCAACTCCCTGAGAGTTAGGAAGGAAAATCCAAAGAATGTAGCCCCCACGGATTGAGATAAGAACGGTTTAATTGCTAAGGCGTAACACAGAACCCCTACTGCCATTTACTACTACAAATAATAATGATACAGCAAACAGCAAGTGAAAAGAATACAACACCCCACCAGCCACCGACCCATAACTCACTCCACCCTGCCCGGCCGAGCACCATGTGCTCCCTCCTCCATTTTTCTCCAGAGCTCTACCCCTCCAGCTTTCTCTTTCCCAGTATGCATCCTGGGCATCACGTGCTATGGTATGGAATACCTCATTGACTAGCCTGGGTCAGGTGTCCTGTCTTTCCTTCCTCCCGGACTCCCCTCCTCCACCTGGCTGGAAAAAACCTTGAACAAAAACACCCTCAAAACATGCTCAAACCATGACACTTAGCAATTAAACCGTTCTTATCTCAATCCGTGGGGGCTACATTCTTTGGATTTTCCTTCCTAACTCTCCGGGTGGGGGACTTGGTTTAAACCACGACATCCAGAAATACTGCTTCAGTGTGTGACTTTGCAGCAGAATGAGAAGGGCAGTGGTCTGCCTGAGTATGCAAATTCACCTGATGCAGAAAACCCAGCTACCTGTGCTAATAGCTTCTGAAAAAGGCAAGATCCATTGCAATAAGCTTCAACTCACAATAATTAGTTTAAGTAAGCAGATTTCTTCAACAAGGTTAGAGAAAGCCAGGGAGGAGAGTGTATTTGTGGTTGGTTGTGGGTTTTGTTCGAGTTTGTTTGTTCCTTTTTTTTTCTTTAGGAGGAAAACCAGCCTTGAAGTAGAGGTGCTATAGAGGATGATGAAATAAAGCAGGTGCCTTGGAAACATGGTCTGAATATTTGCCTGTCAATTATATACTTTTGACCTGCCATTGTTCTCCAAAAGGAGTACTTTTTTTCAGAGAGGTGACCCTACACTTCCCTGGCTTGAGGTGATAATTGCAACTTCTGTCTTCCATTAGAAGAAAACGCTAAGGTTAGCCCAGGAAAAGGTTAGGAAATTAAACAGGAATGAATATCTGTTAAATAGAGTCATTTGGGAAGAACAAGTATCTACCTCATGTCCACTTCAGCATGAGGGCTGAGCCTGCTGGTTATGTGCTGCAAAATCTGAAATACCACGTGGCTGGCTGGGAGGGTGCCGCTCTCTTTTTGTTCTTTTCTGAGACTGAGGATCTCCGTGGATTTTTTTTGTTAACTGGAGGGGTTTTGTCTCTTCTGCTGTCTGCCTGCACCTCTGAAAGCTGCTCCCTCTTGTGGCCTGTGAGATTTATGGCATAGGATACTGTACTAAGCTTGACCCTTCGCATAAAACGGGGAGCAACACAGAGGCTTATGAACTGTAAACGGGGGCAGTTCATAAAAAAAGGATCATCCTCTTCAGTAATGATTCTCCTCTCTAGAATACAAAAGGCAGTAAGGTAGTGCTCCGTTTCTCATCAGTATTATAATAATACATGACACATATCTGCTTTCCTCTGTAGGAAATAACCTCACAGTAGTTTACAAAGGAAGTCATTATCATAATGCTTTAGGCATGCAGAAGTGAAGGAACTGCTCAAGATCATAGTGCTTTCATTCAACGTGCTGGTTCAGTGTATATATTCAAAGCACTCAAAAATTATGTCAATAAACTGAGGGTGAATTTCTATTCTGGCTATCATCAGGATTGATATTCTCAGGTGGGATTGTTTTTGATGGACTATGGTAGAATATCATTCTGAACTTACAACTTTTATCATATGTCCTTGTCCAACAGCAGGTAACTTATAATCAAAGACCTGCGGTTAGTATAGTTACCATTTCAAATACATCCATCTTTGCCCACACTGACATGCTTTGTCTCTGCTGATACCTTTCATCAACATATTTCACAGGACAATATAGGAAATTATGTGTAATTCCCTCAAGTCTTTCTCCCTCATTCTCAGTCCTGGAAGTGTCTGGCTGCTGGGCTGAGGGTACAGCCAAAAAAAAAGGAAATAGTTTTCCCTTTTGTTTGCCAGCTCCTAAAGGACTGATAATGTTTAGGGTCTCTGCACCAAAATTAGAGTGAGTGGTGAGAAGTGTCCAGCTCTGAATTATGTCGTTCTCCTCTATCATGGTTTAAGCTCAGCCAGCAACTCAGAGCCATGCAGTTGCTCCCTCACTCCCCCTCACCCCTCTTCTTCCTCTCCCTGCTCTCAGAGGAATGGGGAGGAGAATGGAAATAATGTAACTCCTATGGGTTGAGAAAAGAACAGTCCAGTAACTAAGGTATAACACAAACCACTACTGCTGCCACCAATAATAATAATGGTAAGCGAAATAACAAGGGAAGAGAATAAAACTGTTCACCACCCGCTGACCGATACCCAGCCTGACCTGAGCAGTGATCTAGCCCTTCCGGGCAACTGCCCCCAGTTTATGTAGTGGACATGACGTGCTGTGGTATGAAATACCTCTTTGGTTACTTTGTGTCAGGTGTCCTGTCTCTGCTTCCTCTCAGTTTCACCTCCTCCCTGGCAGAGCATGAGACTCCGAAAGTCCTTGGTCAGAGTAAACATTACTGAGCAGCAACTAAAAACATTGGTGTTATCAGCGTTGTTCCCAGGCTGAAAGTCAAAAAGACAGCTCTGCACCAGCTACTAAGAAGGAGAAAAATGACTGCTACTGCTGAACCAAGGACACCCTCCTATTGACCTGCTTAGAAGATCTCTTACTAGGTTCCTTCTCTTCTGTGAATCTCACATTTATTTTGATTACCTTCCTCCCTTCAGGAGTCTGCATGCTCACCTGAGCATGCAGCTTGCTTGAGGTAGTGGGTAGCCACTATCCTCTTGCTGAGTGCTACCTTCATTTCAGATCACACTGCCAGCAGATCTGAGAACCATATTGGTATCTTTCAGCTCTTTTTCCTTTCATTCTGTGACCTTCCGTCCTTTTCTCCCTTCATTACCTTAATATTTTGGTTTTAGGCCAGTGCCTATTGGCATCAGCATGAGAACTGGCTGCACAGTAGGTTGGACACCTCCTCTTTTGTGTAGTTACTGGTGTCTGCACTGGTCTTGCTGTCCTGCCACTCCATATGCCCCGTGGATCCTGCTGATCCTTTTCCATACTGCTTATTATTTTTATTCCCTCAGCCCCAAAGCCTTATTACTTCATTCCTTAACTTTGACAACCTACAGTTACCAGGCCTCTTGCTTTATCATCCTCCAGTCTTTCCATCTGAATCACTTGGAGCCATGTGCTGTGTCTCTGGCTGGCCCTGTTCATCTCCTGTCAGTACCTTTCTTTAGGTTTGCACATAAAATTCTAGTTTCATGTCTCATCTGTGGCTTGTGCTGCATTGCTTCTGCCTGCTTTTCTCCTTGCTGCATTTCATCCTCCTCTGTCATTGGTATCTCCAGTTTGTCCACCTCATCATTTCCTCTACTGTCTCTCTCCTGGTCAGGTTCCCCACCAGTCCGTATCTTTCATTTGTTCTTTCCCTCCAGAGCTTTCTGTAAGCCTCCTTGTAAACATGCATTTCATCAGCCAAACCAATAAACAATCCTTTGCTCTCCTCTTCAGCCACAGAAACTAGTTTTATAAAAAAAAAAGGAATGTCTCAAAGTTTGTGAGGGTCTAACAAAACAAACAAATTTTTTTTTTCTTTATTATCATGTCACATCCAAATGTCTCCTAGGATCTATGTAGAGTGCCTCATACATGACTCTAACCACTCCATCTGGAAATAATTGTTTGCAGGACCTTTCCCATCCTGCCCAGGACTGCAAGCTCTTCAAGATGTTGTCTTTGATTCGCCTATAAAGTAGAATGCAGAGTTGTGATGCACAGAAAATGTGATTCATTATGATGTCCTAGTAGTAGTCACATAGGTGTGATGATGATTACTATCATTATTCAAGCAATTGGTGTCTGTATCAATAAAGGAATCCCTTCCCATTCACTGCAATAAGTAGCTATTTTTTTGCCTTTGTTTTTACATATTTTAGCTTTAAATTGTGAAAATCCATCCTAATCTTCTCTGTACCAGATATTTATCCTGCCTGAAATGAGCTACCTGTTTCTATTCATTGTGGTGGAAAAACAGTTATAAGCTGGAGGGTAAGAAACAAAAGGAATGGTTCATACAAGGATATGAGTTGTTGTGAGTCATCTTTGGAACCTATCATATTCCACTCACATTAAAGACAAACAATCAAATAAAAAAAAGTGGCTTCTTTGTGCTTTTTCTGCAGTGCGATGAGGGTGTCTTTTGTCGCATGCAGAGATATTTGCTATCCTCAGATAACCTGAAGCAACACAATGCTCTTAGAAGCAGCACTGCAGATGGTATTTCATATCTAATGTGCCAGAAATCTTCTGACAGCCACAGAAGGGCTTGAAACACTTTTATTCTTGTCTCTGAGTTACTGACAAATTCAGCAGAATGATAGTGTACTTTTTTAAAATGGTTTTTGCTTATTTTTCACGTCCCCTGTGACTTTGACATAAAAATTTACAACTGTAGAAATCTGATGCCCTTGCACATTGAGAACATGAAATGAAGAGTCTATAGAGGCATTCTGGAGGCACTCCTTTTTGCAGTAACGTGTATACATGCAAAACAGCCTGTATACATGAAAAACAGCCTAACTCAGCCTTCACATATAACACACATGTACTTCTTAATGGTCACAGACACATTTCATACATCTCTGCTGTCACAGCTATTCTGAAGGTAAGGCTGTACTGCTCAGGGTGCCATAGGTCTGATTTAGTGCCCTCACAGTGACCTGTGATGTTGCCTGGGTCACAAGATTAGATGCACTAATGCATCTTGCCCGTAGTTTTCTAGACTCATCACTCCCCTGCTCAATCAATGCATCCTTGATTACAAAAGCAACTTGCTGCTGCTATAATGGTGTGGCTCCAGATTACAGCAATATTCATGTTTGCATGGAGAAAGCAAGAAGGCAAGGATCCATTAAGTTCTTATTAAAACGAACAGCAGTAATAAGAAGAGCCCTTTTTGGATGACAGAAATAGGAAACTTGCACTTGATCTGCCCTACTCTTACCAGCGGGCTTCACAGCCGTCACTTGGAATTACTAGAGAGAGATAATTCAGCTAGCTAAGGCTGTCGGAATATACATTTGAAATAATTAGAAAGGGGAAAAAAAGCTTTTTAGATAGTTGCACCTTTTCACCATGTCAGAAATAAACAATAGCAACAATTGGAAAGGTAAGTTCCTCAAGAGTTTAGAAAACACACATTATGCTATCTGAGTAATAAATGTTATTAGTTAGTTTTTAGAAACACAGAAATAACATCAAACATGCAAGTAATCTTTCTTTTGAAGCCATTACAACCAATACAGGGATTCACATGCTTTTCCAGAATTACCTGAGTATACTTTCATACAATACCTCATTAAGAAATTATTGTAATTTATTGGAGTTTTCAAATACTTGAAACAATTTTTATGTATACATGCAAACTTCAAATCCCAAGTAGTGCTTATTAGTAGCGCAATTATTACAGAAGTACTAATTTCATAGTTATGTGCCATGTGTGTTCATATGTATGCATGTAAGTAAACGTCAGCTTTTCTCCTCTTCAATATGGATATTTTGGGATGCACTCAGGCTCCCTTTTTCACACAGGCATGGAGCAGTCTGCAGCTGCACCAATACAATCAAATTCAGTATTTTCAACTGGTTTTTGTCTAACCTTATCCCACCTCCCTAGTCAGAAACCTCCCTGGTTAGAACACTGTTACACCTTCCACTTGTGAAAGACCACACTGAAAGGCCCACCCCTAATTTGTTGTCTCATTTAGCCTGAAGGGAAAGTCCTCCCAACTGGAGAGCAGAAGCAATGCTGTTTCTCTTCAGAGAAACAACTCAGTGGTGCTGTGGCATATACTGTACATTTAATCTAAGACATACTTTGCTAAAAACCTCAAGTTATATTCAACATATGGCAGAGGATCATTATTTTAAGTCTTTAAGTCAAACCAGATATCCAGTTGGAGGTGGATCTATCATATCAGACTACATTTTCTTTCAGTGTTCAATTTTTGCAAGTGTAAAAAGGAATTAAAACTTAGACTAAAACTACAGTTATGTACTGCAATGGTCTCATGGGGCTTCTCGATTGCCTTTTTATTAATGACCTGCTACTAAAATGACTGGAGATTGGGATAATTTCTGATGGCATTTGCCTTCTCTCATGGCTCTGCTAAACCAACCCAGCCAGAAATGATATATAGACTCATAAAAGTACTTGGTAAAGAAAATTTTCCCAAAAGAAACCAAACCCAACCCTCTTTGGTACATGCTGGTTTATCCCAAATGCCAGGTATTGAAAACATTTGGAAGCAAAGCTCTGCAAAGCTTTTACAATAATTTTCGTGTTATACAGACTGAACAACATCATGCTTTGGTCTTCACATTCACTTTGAAATGCATTCCCATTATCATCTGTGCTTAAGATGAACTTCTTTGTCCTGTGCTTCTGCCTGTTTCCCACCTATGTATCTGATTGCAGTAGAATAGTTGTTTGGGTAAGGAAGACAAAATGGATAACTTGGATCCTCAGTAGTCCCTTCCGCAGCACTCCCACCAGGTTCATGGACACCCATCATCGTAAAAGTTCTTAAGGTCCTTTCCAACCCTAACTATTCTATGACTCTATGATTAAAACATTTATGAGACAGCCTGTTGACATTTTGGAAACACAAAGCCTATTACGAGAGCTAACCTTCCATAAAGAGGCTCACATGAAAAAAGATAGATACAAACTAACAGAACAATTGCAGAAAAGGACAGCAAATAAACAAGCAAACCCAAATAGGGCAGGGCAGGTGTGTTTGCTGAGATCCTAACTGTGCTAAGTGACAGCAGATATAACCCTGATTTTGAAACCACATGATGCTGCTCAGACCTAAAACCAGTTTATGAGATATGTATTACTGATGTGGAAAAATGTTTTGGGAATATGATACAAGTGTGGGATTACCATACTTAAAAATTACAGCTATCTATCAGGTCCACAACATGGCAATAAATTTTACTAGAAAGCCTGGGGTATGCTAAACTGTGTTTTAATTTAGGCAAAAATGGATTATAAGAATTACATCTCAATCTGTTGTGGTTTTTAACTTGCTGAAAACCCAGGTGATCTAAACTCAATTGATCTAACTTGACTTTCTTAAAATACAAAATTTATTTATTTTCAGATATAAGTAACATCTGCAAAACAGACTGACTTAATGAATAACTAAGAACTATATCTTGCAACATTCTCTTCCCAAGAAAGACCAACTTTTCTTCATGCTTCCAGTTTTAAATTACTCCTTAAAAATTGTTTAGGAAAAAAGTAAACTGCAAATGTTTCCAGTGTTTATGTTACAATGCTTATATTTTTATTAGCAGTGGTGATTTTACACTTCCAAATATTTCTTTGTAAATGCTGGCTTCGTATTTGAGGTTAGCATATTTCAGTAAATATTTAAAGAAATAAAGGAAAAATATCAAATATTCTTAGTCATTGCCTGATATCAGAAAGACAGATTTAAAGCCTGCAGTGAGCTCAGTGTTATTTGTTTCTCACAATATCACAAATCCCATTCCATACCTTGAGGAGCAGTGCACATAAAAAGACTTTATTTTTGCGTTAGAAATTCTGTTGTTAGATCTAAAGGCTTGTGCTATTCGGTTTGTTCCCAATTCCAAGAAAGGAGCGGAAAACAAAGAATAACGCCTCTTTTGGGGCAAAATGTATCCATCCTGTTACATGCTCTGTTTCCTGCATAAGATCATGATTATTATTCCATCTTTCCTCTCAAGACATGTCTAAAATCTCAGTCATGTAACTTGCTGAGAGGTTATTAGCAGTACGTATGGGCTGTGTGTTGTGTTGCAGGTGTCTATGTTTATTATGAAAACCTGAAATTTAGAAATCGCAATCAGTACTTTGTCTGTCTCAGCTTTCAGCTCGGCCTCTGAGTAACCTGATGCTCCAAACCCCACAGCTGTCGTCTACACCACTATGAGAGCTCAGCCAGGGGCCACGCTCTCTTCTCATTTTCTGCAGTGCAATTTCATTATGGCAGTGGAGTTATGGAAATCTAGAATACATGAGAGTGTGTTTTGGCACCAAGAGTCTCTGATCAGTGAAAGGAGTGTTTTTACTGATTAGCAGACCTGCACTGATGATGCTGAAAAGGGGAGCTGTAACAGTGAGTGGGTACTAAGCTCCCTGGTGGTCTCCAACTGTGCTACCCATTATCCCTTGGCTAACATCAAAAAGATGGTGGGTGCAAGAGGATTTTTCTATTTTTCCTACAGGGATGCAAAGAGCAGCTTGTAGGGAATGACAATATGCTTTGGTGGATATTTACAGATAGAAATTCTTTGAAGCTAATATTTATTTCAAGTCTTGGATGAAAGAGTTAAATGGGTCAGAGACATGGAGGGGCAGCTCAGGCAGGACAGGAGACTCAGCTATGTGACCAGCTCTGTTGCATGTGACCACCAGCTGGCAGAAAACACCCCGAAAATAATGTTTTACTTTGCAGAAACACTAGCCCTACTGCATAGTCCTCATATCTGGATGCTGGCTGACCCTCTTCCTCCTGGGTATTAGTAACACTACCAGGGTTTCCACTAGTATGAGTGACTTTAATTAAACTTGGATTTAGAAAAGGTTTGCTTTTTATTTTTCTCCATTTTTGCACAAGTAGAAATTCTGCCTATCCTCCATTTCATTATGCAGTACAGATGGAAAATAAGCCAGCTTCATGCATGACACAGTGAGACAGAACCAGGACCAGGAAATATCATACCTCTGGATTCAAATGAATTTGAAATAGTTGGGCTATTTTCAAACTGAAATATGAAAGTTTGTATTTGAAGGTTATTGAAAAATATGTATTAAAAAATGGCCCACTCCTGTTTTGTTTCTTTATGATGCATTAAAAAAAAAAAAGAGAGGGAAAACTCTCTGAAATACTGTTTCTGAGCATTTATTACCTTTGCAATATCAATAATATCAAATTTGACTCTCCTTACATTCACTGTGTAAATTTTTGGTGATTTCCACTGCATTCATTGTTTTGTATGAATCTTCTAGAAGATTCAAAATGGATGCTAAAAATAATATTTGCATTAGGCGGTGTTTTTTTCAGTTCTCTTCCAGACTACAAAAATACAGATTTGCCTATTTTCAAAGGACTTTCTTGCTAAAATGTTTGTAGCCCTGAAATAAGACTGAACAAGTGGAAATAACTAGATTACATTTTAATGGGGTGATGTTCTTAATTATCACAAAACCAAATATTTCTTTCTTATTTTTGTACACTTTCATTGACTCACCTTCCACTAAACACTTGCATATAATAGGAGAAACTCCAATAAGGTACTTAAAATTTGTGAAAATGGAGTACAGGATGTCTTTCTTAAGCTCCCAAGAAGTGCTTAGAAGAAACAGTGAAATATCACTAGCCTGGCTGTGTTGAGCAGGTACCTTCCACAACTTTCAGTAGGGGATCCAACTCTGAAAAGTGTTAAGCATGGATGCAAAAAACATCGAGATCAAGAAAACACAGATCTTTGCTTGACATAAATGTAACAAACTACTGAAGCTCTGACACAGACAGCCGAAGTTTGCCAGCATTCCCAGTTATCGATGTGCTCATCAATCAGCATCACATTGCGCCAGGAGAGTGCTTGACTGAACAGCTTGTAATAGAACCTGGAGGTTAGACAAAGTAAGCAGAAAGTAAGATATATTTAAACAAAATGAGGGAAAAGTGGCTAATTACATCTGAGCTGCATCTTTATTTGCCAGAATTCTAGAGAGGACACAGGGGGTTTCTTGTATTTTCCTGCAGTTTTATGATTTTTGGTCTAACTTTGTGTCCACAGCAGTGATTCCCACACTCAGATTTATGGGTCACGAGGGAACTGTGAGGACATGGTAGATTGTGTATGGAAATACAGTATTCAGCAATATTCTGGAGCAAAAATATTCAAGTAAAAGTTTGATGACAAGCAAGCAGAATGGTTCCTTATTGCTGAAAAGTTATAATGGTCTGTTGGCCTAAAAAGCTTGCGAATGTTTTTGGGTTTCCATTTTTTGGTGTTTTTTTCAGCACACTAATACCAAAAATTGCTACAGCCACCTTTTGGAACATGTTGATTTTCAATTTCTAAAGTTTTCAGTAAAAAAATAATTCTTATTCTGCTGATTTGTGGATTCTTCCTAACTTTGGCAATTCACTACATAGCTCTTACACAATGTACATTATATGCAGGCTGAAGCACTGATAATAAAATTGGAGCTTAGTAGCACATGGCAGATCTCTGAATTTTAAAAAGAAGGGATCTCAACTTGGTAAACTTGACTGCACAGTACTTACAAGCACTAACTTCCTTAGCTATAGAGAAAATTGCATGCAGAGTCACCTGTGTACCTCCAGGCAGTCCTGGTGGAAAGCTGAAGCTCTGGAGTTCTCTATACAGACATATAGTTCAAATCTGGGACTTCTTTAAACAGAGTGTTTTCCTCCTTCACCTTTGTGTGTATGCATTTAAGCTGGTGTATTTTAACTGTTTTAAGATTCTCCAGCCCTGTAATCATACAAGCCAAGTCTGAGATCCCAGAGCTACAAAAAAAAAACTGTCTAAGAGCTCTTGGACTGCACTGAAAGCTGGCTAGACGAAAGAGGAAAAACGTGTAAAGAAGGTATTTGGGCTGTTGCCTGTGGAATATACATTTTTCAGGTAAGGTCTCAAGAAGTAAAAGATGGAATCAGTGTTTCCTTGGCCTCGAATCAAAAGGCTTTTTGGTGAATCTGGAGTATGAGGTGGTCCTTTACACAAGGCCAGGTTGGACGAAGCCTTGAGTGACATGGTTTAGTGTGAGGTGTCCCTGACCATGGCAGGGGGGTTGGAACTTGATGCTCTTAAGGTCCTTTCCAACCCTAACTATTCTATGATTCTATGAAAGAGCAAATAGTTTTGGAGTTCAGCAGTACAGAGGTCTTGAAAGACTTTTCAGAGACATCAACCCAAAGTTCAAAAATGCAGTGATTTCATGCCAAGGAGCAAAAAAGGCTGAAATGCAACATATGACCATCAACCCCACAATTAAACACGGAAGAAAACATGGAAGAAAACATTCTGCAGAAAATGAAAAGGGATAATAAATCTCATGCCAAAAATAGGAGCAATGACACTGATGTGGCATAGGAATGGAAAATGTCCATTGATTTGCAAATCCTCCAATGAAATACGCCAGCAAAGGAAAGGCATGGGTTACAGTCAGAGTTCAGGGTTTCAAATGGTGGAGGAAAGTTATTCATAAACACACACAAAAAAAGGGAGGACACTACAAGTGCAAAATTAAAAGGGTTAAAAAAATGCTTAGAAATGACAGTTCAGTAATGCAAGTGAAGCTGACAACTGAACTGCCACTGGGGCACCGCAGTTAAAGGCGCAAGGTGATACTGTTTGTACCCAGTGAGGGATAAGTCCCAGCCCTATGGAAACTTGAATCAGGGACAATTGCCAGATGGAACAAGAGCTTGTGCAAACATGCCAGCTCTCGCTGTGGTCAGAGCAACCACGCTGGTGGCCACCAGGCCACCAGTGATCTGGCACGCTCACGGGAGTGGGATTGCCCTGGGACACAGACTCTTCGGTGAGGCGGTGGCAGGATACAGCATCTGTCAGACAGCTCACAGTGTTGGATCATCTTTTGAGGAGAAAACAGACCAGTGGAAGAACTATAAAACGTGACAGCAGATGGCATTATTTGTAGAATCAAAGAGTCAGCAGTCTGAGCTGAGGCCGTAAAAACCGTAGGGAAGAAAGGGGGCAGACTCAGACTCTGCCTTGACCCCAAGGAGCTGAGGGAGAACATTAAAAGGAAACATTTCCACTTGCTTACAAGTAACAACATGTGTGCTCAGAGAGTGGGCGCCAAATTCCTAAGTAAATTTGCTGCCTTGGCAGGGCTTTGGCAGATTCTCCTGGACACAGAAAGCCAAAACTATTGCTTTCTCAGTAAACTGCTTTGCAGATGCTGCTGTGCAGGGTCACCTCTGGGCATGTGTCTAGGACCAGAAATGGTTCTGTTGGCACTGCTACAACTAGACTACTACTAAACTACTAAAGGTTTGTGGTTGCCTATTGAAACAACAGTTTCACTGGGACTGCAGATGTCACTGGAAAAAGCCCTTCCTGGAGACCTGAGGGGCAAGAAGGAACTCAGAAAACTCATCCCACCCCATATTTCCTGTGTGATCTTGCATATCATGTCTGCTATAGGAGTTTTTTGCAAGTGAAGCTGTGGGGATTGAAACTTGCCAGAGAGTGAAAAACTTGAGTATAGGGCTGAGAAAAACTGGAGAAAACACTGTTCTTCTCCTCCCTCTCTCAACTGTCATGCCGCAACTATGACAAATAGAAACATGGATGGCATTTTTCCTGACTACTGCAAGAGTCACCAATATTGAGAGGAAAATTGCCAGCTAGTGTAAATGGGCCTGAAGCAGCTCTGCTGACTCACACCCACTGAAGTCTTGTGCATACCAACATTTTAAATGAGGCATTAATTAGGTAATAGCAATTTGGTCAGAAAACTGAGAGAACTGAATTTGGCATGGGTGACTACCCCTGGCTCTGCTTTCCATTCCTCCCCAGGGGCTGTGGAGCTCTGAATGGCAATGGCTTGTAAATCTTCACGCCTGCTTTTTAATATGGGCTGCCCAGGCCAGCCCTTTCTCCTGCCTTTGCAGAGCCTAGTGCCAAAGCCCTCTACAGAACAAAAGATGAATCATACTGTCTCTTTTGGATGCTGGCAGGTTCTGCTGGCTTGCAGCTGGCTTATTTTTATCTGCCATTCATATCACCTGGGCTATCGTACCCTCTGTCTTGCATTAACACAGCTGCCTTTTCTGTTGCTTAAGAAAGTAAACGCACTGCCCAAGATTGCTTGCCCTTAGTAAGAATAGATTAGCAAATGCCAACCATTCCCCAAAACCTGCTTAATTCAAACATGGTTCGGCACACACTCACCCTGCTGGCGGGCAGAGGTAATTCCCAGGTAATCTTGGGGAGCAGCACTCTCTCTGTCCATAGGTGTGCAGCTCCATCGAAGCCAAGGAGGACCATCAAGAAGATGGCTGCTGCCACTTTGGTGCCCAGGCCATCCCTGGCCACTGTTGTGGCTGCTGACAAGGGTGCCAATTAGTGCCAGTCGGCACAGTGCAAGTGGTTCCCGTGGTGTGGACACCTGTCTGCAAGGGAGAACACTGAAATCATCCATGCATCTTACGGAGGTCACCGAGCAGCCATTCGATGCTAATAACTTTTGGTCACTACCAACTTGGGCCGCAACCGAACCATTGACCTGGAGGTGAAAGGCTGTATATCCCATTACCAATCTGCTAAACCATCCAGTCTCCCTATTACTGCAATTTTAATTAACTGAGCCAATGACATGAAAGCTGAAGGGAGCGAAAGTGGGCAAGGAAGCGAGAACACATTGGCTTTTACACAAGAGTTGTTTCTTCTGAGTGGATTCTGCTTTTTGTTGAGCAGCCTTGTCCTAACCTCCACTGCCCATGAGATACTCCCCAGCCTCCTGCTCAGCACAGGGCTGGAGCGTGCAGTGTCTGTTAATAGCCAAGTGGGTGAAACAGTCCTGCTGCTCCCATTTTACAATGCAGTCCCTAGTAGGGCAGTTCCTGACATCAAGAAGGTCTGAATTTTACTATCACAAGGAACATTCTCTAGAGTAAAATAGATGAAAAAATGAAAAGAGGTCCCAGCCTGATAAATACTGATAGAGTCTTCTTCTGAAAAAAACAATCAAACAAAACCCTGTTTGCTTTCAAGGTCATGGATGCTAATATTCAGAGAAAGCCTGCCTTAATGTTGGGAAAACAGGGATTTGTGCTCAATAAGCAGAAAAATGGATGTCTCTGATTAACAAATGATTTGACCAGCCCCAAGGTCTAGTGACACAAGTCTCTGGTAACAGCTCCACACTTGTTTGAAATAGGAACAAAACATTGTGCTTCTCTGGTGAGAAATCATGTCATTGACAGATGCAGAAGAAAACCAGAAAACTACAATTTGTTCAGACTTCAACAATAGCGCATTTCATTTCCTCACCTGCTCCTTTCCACGAGTTTTAGCCAGCATCTTCACTGCTGGGTGGGAGCACTGCAGGAGGGATGGTGAGCCATACAGGAACTCTGAGGTTACCATTCTTAGTTTCACATGTGATATTACCACGAACAGCTTCTTGTGCAGCAAGAACCTCCATATCTTTCTGTCACCATCCCTTGAATGATATATGCAGCCTCTGTGGATTCAGAAACAGGGGAAACAAATCATTGCCTCAAACTCTGAGCTGCTCTGCTGCCTTGTAATCTGCCTGCATGTAGTCTTGCATTGGACTTACACAGCAGTCAGTACTGCTCCTCTGCACCCATGTGGTTCCTTACCCAAGCACCTACATTTCAAACAGCATCCACTCCACTACCAAGCCTGGAGTGTTTCATGCTTGTTCTTACATATGTGTTTGATAAGTCACGCTATAACTTTTCTCTGTGTGTGTGATGATTATCCACCATGGTCTGATCCCGCAACATAAACGACAGACAGAGAGTCCCTAAAACACAGCAGCTCCCCAGGGTCTAGCATCCTGTGAAAACCCTGCTCCTTGCGGGCTGTTCCTGTCTCCAGCAGCGCAGACACAGAGGAAGGCAGATCACAGCTTGATTCCAGTCCCCAGCTGTCTGCAAAGGCTGCTCTGCTCTCGGGGCCTCACACACAGAACAGGCCAATCCTTAACACAGGGCTTCCTGGCGGCAGAGAGTGGCGCTGCTGAATGACTGAAATCCCTTGTGTACACGGGCCTCTTTGATGCTCTCTAGCCTCGTTATTTCAAATGCTTTGCATGTGTAACAGGTCTAGAAAAAGAAAATTAGCAAAAGGAAGCCAGGATTAAACTGTGCTTTTAATTATACCTGTGGTTGTGATGGAAAGTAAAGTACTAAGCAACCCCAAGATATATGTGCCCTTCTGGCTCTCCAGCTTTCCCTCCACCACTATCCTCTACCCTATGGACTCTCCTCAAGAAACACTAGCTTGTCCTTTAGTAGTTTCCATTTTCTTTCTAGCACCGCTCCAGAGTGCAGCCTTGCTCTGTTCTCCTCTGCTCTGCTATCCTTTGCTGACCTCCCTCCTTGTTGCTGAAGGAGGTGTTAAAGCACTGCTGCACAGACCTTTGAGTTTGTGGCACTCTACCACAAGATCAGAAACATCACAGAAGCTTCGCAGCTCAAAGTGGAGTGAGTGAGGAGTGGTGAATTATATTAGGAATGTAAACAGCAATATCCCTGCCAATGAGCTAGCATTCAATTCCTCTATCAGTCTGAGAGTGCTGGAGGTCTGAATATAGCAACTGCACTGCAGCATCAAAAATGTTGTCAGGGGAGATATGGCAGCTGCCTGGAAGAAAGCGCAGTATTCCTAGAGAAACAACGTCATTATAGATTAGACTCAGGTTACTGTCATGGCATGCCTGCTTTCCTCCTGCTGTTGTGCTCAGGTTGGTCAGATGTGCACTTAAGCAGCGACCAAGAGGCAGTAAGGAAAAGTGTGTCAATTTGTGTTTCACTGGCCCTGAAGATGTGAGCACTCCTCTGTCCCAGTGTAAGAAGGCTGCCTTATCCCAACTGCTTCTTGCCACCCATCATCAACTGCCTGCTGGAGTTTTGGTACAGCTAACTATCCAGCCCACATCACGGAGGCAAAAGAGCTCCTTGGAGGAATGGGTGCTCTCCACTGGTGGTCTGACCTCAGAAAGCATCTGCCTGGACTCAGTGAATGCTGGAATGGAAGAACAGTGCATTAGCTGGTTGGATGGCCCACAAATTAAGGCAAATGTCTAGACATGGAGATGGGCCTCAGTGACATATGGCTGCTTTCTCAGGAGTGAAAAGGGCAGTTTCAGGCTCTGTTCTCTACAGTGTCCTGCTAACGTGAGCAAGGAATAGGCCTGCTCATTATGCTTTTAGAATGAAAGCTTTTAAGTTAATAACCTGTTGAGATGAATGAAACAGTTCACACACTTCAGAGTTCTCTCCCAGGCTGCCTGCAAACTCAGTATGACAAAGATTTACACTTGTTTCCTGCTTTTAATAATCTGTTTTCTTACCTATCATGGCTAAAAATGTGTGCTATACATAGAAACAAAATTCTAGATTCTAAAGCATATTTCTTGCACAAGAACTGGATGGCACAGCAAATTCCACAAAATCTGGATTATACTTACGATACCTCCATATCTCAGACTGGCACAGAGTGTTTTTTTATGCTGATTCTCTGCCACAAAGGATTTATCTCCTCTTTAGTGACAATGCACTCCACTCCACCTCTGCAGAGCTAGCTATTGGGAAACACTACAGCCCAGAGCAGACCACTCCAATGCTACCCTCCTTCCAAGAGTGTGAGACAGTGCTGTAGCCTGTAGTGCTATCTGACACATCAAGATAGATTGTGAAGAAGACTTCCTGGCTTGCTCTCTAGCTGGCAGGTGCTCTGCTTAGCAGAGCAATGTGGACAGCAGCACTTGGCTCAGCAGCTTACCTGCAGCAGTGGCATAGTGCTGAAGACTTCTCTGCCTGGGATTGCACTGTAAGGCACAGCTAGATGAGCAGAGTTGGATGGCAGTCAGCTGGTGTGGAAGACAGACGGAGATAGCAGGACTGTGCTGCTCTAATTTGAGAAAGACAATCTTATCTGTGGGAGAGCATGAGGTGGATGGCAGTCTTTACCACTAGAGATTTGACAGGACTCAGAGGTCTTGTGCAGGTCTTGCTCCTAGTTGGTTCAGTGAGTTTTGCCCATCAATGTTGCTCAGAATATTTTCAGTGGGAAATACTTTGGCAGAATTTCTGGGTTTCCTGGGTCCTCACTCTTCCTCCACCTTCTCCCAGTGGTCCATGGCTCTCTAAATCAGATTATTTCACTCCTGGCCCTTTCTAGCACTTGGAAGTCATGGCTCCTGGATGTCCCCCAGAAGCCTCTGCTTCCTGCTATAAAGTGGCTTAAGCTTACATTTTCTTTGTTGCTCACCAGATTTGGACTTCTCTTTACCTGCTGCAAAACTCTTCCCATGATCTCCAGTCACATCAACATACAGTCACTAAAAACATCATCAGACTAACACACCCAGGAGCCAGACTCACCCTTCACACTAAAAAGCCACAGGAGAGACCATGCCTTTGGCCACTGTGGTCCTAGGCACTGCAATGCCCAACAGAGTTGCAGGTGCATCTTTAGACCACCAAACTGTGCCGACAGCCATCATCTGCAATGTCATCTCCATGCAGGTACCTCCCCACAGACATGACAGGGACC
This sequence comes from Melopsittacus undulatus, assembly GCF_012275295.1. NCBI lineage: Eukaryota > Metazoa > Chordata > Aves > Psittaciformes > Psittaculidae > Melopsittacus > Melopsittacus undulatus. The sequence continues at coordinate 27,064,730 of NC_047557.1, read as the reverse complement.
AGGGATGGTACCTGACTAAGACTGAGCATCTGAAGTGGAGCTTCAGCAGACTACAAGAGACAGTCCCAAGGCACCAGAGTGACAGAATCCTAAAGCCAGGAGCTTGAATGCATTTCAAACAGGACGTCAATGCTAACCTCACAACTTGGACACTCTGGAGGTTTTTGGTTTTCTAAATACTGGAAATTTGAAAATCACAAGCTACTTTTAAGCAAGAGAAGGAGGGCTCAGGGCACTCTAGGAATGAAGGCCACTGGAAGATGAATGAGAGGACATTCTGCAATCTGACACAGTTGCAGTTCCATGTGTCTCTCAGGCCACTTGCTGCTTCCAGTCTAGGATTGATTTGTTTTGTTATGGACATGGGACCAGTTCCTAGGCACTTTACCACACTCCAGAGCCCAGCCTGGACCTGAGGCAGAGAAATACCACATAGTCTACCACTGACATATCCCCAGCATGACATTCCCTTCCATCCCCTCATGCCTGGCTCCATGAGCTTGCCACTCTCAGGCCACATAGCAGCAGTCCTGAGAAAGCAAATGAAAGCACAGTCACTGACCCAGATGCTTCATTTCCCAGGGGGAATGCTGCTGGTATAACAAGGGCTTGTGTCTCTGCCTTGTGCATAATCACCAGTCATGCATTAAGCTTCAACTAACACATCAAGGGTTACAACTAAATTTTAGCTCAGTGGCAGCATCATCTAGATCCCATGAGAGCAAATTTATTTTCCTGGATTGCAGGTTCTCCACTGAAGCTTCACAGATCATTTCTCTTGTCCTGGAATTAAGGACCTGTGTAAGCATACCTCACTGGGTTTCTCTGGGTTTGGATGAAGACAACATTTTGCTGGACTAGGGTGGCATGACTCACTGTCGTGTTATCCATTGTGACTGTTACCTGCTCACTACTGGAGTGGTCCCCAGCAAGCAGGACATATTGCCAGTCAGTACTTTTCGGGCATGTATACTGAGATCAGACCAGCATCAGAGACTCAATTGCTGGTCCAGACACACTAGACCACTAGAACACTAGTCCCAAACTGTTTAAAGCTGGTGCTGCTGTACTTTAAGTAAGGGGTAGGAAGGATGCTTTATCTGTCTTCCTGCAGCTCCCATTTTCTTGTTCAAGGAGCTTTGGTTTCCCTGGAGGAAGCTGGACCACCCAAGGATGTAGCCACACTCTGGAGCACAGAGGAAGGTGAACATCTGCTGGCAAATACAGAAGGGTGGGAAGGAGGGACAGCAACAACTGGGGGGAGACAGTAAATGCTCAAAGTCACAAGCTGCAAAGAGCAAGCAAGCTCAACACATGCCCATGATCCTGATGAAATCTTGCATCTAGTGGGAGAGGAGACGCAGTGTGAATGACCTGAAATCATTCCTGCATATCCCCATCATCAAAATTTATGCATCTAGTCATACTACCAATTTTAAAAAACAAATTCACACACTCTTCTCACTTATCTTACAAAAAAGATCTCTGTGCATCCCTTAGACCCTTGCAAATGCCCTTTGGCATGCCACTGATGGAGAGCATAAAGTGTTTTGTGGCATGGCACAGAGGTCCTGCTGGGATTCACAGTGATCACAGCCTCTAACCCCAGGCTCTTTCCTTTTAATCCTCTGTGTGTTTGCACACATCTCTTATTAGCTTTACATATGGGTTCTCTGTAAACAAGAGGGTGTTTGCTTTGGGTGGGTTTTTTCACTTTTTCTTTTTTGGCAGATTAATTTTTCCTTCCTTTAGCTGACTAGTTTTCATTAGCATCTCTAGCAAAGTGACGGCCTGAGGGCATAGGCTGCAGGTGACAGTAGCCAGCACTGCTAAGACTATGGGCTGAGGGTGTGGACAAACTGCGGAAGTCAACATTTGAAATCAAGAGATGTTTTACTGCTTGCAAAGCAAAACACACAATGGGGTAACACCACAAGCACTGAGGATTTCCACATAGTTAGCCAAAGTGCCCTTTCTGGTTTTGCTCTCCCAGCAAAGTGAAAAAGCTACACAAGAGCTCAGCATCCCATACTGGGTGTCTTCTCCCTGAGTATCCTGCTCTCCTTAGCCCTCACTCTCAGCAGCACTGTCCTGAGGGCAGCCGGCAGGCAGGAATCTGGCAGGGAACAGACCTGGATCTAAAGGCAAGGGACTGCTGTCTTGCTTCTGAGCAGTCAAAAGACAATCAACACTGTTTATTTTGCTTTCCTTATCAATGTCCTCCCTAACGCACTCTAGCTGTCCCACATCAATCTTAAAACATGAGAACTGCCCCATGTATAATGTTATTTTCAATCAGTTTTCCGAAGTCTTGAAACACAACAGTGACACAAAATACCTGTGACATCTGTGACAAGAGCAGCGGAAAAAAAATTTCTTGTTTCAAATCCACTCCTGACAACACATTTCAGAAAGTTCTTTCAGACTGGAAGACTCCTCCAGAGCAGGTTTTCCCACCAAAGGAAGAGGTTTTTCCTCTAAAGTTGATAAAGAAGAGGGGAGTGTTTTGAGCACAGGACTGTTAGTGGCTTCTGGTGACATCTCATTACCCTTTTCATCTTCTGCCAAGCACTTGTCCTCTACTGTGGTGGGAATAAAATTCCCCAAGTTAGGATTGTGTACATCTTCAAGTGCCCACAGAGGTTGGCTGGCTGGCTACCTGTGAGTTCCAGTATGTATCCAGATTTTCTCTAAATACAGATTTTGGGAGGGGGTTTTGTTTGTGAAAATCCCTGTGTTTTCTATAGATTCCCTTTCCCCATTGCTGTACGGGCTTATCTCGACAAATGATATATATAAACTACAGCAAAATGACGGTTTTGCAGGTTTAACAGGTTACATTTTCATACATGGATGCCTCCCTAGCTCCTTCTAGCTAATGCTTCCTTACAGGTTCCCCTAGGGAAAATTACTTCATACTTAACTGACACAGATGACAACGGAAAGAACTTCTACCATTTGATAGCACTTCTAAAAATAAAGCCACAGAGCATTCATTTTAACAGCAGTATCCCAATGAAAGGCACCAAGAAGACGGTCGAAACTTCTTTTTGCAGTGTCCTGTGCTGCTTCTTTGATCACATCTAGTGATAGAATCTAAGAGAAATAACCTCAGAAATGGTGTGTTCAGTGGCAGAAAGAGAACTGGCTTTGTTAGCTGAACTGATTTTCAGATTTGTGCATTAGTTTTCAATAGAAAAGGTACATTTCTTAAGTAGAAAAGAGGGTCACTGCTGTTACTTGTAGTAATGTAGTTTATCCAAACCAGCTTTAGAAACTGAAGAAAAGAGAGGGAGGATGTTTAGACAGTATAGCAACTCTGAGTTCATTTTGTAACTTAATTAAAGGGTTGCATGATGCCATTTGTGAGTCTTCTCCGATAGCTATTACCGCATGCTGCCTTATGCAAGTTTTCTAATCTTACAGTCACCACCCTGCTTTATCATTTACATATGTTCAGCTTGGAAAATAAATAACCAGAAAAACTGAGTGGTCTCAAAAAGAGAGAATTGTCTCAGTGCGGAGACAGTGGTATAGTGGTGTATCCCCATGTGCTCAGTGCAGCTTGTATTGCTTTCTCTTAAATGTTTGGATTAATTTCCTGTTCAGAGTAGACCGATCCCTCACCAAAGTAAAAACCACGTCAGCTTTAGCAGGAATGTTTTCAGAGTCTCCACCTGGGAAGACTATGTCTCTGAGTGGGAAAATAAACACATTTGCCTTCAGTTGGTTCACTGACTATTTTCTCTGCTGACAACATTAATTGCTCTGTCAGTCACGATGATGATAGTTTTCAGCACCAGGTCCTGAAAAGAAGGAGAGGATAATGTTGCCTTTTGTTAGTATCTGGGCTCAAAAACTGTGACGGTACCTAATTTCACCTGTGTTCATAAAGTTAACTTGGAAACTAGGGAAGGCTTGATAGCACCTCCTGGATGGTCATGAGCTAGCACAGATAAAGACAACTCTCACTGTGTCTTTCCCTGTGTTTCAGATTTAACAGATTAGGAGAAATATTTCATATTTGCTCGTGAGTTTTGAGCTGAACTGTACTCTCAATTATGTCATTACACTGGGAAGTGACTGCATTTCAGATAGGTGTAACAGAGCAAAGCTAGGCCTGTCATTCACTGACATGCAGGAAGGTTATTTTGAATATCGTAAGATTTTTTTTTCATCAAAAACACAGCAATTTTTCATAAACAAGGACTTTTGCAGAACCCTAGTAGTACCAACAGGAAAATACCAGTGAGATACACCACAAAATACTGGTTCAAATCAGCATCAAGTACTAGTATAAATCAGCTAAAAGCCTGTAATCAGTAGCTGAAACTACTCTGATAAATTTCTGGAACACCTAGATCCATACCTGTACTGACAATGGTTTTCTGAAAATTCAGTGATTTTTCTCTAAAGCAATCAGAGTACCAGTGCTGTATTACAAAAGCGCAAAACCCTCTCTGACTATGTAAAACAGTGAATATATCCCTTTTACACACACATACACATTTATCAAAGAAGGTAAGTGGAAAGTATATCCAAAGTATTTCTTATATGGTAATTTCTTATACAGTATTTGTACAATATGAGAGATTGAAATATTCTCTCACAGGTAACGCTGCTGTCATCATCTTTTTCACAAGCTGCTCATTTTCTACCCAGATAATGGGATATACATAGAAACAATTGATTGTCATTTAATTTTACTTCCCCAAAACATCCGTCTGACTGCTAGAACCTAGAGAAGTTGGGGGAAACTACAGCAGTGCACACAGTCTTTGTAGATGGCAGTACACTGTGTATATATTAATGTATACATATTTACATAAATACATAATCCTTCCATCTGACAAAATACTGTACAAGAAACCATGATAAAGATAGTTACACTGGTGTGATATATGAGATATATGAAATACAATGTTCAAGGCACTGGCATAGCCTCACAGTAGACAGTAGACAGTATTTGCAGCTATCTAGTAGACTATCCCTGTATCCATTAAGCTAGCTGCATAAACCATGTATCGCTTCCTCTTGTATCACTTAAATGGTTCACTATGGCAAATAAAGGAATACCCATGGTGGAAGGCAGCACTGAGCTGCTGCCACATTTTGGGGAGGCTTGTTTACTCCTCTGTGCCCTGGTGTCCCATCTTACTCACCATCTGGCTTCTTTATTTAAACTGCAGAGATTGCTTCTTATTCCACATCCTCAAGTGCCCACAACAATGGAAACCTCTAAACAACATCAAGGCCGCTAGCACATAAAGTATAGTAAGTAGCAGTGATGATGTGGCACAGACATGAAACAACTGCCTTGCTCTGAAATAGTCATCCCATGAGTCACCATACACAAAATCTGACAGTCAACTCCATCTAACTTTTATATTTCATCACACCACCATTGGTATTATATATTCCATATTTCTCACTGTTTTCAGACCAAAAAACTACATAGGAAATGCTTATCCATTAAAGATACTAAACACTCTAGAACATCCACTAGGAAAAAAAAATGCACTGATGAAACTTGCTATAGCTGCATGTGTTTAATTAGTGTACGCCTGAATTCTAACCTCCAAAACCAGATTTTTCTGTAGCAAAAGGCTTAGAGCGTTGAGGTCTGATATCTTACTGTATCCTGTGTTGGAGAATAAGTGGTCTGTCACGTTAGATATACACAGCGCCTGTCTATTGCTCCTCCACAGGCACATCTAACCCATATAGAAATAAGACTGTGGGTGTGTGAATGATTTTTTTTTTTGTGGGCTATATATTGCTGCTTCAAATTACTGGATGATCATGTGTTTTATTAGTGTGTGTGTGGGTTTTGCTCTGCTGCAGGGTGGTTCTTCTTGTTAGGATCTTTCTTTTAAATATTGATTACGGTGCCAACGGATGTGAGTGGCCATCTGCAAAATAAAAAGGAATAATTAATGCACAATATGATGAAGATATGTCTTCAGTCATATATATAAAGTGCTGTGCTCTTTTTTGTTTCATTCTTGTTCTATAGCTGTTAAGAGTAGTTTTAAACATGGCTAACAGGGTGATCAGTCAACTAATGACCATTCTTGTTCTCATTCTTTCCCTTTTCCACAGTATGTCAATATTTCTCTAGCTCATCTGCTCTTCTCACTTGTTATTGCTGCCACACTTCACCAGACCCCAGAGTGAGGTATGATCAATTATTTATTTATTCAGATTTTGCTTTTTTCTACAAAGGAAAATGTGGAACTTCTCACAACAAAGTTTGTGTCTTCTTATTACTTAATGAAATAAAAGACTGCTGTTGGAAATCCTGAATGAGCTCTAGAAAATCTGGTTTTAATTGAGTAACCCTAATTTTTTGGCATAATAGTACTACAAGATCACTTATGAGATGGAGAAACAATAGCAATACTTAACAGAGTAAACATTTATTAGCCTTTTATTCCAAAGTTATCTTATTTCTTCACTGTTAGCTAAGCTCCAAGCTTTTATTTCTTCTGAAAACTAAGCCTGACTCTGACACAGGCTTTCTGCACTGCCCTTTTATGTTCAAGAGACCATAAAATATTTTGCAAGATATAATGGCAAGTAAGTAAAACAAAAACATGTAATGAAGTTTGAAGGTAGAACTTGCTCTTTTACCCTCTTATGCTGGTATCAGAAAAAGCCTGTCACTGCCATGTTGATGGGATGGGATAGGACAGTTGCATATTTGTGTTTTATTATCAGGATAGCAGTGGACGGTCTCACTGTTGTGCATTGGTATTAAGCTACTTTATCACAAATGGCTATTTCATTTTTGCACTGAATTAGTCCTGCTGACAGACATGACATGCTGTAGCTGCTGGGTTATTGTTGGTCGTTGCTGATAGACTGATTTATGACTGAGAGGGACTGCAAGACATTTTCATTCTAAGGTTTTGTTCCTTCACTGCCTAAAGCAAGTGAAGGCACATCTCCCTGATAGATGCACATATACATCTGCCTTGCAGTTCACACCCCTGTAATATAAAAGCCTGAGATTTGGAAAGTTCACACCCCTGCAATATGTAGGCCTGAGATTTGGAAAGTTACTGGAGTAGATAGTGCAAATTAACACCACAGTCTGCTGTTTCTTCTATAAGTTTGGACTGTGGCCCTGACATCTGCCCACAGACCTGCTGGGTCTCTCCCAGGCCTGTAGCCTGTAAGCTGGTTGTAGCTCTGACTGGGTTTTTCTGCAAGTTTTCATTCCTTGACTATGTCTACCCAAGTTTTAGTCAGAGTACTTCTCATTCACCCGCACAGGCACAGCTATCATTTAGGTTTGTGCTGTCTCACATTTTGAAAGTTGCAATGTCTTCTTCTGTGGATAACAAATGTGACTTTTGACTCTACTGATTTCTTCAGAGGGATCCTGTAAAGATCCTTCTCACTTTGAGCCTCTCTTCTTCCCTCTCTCTGTGGGTTCCTGTTTCACTGAGGCATGTGGCCTCACCAGCCTGGTCTTCATGTCTCAGTGCTGTCACAGTGTCTCCACACCTTGCTACTCTTCCTCTGTTTTTCCTGGGGTTTGAGATGATCCACCTCTCCAGGTCACCACTGGAAATGGGGAGCTGTCAGCTGTGAAGGATGTACCTCTTCCTGCACGGGGAGGTTCAGCAGATGTTACTAGCCTTCAAGTAGTAAAAATGCACTGTTCAAACACTCCAGTCCAAGTACTCCACAATGGACCCATCTGTAGAGCAGCCCATGATATGCCCAAGTGCAGTGCTGGGACAAGTACTTGCTGGGGGAGATGTGAACCCTGATGAGAACCTTTGGCCATGAGAGGGTTTGTGTAGGGACTGGTCACTGGTACCCACAGTAGCACCTTGGAGGAGTCCCCAGCTTCTGTCTAATAGTGCATTGTACTAAAGCAGCTGGTCAGCTTGCTATCACTCTGCTTTTGCTCAGGGGGGTAATGTCGAAGTGGTCCTGTAACTTGCATAGGCAAATGGCACCATGCTGGCCGGGTGCTGGTTTATTTCTGCAGTTGATCTTCTGCTTCTCAACACCCTCCACTGCCTACAGCTCGCCCTGTTTCCAAATGCTCCTGTGTCCCGGGCTAATGTTTAACTTTCTGTCCCAGGCAGGCACCAGTGAGCTTACATCAAAACCAAACCAAAAAGCACCCCCTCCAAAAAAGGCATGCCAACCCTAACAGAGTCTTCAGGAACCTCTGCCAGGATGCTGGGTGGGGAAGATTCCCCTGGTGGCACATGTGGCCAGGCTCAGCCGCAGTTCCCAGTCAGCCCTTGTCGGGCTCTGCGCAGGACTGCAAAGGGACCGCGCTGACACCAGCGGGTGCGGGACGGAGTGTTGCCCCTGCCGGCTCCCTCCGAGGGAGGTGAGCTGCTCCCCCTGAGGCCAGGCCATCCCTAACCCTCCACCCGAGGTCCTGGACAGCAAGCACAGGGAGAAGGGCTTTTGGGGGCTCTGGGCTTACCCCTTGGTTTTTTTTTTTTTTTTGTGGGTTTGTTGTTTTTTTTTTGGTGAGTTTTTTTTGTGGGGTTTTGTGTGTGTGTGTGGGGGGGGGGGGGGTTGTGGTTTTTTTTGGTTTTTTTTTTTTTTTTTCCGGGGGAAGAAGTGTTTAAATAGCTCCGTGGTCCTGATCGGGCACCTGGCGAGGATGTGGTAGGCTTCGGCAAAACAGAGGCGCTGAACATTTGCAATTTCTATTAAAACGTTATTAAAGTTAACGCAGCCTCGATGGCATCTGAAATGCTAAATACGAGACCAGTTTCAACCCCATTCCTCACTGGAGGGGATACACTAGTATGTTTCTTATTTTTATTTTCCTTATAGCCTGTTAAATTGACTAATAAAGTCAACACAGAGTTCTCTGTGTGGCTTCAAAAAACTCAGTAATTTTGTTAGAAAACGTTGAAATCCAACCCCAAAGTATTCAGCCCAAATATTTAGTTAAAGTAACCCTGTGGGTTAATAAACTAAACAAAGGCAAACCATGCAAAACTGCAGCAATGAAAACCAGGCTTAAATAAACGAAGGAAAGTTTATAAGAACCCTTTAGCTGGAAAAAAAACAGCGAAGGAAAACTGCATGGAAGTTTAATACAAAGCATGTGATAGGCAGGGGCTCGTTTTACAGGTACACTGCTTGCCTCGGACGGTCGTTGTCCCCAGCAAAATCTCGGATATTATTTTTGTGCCAAGCTGCATTTCCTTCGAAACCTCATGGCAGCGGTTTCTGCCGAAGAAACCCTCGGCAGCTTCTGGCAGGTTGAGAGCAGAGCTCTTCCGTGCTGCTGCTCTCCCTCAATTGCCCGCGCTTCACCGCACTGCTAATTTCGGTGTCTGAGTTGTTTAGTTATTTCAGCTTCAGTAATGTGGTTGCAAAATATTTACCTTTCACACAAGAATCTGGATTATTTTGATTAGAGACCGATGCGCTCTTCAAAATGTTTGCTTATGTGGGCTCTCCGAAGAGGGGCACAATAAAAGATTCCTCTATTCAACCACCACTTTTTAAACTGGTTACTAATAGCTAAAAAAATGGTTTGCTGTACAGATAGAGTAAATAATAATAATAAAAAGAACACAAAAAAGAAGAAAGAGGAAATAAAAGAGAAAGAAAAAGAGAAAGAGAGAAAGAAGGAAAAAAGAGAAAAAAGAAAGAAGGAAAGAAAAAAGAAAGAAAGAAGGAAAGAAAGGAAGGAAAGTTAGAAAGAGAGAAAGAAAGGAAGAAAGGAAGGAAGAGAGAAAGAAAGGAAGAAAAGGAAGGAAGGAAGGAAGGAAGGAAGGAAGGAAGGAAGGAAGGAAGGAAGGAAGGAAGGAAGGAAGGAAGGAAGGAAGCAAAAGAAAAAGAAAGAAAGAAAGAAAGAAAGAAAGAAAGAAAGAAAGAAAGAAATTTGAAATAAACTATGTGAAATGTCTACGCTGAATTATATCAAACTGCCTTCAGCACGTTTGCAGTTTGGTAATAATTATAACCATTGCTGTTTTGCAGTTTAGATCATCACGAAAGAAACCTTCACGACAATTGTTTTTTTATCAAATAAAGGACATGGGATTGGCGACATGTTTTTCTCTATGGAATAATGGTTTTCCAAAATTATTTTCTTTTGCATTATATCCCCAAAGAAGCAGCCCAGAAGGAGAGCGCTGGAAAAACAAGCCCCAAAAGAACAAGAGATTGTTTAAACTTCTCTTAGTTGCTTTTCATTTTCAAGAAAAGCTGAATAAACAGCGTTGGTCCCGCCTGACAGCGCAGAAAACAGGTCTGCAATGAAAGAGACATGCAGAAGGAAAAGAGGAGGGTTTTTTCTTCCCTTTTCGAGTACCTAACTTTCTTCTTTTCAAAAATGAGCTGCGTGCAGCCGAGGGAGCACTTTATTTACCGTGTACAGAAGAAAAAAGTCAAATTTAAAATTAACCTCGAGTCGTGCTGGGAATAGATCCGACCAAATTCCTTTATTCCCTCTTCTGATATTTTTGTCTAATTCTGCTGCATAACCATTACCCCTTGTACTGTCAAGGAAGAGAAGGGTCCCTTTCGGTGACAATCCCCGATGAAATGATTTTCTTTAAAAAGAAAAAGAAGAAGAAAAAGATGGACTAAGGAACTTGGGGCAACAAAGCTTTACAAGCAGAGAAGAAAGACTCGGGTAAAATACGACACATTTATCTATCAATTGCTAGACAAGACAAAGAAGGCTTAACAACAGTTTGAAAAGAGTGGCCTGTGAATGGTTACTATTCAATTTGTATTTTATTCCCCGCTGGTCATGGAATTGAGATCAGAAGAAAAAGTGAAAACACATGGCTGAGGTCAGTAGGATCAGAGAACCACCACATACAGCAAAGGGAAGGAAAAGCAATGGGAACTTGTGTGAAGAAATGGATTATATAAACAGAGCTTACCATCGCCTGCACCCCATTATCCTATAATTTACACTGCATGGGAGCATAGAAATATATTAAACTAGTGATAGGTTTCACCGTTGCTTTATGCCAATCAATTCCATTATATACTTTCAGACATGTTTAGAATTCTTGGACTAATGTGTTTATTTTAAATATCACAGGGAAATTATGACATCACCGGCAAATAATGCTGGGGAAGTTTGCCGTCCTTTTGAAGTACTCTGCAGTGAAACATGATTTTAATTACATAATCACTTTGAAACCGTAATTATATAATAAACGAGGGGAATTAAGCGGGAAGTATACAGTACATTAAAAATTGCTTAGGTCCTGGAAAAACAAACCGAACACACAATGAGAAATGCTCAGTCATTGGGCGCAATTGACAAAATCCTGGCTATCGCGTTTATTTGCGCTTCGTCCGGGGAGACAAAATGATGTCCCTTACGACAGCGGCGACGTTCACTTCTCGGCCCATAGAAAACAAACCCAGGGCCGGTCTCACAAGCTGTGTCGGCAGGCTCTGCTGCTGGCGTTGCCGGGCGGCGATGAGCGAGCCGTCACCTGGGAGGCGGCCGCCGCGGCCCCATCATCCATCTTCCGCAGCACAAAAGACCGAGGCAGGGACAAATCTGTTTTTAGAATGGGAATTAGCCGCCCTCCCCTCCGCGCGGCGGGCTCCTCCGCCCCCCTCACCGCCGCGCCGGCCGGCAGCACCGGCCCGGGCTCTCCGCCGAGCCTCGTCGGCTGTCCATAGGGAATTCAGTTTGTGCCCGCTAGCTGGGCGCGGAGTCCTACAGAGCCGGCCTAGCACCAGACCCCAGGGCCTGGGGAGGGAGTCGGAGCCCCCCTGATCCCGCAGATCCGCCGGAGGCTGCGGAGCCCCTCTCCGCTTTCCTCCGGAGAGACGGGAGAGGAAGTTTTGCTTCACTTTTCAGTTTTGTTTTTGCTTTTTGGGGGTTTTGAAGTTGTTGGATTTGGCTTGCGTTTGATAGTTTAGGTTGGAATGGTTTTATGTACTTTTGTTGTTGGCTTGTTGTTGTTTAGTTTTGTTTTTTTTCAGCTCTAGACCGGAGTGCAGCAGAGTCTCAGGGACCCTCTCTGTCCCTCATCCCCTCTCTCCCCCCGAGGTTGCCATCTCCTGTGCACTCCCACCGGCGGCCCCTGCCCCCCGCAGGCACGGTAGTCCGCTCTGCCGACCTTCTCTGTCCCCCCACACCGAGCCAGGCACCGGTGCTGACGGGGAGGGAGGTCTGACCTCGGGGACCCCATCGAGAGAACAAGATGCCCCGATGGGAGGAAAGGACTGTGTCTGCACATCAAGTGCTCATGCAGTGCCCTGGGAGCCAGGGACAGATCCCCCGAGCAGCATGAAATTCAGGCTCAGCTAACCCAGCACAGTAGTCTCAGCTTGCACAGACATGTCTGAGCCACACCAGGGTGGTGCTTCCCACCTAATTTCCAGTGATTTACTGGGGGTTCTGTTGGATCTCTGGGGACATTAATCTCAGCTCTTGCACACTGCCAGTGAGCTGCTCTTGCCATTTACCCAATGGGCTGCTTTCATGTGGGACAGGGCTGGTCTTTGGGTCTGAACTGCGTATTTCCACTGAGACACCTCATTTTCTAGGAGGTGGAAGGGAAACTTATCAATATTAGTGCCCTGTAGGAAGGTCTTGAACTGCTCCTCATGGCTGGTGCAGAACAGGAGAGCTGTTGTCTTCTCCCCTCCTGAAACCCAGAGTATATTTTCCTGTTGGTGTGCTTCTGGAAAATCCACTGCTCAGAGGTGACCCCTATAAGCACACACAGGTCCTCCAAAGAGCTGGCTTGTGGAGGTGCAAGCACAAGTGCCCTGTTTGGTGCAGCTTGACTTGTCCCTTGCCTGCAAGAAACAGTGGACTGGAGCTCTACGGCCAGGTTACTCCATGCTTTGGCCTGGAGAGAGTCTCAGAGTTTCCTGGCCCTTCTGGCTACTGGCTTTTATTTTGTCCCAGAAGTCCGGGGTCACTCTTTCTGGGAGCTGCAACTCCAGCACAGTGCCAAATGGCTGTCCTGCAAAGCAAAAAGACAGGGGGCTGCCTGCTGGCAGCACAGAAAGAGAAACCATGTATGGGAGCCTCATCAGGTGGCTCTGGACCTGTGCAGACCAGCCGGCTCCCCACGGTTCCCTGCAGACTGGCCCAAAACACCCCTTTCATGTTTAGCAAGGCGGCTTATATGCACATGCAGATGCTAAGTGCATACCTAAGAGACTGTGCCAGACAGAGGCATCTCCCCAGATGCTAGCTCTGTGAGGCTATACAGAAATACAATTTTTTCACATGAAAATATTTCTTTTTCCCCCAGATGTCATGGTAATTAACGTGGAAGGATGTGCTCTGTTGAATGTGTGAGGGAGATCATGGTGCCTCACAAGTCTACAGGAGTCCTTGGAGAATGGAGTACCAGATGTGGGTGTATAAAACAGGCCTCATCAAAAGTCTTCTGAGAGACTATCATAAGAGAGAAGCTCGTCACAGAGAGAAGATGAGGGCAGGTTGTGGTAGAAGGAGGTGGCTTCAAAGTTGCCTGGTTGTTGTCCTGCACCGGCCAAAAGGCAAGTGTGACACAGGTGTTTTGGTCAGAAATTCATCTCCTTTCTGGGCTCATCATAGTGTAACGCCAGCTGTAGTATTGCCAGAAGTCCTGGTCTGCTTATCTCATGGGGGAGAACTACAGAAGAACAGAGCAATGTATGCAGCATCTGACAGAAGGAGAATAGTCTTGAATCTAGAGAGTCAATCACTGGCACCTGTAAACCACAGACAGCAACCAGAGGGAAACAGGAGCTAAAGGGCAACAAAGTGATACGAGAGCTTGAAGCATTCAGAGTCTGTTTTCCACTGTACAGATGTGGAGCTCCTCACTTCAGGAGACCTCGGATCCAGAAGTGTAAATTAGATTAAAAACAAAGTGGTAAATCTGTCCTTAGTCCAGGACAGCCCATGGGGTTTGTCCATGCAATAAATTCCTAAGGTGCAGGTTGTTGAAGGCTAGGAGACTGCAGAGAAGTGTCGCTCCTAGCTTGCTTGGCCCTCATAATTTTTTTCCTCTCATTCTGGCACATTTTACTCTCTATATAAACCAGATTGGTTTGGAATACTTCAATAATAATGATAACATAAGAATTCATAATTAAATAGCTTGTTTCATCCAAGCGCTTCAGAGCACTGCTTAGATGTTGGTTAAGCTGCAAAACAGCCTTGAACTAATGCTGCAGTTTCTTTGCTTTATATTTAGTAAAAACTGTGTGCACACGTGGACAAGCAGACGGAAAGAAGTAACAAAATTATTTAGACAGATCTTCATTCAGTGGAAGTTCTTCCCTAAATACAATGTGTTGCAAAAACATTACACTGGCAGTTTGAAAATCAAAGGAAACTGAGATGACAGCTGCACTGGAAAACTGTAAGGATATGATAAAATTAAGTACAGCTTACTGGGCTGAGTATTCTTGGTTTGATTTAGTGTGGGTTTGTATCAGGTTCATTTAGATTTAATAGAATTGCTTAGCTTACACTGAAATAAATGACTTTGAGATTACATGTCCTTCCACTTTTTATTGGACTTCAGAAACAAAAGATGCTGTTGCCTCAGCAAGCATCTAGAAAAAACCTGATGGAAACATCTGATGTATCTGCCTTCTCTAAAGGCTCCTCTTAACCTGTCAAAGCTCACTCTCTTTTTGTCAGGACTGAGTGTCAGCATGATACTAGAGCATGCCCAAGGCTTTTTCTCAGACAGGTGTAATTTGTTCAAGTCTGAGAGAGGACACGTCTCCCAGTGACAGTAGTGTAGCCCTGCCTTGTATTCACAATACACAGACAAAGAAACAATCTCAGTAAGTACCTAAATGCCCATGGTCATACTGTGGCAACGAAGAGGAGGGTTTCAGTCACTGTTGGTGGGAGGATATTTCCCACATAAAACTTGGCAGAGTTCACAGAGCTTGTGTTTTCCACATGGACCTAGCCAGAAATCTCAGGCGTCCCTGCTTTTAAAACCAAAGATGTTGGAAAGCACAGAGAACCTTTTCCAATTGATAGAAATACCTGAGCCCATTTACGGACTCTGGGACCTATCGAAAGACTTGCGAAGTCATGGAAATGAATGAGGAGAAATAGCAGTTGGGGCAGTGATCATGGGTTGTCACTGGATGGAATATCACTGATTTTCTTATTTGTAGTCTAGCCACAGAGAGATTGCAAGGTGCTGAGCTAGAAGAAAAAGCAGAATAAGTAGATGCATGACTATTCCTCCTACTGTTCACAGTGAAGTTAACAGAGTTTTTTGTTTCAAGGCTAACAGAAAAAAAAGAAAAAGGAAGCTAAGGGAACTGGGAAATATTTTTGCTTCTCAAAAGACAACACATTTTAAAATACCCTCTTGATAGTATATCCGTTAATTCAGGAAAAACTGCTTGCCAGGTTTTACAATGCACAGAGAAGCAGGTCTGTAACTTCATCAGTGTCCAGAATGTCTGGAAATAAAACTTCCCAGAGAAGACAGATAGTTTGTTACTTTTCATTATTGATTTGCTACCAGATAAAAGTTTACTCATTTGGCATGAAAGAAAAAAAGAGAAATCCTGAGAGTGACAACTTGTCTAAAAGAAAATTTATCCAGATGTAAACCAGGGCTCAAGTACTGTTATATATCAGTATTAATCCTTATGTAGGTATTTGTATTCTGATATACTTCTTTTAACCTTGTAATATGAAGGAAATGCTTTGAGAAAAACTAAAAAGCCATTTTACTCCAGCATGAGAACATGCATATATAGTGGGTTTTCTGGAGTTTTTGTTTCAGTAGTGCCACTGGAAGCAGTGAGCATCCCTGGCAGATGAGCCTTAGGAGTTGTGCCTAAGTTCCTAAAATGCCTGTTTTGGGAGCAGGCAATTTTCTGCCTAGGATTTTGTACATCCAAAGATGGAGGAAAGAAACTGATTGCCCTTTGATTGAAGCCGTACCTTTCTTGAAGTCCGGATACATGCTTGCCTTCAGACACAGTTAAGTGACAATGAAAACAACCTTTAATTTCACCATAGCAAAGAAATCTATTTTTTTTCCTGAGCTTAAATATCTAAATAATAATTGTTCCACTATTTGTAAGACTGAAACAGGGTGAAACTCTGCCCAAACATGGTCAAAGTAACTATCTGCCAGAGAAACATAATGGTCTTTTAGTGGAGAGTTGTAGATTATATCCAGGCATCAGCTCTTTTCCTTCAAAGTGTGTCAGTGAATCTAGAGTTCTGTATGGCTCAAAGCCTAGGTCTATGAAGTGTGCTCATTTCCAACAATAATGAACAAATTTAAAATAGCATGCATGCCAAGAAGTTTCAAGTACAGAGAGGTACACATTTGTTGCACAGAGAGCATGGAGCTCCTTGCTGAAATATTCCTCTTGTTCTGGTCACCACACTATCCTAAGGAGGACATCCACATAAGCCATTAAATAGTTTTTATTACCTTTGATGTACTCTGAAAGCTTTTGACCTTTTTCAGTCTGTGGTACCAAAAAGAAATTTGCACTGGGGCTGTCGATAACTAAACCCTACATGTAGCCTTGCATCCTGCATGGCTGCTTTTCTTAGTCACCTTTCACAGGTGCTTTTAAACAAAAACCTATAGGTCTGTGAAACACAAGCTGATCAAGAAAATTAATTGGACAGTTCAAGTCTGTTACCAAAATTCTGGATGAAAGTACTAAGCATACTTAACTGAGCTATAGAGACCATTCCCTTTGGATTCTTCTTCCTACAAGCATATTGTTCTAAAGATAAATTTTCTATTTAAGGGAGGGCCTTCTGCCTTTGAAACTTTCTCAGAGACACTGTCTTTTCTCACCTGATGCACTGCATATGCTAAAGACAATTTTCTCACTATTTCCCAGCTGAGCCTCCTTCAGACCACTATTTTTCCTACATTGGCAGCCCCAGTCCTGTTGACTTGCAGAGAGCTTGAGCAGAGATGTGCCAGCCTCTCTGCTCACTTTGCTGTGATTTGCTCTTTTACTGGACTCAGAAAATACCCGTGAACTCACAATACTCAACAGAACAATCTGGCCTAAGTACACATGTGGTGACTTTCTGAAGCTTCAGCAACCAAGCCCTTAAGCAGGATACAATTAAGCAGGACCTGGCCCAGTTGACTGGGCCAGTGTTGGTTCTGAAAACATAGTCATATTGCTGTCCTGAATCAGTATAATCACGAGCTCTATCTTGGGTTTAGAAGAACCCCCTAGAAGGTCAGACAAGGTTATACTGAAGTTATCACCTCTGTCTCTCAGAGGGAGACAAACCAACACACTACACTTAAAGCAACTTATCTTTCAGATAAATAGTACTTATTGCACCAATATCACACAGCAGGGAAAAATCATAATAGAGGACACACACTGAAAACAAATGTATTTAAACATAACCACATGTTCTGTGATTCCACAGGGCTGAGTCTTCAAAGTAATAATATTATTTGTAAAACACCTCCCTTGGCAAATTTTGCTGGGCCATGCAAATACTGCAATAAAAGTGTCATTTGGAATGTTGTGTAAAATCATTCAAGTAAAATTCCAAATGAGAAGAGCAAATAAAGGAGCCTGAGATAGAGAAAATGTGTCTAGATACCACTGAAAGACTTGGGATCAAGAGGGATCTACCTAGAAAATATCTGTGGAAAGAAAAGTAGGTAGCTGCCTAGGAGAGTGGTGGGGAAGGCAAAGGAGAAGCAGGGAAGTGGTGATGAGCACTAGTAATTTTAAGCAGGATGACAGGCTGTCAAAGTAATACCCTATTGCTGTAAGAGAGGTCTGTATAAAAAACAAATAAGAAAGCTGGCAGTGGCCAAGGCTCAAATCCTTAAGAGTAATAGCCCAGAAAATGTGCACCAAGCCGATGCCCTGCCAGGTTTGTGTTTGAGTCTGTCTCTCTTCCTCCTTTGAGCACGCACTCATCTGAGCAGCTAGGATCATATATGGTGCAGGGGTCCTCCCACATCATGTGCAGTGCAGAGCACAGATTTTGGCAAATTGATTGTGGCCACAGGTGACCCATGGAGAACTTGCTGTTGAGCTCCAGGACCTACCAGTTAAATGATGCTGACTGTAGCTTCCCAGCTAGCTGCCAATTGTATGGAAAAAGCCAGCTATATTAAATGTTCTACTTTTTTCTATACTTACTGATAACGCAAACAGTTTAAATTTTGTGGAGACCTTACAAGAATACAAATGCCATAAAGATACTAATTTAGGGCAGCTCTGTCTATTGACACACACCCTCAGTGCTGGACTTCTTCCTGGCTTTGGACACTGATTTCAGCAGTGACGCTGGCTTGCTCAACATTCACAATTGCAATTAAAAATAAGACCTTTCCACCAAATCCAGACAGACTTTTACTGCAAGAGACTGCAACCACAAGGTCAGAGGAGGCATTCAGCTACGACTGGGAAGCTGTAATGGGGAACAAACTTGTCCCGCACACCAGTATTTTCTCAATAATTTTTATTTAACTAGTTAGTTATTAAATTATTTTTATTTTCTCAATAAATAATTGTAAACTTTTTTATGTTTTCAAGGAAGTCTTTTTTTAGCTGCTCGTACACCTAGCAATGGTACTGATTCTGGAAACAGAACACTTTCCCACCTACTGATTCATCTTCCCTGCTCCTGCCACTGAGAGTGTAGAGGCGCTTTAGGGTTCTTGCTGTCAACATCAACAGGTCAGCCTGTAAGCCAGGGCGGTGGGAGCTCAGCGTCCAGGAGCCTCACCTCAGAGCGGCGAGAGCCACCGAGGGAGCCTCAAGCCCTCGACAGGACTCGCCCGGGAGCCGGCAGCTCAGTGACACGAGCAGGGACTCACAGGGGGCGGAGCCAGGAGGGGCGGCACCAGCCCTGAGGGGGTAAAAGCCTGACCCAGGGAGCGCGAATGAATGGAGCAGGTAGAGGCAGTCCGTGGGGATGTAGGGCGGGCAGGCCAGCGGGATGGTGAGCACTCGCCTCATGGCCACAGCAAGGTCTGGGAGCTCTGTTTGGCTGTCCCAGCTATGCCCCGCGTAGGCACCCAGACAGAGCCGATGAGAGGGGAGGCTGCAGTGCAGAGCTCAGAGTGTAGAGAGTGCCTGCACTGCGTTTGTGACGAGAGGGTGCACAATGGGCAGGGCTGCACTCAGTCCTCCCTGGAGCAGGTGGCTGAGCTGCGGGATGCTGTCTATCGGCTGCAAGATGTCAGGGGAGCTGAGAGGAAGCAGGACTGCTTGCTCCAGGCCCAAACTGTGCAGGGGCCTCAAGATTCCCCTCTAACTCATGGAGGAAAGAAGGAGGCTGTTAACCCGGGAAGCTGGGAATTAGTAAAAAAAAAAAATCCAACAAAAATAGGAGGAAGAGGACAATTAAAAGCAAGGGGCTTCCTCCTAAATCTGTTGTCCCCACCCAGAACCGCTTTGCTGTCCTGCAGGGGGCTCATGATGAAACGCACTTTCACCAGAAACAGACAGCTGGTGCAGTGGTACAGAAGATCTCTACTGGTGCTGCCAGAAAACAGTGGCAAGTTGTAGTAGTAGGGAACTCTGCCTTGAAAGGGACAGAAGCGCTCATCTGTCGGCCTGACCCGGTTGCAAGGGAGGTGTGTTGCCTACCTGGGGCACAGATCAGGGATGTTGCAGAGAGGCTGCCTGCTCTAGTAAATCCCATGGGCTATTACCTGTTTATAGTGATACATGTGGGTGCTAGGGATATAGATAGTAGTAACCTGGGGAACATAAAGAAGGACTACAGAGCCCTGGTAGAGGTGGATAGGGGTTCTGGAGCTCAGATTGTCTTTTCATCAATTCTCCAGGATACAGGGGAGGACCTTAAAAAAGCTAGGAGGATTGGCCAGGTTAATAAATGGTTAGAACAGTGGTGCCATAGTCACAAGTTTGGGTGTCTTGAACAGGGGACCCAAGTTCGTAGGCCAGGTCTACTGGGGGCTGGTGGAACAACGAGTTTGCTGATGATACAAAGCTGGAGGGAGTGGCTGTACTGTCATTCAGCAGGACCTTGATAGGCTGGAGAACTGGGTGAAGACAAACCTGATGAGGTTCAACAAGGGCAAGCATAGGGCATTGCACCTGTGGGCAAAGAACGCTGAGTACCAGTACAGGTTGGGTGCTGACCTACTGGAGAGCAGTTGAGCTGAGAAGGACCTGAGAGTACTGGTAGATGATAAATAGACTATTAACCAGCAGTGTGCCCTTGCAGCCAGGAAGGCCAATAGTAACCTGGGATGCATTGGGAGGAGTGTGGCCAGCAGACTGAGAGAGGCGATCCTCCCCCTTTTTTCGACCCTAGTGAGGACACATCTGGAGTCCTGTGTCTGGTTCTGGGCTCCTCAGCACGATAAATTTTAAGGAGCTACTGGAGAGCGTCCAGTGGAGGCCACAAGGATGATCACAGAGGCAGAGCATCTGTCTTATAGGGAGAGACTGTGAGAGGTGGGCCTATTTAGTCTGCAGAAGAGATCTCATTAATGCATATAGATATCTCAAAGGCAGTTGCCAGGAGGATGGTGCCAGACTCTTTTCAGTTGTGCCCAGTGACAGGGCAAGGAGCAATGGCCGTAAACTGAAACACAAGTTTCACTTCAACAACAAGGAAGAACTTCTTTACACTGAGCATGACAGAACACTGGATCAGGCTGCCCGGGGAGGTTGTGGAGCCTCCCACTCTGGAGACATTCAAAACCCACCTGGATGCGTTCCTTTGTAACCTGCTCTAGGTCGCCCTGCATTGGCAGCAGGGTTGGACTAGATGATCTCCAGAGGTCCCTTCCAACCCTAATGATTCTGTGATTCTGTGATTCCACAATCCCGTGATTCCACTCATCTAAAGAAAAAGAAAGAGGGTAGTGGGAAAAACAGGATGTAATGAAGAAATTAGAAAAGGAAGGAGAGGAGCAAATGAGTTATAAGCTCTGGAAAAATGGTTCTCTTTGAGAACCTACAACTGAGTAACTACAAACACCATTATTCTTACGCACACCACAGAACAGCTATGAAAACCTTGGAATATAAGCATCTCATTTCTTGAAATAGCCTGTAAGAAAAGATGAGAGCCTGATGTTACACTTGCTGCATTGGATTTGTAATCAAGATTACGTGCTGAGGGTTTAAAATGTCCGTTCTCATTAATCATTCAAACTGGAACAAGTTAGCTTAATTTCAGAAAGAAAGCGAATTACACTCCTGATAGAACATAAAGGTTGTTGAGCCAAGCACTCAGAATGTAGCAAAGAAAGAAACTTATGCAATTTAATTCACTCCCCTCATGTGCTGGCATGATGAGGCAGTCCCAATTACATGTTTAAATGACAGGTATTTCCCCTGCAAGAATATTGCATCAGAGCATGGGATGTGACACTTGCAGGGTAAAACAGGGTTGTTTACTGAACAAGCCTACTGTCTGAAGGTCCCTTGACTCATTTATTGCAGGAGTTATAAAGCATACAAGGAGTAAGGAGGTAGAGTTATAAAGAGATGGTCTCAAGGTTAAGGTAGCTGAAAAAAAAGCATGTAACACTGTTGTTTATCTCTGTCCCACAAAATTCCTCTATGATATCGGACAAGTCACTTAAGTGATACGAGCTGGTGGTTTGCACAGCAAGCCAGAAACAGACAACCAGCATGCAAAAAATGAGAGCAGGATCCAAGGCAAAGAATAGGACTGAAGGCAGCCTGTGAGTCCAGAGGAAGCCTCTCACACAGACGTTGTTTTGGCATCAGGAAGCTAGCTCTGAGACTCCATTTGATTTGGGATCTGCTTCCTGTCAGCACAGCAGTCAGTGCATGCTGCCTGCGGCATGAGGCATCCCAGGCAGGCAGTCACTTGTTCCTACAGCAGCATGCATGTGAACCTGGATACCACCCTGTGGCAGGTGAGATCAGCCTGGCTCACTCAGCTTCCGCTGGTAAAAAGGATATTGCCTGTACCAGGGAAAGAAAAAAGAGCTATGTATTAAGAGCAGAAGAGGACAAGAAGTCCACAGAAGTGGCAAAATCAGAACTAAGCAAACAAGCAATCATTTATAGGCCACAAAATCAGTGCTAAGCTGCCAAACCAAAGAGTCCATTCAGAGTTGCCTAACAGGAAAATGAACAAGGAAAACAACCTATATTACTCACACACTCCCACAAAATGCCTTACAGTTAGAAAAAAAAGAAGTTAGAAAGCCCTCAATGATTAAAAAGCCACAGAAACACCAAGAAAAAATAGCTGGAACACTTTTCAAACAGCCAAAAATGAGAAAAGATGTAATTAAATAGAGCCATTTTATGGTGCTATATGACAAGATTTAAACCACTTTCTTTTTTGCTGGTTTCTGCCACATTTTTCCACACACTCAAGGAATTGATTGATTTTAGGGGAAGAAATGCAATCTCACAGCTTTACTTTTGCTTCTTCTTTCACCTGCCCCTCTCTTCTGTTTTTACCTTCCTGGGTGTTGAACCCAATAGTTCAGCTAATATTTAGTTTTTTCTTTCTGTGGAAATGCAGCGAAGATAAGAGCAAAGGTGTTCTAATCAATAGCTTAGCTGTAG
This sequence comes from Melopsittacus undulatus, assembly GCF_012275295.1. Taxonomy (NCBI): domain Eukaryota; kingdom Metazoa; phylum Chordata; class Aves; order Psittaciformes; family Psittaculidae; genus Melopsittacus; species Melopsittacus undulatus. Next base: position 27,042,218 of record NC_047557.1, on the reverse strand, counting down.
AGCACAAAGAATTCAGGGGAACACAGGAGTGAGGAGCAAGGATTACTGATGAGGCACCTAGTGAGGAGGAATTCAAATCATGGTTTCACATATTGGAGAAGTCTTTTTCCCTGTGATGTTTGAAACTGTAGAGATCCTAGATTTATATATGTTAAGAAGCTTGAGCATATCTGTTATTCCAGTAGCATATTGCCATGAAGGACTTCTAGTGACGGGTTTACATATACGTCAATAAATTTAAGTGTTCAACCTTTGTCAAGGATTTCTAGGTTTATCTTGGAACCAGATAACCCTTTTGCTGTCATTACAATGCTTGGTTCAGTAACCTATTTTGTCCCTCAGCACTATCATAACACCAACCATATCAATAATAACAATAGTAAATCGCACCACGGACAGTGTGTTGTGTCACAGTAGCAATAGGGAGAGATGTGCTGGGAGCAGAGGGCAAAGCACTCCTGCTGCATGTAATGACACCCTGAGTATCACTCACAAATGGGGTACAAGCTCCAGCTGCCAGGTTCCCTCTGTTATACATGGAGGTTGAATCATGCCACTGTATCTGTAATCAACATATGGCACAGATCCCATAATCACCTTGGGATGAATGTCAAGGTAGAGTTGACAGGGGAACTATGCTGACACCAGCTGAGATCTGCAAAAATAAGCTTTTTGTGGTGTCGTGACTATTTTAAGATTTTAGTCCTCTATACCCTGGAAATAGGAACAGTGAATACTCCATCATGAGATATTATCTGGAATGTTAACACTTTCCTGACATTTATATTTTTGAATACAATAAATTTTTAGCTTTTTTATTCTACAAGCTGTTGAAATGATAGCACAAAGAATGCACTTTGTCCACCATGTTTGTAAAATTTCAACAGTGATGGGAGAAGGCACTGCAGATCTGAGAATCATAGCAGTTTGAGTTGGAAAGAACCTTAGGACAAACTAGTTCCAACCCCCCTGCCATAGGCGGGAACACCTTCCACTAGACCAAGTGGCCCAAAGCCCCATTCACTTGGCCTTGAGCACTGCCAGGGATGGGGAAGCCATAAATTCTCTGGACAGCTGGTGCCAGTGCCTCACCACCCTCATAATAAAAAATTTCTTCCTAATATCTAAATTTCCTCTCTTTCATCTTAAAGCCATTACCCTTTGTCATACCCCTACATGCCCTTGTAAAAACATCCCCCTCCAGCTTTCTTATTGGCCCCTTCAGGTACTGGAAGCTGCTCTAAGATCTCCCCTGAGCCTTCTCTTCTCCAGGCTGAACAAACCCAACTCTCTCAGCCTGTCTCCATAGCAGAGGTGATCCAGCAATCTGATCTTCTTCATGAACCCCTCTGGACTTGCTTGAGCAGGGCTTGTGTCAGGGGCCCCAGAGCTGGACACAGCACTGCAGGTGAGGTCTCATGATAGCAGAGGGGGAGGATCCCCTCCCTTCACCCTACTGGTCACACACCTTTTGCTGCTGCCCAGCATACGTTGGCTTTCTGGGCTGCAAGCGCACACTGAAGCCAGCTGATGTTGAGCTTCTTGTCAGCCAGCACCCCCAACCAACACCTCTCCAGCCTGTCAAGATCTGGGTGTCCCATTTCCTCCTGGAGGGGGCCCTTCACAGGAGTCTGTTCTTTCATGGAATTACAGTATTTGTTTAGCAGAGTCTAACCCACATGCAACTAGACAGGCATCTTTGGTGGAATACACCGTTGATTCTTATGCAGTTGGCTAGTAGATGCTTTGAAGGTCTGTTTTCAAATGAGATGACAGCTTGCTTTCACTTCTGCACAGCCTTCTATGAGGATGTGTTTCCTAACTAAAACCACCTGTGTGGATGGTTGCTTCTCTGTCCAGCAAGTACCATTGTTTATTTCAAGGTGTTTGCTAACAGCTTATATGTGTGCACTGCAGTTTCTGAAAACAGAGGTGTAACTTTTTTCCCAGAAATGCTCTTAATATGTTGCTGCTAATGATTGCTGGGATACTGATCCTATTACTATGTGATTTATTATATCAACTGTGGTTAAATCAGAGAACAGCATATGAAATCAAGAAAAGATGCAGCATAGATGACTGTATCAGCTCATATCCCACCATGCCAAGACAATAAAGAGAATTCAACTTTCTTAGTTTAACTACATTAATGCATTCAATTGAAATATGTTCTTATGAATTGTGCAAAATAATGATTTTCCCTTTGGTTTAGACCAGCTTTTTAGGGTTTTTTTAGATATTGTGTCTATTATATTATGATCATTGCTAGCACAGTGAAACTCTTTCTGAAATCTTATATTACTATTATATGAGTGCCAAAAAATCAGGCTAAGTGACAAAACCACAATGAAAAACATGTTGTAAACCAAAGTTGTTTTCATGTACCTAATAGAGAATGTTACACAATCTACAGATAGTAAACATTTGGATTGCTATTTAAGAACCTATTAATGACTGCCATACAGACTACATATATTGATCCAGCTGTCAAACTTTAAAATGCTTAAATCATTTTATCATATTTTGTTGTCATATTCCTTTATAATATTTTTATCATATTCTGTTTACTGTTTTAATTTTTTGTAAGCGTGACTGTGTACGATGGCATCAGTACAGAAATGTAAACCAGGGATCCCCATGTCTGAATTTTGCTCTAACAGTACCTTGGGGACCTTGAAGAGAATGAGTACACCATGACAATCTCAAATGTGGGTGGAAAATTCAGGCAACTGCATTTCTATCTAAGTGCTTGACTAAAGAGAAGTTTGATTTTCCTGTCTTGTCTAGCTGTCTGTTTAATATGGAACTAGCATTTGATGTGAATCTTATCTCTCTGGTTATAGAGATGCCTTGCTCCAAAGACTTTAAGGTCATACAAGTCCATCAAGTTTGATGCAGCATGAGCTTTGAAAGAGCCAGTGTCAATTTACCAGTGTAAAACCAATATTTTGAGGGCACAGGGACTGAGCCTGAATATTCTGTGGGGGATGTGTTACTCTTTGGTCCCTGGAGTTAACATAACCGATCTCATAATGATTTGTATGAATAATACTTATTTGTGTTGATTGATACATGAAAACTCCTTCTCAGGACCAAGAGAATATTTTATTTTAATGGTCATTAATTTTGCAGGGATGAAATACAGTCCAAATGCTGCTCACTCTTTTTTTTTTTTTTCATATATCAAGAATTAATAAAAATAATCAGAATTCAAAGGTAATCATCACTGTAGAGATAATTATATATGGATGTGATGCCTATTATAGGTATTATAGTACTACCTCCTAATGCTATTTGTCTCTGATATGGTTTGTTTGCACTTCTAACCCACAGCATCATCAACAATCCTCTAAGCAATTTGCAAGTCGTCCCAACTTGGGACCCAAGTCACTTGCATTTGGGTAAGCTCTGGTCACTACTTGCAAACTTAAGTTCTGAGGGTACACATTAACCTTACACCTCTTGTTGGATTCTTTCCCTGGGTCATGCAGCATTATTGTCTCGATGTTTTTAGGCTCCTAAACTAATTATTGAGAGCTTCAAAACCTCAATCATTTTCACAAGTCCATTCCCCAGGCTTCACTTGGCTGCCTGAGAAGTCACAGGAAAGTAAGGAACAGAAGCTCAGCAAAGGACTGTCTTGACTGGAGGGATCTTGCTCTGTGGAACAGTTGAAAGTTCCAACAAAAAAATCACAAGACACACCTTTTCCATCTTGGAAAGCAGCACCTGGGCTGCTTTCTGGATGGTTTCTCTGTAACAGTTGTCAAACAACATGCTGGATGTTTTTTTCTAGTCAGAGTTACTCTCTGAAGAACAATTCATTGGGCTTTGATTGAGTGGGTCTATAAAACTTGAGTCATAATTCAGAAGTAGACATTCTGAATTAATCAGAAAAAAATACAACCTAGTGAAACTAAGCTAAGCTGCCATGAAGTTAATGTAATCTTCCTATCTGCTCAGCTGGAGGTACATTTATTCTGTCAGTCATAGATATTATGGCCCAGCAAGCCTTGAGCTGCGATGACACTGAGCTGTGATGACACTGATTGCAGATTGATGTTTACCATTCAATGGAAAGGGGAGTCTTCTTTTCCTCAGCACTGGGTGCCAGATCCTTGGGGCTAGCCTGGTGGTGGAATGAGAACCACAACAGCTCTGTGACTCCCTTATCTTCAGTCCATCAGGCATCCCTCTAATTTCAGGGTGGTGCAAAGCAAATTTAACAAGTCAGACAACTTAGTCCAGCTACATATAGTCCACATTACTTGATGGAAATAGTCTCTGTGCTCTAATTATCTTCAGTTCCTTTAATAGATTTTTGAATCCTCCAACATTTGCTTCAAAATAAAACTCTGCAAATAATTAAAAGTTGATTACAACAAAAAAAATTGGATTGTGCTGTAGTTACCCTTCTGTAGTGTTACTGGGAAAGTCATGCTATTCTTAGGTAGGGCTGTGCAATCAACGTGAAAAAAATTGTCACATACATGTAAGTGACATTTTACAGCTTCTCAACCACTAACACTGGTTTGTTCATTCCTATATTACAGATAGAATTTATGTATCAGTTTCATGTTATGTAAAGTTAAAGATGAAAAGCTAAATCCCAGCATCCTGAGCAACAATTTCACTAATTGCAATCACCAGATTTTTTCAGTTGAAAAACTTACTTTCCTAGTTGCTACTTCAGTGTGCTTATTGCGACAAAGAAGGTTGCCCATTGTATTAATGTAAGCAAAATCTTATTCAAAATTCTGCTATTTCTAAATTTTCTAAATTGTGTGCATATCTGTGTGTTTGAAATGATGATGATCATGGGCTTTCTTAGCTGCTTCTCAGATCGGCTGCAGTTTCATGAAGCTTTAAGTACATACAGCACATGCTGCCAGCCAGATAAGCTTTCTTGGGTATGTGGTCTCACCTTCCTATCACTTAGCCTTGCTTTGCAGGATTTGTTTTCCTAGCATGGTAACAATCTAAGAAAAAAGTCTGATTTGGACTTATGAAGTCATACATATCATAAATTACTGGCTGATAAAGGGATTGTGTGACTAAAAGGTTGATTTGTCTAATAAAGATGCTACCTTTGCTTATAATTTTTGTTAGTTATGTTTGGATGATCAATCTAAGATTTTTTTTAAAGTTATGGAAACCACCAGGCAGCAATTTTTTTTCTATATGCTTGTGATACTGAAATTATAAATACCTGCATGCAGGGGGATGTGGGCATGTGGATGTCCAGCAAATTTGTCATTGTGCAAGTCAATGATGTTCTGCTTCACTGAGATTTAGCAGTTCATAGAGTTTCAGAAGTCGAGTCAACAAAGTCACCTACTAACACTGGGAAACAAGCTGGAAAGAGATGGTGAAAAATCACCTGCAGCTGAAGGTAGCCTCAGTGTGTCTGTCAGTAGAACCAGGCAAAGGTGCAAAATGCTGCTTCCCTGGATAGCACCTGAGACAACCAGAAGCTCAGTGATGTCCAGAGCCACTTCTTCACAAAGATCAGTGTGGACAGCCCAGGCTGGAAACAAGAGCACGTGGCTGGGAGATTCAGTGGCTGGTGCTTCCATTCTGCTACATACCAAATCTCTCAAAAAGAGACAGTTGTTGCTGAACTCCGAGTCTCTCCAAGTCAATTCAACTCCCCAGTGTTCGCTGATCTGAGTGCCCACTTAAGCAGTGTTCAGCAAGCTCTGATTTTAATTTGCATCTGCAGAGGAAGGAGTACATAGCTCATGTTACAAAACATTTCAGATTAAGAGACCAGATTCTGAGTGCTGCTGCACTGGTTTTGTGCAAAGCTTGGAGATTGCCCACAATCTGCTCCAGAAAGAACTTAAAGTAATTTTGCACTCTAGCTGTGGTATCTTTTAAACTTTTTTTCCCATCTCCCATTTCAAGTTTTATTTCATGTATCAAGCATTTTTCCACATTTTAAAAGTTAAATACAATCACATTGTTTGGGTATCTTCTTTTAATTATCTGGTTTTCTGCTTGCAGTTATTGTACAGTTCATAATTAAATAATTAGAAGTAGTAATATGTTTTGATAAATATTACATAGCCAGTATTGAATTTTGCAACCTCCCCACTTCCATCCATCCTACTCTACTACATTGCACAATATTACCATATTAAGGAAGATAAATGACAGCCCACAAATATTTTTCACTTCAAAGTACTCCAGTGATCCCTGGATAAGAGCTTGAATTCACTGAAGCCCCCAATTAGCTTTGCATTCAAATTTCAGTGACAGTTAATGTAAGTAATATCATTAGTAGAATGAGAAAAGCAATTAAATACTCACAAATGTCTTTGCGAAGACAAGATTTTTCTTTTGTATTATAAAAATATTTACGCTCATGATAAAATCAAGTTAGAATACCTGAGGGACAACTCTATTCTCACATCTGATTAATTAGTCCAAGTGTCACTACTATGGCTCCACCTTCATCAGAGTTACTACATGCTTACACATATGCAACTGAGGACCATCATAGAGTTTTATGTTACTGTCAGCTACTAGAAACTGCAAACACACTGCATGAAATATTTTTAAAACCTATTAATAGATAGCATCCACAATCTTAGCCTATATATATAGTCTAGTCTATACTCCTTAGTCTATATATAGTAAATCCCAACAGGATCTAGAAAAGTTCACCAATATCAAATTACACTGGCTCTGTCCTTCTAAAAAGTGCACATGTATATAAACAGCAAAGCCTACCCCAAACCTCTGATCCAGATCTGAAGCTGGCCCAGTTGCTGTGGCTGGGCAACATGTTTGCTCAACAACAGAGATGCTAAATTAAGAACCAGTTGAATGATGATTCATTCAGCTGAAAACAAAACAACAAATGTGAAACATTTCACAAGCTGAGGAGAAGAATCCAGATCACATACATCTAAGATTTAATATTGCCCCATCTTCTGGAGAAAAGCTTCCCATTTGGTATCTTCCACACTCCCATTTCCGAAACTATGCTGACTGCTTCCCTACAGTTGGTAGGGTTGCTTCAAGTTACATGACATCTATGTACATACATCGATGTGTATTTGCTTTCACCAAACGTTCCCAGCAAGAGGCCTCTGCAGTGACAGCAGGTGCATATGGACATTTCAGGGACTCTTTGCTGGTAAATCCAGCTAATGAAGAAAAGGTCTTCTCAGGCTTTAGTTTTAGCCATCCAAGTGCACATTTTTCTCTGCACTATACGGTGCTCACCAGCTAGTTCTAAGTGTGTTTATCATTAGTTTATTGCTTTCATAATCAAACTGTTCCGCATGAACAGCAGATCCCTTGTCTTCAATAAAAACATTTTCTTTGGAGGATGAAGGGCATATCAGCCACTTGCTAATAACAAGGTCAGACCATTTTCATCTTCACGGTCTGCTGCAGCAGCTCAGCTTGGTGGCTGTGAGGAAACATGGCCACAGGAGTCGCCATTCCTACCCTGGCAGACAGAGAGGATTTTAGGTTCCTCCCCACACCCGCTAATCACAACAGGCGTTTCTATCTCTCATCCTGAAATCCACATACTTCACATTTTCCCTGTACAAATAACTGCTTAGGCCCTTCTTTCAAAGAGCCTTTATTAAACCACCAACTATTTGCCGTCAAGACATTTAGGATGAAATCATCGTGTTAAACAAATAAACGCAGCTTCATACAGATCTCTGCTCTGGGAGCAGAGTAAGAAAATAATTTCTGTCTGCTCTCCACAAAAGCGGCTGGAAAGGCCGAAAGAAAAATATTATTCTTACTTCATTGTGTGAAATATCGTTTTGGAGGATCTGACGCGTTGAGCGTTTGAAGAGTTTTTGCTGGCAGGTTTCAAGGGTCCCCTGGGTTGACCCCCTGGGATTGTTTTCTTCATTAATAAACTTAGCATGATGTGTGTTAAAAAGAACATTCTGTTTGCTTTGTAAATAAGGGATGTCAAACAAGAAGCAGAAGCCTTGCAGACACTAGGTAAGGTGCCCTTCAAGGGCAGGGGGATGCTTGTATGGAAAACTAAAAGCCTTGGAAAACTCAAGAATAGTGTGACTTCCTTATCCAAGCTGAGGCTTTACTGGGGAAACAATCCTGCCTGCAAACCCAAATTAATTCAGCCTCCTTGCAGATCCCAGTGGGAAAATCTGCACTCTCTGTCCAAAAGCAGCAGGTGAGGAGCTTGGGGAAGGAAGGTGCAGGAGCATCTGCCCACAGCCTGGCAGGGCAGGTAGAATGGTGCAGAGCAAGTTGTTTGGAAGATGTGTTTTGACAGCTCCGCAAGCAGCCCCAGAGAGAATTGCAGAGGGCTTCTGCACCAGCATTTGACAAGTCTGGTGCTGCTGTGGAAATAACTATGGTAAAGCTTCTGACCAGATTTTGGGGAGTAGCTTGCAAGAACGTAATCATCCTTCTGCTGGTCCTGGGGTTTTCTCTCCCATCACAAAGCAGAAAAAAAAAATAGCCTGCAGTTTAATAGTGTCTGTTTCCTATCGCCTGCCTCCTTGCCTCTATCACCATTCATCTCTTCCAGTGCTTCTGAACCTATTCATTTTCCATCTGTTTCCTGCCCCTTGGAAAATTCTAATAAGCCTTATGAAATGGCTTAGCTCCTGCCATGCAAATCAAGAGTATTGAGATGCATCAGGAATGCCATAGCCAGGAAAGGAAAACATCCCCAGTGTCACTTTTTGTCCTGTTTGTGGACAGGAGTGGAAGCAGCCAGGCAGGGTACATGACCACTGCTAGTTGCTGAATGGACAAAGACCTTCAGATGTCTTTGCACAACCTCCATGTATTCTTGCAGTGTGCCATCACTGTTCTGACTGTCATTGCAGGGTTTAAAAAAATCCCAGACTGCTTAAAAACTATTTACTTTAGAAAGACAACAGTCAAGCATACAGTTTAAAAGATGAGGCAGTATCAATTCTGTAAATTACATGATCCAGGAGAGGAGACATTTCAGTCTCCTATAGTCGTTGGACGTAATTACAGCTGATGGGATCCTAGTTACATTTACCATTTCGTGCAAGGCTGTCCTCTACAGCAAGAAGTGATGTGGCTTCTACACGTAAGCCTCAGGCTGGCTTAGAAGAAATTCTAAAACAAACTTGAAATTCGTAATATTATCTTTCTCTTAAGCTATATTGCGTCTATATTACTGAAATGTTCATCATACGTAAGTCACATACCATGAAGCCAGTAAATTTCTATCGAAAAAACTATTGACCTCACAAAGCCGATTTTGGAGTTATGTTAATAACTGCAAGCATAAATGTTTATTTTTTCTGCAATTAATATATCATTTCAGATATTTTTGTCACAAAATGTTGACATTCCAACAATTGTTTGAAGAAGTAAATCAGCTGCATAATCGTAAGAGACACCATAACAGGTCATGGTGATAAATAGAAATATTTTCACTGATTTAATCAACCAATAAATATGAAATATGTCTACCAAAAATGGTAAAAGAAAAACTGTTGGTGAAGTGATTTATCATGGATTTAGAATGGTGCAAATAAGATTTAAAAATCTGTTTTGACTTTATAAATTGGCTACATGTATCTTATTCCAGAAATGGTCTCTGCCTGGAGCCCTTACTTGCATTGTGCTGATTTAGAGTTACCGTCACACTTAACAATTTTGTTTTGTGCAATGGATAAGATTCATTAAGAGTCTGCTCTGTGTACTGGTTATGTAGTATGTAATCTTCCTGTGTATAAATGTGGCTATTTTGATTCTGCATCCAAATTCCCCTTTACTCTTCCTTTGTTACAAAGAAACCTAAATCTGATTCACAAAATTTGCTTGATTTGGTAGGAGGAAACAAGATTATTACCCAGTCTGAGTTAACTGAACTACAGTAGCTGCTGCAGATTATTTATACAACTTCTGAATTTACATAAAGTTAGGACAGTCAGGAGACCAGATGGACTAGAAAGCTGTTACAAGTTTTTCCAGGTTTGGGTAGTTGGCATATGGGTCAGGTCATTCATGACGAAGTCTTAACATCTACAGACCTCAGTGAATGTGAAATTACAAATCTTCACCTTATGCTTTTCTAGACAGGAGATATCCATTATAGTGGTGGCCCTGATGGCAACCACATTAGAGAAGCAAAATTCGGCATGAATATGGACATTGAGGTGATCCATTTGAAAGACAAAAACCTGATCAGCTAGTAGGTTATAAAAAAAAAATAAAGTGTCATTAATACAAAATTGTGTTGAAAGAAATATGGTCTTGTCCAAGTTATGTCAAGCCAGGCATACATAAAAGCATCCTTAATTTATGTCCAAGTATTTTTGAAAGAAAATAGAGTATATGCTGGTATTGCCAAGAAGCAAAGCCACAGGTGAAGGACCCTGAAGCATTGCCACACAAAGTTTTAATGGTAGAAAACCATGATGTGGAAACTTTGGAGTGTTCACCTTCTTCAAACAGCAGATATTTATTATGGTTACTACATGGATCTTGGCCATAAAGCTCCAAGGGCTGTGTAGTGACAACGCTAGGGATAGCTCTGCTTCCCATGTGAAAGTTGTTCAGCATGCACTGTGTGAGCAAATTAGATTACCATGCAAATTACTTCTAATGAGATTGAGCTGAATATTTGTAGAGGACTCCATTTAGCTAAAATGAAGCAGGCAGGCTCAAGTATATAAAGACCATACCTGACAGGAGTTCTGATAACATCTTTTAAAAATTAAGATTCTTCTGTGAACCTCTCTAGGTAGCCTGTTCACTAGCCTTGGAGTTAAGTATTGTCCAATCCATCTTCTTTGCTCAAATTAGTGCACTTTTTCACATTCTGTCCCCAGTGGACATGGAAAACGATTGATCACTGTCCTCTTCATAACAACTTTTTACATATTGGGAAATTGTTATCCCTTCCTCCCCCAGCCCCCTGAGCCTCCTGCTTAGTCTTCTCTTTTCTAGACTAAACAAACCCAGTTCTTTCAACCTTTTCTTGTAGGTCATGTTTTCTAAACCTCTGATCATTCTTGCTGCTCTCCTTTGCACTCTCTTCAATTTGTCTACATCTTTCTTGAAGTGTGGTTCCCAAAGCTGGACACAGTACACCAGCTGAGGCCTTACTCATGTAGCCTAAAGCAGAACACCACTTTTTTCAGTGGTAAGACATTCCAGGTGAAACACCAAAGAGTAAGATCTGCTTTTATCTTAACATTTCATCATCAAGTCACAGTCTTGTGACTGTCTATGACCTCTAGATCACTTTCTACAATACTGCTTCAAAGTCACTGTCTTTCTTATCTTGTTTCTGTGTGCTCAACTTCTCAGCAACTACACATTTCTCTGGCCTTTGTTGCATTTCATCTTGAAGACTTCAGACTCCAATTTACCAAGATTATTTTTTATTCCGATCATATCCTCCAAAGGGTACCTGAGTGTTACCAATTGCCATAGATCAAAGAGGTAAGGATGAGGGTGTCATATGTTGTGATTCATAAGCTGTTACAGTCTCAGGATTGTATGGCCATGCCATATCTTTATTAGCAATGACATTTGTATCAGTCACCAGTCCTAGGAGCTCATCATGCATGCAGCGAGTGAAGTTCTGGCCACCTCATGCAAGTATTGCAAAGCTTCAGCCTTGGTTCCTCTAGCCAAGAAACCAATGAGTACACAGCCTCTCTGCTCAAGCGCATCCCACACAACACCAAGTCTGAGTCAAATGCACCCAGTGTGTTTATTTTGTTTGAATTAGCATAATCTGCTTTTAAGATGGCTTTATCAGCCCGGACTGCTCTGCCTCCTGAAACCTAAAGTGCCAGTTCTTTCAATTTAATTGTCTACTGTTTTGAAATTTAGTATCTTTTTTCTCCTGCTCTTCCTGCTTTTTTCCATCTGCTCAACCTTCCTTTTTGTCTTATGGTCAATTTTCCTCTGCCTTCAGATTCTCAATGACTTTTCCTAGAATCAGCGACTCTCCCCTATAGCTGTCCCTTCCTTTGAAGCATTATCATAAGACAATTTGCCATTTTCAACACATCCTGGAAACATAGTATTTTTCACTTTTGCAACAGATAAGCAAACAAGTGGTAAGAAAGAACTGTCCTGTAGATATTTCTGTACTAGAGGGTTTGAGGTATATGCATCACAACTTCCTCCTTGCCATCCAGCAGAATGGTTTGCAGTCTAGCTCTGCTACATCTTCCCTTCACTTTTATATCTGTTCTAGTCTCAAACCCCGTCAGCAGTACCACCTTCATGCATCTCTCTGAATTTCAAAATAATTGCATATTCAGTATTTAAATACTTGGTAGGACTAATACTTCCATTCCTTAAATAAATCTATAGAATAATTTAAAAAAATCTACAAATTTTAACTAAAAAGAGAGAACCCAGCTGTCATGAACCTGGTGGTATTTGAGATTGAAACCTGCTTTGTTGTGCTACTCAAATTCCTGGCATTTGCTTGTGTATGCATCAACAAAGTGTTTTGCTGTCTTCCTTTATTTCTCTCCTCTAATGTGTCATTTCTTCCATTCACTATCTACTTCCAAGCTTTTTCCTGGATCTCCGTTTCATTTTTTTTGCTCATTTGAGGATCCTCTCAGCAGTTTCCCTCAAAGACAGTACAAGCCCTGGTCCTGCAGAAAGATTTTCATCAGAGGGATCCCATTTCTGCCTAGCAGTTCTCCTTTGTAACATATTGTCTGGTGACTAAGGAAGCCAAAATTCTTCTGTCAACACTCTCTGTGCAGCCAATCATTCTCCTTCAGCCTGGGCCACTATAATGTCTGGGATCACATTCAGATCCTCGGCTCTTAACCTCCAAGCACCTAGCAGCAGCCAGTGTTGTGGATCCGGTAAATCCACCAAAGGAATTTCTTCCCCCAGCCCTCATTTCCCCTTAGCTTGGTTCTGGCTCATTTCAAGACACCTTTCTTCTCTGCTCCACTGCTGCCCGCTCTTCACCACTCCTCTGCTGTGCACACTTATGGGGGCCTCCTGAGGTCTTCTTGGCAGCAGACACATATCCCTTGCCTGACCAAGGGTCAGCTGTCAAGCCCATCTCTCCCATGTCTTCTTGCCACCTTCTTCTTCCCCCATGCAAGGCTGCCACAGCCTGTCCACTTGTGTTTCTTCTTCATGAAGACCTCAAAAGGCATTGCAGAGCTTTTCCAGCAATGGACAACACCAGTGGGCCAAAGAGTGATGTAATTAATGCCATGTGGCCTGGTGAATTAGGAGCTGGATAAGAAATAAAACCAATGACCTTATTCCAGTCAGCAGCCTCCAGTCATGTCTGAGTCACAGAACATCTACAGAGGTCCATTAGGTCTCTTAACTCTCCTGCAGACCAGGAAATATTATTAAGAGTGTTTCATAGTCCTGGAATGAAGAGTCCAAGAGATTGGTCCTGGGTCACTCAGGAGAAAATTTCCACTGTTCCTAAGAATTATCAGACTAGATTCTGCTGTTTTCGAGATTTAAAGTTGTTAAACCTGGAAACTCTCTAATGTTTGGGTGGTTTTTTTTTTTCACCTGGTTTGCACAAGTTGAGATGAGATATTTTAAAACCCTGTTGCTGTGCCATTTCTTTGAGGTAACAGGCTTTACAATTACCAACTTTGTTCATCGGTTGGTTTGGAGCCCTCGGAGCAGCCTGCCCTTTCCTTTGTATAACTTCAGTTATATAAAAAAGATGTATTTATTGCAGAATGAAATTCAAGTTTTGGAACCTTTTACTTCAAAGCAATCTATAAAAGACATTTTCCTTCATTTTTTATTTTTAATAATGAACTCTTTCCATTGATGAGTTTTTGGCACAGCCCATTATGAAACCTTGCTATTTGAAACAGCTTGCTGATGTTTTCTTAAATTACATCCTCTTGCGGGTCCATAAAATCCTGAAGTTATTACAAATAAATAAACGGAGTTTCTCTTCATGATGTAAACCAGCTTTGAATGAAGTCATTGAGTGGAAGTTTGACTTGGATTGCTTCTGAAAAGCTGCTTAGACCCAGGGCAAAGTTCTGCTTTTCCTCTCTGTGCTACAGAAATTGGTGAGCAGCTGTTCTAAGTCAACTGAGGGGAGCAAACCCCTGTTGCTTAATGTCTTGTTTTAATTTCCAGTGAGAAACCAAGTATCAGAAAGTCCATACTCTCCACTCACTTTTCTTTCTCTCACTTTTTACATGCAGTATCCTCCTGAGCAAGTTGCACAGTCCAGTGCTAGTGAAGGAGATTATGATACCTGAGAGTTTTCCCTTCTCTATTGACCTAGGCATCCTATCCCATCCAGCTCTCTGTCTTCTCCTCGATCAGTGGAGTTGGCACCGCTGTTTAATGACCTGCACTCCTCTGAGATGGACCACAAAGCTTATGGCACCAGCAATGAAGAGTGGACAGGACAGTGCAGAGTCTGCTGTGGGCCATAGAGTGCAGACAGTGTTATAAAATTACATCAGCTCTTCACCTGGTTTCCTCCCCATTCTTTCCCACTGTGTGATCCTCTGTAGTTCCATGGATCTTCATGTTAGGCCTGCCTAGCCTTTATGTCACTGAATGAAAAAGTTGACCTTCTCTGTCCCTCTGCAAGGATCCAAATCCAGGTCTGTATCATCTCAATGAAAGTTTGCTATGAGGAGATACTAAAAAGTTTCAGGGAAAGCTTGTGGATTCAGGAAATGTTGTTAGCACAAAGTTCCACATTTCTTTCACTAGCTTCTGTACCATCAATCATTTACATTGGTTAGTTTTGACTTTCCAGATTTAGTGAAGTTTTCACAAACACACACCGACAATCAAAACACTCAAATACATAAGAATAATTTCATGTGTCAAGCAAGCAAACAAAATGTTCACAACTTTTTTAATTAAGCTGTGCTTAAAGCTAAGCTGTATATGCAACTAAGCAATGTAACCAATAAACTCGGCAGTCTATCTCATAATATTGACTATAGTGGCCAGGACAACCTGTTCTCACTTCTCCTGACAGAGGGCCAAACTCTTACACTGGAGTTGTATATAACTTTTTAAAAGATGCTGTTATGTGAAAAACCTTATGCAAACAGTGGGTCTGTTTGTGGAGTGAGGTCCTTCTAGACTTTCAACCAAAATTAACAAGTATCTGCCCATAATCTTCACAGGAATAAAGTCCTGGATGACTAAAAGATGGACAAGGTAGCAGGAGTCTTGGAAGATAAAATGCAAGATACATTACAAGATACAGCTTGAATAAAAAGAATAACTTGTTAATAGATGAAAATCAATATAAGTATGCCATTTAACACTGTGATTAATATCTATGTGCTACTTTCTCCTCATCTGAGATATTTTAGTCTCTTGTTTGTAAGCTGGCTGCCAGAGGGTTGTCACTTTGGTCCCCCAAGGGATGAGTGCTCACATCATCACATTGCTTCCATAGTTTGTCCACAGGCAGAGATTAGCTGACATTGTAGAGTATATTCCCACATCTCCCCCTGTCCTGAAAACTCTGAGCTGAAAACCAAAGCATTTGCAGGTATTTCTTTGTACCTGGAAGTGCTGTCATCACATCCTGTGGTGGAGTGTGGGGTGTCCAAACCCACCTTTCCACTCCTCCCAGTGAGATGGAGAGATGGTCCACCACATCCCATTCTGGAAGGTGGAGAGGTCAGTGGATTAGGTGAGGCAGCAGCACATTTTGGCAGATTAAGTATAATCAGAGATCCTGGCTGAGAGGGGAGAGCTCGTATATATGGCTTCCAACTGCAGCTCCTATGAAACTCTGTGGCATCATTTCACTGTAGAAATATTTCAATTTTCAGACATTAGGGGGTAGAATAGGGTATGGAAAAGCTTATTGAAAAACTGAAACTGGTCACAGAAAGCTGATACTTACATAATTCATTTAGCTGCATACCAATTTTCTGTCACTAAATAGTTACAAAAAACTCCTGATCATCCCTACTTGAGTCTGCAACCCATACTGAGATTTTTTATTACTCTGAGTACCTCTGAACCAGTTAACCCTGCTATTTTCTCTTCCTCCACATAAGGTAGAGATTTGTTCATCTCATGGGATGCTCAGTCAGCCTTTGGCTCCCCACACTGACAGCCAAGTTACAGTTTCAGCTCCATGAAACAGTGTTTATGTAAGAACTAGAGAGAAAAGATACCTATGAACAAAGAAAAATAATTATATCTGTTTGTGTTATAGAAGCCCTTAGCAGCCCCACTCATGGTTGGGCCCCTATACATAGCACAGAGTAAGATCACAGTTGCAGTTCGAAGCTGCTTGCAACCTAATTAAGACAAGATGTAATCTGTTGGTGCAATGAGCAGTTGAGAAGGAGATCAAGGATGGAGGAAATGTCTTTTCTTAAACAGAGGAGAAAGAAAAGATTGGTTTTTGCAAATTGCAATTGCAGCACCTGGGGCTTGAAAAAATCTCATTGAATATCACAAAATCAATAAATAATCAGGAGTTTGTAATAAACATTGAGAACAGGTAGTGGTTTAACATATTACTTGATGTTTTAATTTCTTTTTTTCCTTTTTCTTTTTTCTTCTTTTTGCTTTACATAGTGTGAGGTGTCCCTGCCCATGGCAGGGGGGTTGGAACTAGATGATCTTGAGGTCCTTTCCAATCCTAACTATTCTATGATTCTATGACTGCTTCATGCTTGTGCCTTTAACTGAAAGGTGAGTTAGCATGAATTATGCTGATGCCCATATTTTGGAGTGCTGTGTAGACTGTGATTGTCTACCCATGGCACTAGCTGTGAAGGTAGTCATCAAAAGGCAAGGTTTTGTTAAAGAGCTGTAATTGTTGAGAAAGTCTTGAAAACTAGTGTGCAGTGTGCAGTCTTGACAGATAGCTCTCTCAACCTTTAAAGGCAATGCTGGAGGATCAGAGTTATGGATCAGCCTCCTTAATCTAAATAAGCAGCTGAATCTGAAAATTATCAGCAACCATTTATATTTCGGTATTAATTATGCTTCCTACTTATCTTTTTGTAGGTACTCAGCTAAAGTGCTTATCTCAAAGTCCTAGTGATTCCTTGTAGCCTAACATCACAGCTCCCATTGGTTTCTAACTACCTGCCCATATTTCTAGATTCTGTAATGAACAACTGTACATATTTGTATCTAATTCACCAGAACAACTTTCCTTTAACAACTGTAGGGAGCAGACAGCAGGAAGTTATATATCAGTCAGACTTCTGGTTATGCCTTGTAGTGCCATGTGGTGATGGTAAAGGTGATGATATGCTCTAACAGTCGTGTTTTAGGATGTCTTGATTAAATACTAGCACACTGGCATGCTCAGTATGAGTCCTTTTGGTTACTGTTTGGAAACTACTTGTGAAAGAAAATGCTTAGCAGAAGCAGAAGGTAACAGAGATTCAGTCTGGAACACTCCTCCCTGGGTGTGCCTTCAATAAGAACCTAAATTATGCTTGAGATGGTCACAATTTTGTTGGAAAGCCTTCAATTAAAATAATCTTTTTAATATTTTTTTAAAAAGTTACACAGTGGTAACTGGGGGAAAAGCAGTAAAATACAGTAAAAGATTCTCCAGCATGGCGGTCAGTGATTGTTGGAGGAAGAAGTTGAAAAGAGAAAACAAAAAAAAAAAAAAGTACATTTTTCAGCAAGGTCTTGACTGAAAATTTCCAGCTTGGAAGGAGCATACTATAATCCCAACACTTCCACATAACACAGTCTTGAAAATGTGTAAGTATATTGATTTTTAAATGTGTTCACGAAACTTTACAGCTGCTACAGGCAAGAGCTCTGGTATTTAGATCTGTTACAGCCAGGCATAGTTATGTTACCAGTCAGTCATTTGTAAAGTACTGCAATCCCTAAAGTACAGCTCTGTTAGCCCAGCCTGAGAGTGCCAGTCTCCATATCTAATGATTTCAGCATCATTCTTATAATTGCCCAGCTCTAATACCTGTCAAAACTTTACTCCATTGTTCTAATCATTCAGAAAGTATAATCCTTCAAAAACAGTACTGACTCAATACTTCGATAGGATAAAAAGGGATATTCGTGATGCTTATTAGGATGGACTGTCAGTCTGACAAGCCATGAACATGAAATGCAAACTGCTTGTGATTATTTAACTCCTTGGAAAATGGTGTCCAAAAACCAGGCTGTTAACTTCCCAGTTAAAGCAATTAGAACTAGCCTATGTACAAGTTTTCAAAAATTTATATGTGAATGTGATGTATTTCTTCATTTCGTGAGCTTGTGAGGCATTGCTGCCCTTGTGAAGCACTGCTGCCCTTTGTTAAAAAAGCTGCCATGTTCCACTCTACCATTGGCTGTATTTCAAAAGTAATTGAAATAGCTGTTGAAGTATATGAGGAGTACCCACACCACAAAACCTGTTCACACAGTTATTTCAAGATATATCTCTGTACTAGTGGAAAAGAATGTTTGTATAAGGACTATTCACATCTGTCTACACTTGACATTTTTGCTCTTTAGAATAATAACATCATTCCTCTTCAGCAGGAATGTAAGATGGTAAAATATGACCAAAGTGCTTGCCTGTTACTGAGCTGTGAATCTGCTGTCCTTCATCCATTCCTATTTCAACCCTTGTGTTCTATCTGAATCCCAGTGACAGGTCTCTCATTTGGCTCAGTGGGGCTCCCAAGCTTTCAAAACTAGCATGAGAGAATGCAGATCTTCCCATATGCTGCTGGTAGAAACTGCATCCAGTGAATGTGAGCTAGTGATCTAAAATTATTTACAGATCTGCAGTCAAGAAGAGCTTGAAATCTTTGGGCTGCAACAGTAATAATTATTTTGATAAAATAACATTTTTTTTTCTAATATGCGTGTTATTAGGATAATAGGGGGTCTGAACACTAATGAGAGAGTAAGCACTGATTGTCTGTGATCTGATAAGCCAGAAACTTTTGAGATTTTTTTTTAAATAATTTTTTCAGATATTAAACCTCCCCTCTCATGCTGTCAATGGATTTAGTCCTTTCCCTCAGCCTGATCAAGGACTTTGTGTGTTTTTATGAAGATTTGTTTTCCCTAAGTCTTTACTGAAACTTATTTGTGGCTTGGAGAAGAAGAAAAAAGAGACAGGCAGCCCTCTTATAACCAGACAGCCCATGTTCCCAAAGTTTTCTCCAGAAGAAACCACAAAGCCATTAGGCCGACTGCAGCCTACAGAAAAACACTAACAAGGAAGCGCCTGAGGAATATGAGGAAATACCTTTATTGACCATGGACAGTTTGTCTGCTCCAGAAATACAAGTGTAAACAGGAGACTTTCTATGTATGTCACAGCAAGGGGACTGACACTACCGTGGAAAGTGCTAGCTTGATGGCTCTGGAACAAGGCCAACAAGGATATAAAGTCATGACATTTCTAAAGTTGCAGGGTATAAGCTGGTGCTGGAGGAGAAGTAGCCATTATATCTGCTGGTGTCAGTCTCCCAGTAGATGCTCTGATTTATAGGAGCTGCAACTGTGCAAGCCAGCCTCAAAACCGAGAGAATACGGAACAAGCTTTATGCCCTTTGTGTCCCTATCTTCTCAGTCATGCATTCTGTTTGCTTCTCTTTTGAAGCCTCTAGTTTTCGTCTGAACATTAAAGGCTCCTCCAGGTCTCTGAACCAGCTCAGTTTTTTAGAGATAGCTGCTTTCTGAACCATGGACTGGTTATCAGTCGGCTTTTCACATTTTCATATCAACACTCCAAAATCAGTCAAGGGGATGTGTCTCTTTTATGCAGCTAACAATACCTCAGATGAAACGTTACGGCAAAATATTAATCCATATGTATTTATCTTGAATGTTGGGGTCTACAGGTTTGACCTACCTGTAAACTGTAACATTCTACATACCTGTAGACCTGTACTCATAAGCTGGCATCCAAAAGCAGATGTACACTTGCAATTTTCTACTGTATTACAGCAAATGGATAGAGATAGCCTTGTACAGCAAGGAAAAGAAAACCTCCAGATTCTTCCTCATAAAAGTGTAATCTTTATTTGTAATATAGATATCAACAATAAAAACAGAAGTGCTCAGGTCTTCTAGACAAGGGCTCATAGTCTTCTAAGAAAAAAAGGGCCTTGTTGCACTCAGCTCAGAGAAACCCTTATTACACATCTGCTCAAATGCCACTGGTTGCACGTTGGGATATCCTTCAGCCTGAAGGCTGATGCTTCTCTGAGTGGGGCCACAGGCAGAACTGCTCTGGGCTTCCCACATCGAAGGGTTTGAAGCAGGGGGAGCCAGGCTGCAAGCTTGGCAGTCACGCTCCCTTTTCAGAGAAGATAAAAGCAGCAGAAGAGAGTTACAGCACAACCGCAGCATCTCAGTTGTTAAATAGTACTTGAACACAATGTGTTTCTGATTAGTTTAAGGAAGGATAAACAAGATTTAATATCTGGCAAGGAAGACAAGTTTTTTTTTTCTTGCCCTATAACTGGTGTTTGGATCCATTCAGATTCATGTAGCTTCCACACACGTAAGACTCTGTTCCATTTCCTAATTTTCCATCTTCCTCATTTCCTAAAACATGAGTTGTTGAGCTAATGAATTAAAACACTCTGAGGTTTGGTTTCGGTTCTGTGTGCATCTGTGCTCTTTTACTACTATAATTCAATGTGACAAGTTTATTGTCCTAACAAACACTAGCACCTATTGTAGAACTATAATAAAAAAAAGAAAAATTGCCTTAAGCAGCACATTTTGTGCAGAGAAGACCAAATGCTACCTGTTGATATTTTATTTTCATCAAATCATGTTTCCCTTTTCATTTCACAGTGGTCACTAAACATGCAAGTCTGTAGGCAAAATGGGCTAGTTTGGAGTTTAAGGATCAGCCTCTGCAACGAGCTGGATCAGATAGAATTCATTCTTCTTATTAGCTTTCAGCTGATACTTGTAAGCCTGAGCTCAGGCCTCCCATTTGTGCAAGGCACATTAAACACTGTGAATGCAACCCCTGCCCCAAGGAGCTTGCAGCTCAGAAAGACTAGGATGTAAAGATAAGCCAGATAAAAAGAAAAGCCTAGGACTTTGCAGAAAACAAAGCCAAGCCCTGCCTTTGCTAAATGGATGTGCAAAAAGCCAACACAAATGAGAGGTCTATTTCTGCATGAGAACAGACTTAAATGTTTCTATACAATACAAACCAGTCATGTTCAGCACAAGGCTGGACCTCCAGATGAATGCCTGTCCAAAAAACCCCAACCCCCCCCCAGATCTACAGCTAAGTAAATAAACTATAATGACCCCAAAACAGAATGTGAAACACTCTGGGATTTAAGGCCCACAAAACAAGATTTTAATGACACATATGGTCTTTATTTGATCCATAATGGTTCTTTGATATATAGTGGAAAGACTTTAACTTACTGATGGAGGAACATTTTCATGTAACCCATCCTACTGTTGATGACATAATCAAACCTTCTCTCCATGTGCCTGTTTGAAAGGTTATATCCAATAGCAGCTCCTGTAATATTTCACCAGCAGAGGAATGACAGAAGATACAAAGAAACTGAAGAAGATAGAAACTGAAGAGGAATCAGCCTGTCCCATTTGTTTCCTGAAAAATATTTTATACTTCTGCAGAAAAATTCTAATTCACTATGGGGCTGGCTCAGCCCAGGTAACAAGGTAGTTATGACTGCAAAAGACTCCTTTGGGAAAGAAAATGTCCTGTGCTTAGTTGTTTGCATTAGTGATGCAAGAGCCCTGTAAAGGTGGGCTTCCTGCTGCAGCCATTGCTGTAGGATGTTTGGCAGGGGCCAGGGGTAGTAGTGAGCTCCTGCAAAAGCACCCTTCCCTCATTCTTTCCCTCCTTCCTCAAGCATTGCAAAAGCAGTGACCTGAGGTCTCCAGGGCTTGCTTCCCTTGCACCTCTCACCATCTTTGCTGTGGCAGAAGCAACCTGTCCCCAGGCAGGCCCAGTTCTTATATGTAGGCAACAATTCAATCCTGCCTACACTACTGAAAAGTCTTGGGCTGCCTTTCATGGGAGAACTGGGGGAAAATCTAGATGGGGAGGTAACTCTTTCAGACCAGTAATATTTCTATGCAGCCGAGTGTTGGAGAATCTGGCTGAGAATAATTAGTGCTTTTCACGACATTAAGGACTCTTTCAAGTTGCTGTTACTTTCTACCTTCGTGAAGCAGCCCTGTGTCATTAAGTGACACTGGTGTGGTCTCTTCTTACAGTATTAGATCCTATTTATTACATTCACCAATGCCAGGTTTGTGATATTCTATGGCCTCCAGCATCCTGGCAGACCACATTGAGCACTGGAGGGATCAATCTGATATTAATTTGAGGTTTTATGGTATTTTGTTTAAACAATTATACAAATACAGCAGGCATCTGTTTGGAACATCTTTGGCACAGTTCACAGAAACTATATTTCGCTCAGCTTCCATCCCTGGTTTAAATTAATTACTACCCAGGGAAGGGGCAGGAGCAGACACAGGTATAAGCCAAGTAATACGCCTTTTCTACGGGAAGGAAGTTAATTAAATTTTGAAAGCTTCCCACTTGGTCTGCTTTTTCTGCATCATTTTAACTAAAGAGGCTGCACAGGCACAGTTGATTGATACACTGAGATACTATGTGTAATCTGAGGAGGAGCAGGAGGCAAGCCTCCTCAATCCCCACCAAACCCATCCTCACCCTATGCTTCATTCCATTAGATATATCCAGAAGTTCTGCCCTCAGCCCTACAGGTCTTGATGGGCTCACAGATCCCTTCCTCTGCCACACAAGTTAGGGGGGCCCAGGATTTGCAAAGAGAGCAGTCAGTGACTAATCACATTTTTCAGCAGGGATACAATTTAGCAGATACACATATAATGCTGAAATCCCTAATTGAATATTGGAGGGCAAGGGAAGTCAAATCCTATTCTTCCCTGCATCAGTGGGACCAGTGCAGTTCACAGCTCAGAGAACTGAATTGATCTTTCTGTATGTGAAAGTAAAAAAAAAAAAAAAAAAAAAAAAAAAGATAAATTATTGCACATTTTGCAATTAGACTTACAAAAGAAAAGTCAGGTATGAGACATGAGGTGTTCATTGTATTTGCCAATTAGTAATAGAATTACATATCTTTTGCTAATAAAATGGGTACATTGCATCTAAGTAGATCTATACATACATGTCTGTTTCCAGACATAGAGATGACAGAGAGGAATTGTCTTGCACTTTTTTTGCATGCAGCAGTTGCCCAGGTGGAAGTATACTATTGAGCCTTACAGCTAACATATTGAAATGTATTAAGGGGGTTAAGGCTTCCATTTATCTTCATTAAAACCAGTTTGAGTCTGAAAGCTGACTTAAGGGTAATTTTTCATATCAGGAGTGAGGAGACAGAGGTTTCATCCAGCTCTTCAGGTGACTTAAATAGTGATTTCAGACAAATCCCACAAGTTTGGGGCATGAAAAGTGAGGTTAAGAGCACATATCTCACTTCAAAGTAGACAGCATTTCAGGAAAAAAAATCCATGAAGGAATAAAATAGCATTGTAAGTGAATTGAGTTAAATTCTTTTGTCTAGTGAATCAGAACCTAAGCAGAAGGATTTATGTACACTTAATCTGTGCTGCAAGTTTTATAAGCTGGGAGAAGGTGTACAGCTCATACAAAACCATGGAGCATTTTGTAAAAATAAAACCCCAGACCAAAAAAAAACAAACCCCCTGTGGTTTATTTTAAAGTAAATACTTCTCAAAAGCACATGTAAGTACAATAATGCAAATTTTAATGTCAGCTACTGCTTGGAAAATCACATCTTTCCTGTATTTTTAACAAAAATTATACATCTTCACAGTCATGTGTAGACAAACAGAACAGTGTGGTGTTGTCCTGCTGGATGAAGGTGAAGAGGAGGAACAATGTCCTCTGTGACTTTGCCTTTCCCTCTTCATGCTTTGCTTAAAGTAGCATTGTGTCCCTAAGGCCACCTGGAGCTCCCAGGGTTGGGTGGGAAAGGAGCCAGGAGAAAAACACATCCCTGACCCCTTCAAGTCAATCTTGAAAGCAGCAGCAGCAAGCAGGAGTGCCCATGGTAGCCTGCATTGGGTCAGAGTGCAGCCCAGGGGCACTGCAAAACTGCCCCCTCCATCAAAGCTGCCACAGCTGGTGGCGTGGACAGTGCAGGGCGAAGGTGTAGCTGAGTGGAAAGCTGAAGGCTCTCTGTTGGGTCTTTAGTAAAATGAAGAGTGGTCAGTTCTTTTTTCAGGTGACAAAGAGTCTGTGGATAGATGCAGCTGGGAACAGGCACCCAGCAGAGATCATAAATAAACACTTTGTTCCAAACCTCTGGATTTTTGATCTTTTTCGAAAGAGGGCAACAGGATATTGCATTTTTGATCTTCAAATGCTCTGAGAGCACCACTGTGCCTGATATGAGCACTGCACAATCCTGCCATCATTTGCATGTTGTGATGATGCCCCAGCTACAGACAGACTGTTCCAACACCCCTATGGGTGCTCAGCAAATAACAAACATGTTGCATCCTAAAGGAACCTCAAGAGAAGTAAGGCCAGAGTAAAGATATCTTGAAATGGTCTAAAGTTAAAGGGATCTCACTTCTCTGCCTCTATCAGAAGAGAGCTTTTGGACAATACAACTCATAGTGTCTTGGAGACTTTCTGTCTCCATTTTTTCCTCCTTAAAATGGGTATAATGACACAGACTTCCCTTGCCAAACACTGTGAGATCTACATATGAAAATGCTCTTTGGGAATTAGGTGGTTTCATTGTTGATATTACTGCTGTTGTTTGTGCATTTGCACTGAAAGTAAAATTACTGTGCAAGGCCATCAACAAAAAAATCTTAATACAAAATGTGAATATGTGATTGATCTCAAAAAAAAAATTCACATGCTCTAAGTTAACCAAAATATCTTGCAGAATTACATCAGACCCTGCAGACCACACTGCAAAATTCAGACCCCATTTTTTTATTGATTCACACTTTAAACAAATCTCAACTTTTATTTCAACTGCTTTTCAGTAATGCTGTGAAAGAAGCCAAAACACCTTCTCAGGGATTATGCCAAGCAGTAGTTTTGAACAGGTTTGGGGCAATATTAAATGAACTGTAACTAATCATTTTCATCTTATCGCCTACAGAGTCATTGCATTGGAATGATGTTTGGCTAATTTTCCGAAGAACACATTTGCTATGGGTTGTTCTACATAGCTGTCAGGAGAAACAGTGAGCCAAAACATACTCTGTCAAGGGAAGTGTTTGGTTGATGAAATTATAAATAAGTCATCAACCAAAAGTCTGTTAAAATGAATTGTCATTAAATGTTTCTCTAAATACAGTGTTTAATCTCAAACTCCAAAATAGGAACTGCAAGACTGTCTTTCCCTACCTCATTCACAGATCTCCCCTTTGAACACATCATGAGAATATTAAGTTAGTTAATTCAAGCTATATGTGCATGCGAACACATGCAGAGAAGCAAAGACTGTGATATGTTTTACATAAAGCAGGCCATTGTGCACTGATTATAATGTGTAAAGAGGAAATATGTTTATACCACAATCTATTCTAAACTCAAATAGGCAGCAGTACTCTGTGTTTATAAATATAAATGCAAAACCTATGTTAAAATAATGTTAAGGGTCTGGATTCTAACCACAAAAGCCAGGAAATTCAGAGCAAACCTTGGAAGTTTGGGCCTGATACTGATTTCATGCTCTTGCCATGTAACTCTAGTGTCCTCAGCAATGGTTTGTACTGGAGAAAACACAATCTTTTGTCTAAGGCACTCTGGGTATGGCAAGGCTTGTGCGAAGTATTATCATATTTAGGTGTCTGAAGGCTAGATACACAAAAAAATAGGCTAGATACACAAAAAAGATGTAGGCCGCTGTGACAGCATCCCCCAGGGCTTCTCTTAATCTAATGAAGTGTGCATATGCATATGTGGGTATGTGCAGGGTGCTAAGGATGAAAATGTGCAGTCTTGCCACATCCTCAAAACTCTCTTTTGTCCTCCAGGACACATGAAGACTTTATGAAAAGCTTGGCGCAAGCTGAATATTATAATTTTTCATTATGCAGAATTTACAGCATTGTACTACAAGGTTTTAAGGAGCCTATAACAAAGGAGTACAGCCAGGTATGCCCCACTGAGATAGACAACTGAAATATTAATCAAGAGATTTCAGTGGGGAAGAGGAAGAAAATTATCTAACTCTTCGCAGTCCTGTGTGGAGTTCTAGTGCACAGTCATGACAGGAAAAGAAATTCTGATACAGGCAAGAACAAGCATGCGTCATTTTACCTAGATGAGGAAGGGACACAGCAATAAAGAACAGTTGGCCTGGTAGGCACCTCTAACCACAGGAGCACATGTGGCTCTAGTGTTGGTTGAAGTGAACTAGTCACGCACACAGTGCTGCTGAGACTTTGGAGTAGCTGGTAAGGATCCCTACTGTTACAGTGCATTTCATATTTTGCCTTTCTGCAGCTTTATTCTTCAAGATTCTAGATATACATCCATTAGTAAAACTAGTTTTGAGTATCAGATTTTCCCTAGCAATAAGGCTGGTGTTCTGCTGAATATAGCAAAACCTTCCTTGAGGGATAATCTTGTCTGAGTGTCTTTTAGACAATGCATTGTGGAGTTCATGGGTATTAATAGAGCAATCCAGTATTCATCTGGAAAGGACAAATAGATGGTTAAAACAAGTCACCAAGCTGCAATGGGATATGTCTGTCAGTACATACTCACTCAAGACCAGGGGTGAAACTTGGAGATCACTATGAGCTTCCTGGAAGATCCCTGAAAGGCTAACTTAGGTAGAATTTAGGCATTAAAGGGAAAGTGAGCTAACTACAAAAGCACATACAACTGCTTTGCTTTTAAGGAACGGTAGATGCCTAACTGCACCAGCCATGTGGCACAGGTCCCATATAAGCTCTGCTCTCATGGTGATCAAGGACCTCTGCCTTAACTGGCCTGAATCTGCCTAGAAGGAAGAATTAACATGTACCTTTCTAATGATACCTAGTGGTTGGTGACCCTCCTAGAAGAAAAGAGCTGCAAACCCTTTTAAGCCTGAGGCAATCTGCATTCATGCCTTCCCATGCATCCAATGCTTTCCTACAGACTGCTCAGTCATTCCTTGTAAACAGCATAAGCCAGAAAGGAAAGGATACAGTGCCTACACCTGTGTCTTAATAACAGCAGCACTCTGCTGGCAAAGCTGACTCCCATGTCCAGCAGAGGAAGGGCCTCGCCCCACAAAACTCTAAACCTCCACTGACAAGTATGAAGAGCAGGACTAACAGGCTTCAAAAGCAGGCTGTCCATCTCGTTTTGTCAAAAAGCAGCCCAGTGCACAGACAGTGTGAAAGAGAGGAAAAGAACTGTGGTAGAGTCTCAAAACACATCAAAAAGAATGAATATACCTAGAGGAAATGTTTTAATAATGGATATGTTTGCTTAGATGCGTCTCATTTTCAAAGAAATTACAAAAGGGGATCATGTTAATGCTTCTGTTCCCAGTTAATGAAAATTATGTTTCTGGTGTTTCTCCTTTTCTGTACTATCCATCAAATAATATTTAATAAGACACAACTTCAGCTGCAAATTCACTGATCATCTTTGCACAAATAACACTGACACACTTTATACAATCAAGGATCATTACTAGCCAGTCCTAAAGTTCATTACTGTAGAACATCTGAAAAAATGGGCATGTGTCATTTGCCATTAATTCTCAGTTTATTTAAACCCACACTTTCTTTGGGATTAGCTTATTCATTGCTCAGTGTCCTAAGTACAGCGGTCTAGTGCTTTAAAAAAATAAAAAAAACATCATAAGTGAGTATGGAAAATAAAGAATTGGGACTGTAGTCTGAATTGGCATACTCCAAAGAAAGACAGTTATCAACTCAACTAAAGTAGTTGTCCATGAGCAAAAAATGACAGGAGAAAACTCAGGATCAGTCCATTGTTCCTACCCCAAGGACAGCAAAGAAAATGCCAGGAAACTTGTTCTTTATTAAAAAGCCATAACAAGACACACTGAACAAATAAGTGTGCCAGATGAGAGCATTACTATATAAGGCTGGTATAGAAGCCGAATACAGAGATAGAAACCCTGCCTCCCACCAAACACACCAATACAGATCATCTCAAAAGCAAAGGGAAGGTCTCAAGTAAATCACCTTGTCCAGTTTGACACACTGATATAAGCTGAACCTCAGCAAGACAGACATCATCCCAAAGGAATCATATCCTTGTCTTTTTGTGAGAACATGTTTGCATATATTGTAACTGTTGTTAATGTGTCCTAGGAGATCTATATGCATCTAGATGGAGTTGTTCCTTTGACCATGTACTGCATTTATATAATACAAAGAACTCAGAATTAAAACCAAATAATTCTTCATCTAGACTTAGAAAAGGTTTTAATTACAAGCTTTTATTTCTCTTATCAGGTTTATCTGATAAAGATTAGATATAGATGGTTAGGCTGACAGACTAGTAAATACGCTCAAGACAGAAATCAGTTGATAGACTGTCTGGAGACCCAGGAAATTTCACTCCAATGCTCATCACCTGTGCCAAAAGGAAGCCTCAAGACCACAGTCCGCAAGTCACAGAGATGGCTGTCTGACATCCTATTCCTTATGGTTCTCAGGCTAGATTCTATTTGTCATGGTCATATATTCCAGATATAAACTGGAATAACTCCATTGGCGATTACTGTGTTACTGGGTTAGACTAGATTTGTATCTTTGAAAAGTGATTTAGGCTCCTGCTGCATGGAGCCTTGGTTGGTAGAATAGAGAGTAAGAGAACATGTTCAGACTCATTTATTTACTGCCTGCTCCTGATAATGCAGTTACTAGCCAACTTCACATACAGAAAGTCATTAATAAAACTATTTGCATAAGAACTAGTTACAACTAAAAATGATACTTAACACTTCTGAAATGAAAAATATTTATAAAGAGCTTGGAGTTTTGACAGGTTATTTTAATAGCAGCCACACACCTAAATCCTTTTCAAGCCTGTATTTTTTCTATAGCTTTGTCATCACTTTTTTAAGCATTTTCCACAAGTTATTTGTAGATAGTTAAATTTTATATGTCAAAAACTGCTTTGCAGTTTCTGTGTCATACCCTAGATTACTTTTCTGTAGAGAAATATCATGGGTTTTGTTCATTGATAATCCTCCTTGTGATCAATGATGTAGGTCATATTTTCTTGGACTTGTAGATATCTGGCATTTCAGAGTGCATGAGTGCCATCAGGACAGCTCCTTCACCAAAGTAGAGGTGCCACTGTGTTAAATTTGTAGTTGAGGCTGGAGGTAACTTCATGCTTCTCAAAGGCTCAGGTGGAGAAGAAATCTATAATTCAAAGTTAAACTCACTGAAATCTGAGTGTCTTGCACAATGGAATAGACAGCAAGCCTTAGATTTTGCCCAGCATTTGCTCAGCTGTTCAGGCATCTTCCACAAAGTCTCTCAGAGGTATATAAGGTCTGAGAGCTCTGTTTGACCTCTGTGCTCATCCAGACTTTGAACTTTGCCCAGGCTGATCACCACAGTACCACTTGCGGGTTTTGCCAGATAGGTACAGTTCCATGAGCAGCTGATGTGAGACTAAAAAGTCTTTGCCTAGAAACACCAAAATTCTAGAACACTGAGTGGCAGAACGTTTTGGGGTTCAATATGTCATCCATATTTAGTGAACTGACACAAATTTCAAGCAGCTTTCTAGATACTGAGGTGTTTAAAGTAATTATAGATACAAGACAGGCTGATAGATTTAGTGTTTTAAATTATACTTTTGTGCAGAAAGTGGTCACCCCAAGCCATACATTATTCATAACTTGCAATATTTTTTACTAATTTGTGTGGTTCCCTTTTTTTTTTCCACAGAAAGTCTGAAAGGCTCGTTTTTATAGCTGAAACTGCATCCAAAGCTTGTAGAGGAAGTCCCTGTCTTCAGACAACATGGTGCTGTCTTCATTCCTATTTTCCACACTAGTTTCACTCTTTTCTGTCTTTGATGTGGTCTCTGGCACCTTGGAAGCAAGTAAGCCTATCTCAGCTGTTGTGTGCCAGCAGTTCATGCAGCCACCATACCAATACCATGCAGCTGAAAGTTAGGGTTGGAGAGCAGCTGAAGGGGTGTGAGGGGCGTCCTGAATTACATCCCTGCACAGCCTAACTTCCAATTCTGAAACCAACAGCACAGCAGTTAGCCAGAAAGCTTTACTACCAGAGTCAAATAACATCCAAAAAATTGGGATTTACACATATGTCAGAGACTGATTGCAGCTTGTCAGACACTGCAGGGTAAGTGATTTTAGAGCAATTTCTCCAATTACCAGCCTTTTTGTTTGTGTGGACCACCATGAGCAGACACCCAGAAATCTCACCACTCCATTAAGGACTTGGTGTAATATACACACTTGCATACATACATAAGCGCACGCACATGCAGAATTAAAAAAAAACACTGTAATGCCTGCAATTTCCTACTTCATTCACTGGATTACTTTTTTGAGACTGGTTAAACAGACGCTGTGCTGGTGGTTAGTGATTATCATTTTTCTGCGGTGTTAGGGTACTTGACATTTTCATTCCTCAGTGACTTCAGTTAAAAACAAATAGGTCTACCTGCAGCCCACATCTGATCACCAGATGGTTTCTCTGCCTATGAAGCTCCCATCTCCAAGTGAATTCAAATGACCTCACACATACATCTTCAAACATTGCTATCTGACCACAAAAATGTATGGAAAACGCAACATCTGTACATGTCTGCATCTTAAATCCCTGTTGTTTTACAAAATACATTGCTTGTCATACTAAAGTCTAAAGTCTCTTAATGATGTGCAGGAGAATGCAAATGGTAGCCTATGAGTTTAGAGGTTGTTTGTTGCATTAGACCATTTCATTTCAACCACAGGTCAAAAGATACAAAACTATTCATTTGAATCCACTGAAGCAAACAATTAGATCCCATTAAGTACTCCAAATGGTCCCCAAAGCACAGCTGTGTGTGACTGCATGTCTCTATGTTGTGTGTATTATTCATGTAGCAGATGCATCAAAGCAGTTAAAATAAACTTGAGATCTTATGAAGCCATCACTAGAGATGTGGAGTTGTTCCTGCCTACGTAACAAAGCATGATTAGGAGTCACTAAGCCTGCAAGATCTAGTGTTGTTTCAGGGGAATACCTTGTCATATCAACATCGTTGTACACGTAAATCCAGCAAGACAGTAAACACAGGCCCACTCAAATGGCTGGATGAAAAAGCAGATGGTATATCACAAACATTTTTCAAACTACAGCAGATTTCTAGGCAAATTAAACATGGTTAGCTTTGAATGGGAGAGGAAATAGTTTTCTTTGCTGTTAAATGTCAAAAAAAGAAAAAAAAATCCTTGAGGCATAAAAGCCCAGTTCGTTTTTGGAAACTTGCTAAAATTAATCAGCCCTGTGTGAACTTTAAACCAAAACAAAACAACAAAAAAAGCAGAAATATACAGGGGAATATCACTGGAAACACAGAAGTGGGGGAAAAGATTATGAGTTATACAGTATTTAAATGAGTAAGAGCTTTTCCTCAAGATGCCTTAACCAATCAGCATGGAAAACATCTGCTTATTAATCTTCACAGAACATGAAGTTGACAAAAAAAAAGTTGTTTTATTATTACTACACTCTTTTAAATTTAAATGCAATATTGAGAAGCCAGGCTAAGATATTTTTAATGACGAAGTCAATGTGCAAAGCTTACATTTTAAATTTTCCTTTTTTTTTTTTTCTTTGCTTATGAAGCAAACTCACATTTTGACACCTGAGAACTGTGATTTGTCTTCTGTGAAATTCATTAAGATGACTGCTTACCAAGGAGAAAAGACCAGTCTAAGTTATTTGTTCCTTCTCCTTTAGTGTGACCTCATTTTTAAAGCGAAGAAATTACATTTGAAAGCCGTCAGAGTAGCAAGCCACCCCAAAGTTCAGGCTGCCAAGCTTCCTGCACTGATGCATGTTTAGCTCCTTCAAAAGCCTTCATCACACAGCAAAGTCAATAGTGTCCATCAGGAAGTAAAGAAAACACTGGAGAAATTTGGTTAATCTATCCTGGTAGACGAGGTCATGACAGGACCACGTGCATAAATAGCAGAGGTATTATTTTCAGATGTAGATGTCACAAACAGGAATGGCCAGCTGGGGAAAGGCTTCCTTCCAAGTCCCCTGAATAACGGCATCTTTTGGTTAGGGGGTGTATGGACTGGGATGTCACCCTTTTCAGTCAGGGTCAGCTCAAGGGAAAGTGGGAGCAAATCATCACACCACAGACATAAAGAAAATCTTTTCTACTACACCTGAGGGGCAGTAGTGCAGAGAAATCAGAAAAAGGAAAGGGAAAGGCTGCTTTTTTTACCTGCATTTGTTTTCATTCTCATTGTCTTCTTTTGTTTGAAGAAGAGATGTGCATGATTACTCAGCTTGCCGTTTGTGGTGTGGCTTTTTAATACTGAACTCAGATAAGATCCTCCAGCGTATACACGTAATATCTACCCGGTTGCCACACACTTGAATTCCTTGACAGTGTATGGATTAACTGCCTACTCTCTAAACCAAACAAATGCAGTCAGATCTAAAAGGTTTTTCAGTGATTCTGTGGCATCTGACATTTTAACATGTTTGCACTTAGATTCCTTTCATACTATGGACTCGCAGCAGCAACCCACAACCAAAGCATTTCCACTCCTTTGAAGGTGCTGTTGCAAACACTTTTTGCATTGGTTGTCAGATTTGAAAAGAGGATGATATAATTGAGTCTGCTTTAAAAAAAAATCAAACTGACATAATATTGCTAGTAACTTGACAGCTTTATGTAAAGCCTTCCCCAGAAAACCCAAGCTGATCACCCCACTGAAGACAAGCAGAGGTTAGGGAGAAGGTTTAGGCTCTAGGACTCCTAGACTCAGCCTTTCAGAGGTTCGGTCATATTTGGCTTGCCCTTTGACACGACCCAGCCTTAAACAATAGCTTTGTGGGTATGCTAAATGGCCACGTCTTGCCAGTTGCTGCCAAATTAATGAGCCCATGTCATTTTTAGTTTACAGTTCAGTCATAAAGCAGCCAAGTGGAAAATGAGGCAGGGACCGTTAAGAAGTGTCACGCAAATTTTCAAAGAGTATGGTCCCTAATTCCTCACTGCCCCTTTCAGAAGTCTCTAATCATCGTCCTCTTTCCTCCTCTTGCTTTCTTCAGATCCTCTAAAAAAAACCTCACTGTGCAGAAGAGACTGGCCAGAGAAACTAGGTGTCAGTGGCTCAGTGGAAGAGCGCCGAGGAGGAGTAGAATGCAACCCGTACTCATGATTTGCACAAACCCCAAAGCAATCAGAGTGGTCACCTGACCTCCCCAGCTCTCAGTGGGGGGATATGGGCAGGTCACAAGTGTTTCATACTGGAGAGGACAGAAGCAAAGGGGAGATTTCATGTAAAAAGGGATTCTATCCAGAAAAGTATCCTGAGACAAGCACAGAGTAATTTTCCATTCCTTTACGTCATTTACAGGCAGGAGAAACTTTCTGAATGAAACCTAGCTTCCCATCCTCACTCTCAAAGCTGTTTTCTTGGTCTGTGGTTTGATGAAAAACCCAGAACTTAGTTCAGAGTTGAAAAGCTCTTTGCTTCAACCCATCAACAATACAAGTCCTGTGCAAGTGGTTTTACATGCTTTCAATCTGAAACCACATAAATCTTGCCAGTTTTCCAGTTTGTCTTTGAAATATTGAACAGCTTTGCTCTTCCCCATTTCACTCAGCTCCCACCTGTGGTTTACGTCCTCCTGACTGCTGTACTGGCATACGTTCTCGTTTTTAATCCTTCTTCTTCCATAACTTCTGTCTCTGTTTCTCAGCGACTGTGGACCTCACCCTTGTACTCCACAGATGGCACTTCTACCTTGGAGCTGTCTCAGCTTCTCTAAATTCAACTGCTGAATTTTCCTGTGTGTGGCCTTGCCTAGACACACAGGACTCTCTCCTTCACAACTGTCAGGGATTCACATTTGGGTTATCCTCAGGCAGCCTCCCTGGTTCCCTATTCAACTCAAATTTGTCCTTGTTTCTAAGTCCTCCTCAGACATGCCTCAGGCTCTCTCATGCAATTTGTCTCTTTCTGTTCCTCTTCTTGCTCTTCCTGATTGTCTAGCATTCTGTTTCCTGTGTCCCTCCAGTGTATTCCTTGAAAATTTTTCTAGGACTATTTCTTTGAACAGTTCATGCTGTGTTCACGCCCTTTCGGCTCGAGAGTAGAAAATGAATTTGCTAGCAGGAATATTTGTGGAAGCAGTAAATTAGAAGAATATAGGTGAGATATTCTTGGAATATAAATGCTGGAGCTCTAAATACAAGTACTTGTGAAGAAACTCAGTTCTAGGAGGTATGTTCTTCCAATTGGGAAGCAGAGCGGTTGTCACATGACCTCTGTGCCCATCCAAAATTTGAAACACATTTCACATTTTAAACACAGAATTTTCTCACGGAACTTCCTGCAAACCAGTTACAGGCCCTGGGTTATATTGTGGTGCTCCACCACATGCCCTAAATAGAGAGCATTTCAAGGCCACACAGGAAGAACCAAAGAGATTAAGCCTGTCTAAGAAATATTCTTCCCCAGGGCTGCTGCTTATGTGTGGAGGTGAATAGTTGGCATCAACTGGTAGGAACAAAAAGATTTAGTACTACAGAAAAGGTTCCTCAGACTACCCCTGGCTGTCTTGGGGTGCACCCCAGGTCATCCTTCTCCTGATCTGAGCAAGGTGCCCCAGAAGCAGATATGATCCTGTCCTACTCCAGCCAGAAGCCTGTCTCAACACCACACCCCTCTGAAACTGATGCAACCTCTTCCAGTTCCCATCCCAGCCTTTTTGCTAGCTGTTTCAGACATTTCTGAATGAAATACCATTCAATTGTCAGTAATCTAATTTTTTGCTTCTTATAGGGCAGCCTTTGTGGTTGCTTGAGCAGCAAGCAGATCATCTCTCAGTCTTTGTCATGCTGGGCTAAGCAAGCTGAGTTCTTTTGGAAGATCAGCACTCTTTTCCCCTAAATACACTTCCAGTAAACCCTTCTTGGCTTCTATTCCCATTTGAATTCTTCTTCCGGAAACACAGGTGCCCATAAATGTATATTTTATTTCAGGGTCCTCACTGGTACCTGATTGATTAACACTGGTCTCTTTTTATCTAATGAAAATGCCTCTTTTGACACAAACTATAACCACACTAGACTTATTCTTTGGTATGTCATGCCAATGTCTATTTTCTTTTTCTGTATTTTCAATTGACAAGCTTAAATTTTATCACAACAATCCCTGTTATTTAACAATAAACACATTATCTTAACAATTTGCACTGTTTCTATTACTTCAAACCCAAAATAATTCTGGTTTTCTTGTCATATATTCTTGCTCATCACAATATCACCCTTCTGTGTTGATAACAAATCCTGTTAGCACATTTCCATTCTTTCTACCCTGTTATTAATTCTGTCATTAATAAAATGTTTAAACAAATTTAGCTAAAGATTAATCCTTGAAGAGGTCTCTCAGTAACTTTCAGCCAGCCACATGCTTCCCTTTCCATGTAACTCTTTTGGCTGTCGTGTTGGTCTTCCAGTAGTTCCCATATCTTCTCCACTGATAATTTCATATGTGATAACATGCGACATGCTTTACTGAAGTTGAGATTAAATAGATCACTCTTATTTCCCTTGTTTAGTAATGTAATTAACTGCTTTGATTTCAGCAGGTTTCGCTCCCCCCCTGCACTTCTGGCACTGGCACCTGCCTCTTCACTGCCTCCCTTGGTCTTGCAAAAGGCCTCAGCCTAGTGTGCTATCTCCACTTAACAAAATGTTAATGCCCCAACACCTGTTGCAGTGCCTCACCACCCTCACAGTAAAGAACTTCTTCATGATATCTACTATGAACTTCCCCTGTTTAACTTTTAACCCATTACCCCTTGTCCTGTCACTACAGTCCCTCATGAAGAGTCCCTCACCAGCATCTTTATAGACCCCCTTCAGATGCTGGAAGTCTGCTATGAGGTCTCCATGCAGCCTTCTCTTCTCCAGGCTGAACAGCCCCAACTTGCTCAGCCTATCTTCATATGGGAGGTGCTTCAGTCCCCTGATCATCCTCGTGGCCTTCCTCTGGACTTGTTCCAACAGTTCCTTGTTCTTTTTGTGCTGAGGACACCAGAACTGCACACAATACTGCAAGTGAGGTCTCACGAGAGCAAAGGGGCAGGATCACCTCCTTTGACGTGCTGGTCACGCTCCTTTTGATGCAGCCCAGGACATGGTTGGCTTTCTGGGCTGTAAGCGCACACTGAAGCTGGCTCATGTTCATTTTCTCATTGACCAACAACCCCGAGTCCTTCTCTGCAGGGCTGCTCTGATTCTCTTCCCTGCCCAACCTGTAGCTGTGCCTGGGATTGCTCTGACCCAGGTGTAGGACCTTGCACTTGGCATGGTTAAACTTCATGAAATTTTTATTGGCCCACCCCACAAGCGTGTCAAGGTCCCTCTGGATGGCATTCCTTCCCTCTGGATGGCATTCCTTCCCTCCAGTGTATCAAGAGAACAACACATCTTGGTGTCATTGACAAACGTGGTGAGGGTACATTAATCCCACTTTGAAC
The DNA here is from genome assembly GCF_012275295.1 of Melopsittacus undulatus. Classification (NCBI taxonomy): domain Eukaryota; kingdom Metazoa; phylum Chordata; class Aves; order Psittaciformes; family Psittaculidae; genus Melopsittacus; species Melopsittacus undulatus. The sequence goes on along the minus strand of NC_047557.1, from coordinate 27,005,525 downwards.
TGCTGCTGCTGTGTGTCCTTTGGGGACGCCCTCTTTCATCAGTGGCGTAACTGACTTTGTAGGGCACTGACAAGGAGTGAGCATATTAGCTCTTTCAGAGGGGCAATAACCTCTGGCACTAGAGCAGAGTGAAGTGGGAGCTGTAACTCCTTGAACAGTTGGAGCAAGAGTTGCCAGAGGAGCAAAAAAATCCAAACCAACCAAACTAAAAAACCTCACAAAAAGATCTGTATTATTTGCCCAGTGGAAGATTGACTTTTTCTTCATTTGATGCCAAAGACCTTGATCCCATTGATGATACCAACAGGCCTGTTGCCTTGATTAAACACTTCTCTCTGTGTATTTAAATTTTAGACTAGTCACATGTCCAATAGGATGCAAATTTTGACTTAGGAAGTTGCAGGTAGAGCTTTCAAAAGGCCAATGTATCTCTAATGACAAAAGCTCATGCTCAAAATACTGAAGAGCTGTCAGTGGTATTGTATTTTCTCTCAGTGGATATGTTATCCCTTGGATATGTATGCCCTTGACCACTCTGCACTGCAGCTCTGAAGCTACCACAATTAGTTCCTTAGGATCGAGACTGGCATGGATAACTGGCTTGGCATTCAGCCATAACCTAAGCAGCTAGATTTGCTTTAATCCCATGCAAAGTAGACAGGAATACAAATGTGCCAGATTATCAGTCGAGGCAAACTGGCTCTGCATCACTGGGTTCAGTGATGCTGTGCTGATTGAATCCATATAAAAGTTTGGACTCAATATTTCCTAGAGAAACAGTCTTTCACAAAAATAATCAGTGCAAAACAATGTTGTCATTGGAAGCCTGGAAATGGTGCAAGTTAGAATTACTTGGGTTCTTTGGCGTGATATTTAAGAAGCAGTGCTTGAATTCCAGGGATCTAGAGGCCAAAGAAACTATTCCAAGTTGGATATGGTAAGCATGGGGTTTTGCTTTAAAGCACATTAGTCAGGCAAGTTCAGTCAAAAGTCGTCTGTAGGATTATTAGCTCTTGTGGAGGGATTTTCTCATTTGTGTTGGCTCTTCAGATGCTGTGGAAGCCGTACTGAGCAAAACACTGAACAGCTGAAGATGGTTGTGCTGGAGGCGGGGGGGGGGGGGGGTTCCATGCCTTCCTCACTGTACATCCGTTTGCTATTGGAATCCCACAAGAAACAGATTCCGTTCTTACAATCATAGTTTTGGGAAAACAGTTCGGAAAAAGGAAGGGAAAAGTATTATGATGAAGTCTCCTTTCTCCAGCTTTCTTAGTATTAAAGACAATGGACCCCGTGGTGTCTCATACACTAAAATACAGTAAATAAGAGAAAGGGCCCAGCAATAATGAATAGTGTAGTCATGCTAAAAGAATTTTCTAATTCTAGAAACTGTGAAATGGTCACACAACCTTAACTCTGCCCCTTGAATATACTGTTAGAAAGCCACTACCTACCTGATTACTTATTAACCCTGTCACTGAAACACAATTGTTAAATTAATTAAAGTATGATCAAAGCCAGAAAAAGCAGTGTGTGAAGAGCAACATGTAGCCCTTATAAAACTGGGAGCTTGGGCTCATGTAAATGAGGGCAACCTGCAAGGGACAGACAGCTCAGGAACCAGCAGAGGCTCCCCAACAGCATGCTGAGGCTCCCTGTGACCAAGGGACCCACAGCACTGGAGTTAAGAAAAGATCTAGAACAATTACAAAACCTCAGTCCGATTGGCTTGCATGTAAAGACCATAGAGACAGGACTCTACACAGGGCAAGCTGTGAACAATGTAGCCTGGCAGGTGAGCTACCTGAGTGCCTCACAGACCAGTCTGTCTCATACTAGGTCCTCCACAGATAACTCAGTGGCAGGAGATGCATATGAGAGTATTGCCTTGCTCTACTATCTTTCTCTTAGCATCTGTTGTAAGTATGAAACTGTATGGACTTTGGTCTGACTCTGTAAACCTTGTATTTTATGTTCTCATGACCTTATCTCACACGCACCAGATAGGCTGGGTTGGGGTCTAACCCATTTCAAGTGTAGCAGATATGCTAGAAAAGAAAAGCTAGGCTTCCCACGTCCTCCTAGCCAGTGAAAGCGGAACAGCTAAATGTATTTTCCTGCCTCTGACACCATGGCTCCTCTGCTTTTTCATTTTATTTTCAAAAACTAAGTTCATATCACTAAGTTTTCTTTTTATTAACTTTTCTCTAGATTGGCCCAGGGCTGCACTGCTATTCATAAGCAATGCTGTCATCAGTCTTACAGAAGAGGGAACAAGCACCTCTCAGCTCACACTCTCTCTCCCTCCCTCTTCTGCACAGGCAGTCTCAGCTTTCAGCGGCACTGGCTTCCTGAATGGCCTGTGGGTGTCTTTGGGAAGAAAGCCCAAGCAGCTGTTTTGAGAAGGGCTTAGGCACAGCAGCCTCTATGAATCTCCTGTGTGCCATTCTCTGCTTTTTTATTCAGCTACAAGTGTTATTTGCCACTAAGTTACTACAATGGAAGTTACCTCAATTTTATTAATGCAATTTCAAAGCATGTGGCTCTAGAACTAGATTTATGCCTCCTACACATCAGTGTTTCTCAAGTCATATCTGAAGCCAAAGCTACACTTCAAAGCCAAGTTAAAGGTGCATGTGAATGCATAAACATACATGTTTTCCCATTTTCCCCCAAGCTCCACAGTAAACTATAGTGACAAGGCCAGCACCATGGTGGCAAGTCAGCATGCTGCCATGTAGTGGTTCAGAGCAGACCCTCTCACCAGATGAGGAACAAGGCTGCACTGTCTGGTTATGACACCTGCAGCAAATCCTCCTCCTATCCTGAGCAAGGGACTCCAGCTTCCTGCATTCGCTTTGGTTTGAGGCTTAGACTTTGGCTCACCTGGTTGTTTTTCTTTTTAACCCATTCTCTAGCCAGCTTATGGTAGATATCAGAAAATTTGGAGCAAGTTGTCTTATGTCACGATTCACAAACTGCTGGCTGATCTAGCACAGAAATGGAATCTAGAAGTGAAGGTGTTGGGGTAAGTGTTGATAAGAAACACAAAGCAAGTAACAGAGAAGGTCCTCTTTCTCTGGTTTACAAAAGGTGTTTCTTTCCCATTTTTTTTAATAAATTAACAACTGAAGGCAGATGTTAAAAATCTGTATATCAAAAACATTAATAAAACCCCACAGATAGATAAACAAAAAAAAACCCTTTCTTCTCTGCTAGCCTTCTCTCTACTCACTAGTAACCAGCCTTGGTTACAGACCTGAAATTGCTGATTAGCATCTAGAACTCCTACAAATACACAATCCACAAACAAGACCGTCAGTGTATTCCAAACCGAGAAATGTTAATGATTATCATGTTTATAGCTTGAGTTAAAATGAGAAAGCCATAAAAGCAAACCTCTGATAAGGCAACGCTCATATCCCATTGAACTGGGAGTTTTCTACTGGGCACTGAGGTCTCTAATCTTGTTACTGAGTGACACGGACAAGCGGCTTACAGGAGTGAATATATGATAGGTAGTTTAACTTAGCAGGACTAGATTTGGTCAGTGGCTGTAGCAGCACTACCGTAACTGCTTGTTCTGGTCAGCCAGTGGTGTACTAGACCTCCCTTTCAGGTGTAACTCTAAAGCAGTGTTATTTTTCCCTTCTGTTTACTTTGAAAATCCAGCAGAGCCTATCTAACAAGAAACGGACATCTCTAAATTACAGTATGCAACTTCTATGTACATTGGTGCAAACCATGTGTTTGCTTCAGCTACATCAGGCTGTAATAGATGGGCCTTTCATCAACAGCATGAGAAACAGAAAAACCTGCCAAAGTTAGAAAGGGACCTTTGTCTTCAGATCCCAGCCCTTTAGTGGTAACATGTGCCACTGCCTCTAATACTACAACTGAGGTACCCATCTGCTCTGTAGTGTGTTGCCACAGGTGTGGTTTGTTGTTGTTTCTGAACTTTTACATATGCTCATCTAAACAACCAGACAAGTGTCTTTTTGTTTCAGAAATGTTGTGAAGTCAGTTATTTTCCCTGCAGCTAGTGCTTTGTATAGCAAGAACCTCATGCAAAGCTTTACTGAAGTTATAAACAAAGATCCCCAAAACTTAGCTTGATCACTCCCACAGTCACTGAATTTGAACTTGGAATTCAAGCCTTGAAATACAGAAGTTGGAAAGCATGAGATCCATTTTGCCTGCTAGAAGAGAAAACAATAGCCAGCTGGATGGTATCACCACTGTTGCCCTAAAAATTATAGCTAAATGATTAGGATGAATGATTACAGACAGTGAAAAAAAATGTGAGGAGTAACTACAAACTTCAGATAAAAGGTGTAATTGTATCACACTTTAGGTCGATATTGAGCCCTGTAGTATTTTTGCAAACATTGGCCTGTGTCCAGCAAAAGGATGAAAGTTCTAAACCCCAGCTTAGAGGCTTGAGAGGTCTCAGGACACTGCAGGAAGCCAACAGTTGCTGCTGCAGGAATATTCAGTGCTTTTCTGCATGTTAAGTCTGTAAAGGAAAAAAAAAGTTCAAATAACACAGAAGTAAAATGAAATAAGCAGGCATAACTCTGCATGCAGTAAAGTTTTGGAATGCAAAAAGGCTGCCTTGCAAAAACACGGATAAAGAGAAGGAGTTGTGATATTTTCCAAGCTGAAAAAACAGTTGCAGAAAACATTTTCTACTGCTGCTTCTATCATAATTCTGAAAAACAGTAATTGATTGACTGCATGGAAACTATATGGGTTTGTGTATTGGGTTAGGGTTAGGGTTTGCTGGTCAACACATTGCAGTGAATTAATTTGCTTACGTGTTTTTGACATCGAACTACAACTGAGGAATGTATTTTAAAATTACTGATATCTATAAAACCTATAAAATATGTACCACGTGAAAACTGAGAAGAACTATATCTTCAATTAAGGACTCTCAATGGAATTGTATTGTTTTGCACCTGGCAGAGCTGGGAATTGAAAATGTCTTCAGTGGCAGAAACATCTTAATTATCAAATGTGAAAGGGTCTTATTACCAATTAGTACTTGTCAGTTCCTAAGTAACTAATGACTCTCCAAAATTAAGCAGAGAGAGCAAGACAGATGCTGTCCCCATACTACAAAATCAGCATAGGTAAAAGAAAAATGATTGTACTTCACATGCTTGCTCTTCTTTCTTCTGATCTGAGACCCAGATCATGACATCAAGCAGCAGTCCAACAATTTCCAAGCATGTGACTCCCAGCCACTTGCAGGAGTTATGTGGGGTTAGTGGAAATTGAAGTTCTTGATTTTGTGTTTTTCGCTGTCATCATTGCAAAGACAAATTTGGAGCTCTATATAATCCAGCTTCACAGTCTCTTGCAGATTATTAATAAGAAGGAATGGAGCCAGCTTTTGGGAGTGGAGCCACTAGTGAATGCATGGTATCTCCTGCATATAAACCCACAAAGGCCTGGTATAGGGACAATGAGAAATTCAACAAGGCAGACATGAGAGATATACGGAAGAACCAAATCAGCCAGTACCAAAGCAGCAAATTAAGAAATATAGAAAAATAAATTGCAAAAAAACATACAGAGGAGTATCAAATGTACTGCATTAGAAACAGCTACAAACATGTACTCTTCTAAAACCAGTTTCCTTTGCAAATTAATGTGCTAGTTTCCACCAAGATGTTATACAACTATGATAGGGAGGGAGAATGTACAGAACTTTATTTTGTTTAGATACTGGAGTATGAAAAGTGCAATAGTGCATAAGCCTACAGGTTTTTATGGCTGAAAGAGGAGTCTCTCCTGCTTCTGGCTGGGGAAAAATGCTGATTAAAAGAGTATGAAAAACAGGGCAAGGATAAAGTGATCCTCTTCTGGCATCATTTATCTTCTTGTAACCAGCATCCTGAGGATTTCCTGAGAAGTTGCGTCTGAGCAATCATGAACAATGCTCTCTAGAATGATTCTCATCTTGCTAGGTCTTCGGAGCCTCTTAATGGGGCTTTGTTTTTGCCACATTTTTGCCACTGAATAATGCCTTCTGTGAAAGAGTTCTTGGTCTAACTGGCTTTCAGTCCAGTACGTGGCTACCATTATGCTTTGCTCTGGAAATTAAAACAGCTCCCCATGATGAGATGACCTGTAAATAATATGGAGGAAAGCCCAGCTTCCTTATTTAAAGAATTCTTCAACTAAAGGAAGTCTCACAGAAGTTTTTAACTTTTTCTAAAACATCAGATTCTCTGTTCTACAAAGCAAAACGTACAATTATAACACTCTTTAGCAGATCCCATGTTAATAAGTGTGGATTCCTGAAGATGAGCTGAAGCACTTCAGAAGACATTAAGCTAAAAGTTATTATATTTCTTCCAGTTACAGAAGACTAAAAAGAAAAAAAAAAGACAAAAAAACACACCTATGGTTTAATTAGGATTCTTTTTACATCTGTGAAACAAATCTGGACTGGGCAGATTTTTTTTTTTCATTATAGCCTCCTGAAAAATGATTATTTTGTGTTGTGGATTAGTCAAGGATAAAGTACTTACAGAGATATTAGCCAGTTCAGTGTGAACTATTGTTCATATGTTAAGAGAATTAAAGACATTTTAGTAAACAGATTTAGTGAGAGTTGGAGGTGGCTTAATATGCAATAGACATGATTTATAAAGTGGATGAGGAAATCATATAAATCTTGTCCTGTGCACAGGTAAAGCAAGTACTATATTCAGTGAGTTCACACAGTAAAACATTTTAATGTTTCTGTCAGCAAACTTAACTCAAAGTTTAAGCTGCACAAATGCTATGGAATTATCAACATAAAGCATGCTTAACAAAATTAATCATCCAGTGTAAAGTTTAGAGGGGAAAAAATGTACAGCTGAAGATAAATTCTCTACCACTTTGTATTGTGGACAACATTTGTAACCTCATTACTTTTTCCCTCTTGCACCTAGAATGTCAGAAAGTTTTTGAACTTATTTTATTCACTTAATACACAGGATCTTTTTTTTTTTTTTTACTGGTAATGCCAGATTAAGAGATTTAAAGAATTTCAATGTAGAGCATCCCTTCTTCTTTAATGGTTTGCTCAGAATTCCAACAAAATACTTTCCTCAGTCAATAGCTGCATACATCTGGCTAAAATCTGAATGATTTGTGTGCATGCACGTGCACATGTGTGTGAGTAAAAGTGCCCATGTGCACAAAAGCCAGTAGGAAGAATTCCTCTGTAAAAAAAACAAGGATGGGTGGAGATGCTTAACAATGCTCAACTACACTCTTTCATGGTCATAAGAGCAATTTATACTTAACTATTAAGACCTAAAAAAATCAGGTTATTGTCACTAACAAGAATTAACATGTAAATTATTGACATCTCTGTTTCCCAGTTCACAAAAGAAAATACCAGGTATATGCTGAAATTATAATGCACATTTTCAGTTGGGTAACATGGCAGAGTAATTGAAAGATTATAATCAAACAATGAGGTCCTTCACTTGGGGTCTCTCTGGCTGTTGCCATCTGTCCTGTGGGGAGGCAGAAAGGGTGAGATTTCAAACTTGAGTCAATAACAAGCAAAGTGGTAGAGGTGATTTCCTGGGGACTCAATCTTATGACTCAATCTTATGAAACAAGGCAGGTCTGAAAAAAAATGTTCCCCTGATTAGGAAGGTCATTCAGACACCAAGATGCCTCAGGATGACCTTCAGAAAAATGGGAAGATGGAGCAGAAAAAGGGTACCAGAAAAAGGCTGGAGTATTACCCTCTGGAATGGATGCTCTTGGGACTCGGAACCCTGAGATCCCCTTTGGTGACCCAGTTTCCTTCACTTCCTCTCTCCAGATGTTTTTCAAACTGTAACATATTCCTGTTGCTTTTCAACTCCAAATTGAAGATAGCTAACTCACTGACAATGACTTCAGAGAAAGTAAAGTCTAGCACTAATAGCAGTAACACTGTTCAGACTTGTGCTCTCAAAAAAACTGCGATCCTCTTGATATTTCCTGTTATCCGGAAGACAGTGGAACACAATTCCAAATTTATGAATGTTATTGACAAGAGATTGTAGTAAAGATAGAATCATAGAATAGTTAGGGATGGAAAGGACCTTAAAATCATCAAGTTCCAAACTTGAAGGTTTGGACATGGGCAGGGACACGTCCACTAAACCATGTCACCCAAAGCTCTTTCCAACCTAGCCTTGAACACTGCCAGGGATGGAGCATTCACAGCTTCCTTGGGCAACCTATACCAGTTACTCTTCACTCTCACAGTAAAAAACTTCTCTAGCTTAAATCTAATTTAAACTACTCCTGTTTAAGCTTTAACCCATTACCCTTCGTCCTGTCACTACAGTCCCTAATAAAGAGTCCATCTCCAGCATCTTTATAGGCCCCTTCAGATACTGGAAGGCTGTTATGAGGTCTCCACACAGCCTTCTCTTCTCCAGGCTGAACAGCCCAACTTTCTCAGCCTGTCTTCATAAGGGAGATGCTCCAGTCCCCTGATCATCCTTGTGGGCTCCTCTGGACCTGTTCCAACAGTTCCATGTCCTTTTTATATTGAGGACACTAGAACTGCACACAGTACTGCAAGTGAGATCTCACAAGAGCTGAGTAGAGGGGCAGGATCACCTCCTTTGACCTGCTGGTAATGCTTCTTTTGATGCAGCCTAGGATACAGTTGGCTTCCTGGGCTGCGAACGCACACTGAAGCTGGCTCATGTTCATTTTCTCATTGACCAACACCCCCAAGTACTTCTCCACAGGGCTGCTCGGAATCTCTTCTCTGCCCAGCCTGTAGCTGTGCCTGGGATTGCTCTGACCGAGGTGCAGGACCTTGCACTTGGCATGGTTAAACTTCATGAGGTTGGCATCAGCCCACCTCACAAGCATGTCAAGGTCCCTCTGGATGGCATTCCTTCCCTCCAGTGTATCAAGAGAAGCACACATCTTGGTGTCATTGACAATCTTGCTGAGGGTGCACTCAATCCCACTGTCCATGTCACTGACAAAAATGTTGAACAAGACCAGTCCCAACACAGATCCCTGGGAGACACCACTCATTACTGGTCTCCAGCCAGACATTGAACCATTGACCACAACTCTTTGCGTGCAGCTATCCAGCCAGTTCTTTATCCATTGAGTGGTCCACCTATCAAATTGATGTCTCTCCAATTTAGAGACAAGGATGCCACGTGGGACAGTGTCGAACGCTTTGCACAAGTCCAGGTAGATATCAGCTGCTCTATCCCTGTCCTTCAGTTCCATAGCCCCGTCATAGAAGACCACCAAATTGGTCAGGCAGGATTTCCCCTTATTGAAGCCATGCTGGCTGTCACCAAGTACCTTGCAGTTTTTCATGTGCCTTAGCATGCCTTCCAGGAGAATCTGCTCCCAGATTTTGCCAGGCACAGAGGTGAGACTGACTGGTCTGTAATTCCCTGGGTCATCCATTTTACCCTTCTTGAAAATGGAGGTTATATTTCCCTTTTTCCAGTCATCAGGAACTTCACCTGACTGCCATGATTTTTCAAATATGATGGCCAATGGCTTAGCAACTTCACTCGCCAGCTCCTTCAGGACCCGCGGATAGATTTCATCAGGTCCCATGGACCTGTGCTTGTTCAGCTTCTTAAGATGGTGTTGAACCAGATCCTCTGCTACAATGGGCCTCAGTTCTTCATTTTCCCAGTCCCTGAGTCTGCCTTCCAAGACATGGGTAGTGTGGTCAGAGCACTACACACACACATCCGCATATATATATATATACACATATGCTTAGAAAACACCTAAAGTGGGCATAGACATATATAGAGTATGCCCAAATTGTGATATACTTGGTAACAGTCAACCATAGCTGTTTATGAAAAACAGTGCTGCCTGAACTAGTCTCCATGTGTATATAAGTCCACCACTCTGTCTGTGGAGCTAGAGCTGTGGAGCTGTGAAGGAATCTGTGGAGCTATCTGAAGGAATTACACAAGACAAATAATCATCAAAGCAATCTGACTGAGGAAAATTGCCTAACTGATGGTAAGCTGCTTCACACTGTGCTACATTATGTTTTACCAATCAAATGCCTCAGTGGTTAATATGAATTCATTGAGCTCTGCATGGATTAAACAGGCTAGAGTGCATTCATCCTCTCCTTAAGCAGAAGGGAAAGATTTGTTTCAAATGTTGATTTGCAGCATGTCAGGAAACGTTTTCTTCAATTAAGTAATCTCATTTTAAAGTGAGTTCTGTGCCAGAAAAAGAAGCAGTACAACTTTTCCACACATGCGCTGTAGTTATATGCAGGGTACAATCTTATGATTTCTAGGAGGCTGCTTTTGAAAGCCAAGGAATTTATGTTTGTAACAGGATCAAAGCTACAGAAGTATTAGGCAAATTCTGCTTTCCATTGGATCTGTATACATCTAGCATAGCAAATGCATTTTCAGCGGATGTACACAAATTTAATGATCATAACAAAAAGGCTGTAATGCAAATCCATGCATTTCATATTTCTTTAGTAAAGTTGAAGCAGTCCATAGTCTTTTCTTCACACAACCTTCATTATTTATGTTCATTATATGCAGCTTAATTCCTCACAGAAGTTTTATTCCTCTGATCAGAAACTCATTGACTGAAGAAAAAATATTCACATAATTATTATTGAATATATAATAAACATGTCTTCCCTGGTCTATATTAATGAGACAAGAGATGCAAGATACTCATGCTCCTAAAAAGGATCAAAACAAAGCAAGAACACCACCATTGTCAGCCCAAAGAAAGCCACAGAATAATAAGTGCTCCTATTTTAAGCAAAGATGATTTTTGGCTTTGTTGCAGGGAGTTTAGCATAGCTAAACTGAAACTAATTAAAATATTTTCACAGGGCTTTGTGATGGTGTAGCTGACCAGGAAGAATGAATGATTACTGCCTTATCCCACCTAAGAGCCCAAGCAGCACACTGTTATTCTGTACAGCAGACACACTCAGAACTTGAGGACAGGGCAGTTTTGCTTCTCTCTGCAGCTCTGCTTCTCTCTGCAGCTTTGCTCACCAGACAACAACAGCTTGCACAGAGGGAAAGGAGGGTGGGCTCATCACTCCGCTGTAGTACACATGGAACAGCACCCTAGGAGTTTGACCCTGAAGGTAGGGAGAGCCAGGGAAGTGGAGAAACCTGCACAAACATATGTTCCAAGTCATCATTTGGCCCTTTGGTAAGTTTTTAGAGAGCACAAGCTGGGTTTCAGGGGCTTTTTGCAGGGGAAAGAGAAGTTAAGAGGTATGAAACAGCAAGTGTGTCAGGCACTTTGTTTCATATTTTCTCCAAATATCATATGTGATTTTCTGTTACTTATAATAAAAATAACAAAATAAGCATTTTAAAAAGTGCAGATGACCTAAGTATCTACCATACCTATTTATTTGACCTTGCTGTCACTCAGGGGGAAAAAATGCCAGAGAAGCTGATAATCAACGGGGTGCTAGACAGCACACCAACCAAATCTGATTAACTCTGTTGGAAGCTTTAGAAGCTGGTGGTCTGATCCATCCCCTGCTCCAAGCAGAATCTCAGACATGCTGCAATGTCCTTTGCAGAGTCAATGATGAGCAAGGCTTATGACACACTGCTGGCCTTACACTATCCTTGGTGTAATCCGACTGAGGCCAAATATCCTGGGTGAGCATTATATATCCACTGTTGCTCTGATTCAAGGGCTTCATCCATAGCCATTCTGTAAACACAGCCCAGGAAGCAGGCTCAGGAATGGTCCCTGACACATGCATGTGTTGGTACAAGTCTCACAGTTTGCTGTGGCACATAGGAAAAACCCTGATGGTGTTGCCATATGGAGGAAAAGATATGGTGACCAGCACTGACAGGCTGTGAAAGTTCAAGGTTTCCTCATATCTTTCCCAGTCCTGGAGTTTGCTCAGATGCCTAAATGTGGGCAGGTATTAAAACACTTTGGATATGAAAGGGATTTGAAATCAAGTGCAGGAAGAGGCTTGTATTCATATGACAAGTTAGGTATGGTGAAGTAGCCAAGACATCCTCCAAGAATGAATGCATATATTAGTGAGAGCATCTAATCAATCAAGTTACTACTAAATATGCAATTACTTATGCAAAAATTTCAACAGAATTTTAAATTAAGGTTAAAAATGGTATCGGAAAAGTTTTAGATTTTCTAGATGCTGTGGGATCTTTGAATTTTAGAGAGGTAACAGTTTCTTCATGTAAAAAAGAATTAGTCACTGCTGGCTACTGAATTCAAGTTGGTCCCAGTGCCCTGCACAGGTAATCTCTCTGAAGTTACACCCTTCCTTGATTCTGGTTTGCCTCCAACTGGAGGAAACTGAGCAAAGTCGGTAGATTTTCTTCTTGCCTGTGACTGGCTATTTGGCTGGGGTTGAAGCTTTATTTTCCCTCCTGTGCATAGGGTTTAAATTGCTCTAACCTTTGCCATAGAAATGCTGCATGGACAAATTGCTGTTTTGCACAGTATCACACAAGATCTAGGTAGGATCCCACTAAGCAACTGGCAGTGAGCAGTGCAGGTAGTAGTGCAGATAAGGCAAGGCTGGTTACGCTTTAGCAATCTCATTCCCCAACAAATTCCTGGGTTTTGTTCCAGATGAGCTGTTAGGTGCAGAAGGTACAGTCCTATGAAGTTCACCACATACACACACACACTTTGACTTCATTTGCAACACTGACACCCTGTTCCTACAGTTTGCAGAGAATGGGATTTTGTTTCAGTGGTTTTAACTGGGCCACTGCTTCTTCTCAGTTTCTTGTTGCTTTGATCATGGGTTTCCAGCTCCTCTCAAGTTGTATCCTCAAAGGTGGATTTTCCCTTTTCCTGTGCTGGGCCAAAGCATCCAAGCGACCTTTGATTTTTATTTTTTATCTTCTTCTCTCTCCTTTTTTTTTAGTTTTGGCCTTGTTTTGTTTTGTTTTGTTTCTGACTTGCCATATGTGAGATAATTGTGCCCACAGGAATTCCTTTCAGAGTGCCTAAGCACAAAAGAAAAACACCCAGCCAGCTCTTTCTGTAGAGCAGTGCAAACATTTCCTTAAACCTAAGTGTCTCAGGAGGGGAATTGACAGAAGGCTCCTTTCACACGGAAAGCCTTCTCTGCACTGAGGGCTGCCAGTGAACCCTCAGCCTTTTGATGTCACTGATGGCGCAAAAATTTTGCCAATAAAAGCAGTCACATTCTTTGATTCCAACTTTATGACAATGGAAAGGAGACCAGGGCAAATCACGCAATGGTGAGGTTTGTTAATGGAAAAGGGCAGTGGGAACCAGTAATTCTCTGACATCTTTGCTTCTTCAACTGCTGTCCCCCTGCATTGCACTTGGTGGATGGAGAACTGCAGACTTTCCTCTGCAATGATAGTTTTTCCTTACTAATAAACTCCCCAGTAAGAAGCCCTGGACTAATACTGGGAAATTGCACAGCTTAGGGAGGGCAAAGTGAATCTAAAAACCACCTATGTGATTTGATGAACACAAGGAACTATGCTAAGAAAATGTCCCTGTTGTCTGAACTCATCTTATTAAGGGAACAAATCTGATTTCTACTTTGAGCTCTCTTCCTCTGGGGACTGAGCTGCTAACCCCTTGGTTTTAATAGACAAATGATGTCCCTGGACAATGAAACATGAGTTTTAGTTCGATCTTCAGCAGTTTCCAAGAAAATAAGTAGTACCCTCTCCCAAGCACAGTGCACATCAGGATGTTCCTGTCCATCACTGCACTAAGAAGAGATGGGTTGCCAGGTCATTTTTCCCAGGTTCAGCGCTGTTGTACTGGGAGGGAGGGGGCTTTTGAGACTGAATCGGACTTTGTGGGAAAGGCAGCTAGACATTGCCTTTCTCCTTTCCCTGCTCTGTCACTGCCAGCAAATGCCTGAAACTTGTGCTTCAAAGCAAGACTGTTCCATGGACCACTGCATAACAGTAGTGATACAGGGACATCTTCTGTTTCAGTGGCTAAGCCAGCTTTAAAAAGGAGCAAAATCAAAGCCAGAAGCAAGATAAGACAGTTTGGTTGACAGGTAAAAAAGAAGGTGAAAATGTCAGCTCATTGGGAAAGAAGCTAGTAGAAGGGCTAAGTGTCTCCTTCTTGTTCCACTGAGCAAGTCACAGAACAAGCTGTAGTCAGAAGCCCTAGGGGCTCCTTCTCTCTCTGCTTTGGGATACGAGGCTCAGCAGCAGGCATTGTCAGCGCAGTCAGCAGTCACATGTTGGCTAGTTATTCATGGACCCTTGGTGGGCACCAGCAAGGAGGCAAACACATGAACCATGTCCTGAGCAGTACATTCTTGACTGCACCTCCCAAGGAGGCTATAGCCCTAGAGGATATGATGTTCCTGCATAGAAGACTTTTGCAGCACAGTCTAAGGTACTGTCAAAAAATCTGAAAGAGCACAGCTGTGTAGGAGGAGCCCATGCTTTAAGGTGCACTTTGGATGCTATGTTTTTATTACCTTTTTTATAAAAAATTGAAGATTTCATTAGAACTAAACATCTCCAACATCTGCAGCTGTAGAAAACAGATCTCAGAAGAAGCCTTGCAAATAGACTGTAAAGAAAGCAGCAATTTGTTCTTCTTCATCTGAGAAGGAATAAAGCATCTCTCTCACTGAAATCACAGCATTTCAGATAATTAAATCCTTTTAAACATGCATAGAAAACCAATTGCATTGAAATATGATTTATTAATTGGCATGTGCGTGAGGCGAGGGTGCTAAATGTCCTGGGATTTGGAATTTTTATAGCATGGAGTCAGATTAGTACAGATAAATTTGATATATGTAGCTCCTATTTAGGGGCAGGCCGGGGGTGGGAAGGCGATAACTGCTAATGTTCCCAATATGCCATTCAATTTATTTATTGTAGCTTGAGACCAGAATTTATAGAGTGCTATTAAAATGTCTTGGTTGTGTTGGATCTTGATTGCAGCTGGATTTGCCTTTATTTTTATATTATTTTTTAAAGGACAAAGAAGAGTGCGGCTGTGCATCCCAGCACGTGAGCAGGTTTACCAAATATGAGGCAGCACCAGCCAAACAACAGGAAATCGCATGAGAGAGCCCTGCTCCTGGTTGGCAGAAGCACGTTAGCCTCTCATTCATGTCACTAGTTTAATACTTCAACTTTGCAGTAAAAGCGTCTTCCCTGATCCCTGGTTCATAAAAGTGTTAGTGGTCCTTGATGCTCCCAGCAGAGGATATTAAGCAAAACACAGTCCTGAATAGGTCACATTGATTGCAGCAAATACAGAGCAGGAGGGTCAGCACCATTTCCCAGCCCAGAGCCAGTGTTACAGAACTGAGCAGCTATTCATAGCCACTGGACCCTCTCCAAGACGTGAGTGTAAATTTACTTGTATCATCTTTGCAGAGAGGAACTGCGGTCCCCAGTGCCTCCCGCTTGATTCACATAGACTGTTTATTTGTTTAGTCCTGTAATGATATTATCCACAGGGCTAAAGCCACACAGGGAGGATTAGGAATTCCTGGAGGAGAAGCCGTATGTTTATTACCATGACAGCCCCGTGTGACACAAGCCAACAGTTACTTGTATTTGTAGTCTCTGAAAACCTGGAGCTTACAGACCAGGGGTGAGAGTGTAGGATCGATCTCGAAAAGGCAAGGCGAAGAGGCTTTTTCAGGGAAAGTGGTCGGATTAGCGTGCTGAAAACTCTTTCCCGGCCTATCTGCAAACAGCTCTATCTCAGGCTGCTTTCAAATGTAAATGAGCGGAGAGGGAACATCAGCGACTGAAGTCTTTCTTATAATGATAACTCTCCCAAACCTGTGTGTTTAGCCTGCTCTTCAAGAACATTTAATAAGCCATGCAGCTGAGATTTTAGCCTTTTTAATAGAAGCCCTCTGTTTCTTAAACAACAAACAAACAAAAAAAACACTGTCATGGAAAGATCTTGCAGGTATGTGCATAAGCACAGAGAAAGGGGAAGAGTGGCCAAGAGGGAGGAAGAACTTTTTCCTTTTGCTTGCTTTTTTTTTTGGTCTGTTTTTTTCCCTCTATTTTATTTCCTATTTTAATAAATATTTAATCATGGAAAGGGAGGGAAAGGCCAAAAGTAACAAAGGACTGTAGGCTGTTTAGATTGCTTGCGAACTCTCTCTTTGCAGCTGACCATTGCTACATGTAGGTTAATTTCCACATGGAACTGGAGAAACTCTATCCTGGTTTGTGAAGTATGGGTCAGCCGAAGCATGTTAATCTGTTTAGCATGTGTGCTTCGTGGAGGTGCCAGACCACCACCGTGCAAGAGCAGAAGCAGCGGCAGCCAAGGTCTTTGGGGGTAGTTAATAAAGACTTTAAGGGAAACAAGTTTATAAAGGTTTCAGTTCTTGCACCGTGCCAGCTTTGGACATTTCAGGATTCCAGCCCTGCAGACCAGAAAGCTGAGAATACTTTGGGCTGTTTATAAGAGCCCTAGGTGGGAGAGTGCCGGTGCTTCAGCCTGTGCTGCTGAGGGCAAGGCGAGGACAGCCTTCGTGCTTCTTCTCCCAGGGGACAGGGGGGCAGAGGCACCAGCCAAGACCCCCCAACACTCCAGGGGCACCCTGAATCCCCTGTGGCCCAGTACACAAGGGCTACCTTTGGCCACACCTTTACCTCTTTGGGCAGCCACCAACTTTTTGGGGGACCTCGATTTTAATCTGCTCCCTTCCCAGGGCAGAGCCTCAAATCCAACTGGAGGCTTGGGCTGTTGTGTGAGCCGCTCAATGGGATGATAGCAAATAAAACTTTATGAGTCATTCCTATAGCCCCACACAATGCAGACTAATCAACGTCTTGTCTCTCGCTCGGAGATGAGCTGCGAGGCATGTGGTGCTCGTGCTGACACTCCGCTTCTCTCTCATCATTTTTTTTCTTTTCTTTTGAAATGCTAGACACTTATTAAAGCGTTTTTAAATAATCAAAATATTTGCTGATGAGTATTTATTTTGACAAGGGGTTTGGTTTGGCTTTCGACTTCCCACTCAACTATATAGACTGCAGTATTAATTTACTATGAACCCAAATGTGCTTGAGATTTTTCTGCCTCAGCTCTGGATTTCACTCATTCGGCAGAAGTTTCTCTGGGAGATGAAAAGTACAGTCATGAGCACATCTCTTTCCTTTTTCCAGTGTGCTTCACCATGTGCTCCTCAGAATCAAAGGGAGCTGAGCGTTGCTTGAGAGGAAAAATGTACCACGCACAGATACATCCATCCCCTCATCGTATTCAGAAAGCAGGGGCATCCATGCAGTCCTGCAGTGTTGCCCATCTGGCGTTCAAAGCACAGTGGCCAAGAGGATGCTGCACATTGAGGATCAGAAAAGGCCATGAACAGAGCTGTGGGCGGCCAGACTCCTGGGAGGCACCCCTTCACTGCCTGGGCACCCGGACCCCCCCCCCGCCCGGCGAATCAACCCCCTCCCCCAAGCTGGGCAACCTGCACCCGGTAAGGCTCTGCCTCTCCTCCAGGCCTTGGGTGCTCCTTTCTGTTCTTTAAAGAGCTGTTGGTGATAGGATTGCTAGGAAGGGGCCAGAAGGAGCTGCAATATAACTGCAGCTGCCTGAGGAAACCTCTGCCCACTTTCCCACAGCTGGGCAGACAGGCTCCTGGCAGTCCTTCCAGGAACAGGCACATCCACTATGTCCCTTGTTCCTCCTGTGCTAGGAATCATGGAATCATAGAATGAACTCAGTTGGAAAAGGTCTTTAAGATCATCAAATTCAGCCTTTACCCCAGCAGTGCCAAGACTGCCACTAAACCATGTCACTGAGGGCCTCATCTACAAGAAGTGGCAGAGGCCACCCTCATGTGTTTGCCACTCACTGCCAGGCTGGATCAGTTTCTCTCGATGGTGCCAGCTCCCCCCGAGCAAATGAGCCCACCAGAACCAAAGAAACCCCGTTCAGCTTTCCTGCCCACCCGTGACATCTGCAATATGTTACACTGCCGGCAATGTTTTTTTCTCTATAACATTTTGGCCTTTTGTACGGTTGGATGGTCTGGGAGTTGGTTGGTTGGTTTGATTGATTGTTCGTTTGTTGGTTTGCTTTACAATCTTGCGCGTATTTTTTTTCTCAGCGCTCTTTTTTATTGATGATGAAGGAATTGGCCGGAACCTAACCTGTGCGCTAGTTTGTATGCTGGCACTCCTTCCTGCTCACTCTTACCTGGACTGACTGAAGGTATTTTCCATCATCATAAGAAGGGCAGCGGCTCTTGCCTTAATCTTGCTGCTGAAAGCAGCCTCACACACCAGTAAAACACAATTTCACGGAACATTGAGTGTCCTTTGGCCAAGATGTGTGGGGAGAAGGTGTCAGCCATTCCAGAACAGGATTTCCTTCCCAGTGTACTCTTGTGGGGCTAACAAGCACACAGATATTTAAAGGGATTACTGGAAAAATAAATGTATGAATTAAATAAAAAGTTTCTGGTACCGAACTGCACCCCACTCTACTTTCCCTGTTGAAACCCCTCATAAAGCGTTATTTCCTTGAGGACCATTGGGTGGGAAGGCATCCCTGGTTTAACACCGACCCTCAGAGTGAGAAGCCCCTTTTCACAGAGGGTGTTAAATGCTCTGAGATACCCTTGAAAGCAGGGCTGTCCTCCTCGAGGGGAAGAGGACATCTCCCCTCAGCCGTGTGTTGCTTCTGCCCCAAGCAGGCCCCTCTGTTCACACAAGCCGGGTGCAGCGCACAGGAGGTGGGGAAGTCATGGCCACACCCTGACAGTTCAAGCCATCAAAACCCTCTTTAATGCTCTAATGCCTGTTTTTCTCCCTAAAGGATCCAGTCAGAGCTATTCCATTTGAAGCAGTGCCTGTACAACCTGACCGCAGGCCAAGCTAGTGTCCTGCGAGAGGAAGGGTTTGGGAAATGTGGATATTATTAGCTTGAAATGTGCTCCTGGTCACAACCCCAGGCATCCCTCACCCAACAGTTCTGCACCCACGCATCTCTTCTTCTTCTGGGGGAAGGCACTATCACATGCACTTCGGTCAGTAATGCCAAATCAGGAAAATGTGGTGGCGCTTTCACTGGCTCATGCGTAATCCCAGTAATTGAATGACTTCTGACCCACACACCCCTTATTTTTGATATCCCAGTCTTTTTGGAGGCCAGAAGTGTGGCAGGATTGTGTGATGGTAACAGCCTGACCTTCTAGCAGCTGGGCAAGCTCGGCCACCTTCAAGCAGCCTGACCCCTAGGCTGCACTGGCACTGCAGCAGCAGCTGCCGGGGGGCTGCGTGGATGGGACAGGCCTTTGTCATGCCAACCTGCATGGAGGGGGACAAACACTGGGTGATGAGGGGCTCTTCATGCCACTGCAGAGCAGGTGCCGATGTGGAGGGACGCCCCAAAAGTGGCACGGGCTGGAGGGGCCTGACTCAGCCAGCACACTTAGCCCCAGGAACTGCAATTTCGTGGTGGCATAGGGAGGCTCCTTCTGAAGCCAACGGGAAGCACTGATGTGCTTGAAGGGAGAGCCGGCGGGGCAGTGCTGCCAGTACAGAGCACAGGGGAGCAGAGCCAGGCTCCCGTGCAGAAGTGTTGGAGGAAGGGATGCCCACATCCCTGGCCCATCGGTGGTACTGACACTTCCAGTGGAGTACCTATGCAGTCATTGTCCTTCGAGATGCCCCTCTCCCTGCCGAGCAAGGTTGCTCTGAAATCAGTGCCAAAAAAAAAGACAAATCAATGCAAAAAACCCACCCTCAAGACTGGGATTTGAAATTAAGCTATGGCAAGAGGCAGGGGGGGCAGGCATCACTCACTGCCCACTGCGCAGAGAGTCCACAGGTGCATGTACAGGCCTGGGGCAGATGCAGCCCTCCCAGCAAGCCCAGAAGCTGCCTCCTGTGGGTTCCTATCTGCTGACCGGCTCTGGAACGGGTGCTGCTGCCATGTCCCACCATCCTCAGCTGTGCCCACTGCCAGCAGACAGCTTCTGTGGGCCTTTCCTCGCTCCCTCAACCACCGTGGGGCAAGTGTGGGGGAGAGAGGGCACATGTGAGAGCAGGCCCAGGAGCATTTGTCAAGGTTTCTGCGTGTCTCTTAGGCCAAATGGCATTGGAAAACAGGATAGCCAGGGACTATAAATTCCCCCAGGTCAACGAGGAACAGACTTCCTACTTTAGAAGCTCTCCTCGTGTAAAGAGGTATTTGGGCTGCCTCCGAAATAATAAATCCCAAGAGCAGACAATAAAATTTACTATCACAGGAGTAACAGAAGCCTAAAATATTCCTAACATGTTCCTTGAGCAAATAACATAATCCCTGGCACACTGGAACACATGGTTTGCTTCAAACATGTTTCATTTTGTCATCGCATTGAGTGTACAGTATTTCTCTTTGGGTGCAAGAGTGATTGATATCTTTGGAAGAATTGTTTGCAAGAACATGAAAGTTGCCAAAGCAAACACGTTGGAGGGAAGTGTGCAGAAGGGGGAGCAGAAGTATTTGGAGTAGATCTGGGTTTGGGGAGTTCACACAGAGGTGAGACAGCCAGAAGTAGAACAAATAAAAACATTCTGAACACTTCATCTAAATAAATTATATACAGAAATTGCCCTTTTGTAGTCAGCAGCAGCACAGTTACCGCGCTTCCCTCATGCCCCTATAGAATGTGGGCTAGAAGCCAGCTTTCTTCAGGTAATGATTTGTAACTTTTGCTCCACTTGAATGAATCTATTAATATTTAGATCTCTCTAATTCTGCTCCATACAAGCTGTCAGCATTGTTAAACAAAATAATCTATTTACGTTCTGTTGTATGTGTCCAGCAGTGGCTTGCATGGCTCAGTGATGTACTTTGATAGGTTTTTCATCACTGCACTGGCCAAAGGCAAAACTTCACATATTTTGATCGTAAAAAAAAAAAGAAAGAAAGAATTGAAAAAACTTATTAGTTCGTGCAAACATTGGAGTGTTAATTTAATAACTTCCATTTCTGACAGAGAAATATTTATTTTACTTCCCCTTTTATCTCTTTCTGCCATCAACATCTGCGGAACGCCATTGCTCTGGCTGGTTGAGATAGCCAGAACCCAAGGGAGATGGCAGTGAGTGCATGTTTTCAGACATGTATTTCTAACTCAAACCCCCCCAGCCAGATCTTCAACCTTTCAAAATCCCCCCAAGTAAAAACCCTGACCCTCCGTGCCCCACTTTTACCATGGCAGCAGTCCCCGGGGCCCTGGGCCAACACCCAGCCGGGGTGGGAGGTGTGGGGCCTCCTGTATCAGACCATTGCCCAGTCACTTTCTGGACTGCTTTTACCCAGAGCACCCTGGGGCAGCAGGGGGGGAGGAAGGGAAAATAAAAGCTCCGTACATCCCGGGGAGTATCCTGTTCTCGCAGAGGGTATCTGACCCTGCACACCTCCCCATGCAAGATTTTCGCAGGGGGTTGTATTTCAGAGAGGCTTAACCTATCTTCTCCTCCTGCCAGCAGACTCTCCAGCCCCCAGAGCATCCAACTGCCCACCTCTTGCCTTCCTGCCCAGGCAGGAAACAACGGCACAAGTGCACAGGGGACCCCTGGGGCAAGGACATGGCCAGGACTTGAGGAAGTAGAGGAGGGGATCAGTACTGCAGCACAGGTTTCAGCTAAACCTCCCAGCCAGGAGCTCTGACCCTTGTGTTCATGCTACTTGCAGGAATTCTCCATTTGGATTTTAAAAAAATAAATAAAAAATAAAAACAAATCCCAGTGCTAACAAGGAAACTTGCTGTATAACGCCCACGAGGAAAACAATGTGAAACATGTAAAATGTAGACAAACAGCTCAGCCACCTGCTGATTCTGACCGACTACCAGGCACACAGCTGCAGCTGTGCTTGGGTCTGGACGGGGAACATCCTCAGCCTTCATCTACTTATTTTCTATTAGAAAGTGGTCACCACCACTGGGGCTTTCCCTGGAGCTCCAGAAATGCACATACTGGTCCTGGGATGATCCTACACTGTCTAAAATAAATAAAATTCTAAAACTGAGTAAAACTCGTAAGACTTTCAGCTACCCCTCACACTGTTCTTTGATCCTTGCAGGACTGGGGTACTGTCCTGACTGCTTTTTTCGGGCACCTCCGGAGTTGTGTGTTCGGGTGAAGGGCCCCAGAAGCTTATCTGTGCTGGAACTGTGAGGGCAGGGGCACAGCTCATGAGCAGGGACAAGCGACAAGGTGGGACTTGAGGGTGTCCCTCACCCCGCAGAGCACAGCTGAGAGGGGGTGAAACCCTCTGAGGGCATCGAATGGAGAGATGCTCTCCCTGCAGCAGAGCAAATCTGTCCTCTGGGCTGGCCTCGCTTTCTAAGGGAAAAGGGGGGGGGGGGGGGGGGGGGGTGGGGGAAAGAAGAAGAATAAAAAAAATAAAAAAAAGAAAGTAGGTTTTATGTCCTTCAGGGAACTATTTGATTGGTTTTGTCCTTTGGACTCATCCTGTTGAATTCACTGGGATTAGACCCACAGCAACTTACAAGGTGAGCAGCACCCCTCGTGGCAGAGGGCAGAGGACACTGTCGGAACGCGGCAGACCCGGGACACAGAGAGGGTCACCCCGTTGCCCAACCTGCTTGCTCACCGGCACTCGGGGACTGTTCCTCCCACCCAGCCACGCTGCCCAATTGCTGGGGCAGAGAGGAGCACTCCGAAAAGACCTTCCCGATACTTTCCCGTTCTCCTCCCAGCAGAGGGACTCTGGAGAAAGTGACGCTATAAGAGAGGGGAACATGCCACTTGTTTTTCCGTGCTTGCCACCCCTATAACTCTTTCTCCCACTAGATCCCACACGCCAGCGGCTCAAAGAGGCCTCTCGTGGGGGAAGGCAGAGGGAACGGAATGCAAACACTTAACCTTTGCAGATACAACTCTTTCTCCCGAAAAGACCCATCGGTCCTTTTTTTTAAAAAAAAAAAGTAAATACAAAATAGTAAAATATAATCTGACCCCAACTTTACAGCCCTCAGCTGACACGTGGTGCACTGCAATCACCAAAAAACACGGGGTGAAATCCGCACTGCCAGCTCTCCTTGTACGGCACTGTACAAGGGCGCCGACAGGGCAGCAGCCCCCTCCCCAGGCCCTTGTTTACTGTCACAAGAGGGGTGCCCCCCTCCAGCTGACCGTTGTCTTTGGCACCGGCTGTCCTAGGCTCGTCGTTTGCCCAAGTCATGAGCGCGAGCAGTTTTCAGACACTTTTGGTCAAATCTACCCTGTACATTAAAGCATCTGGGTGTAGCGAGCTGGTGTTGATGAAAAGAGCTTTTTCTTCCAACTGTCCCCTTCAGCACCCATCTTTTATTCCCATTTATGAGGACAAAAATCCCTCTGTCGTGAGGGGAAGAAGCTGCGCCACAGATTTATGAGGTGCTCAGGCTGCCTAGCGCCCTGCTGGAGCTGTTCCCCTCCTCGGGAGCAGGGTGTGCCTCTTCAACCCCAGCTCCGAGCTGCTCTCGGGGGAATACAAACGTGCGTCTATTTATTTGGGTGCTCCGACCTGGAGGCCCAGGGCACCCCAGAGGGAGATTTCCAGCCTCCCTTCCTTCACCTCACTTGGATACTGCCGCTCCTGGTCCCCCTGCAGGCGGTGTTTTGGGGGCAGGAGTCCCCCTCATCAGATGACCTTTCCCCGCCGGTCCTCCGCCCGTTTTTTACCCCGCCGGTGCTTTCCGACCCCGCCTCAGCAACCAGGGCAGCAGGGCAAGGTGATGGCAGCATAGGCCGGCGAGCTGCAAAGCCGAGGCCGAACATAACTCAGCACTTGGGGAGGGAGACTTCGGCCTAGCGCCATTTTTCTAACTCCAGTTTTATAGCTGCTTTATCTCTTTCTCTCCTCTCCACCCCCCTCCCCCTTCTCTGTTTTCGAGATGGGGGCGGGGTGGTGGTGAAGGGAAGTAATTCTGCTGAACAGAAAAGCCAGGCCCGGGCAGAAGTTTCTTTTGACTGCTCAGGATGATCTATCTATCCAGGCCCTCTAATTAGAGGGGGATCCAGGGTGGCATTAGTTTCCAAACATTTTAATCGAGCTTTAAGCAAAGCTCTTTTCAATGGCAGGAGATAAATGTAGCAACTGTTACCGTCCCCGTGAATGGCCACCTCCCATGGCGGGCATTCAGCCTTCTTTTCACAAGCCCTAAGCAGTTTAGTCTATGGACCCAGCAACACTCCACATATCTTCTAATTAGTCTAATTAGAAAGGTGGATTGATAGATGCAAGGAAGACACAGTTAAGTTAGGAAGATGCTCAATGCTGCCAATCTGCTCGCAGGGAGCAACTTGTTCTCTGTGGGAAGAAAAATGAATAAACGAAAAAAAAAACAAAAAAAAACAACAACAAAACAAACAAACAAAAAAACAACAAAAGAAAACGAGAAAGTAAGGAGAAAAAAAAATAGAAAAGAAGGAAGGAAGGAAGAAAGGAAGGAGGGAGGGAGGGAGGGAAGGAAGGAAGGAAGGAAGGAAGGAAGGAAGGAAGGAAGGAAGGAAGGAAGGAAGGAAGGAGGGAGGGAGGGAGGGAGGAAGGAAGGAAGGAAGGAAGGAAGGAAGGAAGGAAGGAAGGAAGGAAGGAAGGAAGGAAGGAAGGAAGGAAGGAAGGAAGGAAGGAAGGAAGGAAGGAAGGAAGGAAGGAAGGAAGGAGGGAGGGAGGGAAGGAAGGAAGGAAGGAAGGAAAGAAGGAAGGAAGGAAGGAAGGAAGGAAGGAAGGAAGGAAGGAAGGAAGAAAGAAAGAAAGAAAGAAAGAAAGAAAGAAAGAAAGAAAGAAAGAAAGAAAGAAAGAAAGAAAGAAAGAAAGAAAGAAAGAAAGAAAGAAAGAAAGAAAGAAGGAAAGAAAGAGAAAAAAGAAAGAAAGAAAGAAAGAGAAGAAAGAAAGAAAGAAAGAAAGAAAGAAAGAAAGAAAGAAAGAAAGAAAGAAAGAAAGAAAGAAAGAAAGAAAGAAGGAAAGAAAGAAAGAAAGAAAGAAAGAAAGAAAGAAAGAAAGAAAGAAAGAAAGAAAGAAAGAAAGAAAGAAAGAAAGAAAGAAAGAAAGAAAGAAAGAAAAAGAGAAAGGAAGAGAGAAAGGAAGAAAGGAAGAAAGAAAGAAAGAAAAAGAGAAAGGAAGAGAGAAAGGAAGAAAGGAAGGAAGAAAGAAAGAAAGAAAGAAAAAGAGAAAGGAAGAGAGAAAGGAAGAAAGGAAGAGAGAAAGGAAGGAAGAGAGAAAGGAAGGAAGAGAGAAAGGAAGAGAGAAAGGAAGAGAGAAAGGAAGGAAGGAAGGAAGGAAGGAAGGAAGGAAGGAAGGAAGGAAGGAAGGAAGGAAGGAAGGAAGGAAGGAAGGAAGGAAGGAAGGAAGGAAGAGAGAAAGGAAGAAAGGAAGAAAGGAAGAGAGAAAGGAAGAGAGAAAGGAAGGAAGAGAGAAAGGAAGGAAGAGAGAAAGGAAGAGAGAAAGGAAGGAAGGAAGGAAGGAAGGAAGGAAGGAAGGAAGGAAGGAAGGAAGGAAGGAAGGAAGGAAGGAAGGAAGGAAGGAAGGAAGGAAGGAAGGAAGGAAGGAAGGAAGGAAGGAAGGAAGGAAGGAAGGAAGGAAGAGAGAAAGGAAGGAAGGAAGGAAGGAAGGAAGGAAGAGAGAAAGGAAGAAAGGAAGAGAGAAAGGAAGAGAGAAAGGAAGAAAGGAAGAGAGAAAGGAAGAGAGAAAGGAAGAAAGGAAGAGAGAAAGGAAGAGAGAAAGGAAGAAAGGAAGAGAGAAAGGAAGAGAGAAAGGAAGAAAGGAAGAGAGAAAGGAAGGAAGGAAGGAAGGAAGGAAGGAAGGAAGGAAGGAAGGAAGGAAGGAAGGAAGGAAGGAAGGAAGGAAGGAAGGAAGGAAGGAAGGAAGGAAGGAAGGAAGGAAGGAAGGAAGGAAGGGAATCCCGGAGACTGACACTAAGGACAAGTCCTGAGGAATACTACTGGCAGGATCTGCTGTTTCTTAATTGAGGGGACACATAAGTGAAGTGCCTTTCCTGGCCGGGTTTGGCTCTTTGCCGTTCCGGGCTGGAAGCGCCCCCCGCTGCACGGCCTCACTCTGGCCCCTCCAGATCGACCCTGGAGCGCGGGACCCCGCGGTCGCACACGCGTGGAGGGGAAGGAAGAGCAGAGGGAAGGCACCAAGAAGCCCCCTCTTTTCCCGGTCCCCACTTCTGCCCTTCGCCTCCCAGAAGGTCACCGGCGAAAGGAGTTGAGTCACGGGGGGACCCCGTCAAGGCTGCGTTTGTGCAGGGGTGCGTGATTGGGGTCTGGTAGGGGTGCAGGGGGGCAGCTGCGGGGCTGGAAAGGGTCTCCGCCCCACATTCCAGCCCACCACAGCCTCCTCGCAGAGAGGATGGTGCGGAGGGAAGCAGCGCGGGTGGCTTGAGGAAGGTTGAACCTTTAACTGGGCGATAAATCAGGGAGAGGAGCACGGAGCAGTGCGCGCAGGTGTCAAAACAGATTAAAGTGGGGGCGGCCGGCACGGCACGGCAGGCAGGACCTCCTCGCCCCCTCCCCCGCTAATCTCACCCTGTTAAGTCTCCTGCCAGCCGACGCGGGGGGCAGGTTCAGGCAAGGACGAGAGATCGCGGGTCCTTTCGGGCCACAGGGAGAAACGGCCGCCCATGGAGGGCATTCAGCCTTCCTTTCACTAGCCCGTGGGGTCCTTTCCTCGCCACGGCCCGGGCGAGCTTGCCCACCGGTGAGCTTTCCCCTTCGCTTTTTTTCAGCCAGGCCGGCAAAAAAAAAAAGCCCACAGGAGGAGCATGGCGGGGATAAAGGCTCCCACCACTCATTTCGGCAATGAGTGGCTGCAAACTGAGACCCACTCCTCCCATCCGCTCTCCTTGCTCCTTGCCCCCATACCTGCCTTTCCCCGCACTTGCTCTCTTTCTCACAGATTGGGATTATGGACCAAATTCTGAACTATTTCAAAGTCAATACTTCGCTCGGGAAAAAAGGAGTAGGGGCTGGAATTAAGACCCAGCCTGTCTAAGTCCCTAATCAAACTGCTGGCAAAAGGGGATTCGTAGACAAAAGGAAACAATGGAAGTCCCGTTAGATCATTTTTCTGGACATTGTTTATGGTCTGGAAGGGATCAATCGTTTCAAAATGTTACCAGTAAAAATGATCCTGTGTGGAATGTAGCTAATCCTTTTAGGTTCCTGTCAACTCTTTCCACTCAAGGAATCCGATTTTTCAAATCAAAGGTGCAGAACTCAGTTGCCGAGGGATTTATAGCGCTGGCACCGGGCTCCCCGCACGCCTCCCCTCCCCCAGCGCCCCACAGTGTCTCCAAAAGCCCCTCGTGGGTGCCGGAGGCAGGACGCGGCTGGGCCCTGGGTTGTCCGGGTCCGGGCGGGTTACCAATCCGGGGCGCCCCCTCAAAGGCAGCTACGGCCTGCTCTGCCGGCGTGCCGCAGCGTACTCAGGGCAGTCGAGGCAGGCCGTCAGCGTACCTGGGCCCGAAGAGGGCCAGGAGCCCCCGGTCCCTTCCGCTGGGCTTCCCGCAGCGCCCCCGGCTCTGTTCCTGCGCAGCGGCTGCGATTTGCGCCTCTCACACGGGCAAACCGTCCGGTCTCGCAGTCGGAGGCGCAGCAGCAGCTCCGGGGCTGGGCTCAAAGGTCTTGTGGGAACGCTGGGTCTGGCTTGCCGGTGTGTTAGCAAGTTGTTGCGGGCTTCCTCTGGGTGGGGAGGAGGTAGGAGGGAAAAGGAGTCTGTTTAAAAGCAGAGACATCCACATCACTTTTCGGTAGCTCCGCTCCTGCGCGTAGGTCTGCCTCACGGCTGGCGGCCGGCACCGGCGCTTCTCCCGAAAACCATATCCCGCTCAGCAGATATCTGAACACGCGGAGAAGAGACATCAGGAGTCGTGCTGAAAGCGATCTAAAGAGATCAATTTCCAAAAGAAGGGCCGCCCTTTGGCTTCTCGTACGGAAGCGGGAAGCAGAGGGGAGGAGGTCTGAGGTTAGGTGTTAGCGGGGCCGTTTGCTGCCGAGTGCTTGCGGGACGGTACGAGGACACACACCCGTGTGCTCTGCCCCACAAGCAGTGCCGTCTGCACGGACATCCAGGGGGCGGGGAGGATGTTTGATAGAAACCACCGAGCGGCCCCCGGCTGGATTTTGTGCAATCAGAGGCAGGCTGGACTCAATAGTATAAATTATTTTCCAGGATCCGTAATTTCCGACCCCATTCACATTCGGGAAAGCCACTCACCTGACATACCTGCCCCCCTCTCTCTGCGCTGGACAATTTTTTCTGTTCAATGGATCCTTTAACCGTGAATTATTGATCCGAAGAGACTGCCTTCTTTTACCCCTCCCTTTGTGCAGCCATATTACAGGTGGAATTATGTATACACATATATTAGAAAGCTATCAGTTTCGTCTATTGGTTGCTGAATGAGCAGAGGTGACAATGTTTATTTTACGAAAAGAAAACCAGACAAAGGCACCTCATTTATCTTGATTGTGTGTACTTAATGTATTTCGTGTATACAGGTCTGCATGTCCCCCGTAACGAAAGCTGAGAATCAAACCCACATCCACCGCGGTAGGAAGAGCCGTATTCTCGTGTTTTATCAGGACTTTACGAAGCGTGGGCATTTGACGAAGCTATCACTGTAGTGCTACAGATGCGCGGGTCTGCGGCAGCACCCTGTCCCGGCTACACGCGCCTGGACATGGGCACGCGTTTTGATGCGTGCAAATGGTTTCCTATTGTGCGAAAGGGAGAGAAATACCTTCGTATTTAACCGTGGATAAGACTTTCCTAGACTTTTTAACGAATTAATGCAACAACTGAAATCTGTATTTATCCTTTTGCTTCCAACATAAATTGTATAATTTATCATCTAAATATGGGGCCCCGCAGACTTCTGCATGCCGTTTTGCTCCATCAACGAAAGGGAAACTTAGAATCAATTCAACAGGTCTCTTGTGGTTTGGAGAAAGGGCAAGTTTAATTATTTTGATTTTTAAAAACCCACAACTTTCCCCGTGAAGTCAGCTCAGCTATATTATTCCTAAAATTGGCCTGACACTGCATTTTTGAAAAGTAAAAATTAAAAAGCCTTTCTCACAGTATAGTCCATACTTTTTTCCCTACGTTCTGGGCAAGCCGAGGCCTAGTGGAGAGTAGGTCTCTCCTCCGAGGGGCAAGCCGCAGCGGGAACACTGTCGCCCATTGCAGCGGCAGCCCGCGGAGCCGGAGCTCTGCACTGAAGGCACATCTCATTACAAAGCGCATCTTCCGCTGGGTTCCCACTGTGATCCCCGCCGAGACACCCCCGGGTGCCTCCCCGGTCCTACGGCCGGGCTTGGCGCAGAGCACGGCAGCTGCAGCTCTGTCCGGCTGTGCAGCCGCGCACATCCAGCAGTACCACCCGCACTGCCGCGGCCTCGCAGCCTTCGCCTCTCTCTCCTCGTCTGTGCCCGTCGGGAGCTGCTCCGAGAGCCGGGCCTGGCGGCGGAGAGGGGGCTGGGGGTCTGCGTGGCCGGCAGTTAGCAGCACCCCTCCGCGAGGGCACCGGCGGCGGGTCACGGCGCTCTTCTGCAAGAGGAAAACAAGAACAAGTGTTTTACCGATCTGGATCTCGCCTGCAGGTCTCCGCCTCCCCAAAAATCGATGGGGACCCATCTGCGCAGGGAGGCAACAAACACATTTGCAGCCGCAGTGTGGATCCGAAAGCAACTCGTTATCGTCTGGCGTGCTGTCTGCCCGCACGCACGTACGTACACACACTTGTGCACAAATCTCTTCTCCGTACCTCTGTCGTGCTTTGCAGTGCAGGAAGGGTCAGCGAGCGGAGACCCCACGGCGTCTGCTCGACGTGGCTCCCATGTTGAGGACTGCGGAGGTTGAAGGACTTGAGGAGAAGGGCAGAGAAGCTCTGCAATCACCTGCGGCAGGTCCCCGGCGGAGGGGGCGAGCGGACACCTACGTACTCGGGAGGCGCCCGGCGGCTGGCACACGGCGGCCAGTCGCCCCCGGTGTGTGCGGCCCGGCGACTGAGAGAGAGAAACTTCACTGAGGATGGGTAAGCCGCTGGTAATAAGCTGAAAAACGGATCTGCTTTGGTTAGCAAGTCCCAGAACAGAGAGCGTCTGGCCACGATCATAATTTCCATTATTTCTGTCAAATACAATATTATCAGAAACTACTGAAGTACTTACTGTAAGTAATGAGGGAAAGTATTACATACGTAGCGGAGCCTCCGGGCCGTGCCAAAAGACTATTAAATCAGATCCACTTTCCAACATACTCCCTGCACAGGCCTCGATCTCGGCAGGAGTGACAGTGCGCTCTGCCCTCGTCACCAGCAAGAGAAGGGCGCAGCCGAGCGCAGGTGAGGCCCTTGCCTCCCCTTTGCCCCTCCAGGCTCGAGGACAGAGCTGGCCCTGAATACCTGAAACCAGCGTTCAAGGATGGAGGGTGCACCGGCCGGCTCCCCGTTTCTCCCGGGGGTGCCTCTCGCTGCACCAGAAAAATAACCAGGAGCGAATGTGTGGCCCGAAGGAGCTGCAAGTAGGGAAGGTTTGGGAGGAGACCAGCTTCAGGCCCGGGGAGCCACTCACGGGGGCCCCAAGGCCCGGCCGGACCCCTGCGGTGCGCTGCCCGCCATAGCCTTCACCAGGGCTCGGGAGACCCGGCGCGATGTCAGGCCCCTCTGCACAAGGTAGTGGGAGCGCTCCGGCGGTAAGGGCATAACGTGCGGACGTGCAAACTAATCATCTTCGACACAGGGAGGGAAGGGGAAACTTCTTTTACAGGGGATGTGGGAAGAAACCTTACGCAGTCCTGCTTGGGACAAACGTTATACAAGATGTTTGAAAAGAAATATTTTTTTTAAACCTAATTAAAAATATATAAATCAAGCAACAGAAACAAAGAAATATGTGGAAGGAAACGTTTCTGGATGGAGACACTGTGTGTGGCATAAAAAGCGATTGAATTCATAAGGGCTTCATTAAATTCCCAATAGATAACATTTGGCTAAATCTATCCCTAGATTAAAACTCTGCATAATAGCACCATAAACTAAGAAGTTTCTTTTTGTGTGGTCCTTCTGGAGGAGCTGATTGAAACATTAGCCCCCTCATAGAGCAATCCCCTCCCAATTCAGTTCCAGCAATTCGTCTCTCAGCCCTTCGGGGATATGATGAGAAAAGGAGACGGGTTAATGAATCCACACTTTGTAGGTGGGAGGAGGAGAAGGAGACAACACCATCCTGTTTGTCCCACCAGATTGTTTATTAGGGCCTAGCCTATTTTGGAGGAATTGTTGGTCCGGGCTCCGTCCCTGCGAGGACTACACGTCCCCTCTGTTCGCCTGGAAAGCCCGGGAGGAGAAGGGGGGGAGAGGAGGTGGAGGCTGGAACGGTGGGGCACAGCTGTCCGTTTGCATGCGAATAGGTCTCAGTGGTCCGGCGGTGCTGCCAGCCCATCAAAGGGCTGCAGGACCGGTGCTCTTTCTAGTGGCACCTGCTCGAGGGCAGCGGCGCGGGTAATCGGGACCGCCGGGCCCTGGGGTCAGAGGCTGGGAGGCTTTCTCGCTAACTCGGAGAAATGAGCGCAATGGCCTTTCCTCAGCATCACAGACCCCTTCCCAGAGTCCTCACCTCAGCGCCTGAACAAAAAAACCCCAAACAAACAACAAAAGAAAAACCTACATCAGGTATCACAGTTAGCTCCTGCCAGGTTCCCCACCAGTTCCCAGGTGAAGGTCTGGGATGCAGACTACCGGCATAAAGCTCGGAAGGAACAAGTGGCCGAGTTTCCGGCATAAAACATGGAAGGAGCAGATTTCCTTGTCATATACTTTCGAGTACGGTTTTCCTCTGACGAGACCCGAGGGAAGGGCGGCGGGCAGGCTCAGACCCCGGGCAGGGCCGGCCTCCGCGCCTGGGAGGTCGCCGGCCTCCCCAGGGTTTGCTGCGAGGAAGCCAAGACAAACAAACACCGGGTCGCCGGAACCTGCTCTTCCCCCCTAACTGTACGGGGACGCCGCAAGGACTCATACGGCTTTTCGCCTCCGGACGCTGCTTCAGCAGCCAGACCGACGGCAAGCAGCACCCCTTCTAGGGAGGCCCGGCACCGCCGCGCTCACGGTTATAGCCGTCTCCTCCCTGCAAAGCCCCCCCCCCCCCCCCCCCCCCCCCCCCCCCCCCCCCCCTCCCTTTTGATTGATTTTAGTCGCATCTCCGAGGGGCTCCGAGGCCGAGCTCGGTACCCCACTCTATCCCGGCGCCGCAGCTCGGTGCATGCGGCCAGGTCCAGGGAAGCGAGTTAACCGGTCCCTAGCGAAGAGGATGCGCCCCACCCCAAGGGTAGGTTTGCGGTACCTCTCGGATCTTTTCCCCTTCACTTTTAGAAATTAATCTTGCCTTCACTTCCTTGTCCTCTAAGGGACCAGGGACAACCAAAGAGGCCCTCCAGCTGCAGACTGAAGATGGGCCTAGCAGAGATGTTGCGACCAGGCTTCCCAGTTACTGAAAACCAGTAATTCAACCCGGATTGCTACAAACTAAACAGAAAAGCATCACTTTTCTATCCGTGATAATATTTAAAATCAAGGCGACGAGGTTTTTCTGTACATAAAATCATGTAACCACACAATCCTCCCCTCCTCACTCCAAAGAGCACTAAAAGGCACCACTCTTTTTTTTTCCTTTTCGCTAAAATTCACATAATTTATCCTTGAATCTACTAAATTGGTATAAATATTCGTACCTGAAAAGCTCCGCCCTGATTTGAAAATTCGCTTTCCGAGTGCACAACAGGCCATCAACGCCTGCTCTTAAACCCTGCGACTCTCTCTTCATGCCTAAAATCCGAATATTTGAAGATGGCTTTTATGTTTAAAAATAATTTTAGACTATGAAATAGGTATCTATCGATCTTTTACAGATTAATACAACAGTTCACGCTCAGAAGAGCTGCCTTCATGGTTTGTTTCATACACTTACACATCCTTACATCGTGCATCTGATCAGCTTGTCACACGAGGATATCCCAACACTCATTTTATATTATGTGTATTGGAAAGTAGAAACCCATGTCCCTGTTATTATCACAGAAACATAAGCGTCTTGGTCAAATCCCTCTGAAGTTCAGTACAAGCCTCTTATTAGCAGTATTTTAATTTAGGCCCCTTGGAAACCAAACTGTGATGCAGTTGTGATTTAAAACACACCCAAAAGTATAAAAAACAGTTTTAAGCCGTCTTTCTAACCCATCACCCCATTGATGCCCTACGGAACCGGGCTTTACTGCCCCGAGAAAGATTTATTTCTATTTATTCTCTCTGCTGTCCATTATTTGTTTATTTATTTGTTTGTTTGTTTGTCTTTCATTCTCCGCTACAGTTAACAATGGTTTGACTACAAAGCTCGTATTCTGATTTGCTTTTTTGCGGTCAAATCCAGTCATAATAAATTGCAAGCTTTACAATTCCTTAGCTATTGTATTATTAATCCCCAAGAAAAATTTCCAATGTCCCAAAGAAGGGAGAAGTATTAAGAAGGGAAGGGTCCGAAGCCAATTGTTTGGCTGGGCTCCTTTGGTCTTTGGGTTTGGTTTTGCACTTTTTTTTTTTTTTTTTGAAAATTAAAAATTTTATTTTTGAAATTGTGTAAAAATTTTACATTAAAATGGTACAATAATACTTGCCAGTAATTTTTTAACAATATTCCTTGTAAAGAATATGCATAAAGTACAAAATAAAAAACTCCATAAGTCTATTATAATACAAAACACAGGTTAAAATAAGAAATGATAATCTTGACTTTCTTCTGTGTAAACATGTTAATCTTTTCTTTTATAAAAGTATATGAGACAAGTGTACTAAAATGAAAAAGTATTGCTTTGCTGTCCTCCCTCAAGCCTTTTTTTTTTCCTGTACATCACTGTTTTCAAGTTCCTAGACCTGAGAATCTCTGAACTTTTAACGGTTTAGAGACGTTATTTATCACCATTATTTTTGATTTTTTAAGGAATAACGAGTAACTTTGCTATAGCGTGACCGCCTGCCCGTGCGGTCCGCCACCGCAGCGGCTCCCTCCCGAGCCCCACCGCGAAATCCCCATGCAAAGCCCGCATTCCCTCCGGGCGGTGTCTGCCGGGCGTCCATCCGAACGGCGGAGAAAGGACATAGATACCCCAGATCCTACCTTCGGAAAGACTCACACACCCTTAACAGTTAGAGATCCGTGCCGCGAAGCCGGGCGCGGCGGGCAGGGCGGCGGCAGGGGGCAGGCCGCCCCCAGCGCTCCCCACCGAGCGGGACAGCCCCGGCGCCGCGGCCGACTGGGAAGCGCAGCTGTTGCCCGCGCCGGGACTGGGACCCTGGGCGGGCCCCGCACCGATGATGCTCTCGATGGAGAAGGGCGAGCGGGCCAGCGCTGCGCCGCTGCCAGGCTTGGCGGCGTGCAGCGAGGCCGCCAGCGCAGGGCCCAGCGGGTGCGCGTAGCCGAAGGGCGTCCGTGCCAGCTCCGCCGCCGGCAGCAAGGACCCCGGCGGTGCGGCCGCGGCGGCTGGGGGCAGCGCCGCTCCGGGACCGCTGCCGGGTGCGGCAGGGGGCTGGCGGGCCGGCGGGGAGGAGTGATGGAAGGTGAAGAGGGCGGAGTGGGGGTGGTAAGGCTGAAGCTGGAGGCCGTAGCCGCAGCCGTAGGGTCCATAGGCGCAGGGCGGCTGCTGCGGGGGCTGGGGAGGGGGCTGCGGGAGGAAGGCAGCGGGATCCACGGCGCGCAGGAGCAGCTCGGGAGCAGGGAGCTGCTGCCGCTTGAAGCGCTTTCGGCGGCGCAGGAAGCTCCCGTTGTCGAACATGTCGGCGGACTCCGGGTCCAGCGTCCAGTAGTTGCCCTTGCCCGGGTTGCCGGGCTCCCTAGGGATCTTGACGAAGCAGTCGTTGAGGGAGAGGTTGTGGCGGATGCTATTCTGCCAGGCGGGGAACTTCTCCCGGTAGTAGGGGAAGCGCCCGCTGATGAACTCGCAGATCTCGCTCAGCGTCAGCCGCTTCTTGGGGCTCTGCAGGATGGCCATAGTGATGAGGGCGATGTAAGAGTAGGGCGGCTTCACCAGGCTGTTCTTGCTGCTGCCGCCGCCTGCCCCACCACCGCTGCCGCTGCCGCCTGCCCCACCGCCGCCCGCCGGTGCTTTCTGTGGGCCGCCCCGCGAGGGGGGCCGAGAGCCGCCGACACCGTCCCCGCCGCCAGCCCCAACTACACCGCCGCAGCCTCCGCCGCTCACGGGCGACCGCGGCAGAAGGGCGTCGTCGTGGAGGTCGCCCACTTCCTCGTCTTCTTCCTCCTCCTCCTCCTCCTCCTCGGCGTAGGAGCGGCGGCGGCGGCTGGGCTGAGGCTCTTCGTCGTCCTCCTCGTCGTCCTCCTCACCCACCACATCGATGTCGGTCTCCTCAGCCAGCGCCGTCGCCTCGGACATCTCCGAGCTCAGGGTCATGGCGCGGCGGCAGGGCAGCGCATTGGTGGCGGCCGGCTCGGTGCGGCGGGCGGGCGGGAGCCTTCCTCGCCGCCGCCAGGCCCCCGCTCTGCTCCGCGAAGAGCCGCCCCGCCGCCGCCGCCGCCACGGGCAGGCGGGCCGCTCCGAGCCGCGCCGGCCCCCAGCGCCGCCGCTGCCGCTCTGCGGGAGCCCTCCCGCCGCCCGCTCGGAGGCGGCGGCTGGTTTGGGTTTTGTTTCGGGGTATTTTTTTGCGGCTGTTTGGGTATCTCTACCGCTATTTCTTCCTCTCCCCTTTTCTGGGGGTATTTTTGATTTTGGGTTTTTTTTTTTTTTTGTTGAAGCCGGGGTTTGGGGGGGAAGGGGTGGCTGTGCTGCAGCGCCTGGAAGTCGATTCCCCCTTCTTTCTCCTCACCTCAGCCCCCAGACATTAATGGATGCGGGGCCGGAGGGAGCGCGCCTAGTCCTGGGAGGAGGAGGGAGGGGAGGAGGCTGGCGAGGAGGGAGGGCACAGGGGGCGGTTTGCCGGGGCTTTGGAAAAGACAGTGAAAAGGCTGGGGCCGAGTCCCAGTTGAGGGCTGCCTTCCTCTCCGCCTTATAGCGAGGGGGCCATCACATGGCTCCCCGCGTCAGAGCGCGGCGGGGAGAGCGATGGCCTCGGATGGTGCCGTGTACCCCTACCGCGCGGGGCGCCTCGCAGCCCTCCCCATGCCCCCGCCCTTGGCCCTGCAGGAGGGGCTCGGGGCGGAGAGCGGCCACCGGGGCCGCCCGTAAGGGAGAAGAGGGGAAATAAAGACATTACCCGGCCCCCCCTGCCCCTCCCTCCCCCCCCCCCCTCGGGTGGATGTAAGAAAAGTTAGAGCCTGTTCCAAAGTGTTGAAGCATCTTCCCAGGAGCGGTCTGGAGGGTGCAGGGAGCTCTGCGTCTTCCTAGGCTTCCCCCAGCGACCGGGTCCTGCTTCCCGTGGGAAGGAGGGGAGTCAAAAAACAAAAATCAGGCCCGGGAGGGAGGTGGTGAGTTAATAAACTTCAGGCTTCTGCCTGCGGGATGATTTAGACACATCCCTCCCTTCCTTCTCACCCTCTAGAGTTTAAGTCACTTAAGAATGAAATCACATATCTCTCGAAGTCGACCTCGCAGGCTAGCTTCCAAAGCACACCGCTAATCTCACGGTTTATTTGTAAGGTTATTGTTTGTAAAGGGAGAGAAGCAGCTCCCTCCACTATGGAAAACACTAACAAAGAATAAGCGTTACCCCTTTCGTATGCAAAGGAAGACAGTTAACCAGCGTTTAAACTGTGAATTCTGCTCTAAGTGTAGGAGGAACACCCCAAAGAAAGCGACACAAAGGACTGCTTTCTAATCAGGTCCACCGTTCCGACTTTCAGGTGATAGCTGCAAGGACAGCAGAACAGTGAGGATGCGAGGTGTGGCAGGGAAAGGACAAAACCAAACTTGAAGAGAAATGCAATCACCGTGATCTTATAGATAAAAGCCTAAAAAATTCCCATCACTCACAGTTCTGTTATGATAACCCACGATGACGATCCGATTGGGATGGGAGGAAGAAGAGGAGAGCATTTCGAACTCCGGTAGAAACCGTGGTGAGAAGGGCAGACTGATGCCTAGCGTCCTCAATGCTCAAATCTCGCTGCCCAAACAACTCCCATACACCGTTTTCTTGAAATACTTTTTCGATATATCGTCCTAATTCAAAGGACCCAAGCCACCCTGTTTCAAACCCAGTTCAACGGATTTACAACATAATCTCTTCTACTATTTCCACATAACCCTATTTACATTTTGTTCACTACTAAATCGCCTGCAGGAGAATACCACCAAATGTTACAAAAAGGGGCTGGGGGGGGAGTGTGTGTGTGGGGGGGGGGGGGGGGTGGGAGGTGTGTGGATGTAGATGAGAGGGAAAAGAAGAAAAAATAAGTCCGAAATTCGCAATGGGACTACTAATTTTTCCTGTAGAAAGATTGATAACATCACTCGAGACTTACATCTCATAGGAAGTAAAATGTCCCTTTGAATTAGTTTCGAGTTCTAGGGCAAGTTACTAAACAGTGGGCATCAAGAGAACTTTTCCTCTCCAAGAGGTTTCTCATCTGTACAAAAAGTTAGTATTTTTCCTTTTAACTCCTTTTTTTTTTTTTTTTTGTTCTTGTTATTCTTGCTCTTCTCCTGGCCTGAAGGTTAGAAATCATCTTAAAAACCAAGCCCCACGGTCTTATAAAGGAAGAACAGTGAAGCTCAAAAATTTATGGGGAAGATCAGCGGTAGCAGCAGAGCAGAAGAGCAGCATCTGCCTGCAACCTCCTGCTAACCTCCAAGCAGGACGCATCGGGTCTCACTGGCCGTGGGACACCGGCGGCTCTGCGGTACGACCGGCACGGGAGGGAGGGCCCCGGCTCGGCTTCTCTTGAACGCGGCCTGCGGAAGGGATGGGGACGCCCTGGCAGACCTGGCCAATCCTGCAAACCCTCGACTCTCGCCGCAGAGGGGGCTGAGGGGCTTGCTTTCTTGGGGGCAGTTGGGCTAGCTCCAATGAAGACAATTGAGACCTGGTGCATCTTCCACTCGCTTCCGTCCCAGCTCGGCAGGTGCCTTCTTAAATAGGCAAGAAACAAAGGAAGGCAGGCTATCAGCGGAGGCACAGACGTAAGGCGGCGTTCGCCTACGTCGGACAACGAGGTCGCGAGGTTTCGCTCCGGTCCTTGTCCCGCAGCGGCTCCGCTCCTCTCCGCGACGATGCTGTGCGCGGACGGGGGATGCCACCTACCGGTAGGGAGCACAGAAGCACATCGGGTAGGCCAGCTCCTGGACGCCGTGTGCCAGAGCAGGGTGCCCAGCGTGACTCGCTCCCCAGACCAGCTCCCGGAAAGGGCAGGGCAGAATCCCCCGCCCGGGTCTGAGCGAGACCCCGAGACAGTAGGGGAAAGCAGCGTTCTGGGAGTACGTGAGAAACTCCCTTCCACGAAAAACGGTATAACTTTTCCGCGTGCCATTGCACCGGGGCTCTGTCACCCTTCTTGGGCCATACACACCCACCCACGAAATGGCCCCTAGGACCTCGGGAGCAGTCGTCCCTGGTTTCCTGCTGCTTGTGAAAAATATAAATATAAAACAGACCTAAACCCACAGTAGCACAGAAACAAGATGTGAAATACAGGTGCACAGATAGGGTTTTATTTTTGTTGTTGTTTGCTTGGGATTTTTTATTGCTTGGGCTTACTGTAATCCATTATAAATTTTAATTATGCACTATACACAACATTCCTGCATACTGATACAGAGCACCCCATATTCTATTGGTGTTGTGCACACATGGGATCAAAGCACTCTGGCAATTGGTACAACCAGTTCTGCTCTGCACCTGATGGCTAAATTTACTTTTATAGTTTTTATTTAAACTTTTCATTTCTAC
This sequence comes from Melopsittacus undulatus, assembly GCF_012275295.1. NCBI lineage: Eukaryota > Metazoa > Chordata > Aves > Psittaciformes > Psittaculidae > Melopsittacus > Melopsittacus undulatus. Next base: position 26,966,614 of record NC_047557.1, on the reverse strand, counting down.
TCTTTTAATCCAGTGTCTATTGCCAAGTGCTAGTGGAGGGATATCTGATTTTCAAAATAGAGAACTGGCCATGACAGCTGGTACAGCGTGGTATTCATCATAAGGACAATTCATGTTTGTTTAGGTTAACATTCGATTTCATGACTCTCCTGATTATTGGAAAACTTTCTAACATCCTCTGAATAAGCTCTGAAGTCTTTGTTGTAGACAAGCTCTGGCAAATAAGAGGGGAGATCCTGTAATTCATCTCTGAGACATTTGGGATATTTTTCATTTAATTCTGTAGTGATGCAAGTAATATTGGCAGGTATGCTTTTTGTTTACTTAGAGATCATTGGGGACAGGCTATACTGTGACTGAAGATAAGAGAAGATTGATTTTTCCACCTTAAACTAGGAAGGAGGTAGATTCCTGCCAGGCTTGAGCAGAAATAACAGCTAGTTGCTGCAGGAGAAGGAAAGCCCTTGACCTGTTCTGCCTCCCCACCCCTGGCCCACTGCACTTGCCTCCTGCTGAACACTAAACTGGGCCAGGAGGCCTACGAAGCCAAAGGCAAAAAGAGAGAATAAATCGCACCTTCAAAGCTGCCAAGATATTTGCCAAGGTGATGCATTGACAGCTACACATCTAACTAATCAAGGTTAAAAATATTTCTGTAATTGTGGCTTAAATGATAAAGTTCTCTTGAATTCTGTGTGTAGGATGTCTACAGGAATAACTTATTTTGAGTCTTATGTCTGCATAAATTTGAGGTACCATCTTCACACACAGCCAGTGAGGAGTACTGTGACTTCTTTCACCTGTTCTCTAGAAAGATTTTAATTTTTAACAAAGATTAACATTAGAGCCTTCCTTGGTGAGCCTTTACCAGTCCAATTAACATGAACTTCCAAGTATTTGGCAAAACCTATTTGAACCATGTTCAGTGAAGGACATTCTTCATGTAGCACTTACTGGACTACTCTCTAGTCGGCCTCTGTGGGGTGTCATAAACAGAGAGGCAACCATCACCCATGAAAAGCCTGTAAGGTGGCTTGAAGCCCAGGTATTTTTTTGGGTTGCTGAGTTTCAGACTTACAGGCATGGTGAGAAAAGGAAATTGTTTGCTGAGGAGTGCTCTCTTCCCTGACACTGAAGCCTATTATAGATTACTCCATATAACTCACCAGCACATGGTACAAGACTACATTATATGAGGTGAAAACAGCACTGCAATTAAGATCAATCTTCCCGTGCTTCCATTCAATGTTTAGATACATTTAGTATCTCTTAAAAAGTTCAGAATTATTCAGTGAGTCCTATGTTTAGACTTTCTAAGATGGTTTCTTTTCCATTTATATTTCTCACCACTTTTGCTTTTGTACCCTATGATGCTACCACTTTCTTCCCCTAAATTGCTAACATATATGCATATTTTTCCAAATAACTTAGCACTTATCCCCTTATGTCCTGGTGCTGAGCACAGCGTTCTTTTGAACAAATGTTTTTTAATGAGATTCTAAATATCACATTTCCTTCACTGTCTGAAAATATATAGTGTTGTTTGTAGTCACTGGCAATCTGGACAAATACTACTTCACTTTTGCCTAATCACTTATGTATGACATGTGACTTGTTTCATGAAAATGACACTAACAACACTTTTCTCAATGTACTCTGCTATTGCTTATGCACTGCCATGTCTTCAGAAGACCTTTTCCACTGGCATTTAGGCAGCAAATGTTGTCATTCTCCTGCCTTTAAACTTCCACATAATTTAGGAGACAATTTTCCTGAGTAACCAATTTAATGGTCTCTTTCCACTCTTACATGCTGCTTCTATGCAGCTAACAAAACTTTGCTTTAGCAATATATATTCTTTGATCATTTTGATCATTCTATGATTCGATCTTAACTTTCAACCTTTTTCAGAACTAAAAAGATGCTTACTGAGCACAAGCTTCATTTCAGTGCTACAGGCTTTGGATCTGTTTCATTTCCTTAGAGAAGTTCTTCAGCTACACAGACTCCAGGTTTAGGTTTATGTTTCCCATTATGCAATTACACAAAAAGAGACAAAGAAAACAAGCCAATACTACTTTAGTGTTCTAAAATACTTTTTCTCTGATGCAAAGTTCATTTTTTTGAAAATCTGTTGTTTGATCCAGGAAACATAACCAAATGTTACAGAGTCCCTTAAACTGCAGTTCTTGAACTGTTTCAGTTGATTCCTGGTACAACTCAGTGATGCGGTTTTTCAACATAATTTGTCTTCACAATCTCACAAGGGAACATGAGATCATACCTACAGTCCGATTAATCCTAGGCTGACAACTGGGTCAGCACTTTCTACAGCTTCTACCTTGGAATGATCTTTCTGCAACTCATTTTCACATCAGTATTTCAGCCTATGAAAATATTTTGCATGTTAGTAATCATTTGGCCTAGTAATCCTGAAATCTTCCTTAGATATTGTTGGCAGACTAATAAATCTGAAGTGGAAATATTTATTGCTTTTACTTTCAAAAGCCCACAGTTATTCAGGTTTGGTTTAGGTTTGGGGTTTTTTGTTTGTTGTTTTTTTTTTTTTTTTATCTTGGCACTATTCTCTTTTGCTGCAGGTACATTGCCAGTTTCATCTTGCAATAAATTTATAAGCTTCATTTTAAGTTCAGAACAAACTCTGTCCTCCCCAAATCCCTCCTTCTCCCAAATTTATTTTGCTCTTTTCCCTCCAATTTAGATACTGGGTTTGCTAGTTCCGATACAGTAATATGGGCTTCCTTCCCCCTTCTTTTCTAAGCAAACCAACTTACTACTCCAAGTTTACAGACAGTGTGGACCAAACTCCTGCAGGTTCCCAGGTTATCCTCTATAGCTGTTTGATCACCCTCTAATTTTCAGCTATGATGTTGTTCTGTTGGGAGGTACAGGCTGCTGCTCAGCAGCACCTCTTGAATCACCACCAGCTGGAATAACTTTGGGTTGATCATTCTCACTAATTACAAAAGTCTCAGTCTTAACAGCAATCACAGTTTTCTGCACAAATTAACACTCAGGTCCAACAAAGTGAAAAGATATGAGAGCAAACACACACATGAAAAGCACTGCCTTGGCAAAGCCGTGGCTCTGGAAATTACTATCATGGGAGCTTTACCATTAATCAGTAGAGAAGGATAAATTAATTATTAACATAGTCTTACAGAAACAAGAACAAAGGTAGTAGTTTATTGATGATATTCCGGAGAATAATGGTTTAAAAGACATTAAAATGCAGGATGAGATGATGACAAGGTTGGTAGTGTTCTACTGATGCCAGGAGGCCAGTTGGGCTTGGTTGCAGTGATGATGGGGGCAGGACCACAGAAAAACATGGATTCCCCTCTCCTGCATCACTTTGCGAGCACTGATAGAAATGCCAGGCCTCTTTCCCCCTAACTCTGCTCCTGCACCTTGCTATGCAGCACAGGTCAGAAGCCAAAGATTGCTAAGCTCTCTGCATACTAAGAACAGGAACCCACACATACGACTTCCCAATAACTAGATTAGTCCGACCAGATTCCTTCTGAGAAAAGAAACTGAAATACATTAGTAAACCTGTGGAGGACTGAAATTGTACAGTGTGAATTACCTCTACCCTGAGGAATATGGTTTACAAATACTCCAAACACAGCAGAAACTGATCAAGTTAGGCCTTGAAGGCTTACATTTGATTCTCAAAAGTCAGATAACACAGGGACAGCACAGGCATGTTAGTTAAGACCTTGGTGATGAAAAGCACTGCTGCAGGAAGAAGGCTCTGAAAAAAACAGTATTCAGTGGCCAGCAGAAAACCTGCTAATGAGACAGAGGATACAGAACCAAAGAACACCTGAGATGAAGGCAAATAAAATTAGCTCAGAATTGCCCTGAGGGCAGTGGTGACAGACAGCCTGCCTCAAACAAAACAGCATCAGAGGGCTGGCTTCGAGCAGGACAGCCACGAAGACAACTGGCCCCAAACCCGCACTTAGAGCCCCTGGGCCAGAGGCAGACAGCAGGGAAGTTTGTACTATGAAAATTAACACGGATAACACAACGCGTACACGCTTTCAAGGAGAGAAAAAAACACCCCAAACCAACCATCCGGCATCGGGGGTGAAGCCGCCCACGGCAGGGGGGAGGGCAGCACGGCGAGGCCGGCCACGCCCACCATCATCTTTCCCAGCCGGACCCTCCTAACACCAACAAGGCTCGGCCCCAGAGGGCGCCCTCTACCGGGCCGGATAATTGCGCATGCGGAGTACAACTCGCAGTATCTTCCTTCCGGCCGCCATCTCGCTTCGGGTAGCCCCGCGTGTAACAGCCGATCTCGCACCTCGCTCGCCGTTCTCCTCTTTTATCCGGCTCCGGCTCCGCCGATTCCGCTCTGGGAAGGTATAAAGGAGGCGGCGGGGGGCGGCTGAGGGCTGCAGGCCGGCTGGGGGGTGGCAGTAGTGGGTGGGGGGAAGGGGAGGTGGTTATGGGCTGGGCTTGAGGGGACCTGAGCCTTCACCCAGCTGGGAGTGGGTCCTTTCCCCGTGCCGCGATGTGGTAAGGTGCCGTAACTTGTGGCTTGGGAGGGTTGGTATGCAGGCTTGTGGTGAGGGGTAGCTGCAGAGCCCTTTGCGCCCCCCTGCCCCACAGCCGAGCCCACCGCTGGCGCCTACTGGCCCGCCAGTCATGGGTGCTCTCGTTGCTTCCACAGATGAAAGAAACCATCATGAACCAGGAGAAACTCGCCAAGCTACAGGCTCAAGTGCGCATCGGTGGCAAGGTAGGAGCCGAGTTCTTACCCGGCCTTCAGGGCCTCGTGTCTTCAGGGCCTAGCATGAGAGATCCTGAAAACCGTGGTGGGAGCAGCACAAATAGATTTCTCTTGTCTGGAAGCTGTGCTCTTGCTGCAGGGATCTCCGGAGTGACTTCTGTAGAAGTTGTGTGGAGTAACTGAATCTCCAGCCGTTTCTTTTCAGCTTTGCTGTAATGTATTGCAGTAGGCTTACAGCCTTTTTGCTTGTATAGGTGTGTATGGGTTGAAATGAGTGGGTTTTACAGTAAATAAGTTTGGGTGTTGTTTTTATAACATATTGTAGAGGTTATGTGCCAGACTCTTGTCTGAAACCTTTAACGTGCCCATGGCTAATTTTCTGCTTTTAGGACGAAGGTAGAAATTCTATGCTTTACATACTCTTGCAGTTGTAGATTAACATGTTTAGAAAACCTCTCTATTTTGTTATGACACTTGAATATATGTAGCTGTGTGACTACTTACAATATAAAAAAAAAAGTATTTTTGATATAGCTGTTTGGTATAAAAATTTTAATTACGGTGTCAGTTTTAAGGTAGGAATTTGTGGGATTCTTTTATACCTGAGGAAGTGTACACACAATATATTAAAATACAAGCTGTTCAACAGAAGTTTTGCTGATGGGAATTCCAGGAACTGTCTTGATTTTTTTTTTTTTCCCTTTAGCTGGAGAGGTAGGCAGCTGTAAACCGGGGCTAATGTAGTAATTAACTTGCCTGCTGATTTTGCATATTCTTTTTATGGGCTGCTGGTTAAGTTGAGAATTTCTGCTTTCTACTCATGATTGTGTGCATGTTACTAGTGTGTGTTTGTTGACTATAGAGGCTTGTAATGTTTGTGTAAGAGCATACTTTCAGATTACAGTTCTTTCAGCTCCCTTGTCAATATAGGTCTTCTAGAGGCATTAGTGAAGTGTAGACCATACTGGTGGTGCTGTCATTCAGTTTTAGAATTGGCGTGTGAAATACTTTGAATGCCTGAACTTTTTTTTTTTAATTTGTTTTATAACTGGAAATTATTAAAGGGATTCTTTGTGGCATTGTCACCATATAAGTTGAGATGGCTGTGCAGGAGTTTTCAGATGGGGAAGGAGTCACTTCTTGTGTGAAAAGGTTGACCATTGTCTTTACTGAAAGATTTTAATGGTGTTGCAAGTCTGCAGATTTTACACATAATCTAAAGATGATATTTAGGTGGAGGGCTGTTGCAATACTTTGTTGTGGGAAGTTTGAGGTTTCTGTGTGGAACATACCTACAGGTAATGCCTTGGCTCTTTTTCAAATCTTTTTAGAGGAGTGGCAGGTGAGTCTACTATTCTGTTGATGGCCTGCTGTACCTATGCATCTCTATTATAGAGGTAGAGAGGTGTGAACAGCATGTCTTGGCATGATCAGAGCAGAAATAGCTTAGTAAAAACTTGTAGTCTTTAGAAGCTTAAATCTGGAGATGAAAGCAAAAGCTGTTAATTTAAATTAAACTCATGTTGTCTGAGGCTTGATGTCTGTTTAATCAAGGTAGGAAGGAGTTACATGTTCCTACTTGGCCTTTGGTTCAGGATATAATTTTGTAAAGTTTATTTGCGAGGTCTTTTGTCCAGATTTGACTTAATGTATGCCTTATGTGGCTCAATTCCTGGGGTAGTTGAGGTACTAAAGCCATTTGTGTTGCTTTAGTGTTTTTCAAGTAGCTGTATGTGTTAATTTGACAGTAGTAGGGAGTGAATATCAAGGTTTCCAGAAACATCACAGAATTTTGGAGCTGTAGTCTTCCAAGTTCTAGTTTCATGCAAATTTGTCATTAACATTCCTCACTGTTTGTAACTGGGTTATGTTAGAGGTGTTAGTGTCCAGCCAGTTTTCTAACTTCTGTCAGTTTTCTCAAAAAGTATTGCAGCTATGCATATGGCCGAACATCAACACTTTCTTTTGTTGCTAGCATGTAGCAGATAGGCAACTGGAGCAGGAAGACATGAATTAGTAGTTACAAAATCTCAAAATGGGGCTTAATTTCACTTAGGTTAGTTTGCTGAAGCTGTGTGATTGTGTAAGGGAGTATAGAAATGATGCCTTGTAATTATTTTTTTGGTAGGTATAAGTGTTTTCAAATATAGAATGTATATTGCCATGGACAAATCTACAGGGGAGCTTAACCTTTGCTTGTTTTACCTTCTAAACATGGGTTGTCTGAAATATTACAAAGTATTTTTTAAAAACACATTTAAAATGCTTTGGTAAGATAAGTGTTCTTCAACTATGTAAGTCAGATGAGAGATCTCGAATAGGAGAACTCAAAATATGAATTTGTTAATAATGTGTTGATAACTACATGGTCTTTGACTACTGCAAGAATTTGTCTATAACTTAAAGATGATAAAATAATGAACTCCAGAAATTACCTACACCCATACATATTCTTCACTGTTATTCCTATGATAACAGACAAAGGTAAACTTGCAATTTTTCTTCCCTAAGGTGCAGCAGAAACCCTATGAGAATTGCTGAATAAACCTTCTCGGGTGCATAGGAAGGACCTAAAAGCTCACTCCTGTGATAGACATGCAAAGCCTGCTTTCTAGCAAGGGAGAGACTGCTGCAGTGCAGTTGGAGGCGTATGGTTGTGTGTACTGTAACACGAAAGTAGAACTTTGTATGTTGAGCTGATTTGTAGATGGATGCAGAGTAGTTATACAGTGCTGATGATTAGAGTATGTGAAGAACTATTAAGTAGTAATTTGTAGCTTGCCCTTTTTTTTTTGCCCCCCTCCCCCTTTTTTTTTTTTTTGGCAAAGGGTACTGCCCGCAGAAAGAAGAAGGTTGTCCACAGAACAGCTGCAGCAGATGACAAAAAACTTCAATTTTCATTGAAGAAACTGGGAGTCAACAATATTTCTGGAATTGAGGAGGTAATTGCTTATGAAAAAATACTATTTTCAGGAATAGAAAAACGTATCAAGATAAGTATTCCTGGTAAATAACAACCTAAACTTGTCTGTAAATTATCAGTAGGTATTTATGAGCTTTACGGACTTCAATTTTATGTTAAATTGAAAATATCTTGCTAAACTGCTTCAAATCCTTTTTTTTTGTTTGTGTGTGTTTTGGTTTTTTTTTTCTTGCAGGTAAACATGTTTACTAACCAAGGAACAGTCATTCACTTCAATAACCCTAAAGTTCAGGCATCTCTGGCTGCTAACACTTTCACTATCACGGGCCATGCTGAAACAAAGCAGCTAACAGAAATGCTTCCTAGCATCTTAAACCAGCTTGGAGCTGACAGTTTGACCAGCCTGAGGAGATTGGCAGAAGCCCTACCCAAGCAGTGTAAGTTGAAACTTGAATACATTTCATGCTGGCAGCTGACATGAGGCTTATTTGTATAGCAGCAGTGAAATTCAGTGCACCCTTGCTGTCTGTAAGCATATTATAAAATACTTACAAAGAAATGGAACTCCTGCATCTTATTTATAGCTCAAATCCAATGATGGGTATAACCAAGTACAGCAGGGGCACCTGTTAGTGTATCTTGCAGCTGGTGTCAGACTGGAAAGCTGTAGGCAGACTTCATTTCATGGTGGTTTACTTCTTGATCTACGATATTGTGGTTCATTAAAGTTCTACCTTGTTCATTAAAGCTAAGTAGATGAGTTGTTCTGGAAGAGTTATGATTTAAGAAAAAATAATTTGTGTGTGTCAGTTTTGACACTTTGAATGGAAACACAAGTAACGAGGAAAGGGACTTGAGAACAGACATCTTGCAACTGCTTTGCTATTTCACAGTCATGGTGAAAGTATTTCTTGCATGGGCTTCTGATTGCTAGGAGGGAATTGCACAGTATTTGTAAGGAAATACATTATAATTTCTGTGTGTAGAGCAGTGTAGAGAACAGGACTGGCGTTAAATGAGATACACCAACTTTCTATTTCATTCTTAAATTAGTAAAACCACAAGTGTTTTTTCTTCCTGAAACTGCTTGAAAAGCAGAGATTTAAGTATGTAGTGTTTAGAAAAGATGCTGCTGCTACAGGGTGATTATTAGGAGTGAAACACAGGCTTGTTGGCACTGGGGACACTCATTGGGTTCTGCATGTACTGTCTTCTTTCTGAAATATCTTAAGCCTGTTCCTTTTAAGGTATTGAACATACTAAACAGAAAATAGAAGTATACTGCTGTGTCCAGTTTCTGGTAGTTCTGAACTTGATTGCTACATTTTTTTCTTCCTGTGCTTTGCTGCCAGCCTGTATTTCCATTCCTAAAGTTTAAGACTTCCCTTCTGTCAACTTCCACTGAAAAAATTCTGCTGGAAGTGCTCTTCATGAGGTGGCCTAAACTGCTGCTATCCACATGGAGCTTAGGCCCTTCCTTCCTAGTGTCATCTTTGTGGTTTTCTTACTGTAGTAGAGCTTGAAATTATACATTTAGAAACAACATAAAATGATCTGCAAAGATCTCTCTTCTCATAACAATGTGGGTTACATCCTGGGTAAGCTAAATCTTGCAATTTAGTTTAGGGAAGCTTGTTTGGAAGTGCTTGCTTTGTATGACCTAGTAAATGGCTGTTCCTTGCCAGTTTGGGTGGCTGCCAGAGTAGTTTCCCAAAACTTTCCATTCAGCGTTGTCTGCTGGATTTGGAAGGCTGATACTAAAAAGTGAAGTGTCTGTGGTGATTGTATTTGCAGTTGTTAAAGTAAACTTAGTCTGATATTGAGTGAGAGACAATGCAGATGGTGTAGAAGGAAACAACAGGGTTGCTTCTAAAATGTGGTATTTGACATTGAGATGCACTTAAACTGTAACAGGTTTCTGCTGTTAAAAAACAAAAGGAGAGTTAATGGCAACATCGTCCCATGCCCTTTCACACCAAAGTTTATGCATTCTTTTGATTTTTGATTCTCTAGAAATCAGGATACAGGTCTAGTATGAATCTATAGGTTGCCTTATGCTTTTCTTGAAAACTGAGAAGGATTAATTAAGATAAAACTGAGGTGATAAAAACTGAGGTGACAAGACAGCTTACGCTTGGTAGTTGTCGTGGTTTAAACCAAGCCCGCACAGCTCATTCACTCACTCTCCTCTTGGTCCCCCAACTCTGGGAGAGTTAGGAAGGAGAATCCAAAGAATGTAGCCACCACGGGTTGAGATAAGCACAGTTTAATAGCTATGGTATAACACAAATCACTACTGCTACTACTACTACAAATAATAATGATAAAGCAAATAACAAGTGAAGAGAATACAACACCTCACCAGTCACTGACCCATAACTCACCCCACCCTGCCCGACCGAGCATTGACCGATACCTCCTCCATCCCCCCAGAGCTCCAGCCCTTCTGGGTTTCTCCCGGTTACCTCCTGGGTATGACGTGCTATGGTATGGAATACCTCTTTGGCTAGCCTGGATCAGGTGTCCTGCTTCTCCTTCCTCCTAGCTTCCCCTCCTCCTCTGGCAGAGCATGAGGCTCAGAAAAGGCCTTGGACAAACCAAACATTTGAGCAGTAACTCAAAACATACTTGCTATCAATCAGCAACCGTTCTCAGCCCGAAAGTCAAAACACAGCACTGCACCAGCTACCAAGAAGGAGAAAAATGACTGCTACTGCTCAAACCAGGACAGTAGTACAGCTGAGAATAGCAATGATAGTGGCATAGGTATTTGGGGACCTGAGGTATCTATTCTTAGTATTATAGTGCTACAGTTTAACAGATGCTCATTGGTCTGCTACAGTAGGCATGGTTAAGTCTCAGTAGCTCTGGCAAACGCAATGGGAGTAGTTAAGAAATAGCAGAGTTGGCAGAGATGTGGCCCAGAACACATCGTTACCTCAACCACATAAGTGTGAATTTGTGCATCCAGTTCCATGTTCCCCTGAGCTTGCCTGGGAACAGTAGTATCTCTAGTTAATGTGTGTCTGCCTGCACCTTCACAGTTACACCTCAGTTTTCCTCAAAGTCCTAAAATACAGGATATTTTATTTTCTTAAAACTTGATTGTGTAAAATGTGCACTCCTGGAGTAATTAATAAATCAAGCTGCTTTTAACAGGAATTGGTAGAATCACGTGTAGCTGAAAATTATTACCATGCAAGGCACTCAGTATACCTAGATAGAAGATTACTAGTGAGCTGGTTTAGCATGCAGCTTCTCATTTTCCTCCTGGGCTGTTTAAGCATTATCAGTAAGGAAATGTGAACCTCCTAGATTAGTTAAATATTATTCAGTAATATATTAGTTAAATATTCAGTCCCGGAACTGAATAAAGTATTGCAGCAGCTCAGCTCAGATTCCTTAATCGTGCTTTCAAAAATACAAAGCTAATAGGATACCTATGGTGAGCTTAACTGATGCTTATTAATTGCATGCTCTTGCAGCTGTGGATGGAAAAGCACCACTTGCTACTGGTGAAGAAGATGATGACGAAGTTCCAGGTAAGAACAAGCATGCAGTGGAGGAAGAGAAAGTGGATTTTCCTGAGAGATAAGTGTAGTGCTTGGGGCAAGGATGTTAAGACTGTCGACCGGTCACTCATTGTCACTGAGTTTCTGTGGGCAGATTATTTCATTGTTTTCAGGCAACATGAGAAATTTGTTGGTTCGAGCTAGCACTTTTTTCCTCTATAGAAGTGATAGTTATGGCAAAGATGATTTTTTAATACTCAGTAAGAAGGGTAGGAAGAAATTACCTTCTCAATATCACTTTGCTCAGTTGTGGTTATAATGAAGTTAAATGATTCTAGAATTGTGCTTTATAATGAATCATGCAAAACTTGGTTGAGGAAGAAGAAAGAATCATAAAGCTCTTAAAAATTGCTTGTTTTTTTGTAAGCTGAAACTTCTCTATGTTGTGAGCACTTGATATGAAGTAGAACTTTGGATGGGGGAAGTAAACCCAAAATATTTGGCAAAGTGAAAATGTGTCAGATTTTAATTGCAGTGTTCTTCTTTTCCCTAGATCTTGTTGAAAACTTCGATGAAGCTTCAAAGAATGAGGCAAACTGAACTAAGCATCACTTTCTAAACAAAGTTAAAACCTGAAAACGCAATATGGAGCTGCTATTTTATATTGTGACTGCTTTGATTTTATTTTTATTTCCTGATGATATCTCAACATCCGTGATATTTGAAAACTCCTTGAACCTGCAGCTCTTTACTTACTGCTTGTACACAATATTATTTTTGTGGCCTGATTGAACAAACCTATGCTTTGAAATAAGTCAGATTGCTAATGAATCTCTGCCTAGACACGATTTTTGAGTAACTTGTATACAAGCTAAATATCATCCTTACTGAATTTTGACATACAATAAAAATATAAAAAGAAACTTTCTGGTGTGGCTTTTTTGTCAGAAAAGCAGGAAAAAAAATTTCCATGATTAGTCAGACAAGGTCTTGCTTTTCTGCAGAATATCCTCCTTTTGCTGTTATACTGGCTTCTAAAACTTTTCCTGTGCATAGTGGAGCATTTTGGACTGAATATATTTGGAATGATGGACCTGTTTGCAGGTCAGTTACGTATGCTCGAAGTCACTTTAATCTACTGAACTTCATAAATAGGTCTGTATTCTAGAAACAGGTGTTGGTGGTTTAGTATAACAAAATGTGCAAGTTGAGTGAGACCTTTGGCCTTAAAGAGTGGCACCTTGGGGGAACCGATGTTAAATCTTCAGTAAGGGTTTAATAGGTACTTGCAGGTTGTAACTAGTGAATTATATAATGCTTTCCTGGTACTTTATTTACCTGAAAAAAATCAGTTACATGCAGGAAATATGGGAAGAGGAAAGCCTTAATCAAGCCTGTATCTAGCATCTATGAATCTATTAACTAATAATTATGTTTGGATGTTTCAGGAATATGTTCTTTCTGTTGCTTTTATATGTTCCAGAGGAAAAGAGAATTCATTTTCTGGGCATGAAAGAGACTTTAAGTTCCAGCCTGACCTTGTCATAGTTGGAGCTCCCAGGGGTAGGGCTAAACTTTGGTGTTAATGATAAATTGGACTGTTTCTGTAACATAAACTATGTTACGGCAGAAGAGTGCTCACCAAGGTTGTCTCTTGAGTAAATACTTCTGGAAGTGGTAATTCATCCTGACCTATGTGAGGTGAAAAATTCAGGTTAAAACTTTGCTGTAGCCATAACAAAGTTCTCCTGTGCCTGGAAAAAGATGCAGCTCTTTGACTTGCCAAGCATGTTTGTGGTGGTGTAGTTACTGTTGGGAAACAGTGGAGGAACTTGTTTGAGCTGTGCATTTCCTGTACTTTGAGGTAAGACACTGATCTGATGTGAGCATGACATGGCTGGAGCCAGGTGCAAGAACTTAGAGTAACAATTTAAGTTTGCAAGTACTTTATCAGTAAATTACACTTTTATCATTTAATTAGTTGAAATAAAAAAGTGCATTCATTGACTTGGGGCAGTAAGGTAGGAAAACTGCAAAAGTGAGTTTTGAAATTAAGATGGTAATTTGAAAGTAATTGCCCTGTAAAAGGCAAGAAAATGAATTCTAGAGAGTTGTTTACCACCTTCTATGACATTTTGAGTCAATAAATGGTGTGCTGGGTTTCTTTTGAGAATCAGTAACTGTATTGCCCATTCTGTGACTCAAATATGTAAGTCCTCAACGATAGTTCCTTTAAGCCACTGTAGAACTTGCTTATGAAGTGCTTCATACCAGTTTCTGTCTCATGAAGTGACTTGGATTCTTGCTTAGGCAGTGTTAGTTTTTCCACCACTTGCAGACATACTTGGTGCTTAAATAATATCCATGGTAAAACTGTCTTTGAAATGCAAAATAATGCTAATACAGTGGTAAGCAGTCATGTCACAGGTCTGTGGAAGTCTCCATGCTAAGTATGCTCCCAGTCAGGAAATACTGGCATATCTCTGCATCCCCAAACTATGACTTGAGGATCAAGATATTATCAAAACGTGTTCTTGATTATAGCAGGTTCTAAGTGGAAGTTTGCAGTAGTCTTCATGTCTGACACTTAAATGCTCAGTTGTGGACTCAATCCTGTGATTATTTTCTCTTAAGGAGTTTGATTATGGTCTTCCTAGGCTGTTGTTAACTGCTAGAAACTCAAAATAGCTGTGTTGATGTTTCTCATTAGATTAAACTTCTATGTAGCCATATGATAATTACACCATTATGGATTCATATCTGTAGTCTTGCTCAAGGAAAATGCCTATGTATCTCCACTCGAAATATCTTGGACAACAGAGAAAACAAAACAGATGCCTGCACTGAAACAAGTGCTTGTTTGAGCTTTTTATTTCTGAAAAGTTACGGGAATATACTGGACCTGTCAGATTGAGCAGCTTGACTCCAATGCAGTAGGGGTTTGAGGTTTTTTTTCACCATTTTTGCAACAGATCTTTATAAATATCTTACTTGTTAATAAGCTTTGAGGGCTTTGCTGTTATTTAAAATGACTGTATGCTAATAAAAAACCCTATCAAAATCTGTTTGGAAAATGGTGGAACTACCTTAATAATATAGTCTGGTGCATTGTCATTAATTAGTCCCAGCTGGTAACAGAACTATTGCAGCCATTCACTTACTGCTCCCTTTCTTTCCCCCCAGCTCCTGGTAGGATTTGGGGAAGAAATACTGGAAGAATGTAAGCCCCATGGGTTGAGATAAGAACAGTCCAGCAACTGAAGGATAATACAACATTACTATTACTAATGATAAGGGAAATAACAAGGGCTGAGAATATAGAACTGAGGGAAGGGGGTGGGGGAACCCCCAGTAAACACAAGTGATGCACAATGCAATAGCTCACCACCCACTGACTGATGACCAGTCTAACCCTAGGAGTGATCTGGGTGATTCCCCCCGCGGATTTATATACTGGGCATGATGTGCTGTGGTATGGAATACCCCTTTGGTTAATTTGGAGCAGGTGTCCTGTCTCTGCTTCCTCCTGGCTTCCTGTGCCCCGCCTCACTGGCAGAGCATGAGAGACTGGGAAGTCTCAGGTAAGATCAAGGTAAGCATTGCTTAGCAACAACTAAGACATCAGTGTGTTATCAATACTGTTCTCAGACTAAAACAAAACAGCACTGCACCAGCTACTAAGGAGAAAAATAACTGTTACAGCTGAACCCAGGACATGCATATAAAAATAAAAAGCTCCATAGTATGGTTTTAAAATAACATTTAAACTCTAGAAGCCATCTTGAATTATTACATGGTGGGTTTTTGTTTTTTTTTTTTTTTTAAGTCTCTTGAGTCTGAGGTTGTGTTTTTAATGGTCTCTGTGAGAACTCCACAGTAGTAATGCATATTTAACATATGTGACTAAGGAAGATGACTAGGGTTTGTTTAAAATGTTCACAGCTCAGTTCCTCAAATACCAAATGGGTACTTGTGTATCTTATGTGGATTTGCTGGTGGTGTGTGAGAAGCTCATGTAGTTTCCACTTCTGTGAAATAATGTGTTTTGCAGGTGGAATGTCATATAGGCACTTCACCTTCCCTGAAGTATCCCTGCTGAAAACTTTGATGTCACATTATGGTACAGGTAGAGTTCATATGAAATGAAGGTAATAGCTTGTATTTGTTGTCAGAGGTCATGGAAGAGCTAAAATTAAGATGTGATCAGAACACCAGCTGGGAAGAAACTGAGTGTTTGTGAATGTTACGGGTGGTGGGAATGAGTTGGGGAAGTTTCCCAGGGAGGTGGGTGGGGTGATTGAGGAGTTGGAGTATGGAATCTGCCTGATTATGCCGTCTGTGAGAGTGGATCTGAACAAGTTATGGAACAAGAGTTAACATTCAGCACAGATAGGAAAGCCTGCAGGGAGGTCTGTGTTGATGATGACTAGATTACAACCTGAAGTGACTGACAAGATAATGTTATATGTAAAGAGAGGGGTTTTTAAAGCTAAAATACTGAGTTAAAGTAGTAAGTTAACAAGTACACAACTAAGTCTTGAGCTTAGATAATAGCTGCAATGTGGCTTCTGTTTTTTCTAAGATGTTATTTATTCATTTTCAGATTTATAGTTTCAGTTGCATTCAGCAATTTGTGAGAGTTGCTGAAAATGTTTGTCACTGGATGTGATAGTTGAAAAATTCTGATCTGTAACAGGTACTGGGCTCTGTGAGGAAGTCCTGTTTTCAGAAAGGGAGCTGACCGTGCAGCTGAGCCAAGCTTACTTAGCTAAGGTAAATAGTCTATAGCGTGAGGGAATACCAGGATTAGCTTGACTGATTGAATTCAATAACTTTAAAGATAGATTAAACATCTAGAAGCATTGAGAATCAGGAGAATAACTACTTTGGTCTAGTCTAATCAATTTTAAGCTGAGGTTTCTTGGTAGCGTTAACTATTTGCAGTCTCAACATGAAAGTCCATACTCTGTTAATATTCTGCTTTGTGGATGGATTATTATTAGAGAGTAATGTTCCTGACTAGAAGGAAGACAGTTTGGCTAATACTATTG
Source organism: Melopsittacus undulatus (assembly GCF_012275295.1). Taxonomy (NCBI): domain Eukaryota; kingdom Metazoa; phylum Chordata; class Aves; order Psittaciformes; family Psittaculidae; genus Melopsittacus; species Melopsittacus undulatus. Next base: position 26,950,363 of record NC_047557.1, on the reverse strand, counting down.
CTAGACTGTCTTGCTATAATATGTTGGGCTTTTTGAGAAATAGATTTAACAGATGTAACTTGCATGTTGCCTTTACATTGCAGTGAAGGTATCCTGGCAGTGAAAAAGCTGTTCTGGTACTGTTTGTGTGGTGTGTGGATTAACAATACTTCTTACAAATGAATTACAGCCCAACCTTTTGCATTACTAATGAATCTGAGCAAATCAGAGCAATTCTTGGATAAGTCTTGTAATGGTATAAAGCATTAATGATTGTTTTTATAGCATGTATCTGTTATGTCTTGGGTAGGCAGAAGGCAGTGTTCAAGCCTAACAAGGCAGGATTGGACAATGCCTTGGGCACCATGATCTAGTGTGAGGCATCCTTGCCCACAGTAAGAGGTAGGAATTAGAATCATAGAATCATAAAATAGGGTTGGAAAGGGCCTTAAGATCATCCAGTTCCAACCCCCCTGCCATGGGCAGGGACACCTCACACTAAACCATATCACCCAAAGCTCTGTCAAACCTTTCCTTGAACACCATCAGGGATGGAGCATTGACAGTTTTCCTGGTCAACCCATTCCAGTGCCTCACCACCCTCACAGCAAAGAACTTCTTCCTTATATCCAATCTAAACTTCCTCTAAGTTTCAACCCGTTACCCCTTGTCCTGTCACTACAGTCCCTAATGAAGAGTCCCTCCCCAGCATCCCTATAGGCCTCCTTCAGATACTGGAAGGCTGCTATGAGATCTCCACCTCATAGCAATTAGATGCTCTTAAGGTAGTTTCTAACCCTAAGCATTCTGTGATTTGATGATAAGGCAGAATTCTCAGCATCCTGCTGCTATTCAGATGCTGGGATGGTTGAAGATCAGTTTGATATGTAACACAGTGCTTTTGCTTTTGATATCAAGTAACCAGCAGCTGCAACACTTTTCTGACGCTGCCAGGGATTTGATGTACTGTGCAGGATACTGGCAGATAAGGGTTGAAGTATCTGCTGCACTTGAAATCCCTATTCTGTATTTTTAATGTGTAGTGCTTTGTTTTGGAGGTTTTTTTGAGTACTGGAAAAATGTAGATGTGGGTTGTGCCCTACCCTCCCAATTTTCAGGAGGCACATGAAGCTGAGTTAAAAAGGTCTTTCTCTGGTTAGACAGGTACAGTTTATGGAGTTGCACCTGAGATAATGTCTGGTGGGTTTATGCTGAATATTAAAGATTTAAGTCAGCACTCTCCTGGTTCACAACCAACATGTAACTTGTGGCAAGTGTTTGTACCTGCTTGTTATCCGTGGGTTTAAAATGGTGCTATGAGGTTAAGCAAGATTTAAAGATGCTGAAAGTATCTACTGAAACAGGAGAAATTCTGGGTTTAAGCTGCAGCTCCAGGTATTGTGGCTAGTCCTGCTATGCTTTCATCTTACATCTAGCAACCGCATCAGACAATTGCAGAGATAACTGAGTATGGCCTGGGGGTCAGATCTTCCCTCTGCAGTAGTATTTTGTGGGCTGCTGTTTTGCAATGAGTTCCAAATAACTATGTGTTATAAGGCTGCTGCCATCTTTAAATACCCAACTGAGATCCAGAAGGGCTTCCTTGCACTCTTAACTTGTGACTGTGCAGGACAAAGACAATGTAAACATGGCTGTGTGGGCCAAAATCTGTGCTAGATCTGTGATGTCAGTGTTTGACATAGACATCTGTGGCATCTGGCAGTCACAGTAGAATGGTTTTGGTAATGCATGTGATGACTTCTACCTTGTCTCCTCAGTATTATTGCACCTGCAATACTAAAACCAGGAGCAGTGGTAGCTTCATTAGAGCCACTTACGGTGAGTGACATGGCTGTGATACATAGCAGATGAGTGGGTGGGAACCATGTTTACAGTATTTATGAACAACTATGTGTAAGGACTTCTGCATTTGTGCTGCTTTCTAACATTGCTTGGCTTCACCCCTGCAAGTTAGTCAACTCACGTTTTGTTGTGTTATGGTTGGGAGAGTCATCTGCCCTCACCAGGTATGACTTGTGCATAAGCATATGGTGAGAAGCAGCTACTGTCTCAAGGGTCCTGATCCTGTAAAGGTAATATGATCATGTATGTTTGTAGGATTCATACGTTAATTAAAATCAGATGAAGTGAAAAAATGGAACAGTAGTGGCAGCAGAGTGGCAGGCTTATTTGTTTGATGTGCCTGTTACAAGTTTTTGTCCCTGGGAGAGCTGGTCTATAAAGCAGCAGGGAGGAGTTAATGTAAAAATTGATGTATTTCCCTTCTGGGTGCTTTGCACCACTTAGTGTTAGGAGTCAGAAGATGGTGCAGTTCTTCCTGGTGTTGGGAAGCCCCTAAACAGCATGAAACCAGCATGGCCAGCTGGGGTTTGCCTTTAGCGTATGCTGGGGCAGCATTTGGATAAACAATCCCTGCGTATATCAGCAACATTTCATGCTCCAGTAATTCCTACCTGGGGGTGATAATCTTTAAGATCTTTTTTTTCACATGTGTTTTACTGTTTGTAGAAGCTGGAGTAGCCTACAGGTCTGAGGATTCTCTGAGTCATCTTCTTCCACCAGCACATAAAATTGAGGCTGGCTTAGATGTGACCTCGTGCACATATTACACTGGTGATTAGGCTGACCTCTGTCAGGAGCTGTAGGCTGGCTGGTTTGTCATTCTGCTTTAGTGTCAGCCCTCTCACATTTGTATCATAGACTATCCACTCATGCTATTTGTCCCTCATATTTTACCATTGCCCTATTTTAATTGTGTGTGCTTTGAAAATTAAGTGTTATCATTTGTTTCAAAACCTGGAACTGCTTTTATGTTTGTTTTTTCAATTGTGTCCTATCTTAGTAGCTCTCTAGTTTCACCAGGAAGTACAGTATACTTTAGACAAACTATGTCAGCAGGCTGTACATTGAATTTCAAGGGGGGCTTTAGCTTTTCAAGGGGGGCTTTAGCTTTTCAAGGGGGGCTTTAGCTTTTCAAGGGGGCTTGAGCTTTCAAGGGTACCAGTATGTTTTGTGTGAGGCTGTGGATCTTCTTGAAACCTTCACATTTTATGTGAGCAGAAAATCATAATGATTCCAGACCAAAGGCCTTTTTTGAGACAATGGCAATGCTGTTATGCCTGTGATCTTACCCTGTATTCATGACAGACATTATGCCACAGATGCAGAGTAGCTAGGCAGGCTGTTTTTTGTGATGCAAAAATAATACAACCTAGGCGTAACCTAATGGCTACAAATGCAGGGTACAGGGATTGATAGGATTTAGCCAGAGCTTGCCCATATTTATTTTTCTCCTGTGCTAGAAGCCTGGCTAAATGCTGGCACATCAAATTTGCCTGCAGATTGCACATCATCTTCTGTCCTCTAGTTGACAATAATACAGAGAGTTTAAGTCAAGCTATTGATTGAATGATAGGTCCTCCTGAAATACTTGCTAGTGCTATATAGTGATATATACTATAACTTGTGTGAAAATGATACTTTCTGTAATCTGTATTTTCTATTTATGAAATACAAATGCTGATGTGCTAGAAAGGCTTAGGGCTGTGAAAAGCATGTCATGTGGCTGGTTTTGCCATGATTTGATTTCAGTGTTAAAAACCAGCATATGCAGTTTATTGCTGTAACGAATCAGAACAATACTCCCCAAAATGCAGGTCAAGATTATTCAGAGATTACTTAGTTTCTTTTTGCTGGAAAAGGGTGAGTTGTCAGTGCAGTCCCCCAGCTGTAATCCACCTCGTTGCTGTGCTCAGTTTACAGTTGGGCTCTGCAGCCTTTCCTGCTGATTTTTGTGTGCATGGCTGGCTTCATCACTGCTCATCTGTTGAAGAATGACTGACATGCTTTACAGTCATGTATGCCTATAGAGTTTCTAGCTTAATTTGGTGACAAATCACCCTCAACAGAAAGATCTATTCAGATGTCATTCCTAGGATTAACCCCTCACAATATCTTTGATCTTTAAAGTTCCAAGTGACTGGATTGCTAATTCACACAGTTGTACATTCACTGGCAGACAGAGCAGTGTACTTTCTGAAAGCATTATGTGCTGCACAGCAGGAGATGCATGCAAGCGGAACTGCTGTAACAATACTAATGATGATTATTGTAGTGATGGTCTGTGTTTGCACTGCAGTGATTTACTGTTGTTGTAAAGGAAAAAAAGTCTGGTCTACAATGTTCAGGAAAAACTCTGCTGGAATTCCCCTAACAATCAGCTTCTTGGTGAAAAATGCAGAACAGACTTAAGTCTATCATCCCAGTAAATAGTCTCTTTCTCTTCTTTTCCATCCCTTGTCCTTTACAGTTTCATGATGATACGAAATTGCGTCTGGTTCATGCTAGGGATTAGATACAGGAGTGACTGTGAACTGCTTAGGTGGAAAAGCTACCTGAAATTAGGATAAACTTTCATGGTTGCTCTACTTCTGACAGTTTTTGTTCCAAGTACTGTTCTAACACAGTGGTGGAAAAGTAGTAGTAGTTCTGGCCTTAGTTTACAGCTGTCTCTTCAGGCTGCAAGTTAGGTAGTATCATCAAGGTTTAAAGAAGTGAGCGTCAAGATTGCTTAAAGGTTACTGAAAGAACATAGCACCAAGGGCACAGTAAAGCAGCTTTGGAAATCCAAATTTAATGAATGTTGTAAGTAGAAGTTTGTCTCTGTTGTTTCTTAGCCAAGTAAGAGTAAGGCTGAGGCCAATTTCCATCTCCCTGGGGTTGAGTGACAGTATTCTTTCCTGCAGGAGTACTACTGGGATGTCAGATGCTGGGTTCTCTGAAAAAGTGTCACAAAGGAAGCCTTGTATCATGGCCCTGAGACAGGGTTTGCTCTGGTTCTACAGCTGGGGGCTGTGTGGACCTTGGAAAAGGTGGAGAGCAGAGGTGCTATCTTTGATCTGTTGGCCCCTGCTGTGGACACCAGCTCCCTGTGTGGCATGAGTAGGTGTAGGACACTGTTGTTTGGGGTTTGCTATTGCGCGTGTGTGGTTTTTTATACCAAGGAAAACCCACAGGCAGCTAAAGGGAGATGGGGCTTTACCCTGGGAAGGTTTGGCAGGAGGTTGCTGCTTTCTGTAACTGTCTCAGAAATACAAGTGGGGAATTCAAAGAACAAGACTGATGAACAAAGAAGGCAACAGAGTGGAACCAGTAACAGCCCCAGGGAAAAACAGAAAAGACCAGGGAGAGTGTTACAAAGTGCTCATCAGATTTACATGCTAATAGTAGTGCTAACATTGTACATGATTAACTCCTCACTTGACTGAATTCTGTCTGGATGAAAATGTATAGATTGAAAGTTACACTTCTGTCACCTGACACTCAGGGAACATACAGGTTCTTTTTAGGGATTCTTGGCAGAATGGTAACAGCACTAAGTTATAGTAACAATTAAAGCTGTTTTGTTTTTTTTTGTTGTTTGTTTTTTTCCTTAAGATACTATGATTAGTATAGCACAGAATTTATTATTAGAATGGTACAGGATTTCTGCAAGCAGAATCAATGTAGTACCTCTAAGTAGCATAATACAGAATCTATAACACAATTTAATTTACAATTTCTAATTACCTGGACCATCTGAAGATCAGATATTAATACCTGGTTTGCTGTATCAAATATAGCAATCATAATCTAGATTCAAATCATACAAAAGAATGAGTCACTCCCTCAGTCCCTGGGGAAAGCAGAAGACACAATGGAGGTGTCCTGGGCAGGTCCTAGTCTGACTCCCTGTCCAGCAGCAGCTCTGGTCCATGTTCCCCATTAGGCCTTGTAAGTGTGTTTTATTTTACAGGCAGTGCTCTGGTGCTGTTACCGTCCTTGTTCTGTGTCAGGGTCATCAACACCACCAGGCTGTCTGGGTGCCTGGGACCTTCAAGGACAGTAAGGACATGGGTAATCAGCCTCGTGCCCAGGAACTGAGTCTGGTAGGAAGGGGAAGGAGAAATCTGTTTCCTTTGTCTACTTGGTGCACAGGACCTTCAGGGCCTAAAAATGATGGGAAAGGGAATGAATACATGATGTGGTTGACCCCAGAGGATGGCCGCTTCTCTCATAAAATGGCACTAGTTATACTAATGTCAGTTATGCTAACCACATTGAGTAGGGTTTGGGAGCAATGTGTACTGGTCACAGTTCCTTTGAGAATCAGTTTGCGGACAGTATCTTAACTTCTTTTGATCAAATATTAACAATCTGGTTATTCTTCACTGCCTCTGTTGGTTCAGTTTCTATCTTGGTCACTGCTCAAATGAGAGAAAGCAGAAATTCTTTGAGCAATTACAAAGTGGATGTGTAAAACAGACCTGCTTGCTTCTTCAGCTTTATTTCCCTGCAATACAGATAAAGCCTGTCTGTCTTGTACTGTAAGGTTTCTGAGCAGTTGCAGCCAGAATGTTAAATCTGACAAATGTCATACCCACTGCATTGCAGTGTTTGTTGTGTACTTGCCCTGTTAAATAGACCAGAACACCCTGCAAAGTCAAATGTGAATGAATGAGACAAAGACTTTGTGCAGCTCTGAAGCATTTGTCTGTTATTACTACATGAAACTGCTAGGCAATCTGCTTTGTAAGGCGGAGTTTATGACATTTGTGATTACATGCTGCACACTAAAAAAGAGTTAACTGGGAAAAGCAACTTATTTGCTAACACTCTGAAATACAGTATGCTGGCATTTAATATCAAATGTAAAATACTGACACTTCTGTAAGAAATAATACTGGCAAGAGCTTTTGGTAGACTGTTCAGAGGGAATCAACTTGGTTAAGATTTTGACTGCCTCTGGTCTTTGGGATGCCATGGCAAGGAATCACTGCTGCCTTCAGACCCATGGCTGTGTTTCAAAGGTAACTCCTAGTGTCATCTCCCTGCCATGAAAGGCTACAGAGATGGTTCACTAAAACAAAATCAGCAGGCTGGTGTTTCAGAACAGTTACCAGTGCTGAATCAGGGGCTTTACATTTTTTACCACTATAAACAAAGAAAACTGAATACTGAGAAGTATTTACACCACAAAAAAACAAATTAATTGTTGTGCCTTAGAGAAACATGAAGTACGTGGAGTGAAGCATGCTGTTAATATTGCATAACCAAGTTGTCTGGGCTTTTTTGACAGTGATTTTTTCCAGTGTGTAAAGCTTTTTCTTTGCATTGATTTTCCCCCTCTGCTCCTGGTTTACTAACTCTAAGTCTTCCTCAGGGTGTCTGAATCATAGCTTATGAAATACTGCTTGCTGTTCCCTGCAGGGCCCTCACAAAGAGCCACAGAAAACTTCAGTTCCAAGTTCATTGCCTTAGCATACTGTCATGCTATAGAAAGGGTTCTTATGGCAGTGAATGGCTTCTGAAAGATGATCATCTTCACCTCTGTGCTCACTTTTGTGGGATGTGTGGTGATGACTATCTGACAATCGCTTGAAATTCTACAGCAAAAGGATGGAAGAAAATTTACATTTTGCTGTCTTAATCAATGTTCCTCTATTTCAATATCTCCCTGTATGACACATTATCAGGCAATAGTTAAGAATTAGTTTATTTCCTATATATTAACTCAGTGCGTATTGAAGTGCAAGACAAAATACAAAGCAGATACCGAAGGTTCATCATTAGAACAAGTATTTTCCTGTAACACAAACAATATACAAAAAGCAAAGTCTGGTACTTATGCACACTTGTATAGCATGTCCATACACAAAGTGTCTCAAAAAATAATCAGAAATAGGTTATGATGTTTCCAGAAAAGACGGTTTGCATTATTTTTGCATTGCTTTTTTACATCAGCCATTAAATCTCAGTGTTTATAATAAGCAATTTTTACAGTAATGGCTACTTAATGTTATTTAAAAATTACTTGTAGGAAGACACATTTTTCTAGATTTTAATTACGAAACTATTTCCCTACCTTGCTTTCCAGGCATGCTGGATTTACTGTTTCTTTCACCTGATTTAATCATGCACGATACAGTAAAACTGTTGTAAAACTCTACATAAAAAATACAAGTGTTAAAAGTCTGGGAGAGAGAGAATACTCAAATGCAGCAAGGATTTCATCAGCATCAGCAGGGTCAATTACATTTTCCTGCTTCACCTCCCTTCACCTTAGGTTCATTACATTTCAATTTTCAGCTTCATGAAAGAAATGGATCTCTGAATTTTCTCTCACACAGCCTTTCAGAGGTTAAGTTTGGCCCAATTTACACCTTCTATACACCACTGATGTTTCAGTAGAGTTACAGAGAAATTTGGCCAGAAATTCAGGTTTAATCCGTGCAGGTTTGGATTTTTTTTTCTTATGTTTTCTCCTATTGCATATCTAGTCACTTTGAAGTAACAAAGTTAATGTTTTTAGTTATTTTTCTGGCCCTGGCTCAGAAGAACTCGGCTGGATGATGCCCCAGCCTTCCAGCATCCTTGGTCAGGATCACAGTGCACGTACTTTCAACAGTACTGATTTCCTCTGTGTATGGAATATTTTCAAATAGAAACATTACATGGAGCAAGGAAGAAAGGCGGGGGCTAGGAGTGCATGGATGTGCCCGGATGCTAGACCTCTAGTGGACACAATGGAGAAATGCTTATGAAAACATGAGAACTCTCTACAGAGGTCTGTATGTACACTCAGGGAAAAAGCTTCTGAGAAGTCTCTTACAGAAGTTTATCTATTATTTGTCCAAAACTATCACATGTCCCATTACTCAGTGCAGGGGACTCAGAAAATCAGTGCACATTGCCTAATTTTTCAACTAATCTCAAAATCACGCTGTTCTACTTGAACAGCTGTCGGGACATCCTGCCAAAGCAGGGGATGAGAGGCTGGATAGCAGCCCTGCAGAGAGAGTTCTGTGGGTTTGCATTGATGGCAAGTTGACTGTGAGATAACAGTGTGCCCTGCAGCCAGAAGGGCCAACCATGTCCTGGGGTACATCAAGAACAGTATAGCTGGCTGGTCAAGGGAGGTGACTGATTGTCCCACCCCAGAATGCATCAGTGTGGCTCCGCCTTGAGTACTCTGTGCAGTTTTGGATACCTCAGCATAAGAATGACATCAAGCCATAATGGCTTGTCCAGATGTGACTGACCAAGATCGTGAAAGGCCTTGAGGGTAAGACTTCTGGGGAGCAGCTGAGGTTACTTGGTTTGCTCAGCTTGGAGAAGACTGAGGGGTAACTTCATCACAGCCTACGACTGCATCAAGGGGTGGCAGTTGAGGGGGAAGTGCTGATCTCTCTCTGGTGACCAAACGGAATGAAGCTGTGTCAGAAAGTTCAGTTTGGACATTAGGAGAAGGTTCCTCAGGCAGATGGTAGTTGGTCGCTGGAATAAGCTCCCAGGGAAGCAGTCATGGCACCATGTTTGTCAGAGTTCAAGGGCCGCCTGGGTGATGTTCTTAGTCATACAGTTTAGTTTTAGGTAGTCCTGTGAGGTGCAGGGAATTAGACTCAATGATCCTTATGGGTCCCTTCCATCTTGAGATATCCTATGATTCTATGATCCAAAGGAGCACACTTTGGCTGAAGAAGGCTGGAATGCAGTAGGATTTGGCTTTTCTTCCTATACAGCTGATGGCTGCTTTCAGCCACTGCAGGGAGGGTATTTAGGAGCTAGGAATTCTGCACTTGTAATTTGGCTTCATTTTATCAGACAAGTTTCTACCTAGGATGCTCTAGCCTAGCTGTTTCAGGACTACAAAAGGAAGGGACATGGGAAAAAATCTGGTAGAAATTAAACTACCATCACCAAAGCCCTTCAATTTACTACCAAATTAAAAATCAGATAAAGCCAAAAGCTTATGCAGTAGTATTAGCTGGTGATCTTGAAAACAATCACATCTGGTGCATATTTTATTATTGGTAATACTAAAGATGTGTATCTTCTGTGGTGACACACCTCAATTACCTAAACAAATTTTGTCCTGGGAACATGTATCAATGATACGAAATATAACACGTCACAGTGCCACCCACTGCACTCAGTGTAAACATTTAGATGGTCAAAACTGGTTATATTTACAAATATTTTCATGCACAACTAACTTTTTCTTTTAAAATTATATAAAATATTTTTAAGAAAAGGATGACATTGCATGAGTTTATGAACAACAATGAAAGACGACGAAGAATATTAAAAAGCTTAACTAAAACCAGCAAATGGCTGAACTGAAGTAAAGTTAAAAACAACTAACCCTTGTCACTAATTATAGAGCTAAAAAGCAGTACAAATGTCCAAGCCAAGAACTGACACCAGCAAAAAAGCCAACCATTATTCCTTGATATTTTGAAGTAGCTTTAATAAATGAGACTCAATAACCTGTTGAACTAAAGCAGAGAAAAAGATCAAGTTAATCAGTGTTCAATGTTTTCTCACGTTTTTAGAGCTCTACTATTTTTTCCTGGTAGATGCCAGCTTGTCCTGTACAATCGCTTAATAAAAGCCAAACAGGAATAAATTCACTGTGGGAAGAGAGTCTGCATCCCTTCAGAAAATAAAAGCCTCATATATTGCAAAACCAATACACACAGTAAGGTAGATGATAGGGCTTTGAGCTGATGATCTGTTCTCTAGTTTGAAAAGGCTGATAGTATATGGAAAACAAATTTTTAAGCCTACAAATGGAAAGTGGGCAAAAATGCTTATTAAAAACTACTTCTGTAGAATGTTTTGAGACTGAACTCTTGAAGTAGTCCTCTATCTAGACATTAATAATGTTACTGCCACCCTATAAGTACAGGGCCCTGGTTGGAGAAGCTATACATGCAGTGTTGGGCTTATTTCAGGATGCAGTTAATTTCTGTAATGGCTGGCATTTCACAGCTTTCAAAATGAGGGCAGCATGAGGAAAAAACAATGCAGAATCCCTTCTTTGCTTATTTCTTTCTACAGACAAGTCAGGTAGCCTAATTCACTGATCCTGGCTGTTAGTGTTTGTCTCCAAGAAAAACTGGAGCTACTTTGACAGAGAAAGAAGGTTTTGCAAGCTATATCACATCATGCCAATCAACAAAGTACCAGGGTGAACAGGTCAGGAGGGCTGTGGGTCTCTTATCACTGTCTAGTGCAACATACACCCTTTTGTATAGGGTAGGGGAGCAGCTAAGGGCTGCATCAGCCCTGCACATCATTATCTGTGTCCACAGATGCAGGCCCAGGTCAGTGACATTTTCTTACTAGGTACTTGGCTTTCTGAGACAGGGACAAAAATTCCTACCCATTTTGCACTGATACATTTAGGTGTAATAAGACTTGTAGGATAGGGATTTTCTAACAGCTGCAAAACTTCTATCAGATCATTGCAGAAGCTACATAAACAAGGAGCAGTAAAAACCAAAATCAAAGAATTTACATTTGCAATACTCACCACTCCGATAGCCCAAGGCTACAGCCAAATCCATGGAATTATAGCCAGCATCTGTTTCAATAGTTGGATCAGCACCACTTTCTATGTAAAACAGGAAAAGAAACTCATACTTCTGACGAGAACAGGCAGTACTCAGTATTATTATTGATAATAAAGTTGTGACAGTCTGCTTACCAAGGAGAATTTTTACACATTTCACATGGTTCCCATGTACTGCATACAGTAGAGGTGTGCCTCCATTCTGCGAATGTAAATAAAAGCCTTAGAAACTTAATGATTGAGCAGTCTGCAAGTCTGCAATTGTAATTCATTAACACACCAGTATACTTCTATGTATCTGTAAGAAACTTAATAGGTTTTATAAAAATGAGATGCTGTTTTGGAACTTCGATTTATTTTTTGTCTACTGTTTAGACTGCACGCTCACTCTTCTAGAAGGACTCAGTGTTAGTCTCATTCTCTTTTTGCCAACAAGTCAGAGCTAGTATGGCCGACTTCTCTTATCCTGTAAAAGTTTTGAAACTCTCAGGTATTTTAGAAGAGGTAGAATAATTTTAAAATCTGAAACAGTGCTATGCCCTGGTCCAAATTTCTGACCAAAGCACCCTCTGACATAAATCAGAGCTAGAGTCTTACCCAGTCATACTCATTGACATCAACTCCACAGTCGAGCAGCATTTTGACAATATCCGTGTATCCTTTACTGCAAGCCAGTGAGAGGGCACTTTCTCGTCCCTTCCCCAAAATCTGAGGATCTGCACCCTGAAATAATAACAACAGCAACAACAAACCAAATTAATCACACTTTTTTTAAATGTGAGGTTTTACACAGAACTTAACTGAAACTTTTAAGTGTATAGCAGCATTGAAAAAAATATCAGAAGGCAAACTGAACTAAAAAGTAAATGAATTTAAAACAAGGTGGGTTTATTTCCTTACATTTTGGAGAAGAAATTCCACTATTGCTATCTGCCCATGAGCTGCAGCCCACATCAGAGGTGTAAATCCTTCTTCATCCTTATGATTGATAACATTTTCTGTGTAAAGATAAATATGTAATTTAGTAATCCCTTTCACTAATGCACAGTAGAAGCTCGTGAAATGCATAGATGTATTCACGGTGAATGGACTTAGGTATCAGTATAGCCTAAAAGTCATTCTTACCTTAATTTTAAACACAAAATTCTATTGCGATGGTGGTGCAAATATCTTTGTCCAAGAAAGAAAAAACATTCAACTGAGCAAAGCAGAATTTAAGAATTTGGTTTATTAATTTTTTAAGCTCTATAAATCAAGCTCTGTTTCTACTCAGAAATGTTACAAATTGTTGGTAATCTGTGCTTTATCTTTGGAAAAAAGGGCTGTTTGAAAAATGAAGATGGACAGTCTGTATTACACTGCAGAAAGTGGTGTTTGTTTTTTGTTTGGTTTTTTTTTAACAGAGTGAGCCACAAAGTCTTGTAAAGAATTATCTTGTAAAGCAATATAGATACTGTATCTCCATTCCCTCCAGAGTTTATGCAAACAATAGGGTGTTTTTTGGAAACAATTAAGGTCTACTTCTAGTGCAGCTGAAAGCAGGAAAAAGAAAATATTTTAACATTTGGCTGGCTGAAATAGTTGAGTTGGAACTTGTAAAAAATATTTAAGTACTTAAAAAATCCAATGTTTATCACAGCACTAGACTATGCATTTTTTACTGATACTCCAGAATCAATTTGTTTGCTATATACATTACAAAGTATATAGACTCAGAGACTCAATATTTGCTTTCCAGCAAACATTTCAACAAAGATGCACTGAAAGCATGGCTGATTACTACTAGTATAATAATATTCTATTAACAATATATTTCCTTATACTATTAACAGGATATTACTCAATTCAATATGCTATGCATTGTGGACACACAAATGTCACACTGAAAACTATCACCCAACTCAGACTGAGCAGCACTATTATATCGTGGGTGTTAGCCATGGTTTAATTACCATCATACAGCTCTATACATTGATTGATTAAATAAAATTGGAAAGCCATGGTTTTAAATTACAAAGATAATAACAATTAAAAAGTAACAACTCTTCTGATAGAACAGATTCTCCCCTCTCATTTATATGGATTACATATATAGCTGGGGAGCAGGTGGAGTAACGGATTTGCCTACAACTCCTATTAATGCTAATGTTTCACTTAAAACCCAAATCATAGGAAACAGTGAATAAGACAGATGCGAAACAAAAGTCTATATCTGCAAAGAACAGATACGTGAAATATCCTTCAATTTGTTCCAGAATTGAAGATTATTTTTTTTAATGTTTTCTGGGGAAGAGTTAAGCACAAGAGGGTATAAACGCACCAAAGAAAAAAGGAAGATATTTACTCTCCTTCTGTCTCACCTTGTTCAATACGTGTGGCCAGATACAACATCTCTCCCTGAGCAGCCAGCTGATGAACTGATAAAGCTGAAAAAAAGGAAGCAAAATCATGTGTCACACATACCAATTTTCATTCTGCTCTGTTTGGAATTTGGCTTAAGCAGTACAGAACATGGGTTTGAGAATGTAGATAGGTTTCACATTATACTCTGAACTAGAATCACTATCTTAAAAAGTTTTCAAAACGTTCCACAGGTTTAGGTAAATTTTTAACCAAGGTAGAAATTGTACTAAAAAGCAGAAGATACTTCCCACACTGACTCTTTACAAGGCAACATGCTCCCTGATGCTGGCCAGCAATCCAAGATCATATTAAGAACATTTATGAATCAAAATAAGCATCTTTTGTTAAATTGAGGTTGTGTAGTTTTAAAATGACATCTAAGAGATTACATGTCAGGAGACCTGTCACACTGCTCAGTGAGCCTGTGGCACGACTCTTACTCACTACAGTATGGAATACATCAGGCAATAAAACTATTACAAGGCATGATATCTGCATCTACATCTACAGGGGAAAAAAAGGATTGTGGGCTTGTTTTAAACTTATCAAAGCTGGTCTTCAATACCAAGAAGTTGCAGAGGTAGTCAGGAGGGAATATATAATAAATTATCCACATTATATAACAACAAAATTAGCTAACAAGTACATAATACATACTGTTCATTGTCTTTATCCTATTCACTATATGAAACATTAAAGTTATACTTTTTTTCAGAAAGACTGTGTATTTTGTTCACGTTCATGTTGCAGCTCCAGATTAATTTTTCCAATGCAAGCAGCTTTTTTTCTACCATTGAATTTATAATATATGGATGGAATAATTTATAAATGAATTACGTAGAATTAATTTATAAAGAAAATACTTACCAATTAACAAAACTCCATAAATTGTACTGCCTTTCAAGATATGTGGCAATCATGACATTTGCAGTATGAGTTCGTAGCACTTACCAATCACCTAATTTTAATAAATTTTACAAGATGTGCAGGTTCTGAAAACAAGAAGCACATTGGCTTAAAGCTCAGAAAGGATCAGAAAAATCTTTACCTATTTTTTTTTAACTCAAGAATTGGTTTCTTTCTGGAAAATGCACTTCAGATATGAATTCAAAACAGCAGGTGGATTACTATTTCGCAGTTGGAACCATGTGAAATTAGACAAGAATATCTCGATGTTTTCTCCTTATATATATATTTATTAAAACACCAAAGGAAAAAAATAGAAAAATATGTCAGCCATCTAACACTCAGTTCACAAAATAATTAACAGTAAGTCAGGATACTTACAGTTTACAAGCAGAGGTGTAGTAGAAACTTCATTTCCCCTGTGTTTGTTAGTTAGGGTAGTTGATTGTTTTATTGGTGAGAAATGCTTAGTAGTTGATGGAGTATAAACATGTCTTACTTGGATACCAGGGGACGGAGAAGTGTGGCTGTTGCATTCAGCTACATTGAACAGAGAAAACAGAGAGGATTTCAACACTAGTAAGAGTATTAAAAGCAAACCACAGATTTTAAGTCAAACTAGAAGGCACCAGTGTCACAAGATCTTTAAAACCCATGTTAAGTAAGCTTTGTGACATGTGCTTTTCCACTGTGTACTGTCAAACAGCTGTTTTCATTTCTAGCATAAAACAATGCTGCTACCCACGTGTTCAGTATTCAGTACAGCATAATGTCACACAAATTGGTGTCTAAATGACGTTAAGCCTTCATCTAGATTTTCAACAGTGCCTGGCATGGATTTATCAGATACAAGAGCCCCACACAGCCTACTACATCCTTATTAATGCTCTCCAGTGCAATAACATTATGCAGCTTCAGTCAGTCATGCAGTCAGGTAACTGCTCAGATCATCCCTTTGCCTACTTCCCAAGACTACCTTCACTAATTTTCTTCTCCAGGACTTTTTACACTTCTGCTACATAAATCTGTAACTGCATTATGAATGCCTTATTAATACTTATCCAGCAGGAAGAGAGATATTCCACAGTAACTTTCATAAAATGCAACAGCAAGTTACCACTTAGAATGTGGGAAGTTATGCAGCGCTGATATGTTCATCTGTACTAATTTTCCCAGCTTCCTATTAGAATCTAATGGCATTTCATTACAGAATACATATATTATCTTGGCTTCTGCTTTTCAAAAGTAACTACTAGCTTTGAGAAGTAGCTGAGGAGCCAAGTAATTTTTAAGAAGCTAACTGATTAAATACTGGAAATATGCATTGAAAGATTAAACTCCATTACTGGCTAAATCGACATCAGTGTGCAATAGTAATTAATGACTCAAAAGTGCTTAACAGGCACACTGAACTCATACTACAGAGAAACTCACGATTAAAAACCCAAGTGCAAATTCAGGGAGACAACCAATTACAATTAGAGAGTAACTGAATAAAAATGAAATTACATTTTGTTTGCTAATCAAATTGCTACAGCTGACTTGATCAAACTCAGAGACCTACCAGGGATTTTTGACCTGTGGTACCTGGATCTGCAGGACTACTTCTAAGGGGTTCACAAATATTACCTAAGAAAAAACACCCTACTGCTGATGGGTCTAAATCTGCTGCTCAGGTCTGCAGCTCCACTAGTAAGCACTTAGGGCCTGCAAATCAAAAAAGTTTGAAAATTACAATGGCTACAATGAACTGCAGCCAACAATACTAATCAGAGAAACCATAAAATTTTACAATAGGCCCGTGTTTGTATGTATTGTAGAAAACAAGTCAAATTCAACCTCATGAAAAGATACATCACTGAGAGTCTGAAACATGACAGCAAGAACTAGAAATCTCAGCTGTTAAGGAGAAATAGACGGAAGTCCTTATCCTGTTCTCTTATCAACATGTTCAGCCATGAAAAAGCACGGATCAGTTCTGATGAAGCTGACAAGCAATGGCTGGAGATCCAGCTGCAGCAATCCAGAACTGGAGTAACACTCACTTTCAAGTAGTGTGAAGCTGCACTGGCAAGCCAATCCCTGCAACAACTACAGCCTTTGTACATCCATATTAATAAAACAAAATCAATGGTATGAGCTATGCTATTTTGTCATCAGTACCACTGAAAGGATAAACATGCTGCAGTAAGCTACTGCAGTTGAAATGATCATATAGTGCTTTCAGTAGTGTTTTGCAGATACATGCACTCAACAACATGTAGCATGTGGTAGAACATGATGCACAAAAGAAGTAAACTTGTTTTTGTGATCTGCATCAGCTCTTATTAAATTAAATCAGAGACTTTTTTGTGCCACTACTTTTTCAATTAAAAAAACACAACTACAATATTTAAAAAATAATATAAAAGAAATTAATTCTACAATAATTCATTAAGTATATAATAAAAATAGATGGGTAAGAAATTCTAGACAACTATTATTGATTAACACAGGTATAAAGCAGAGGCTTTTTTGTTTTAAAAATAGCAGTTTAACAGGATGACACAGTCCACATACAACAATTTGTACCATAAAGTTCAACCTTTAAATAAGACAGATGCCACTTCAAGGTCAGAGTTAACTTGATCTTGAATATTTTTACTGTCCTCTTCATTCAAGGATTTCACAAATCGTGAGCAGACATTCATATCAAATCTATTGGGCAAAATGAATTTCATTCCCATGGTAACACTCTGAGCTGGGCCTTCTTCTGTGCTAGAGTCAAGCTGATGCTCCACTTTGATGTCCGGCATGGGTGGAAGGCTGTAGCTAGTAGCACATTCTTCCACAATTAACTGGGCTGCAACGTCTAAGTTTGTTGAAGATGCCATGGCCCCAGTCATGTGAAAGTTTTATGCAAAATGTTTCTTCATGGTTTCTAGCCACTAGCAGTTCCAGCCAATGAAGCTGTACCTAGAGATCCGAATGTCTAAATAACCTGAAACTGGAAACATTTAACAGGTTAACAACACTCTGGTAAAGCAATGTATAAAAATATACCAAGCTTGGCTTCACTGAAGCTGATGGAATCTGGTTCTGATAGTTGAAACGGTGGTGAAATATCAATTCTACTGCTGTCACAAGCAGTACGGCTTGGGGGTATGGGTTTAAATGGAGGGACCAAACCATCCATTCAAATTTGATCACGTGGATATTTAAGCCAAAGTCCATAATGAAGCCACTAGGAGCTCCATCTAAGTAATGTTTCATAGTATTAGTCTGGTTGCAACAAAAAAAACCCTACCACAAGTAACCACATTTATACCAAGACAGGAGAACATGACTTTGTTTCCTAAAAACATCAGACCTGAAGGAAAATTTACAGTGACTTTATGCCATTTTATGATTCTTAAGCCTTTCCATAACATGAGTAAAACAAATGGCTTCTACCCTATGCGTAGGAAAACAACTCCATCTATGTCGGTGACAAAGAACACCCCAGTTCACCCTGAGAGCACCCGGGCAGCTCCGCGGCCTGGCAGCACCATGCTCTTCTTCTGCCCGCCCTCTGCCAGCCCCGGCACGAAGGGCCCGAAGGAGGGCTGCAGCGGTACAGAGGCCGTAGCCAAGGGTGCTACGGAGAACCCGCCGGGACGGGACGGGGCGGGGCGGGGCGGGGCGGGGCGGGGCGGGGCAGGGCAGGGCAGGGCAGGGCAGGGCAGGGCAGGGCAGGGCAGGGCAGGGCAGGGCAGAGCAGTTCGGGCCCCACGGCATCACCTCACCTCGGCACCACCACCTCTGTCGCTGACAGAGAGGCGGACGTGACGCCGTACAGCCCAGCCGCGGTGGCGATTGGCTAGGTGAGAGTCGCTTTTTGATGACGTACGACGCACACGTTTGGGGTGTCTTGCTCGGTGACAGGCGTGGGCTGCGCCATCGCGGCAGGGCGAGGGGTTAGCGTGGGCCTAGTTCCCTGTGGGGCCCCGGTCTCTCCCGCTCCCGGAGAGCTATGGCCTTGTACAAACCGGTGGTGGTTCAGACCTGCCCCAGGCTCGGGGAGAGGATCACGCAGGACACGGTGTACTGGGAGGGGTACAAGGTAGGAGGCAGCCCTCAGCGGCGCTGGGACGGCGGGCTGGTCGTGTTCCGCTGCTGCTGGCGCTGGGTCTGTGCCCGGCCTTGCTCGGCTCTTGATTAGAAGCGGTTCCTTAATACGGTGTTAAAGCTTCTAAACGGCTTCCTATGCAGCGAGCCTGACCTTTGCCCAAAATTGGCCCAGCAGGCCTGCTTTTTGTCCTAAAATATATTTTCCTGCTGCTTTCGTGCTATTAATAAAGTTTTTAATCTTGTGTGAGTGAATAAAGGTTATTTTTCCCCCTCGGAATACGTAATTAATGTGTTAGTTGTAATGCGCGAATTGAAAAAAAAGTAACCTGAGAGAAGAGAAACTCCGTAGGGTGGTGAGACACTGGAATGGCTTGCCCAGGGAAGTTGTGAATGCCCCATCCCTGGCAGTGTTCAAGGCCAGGTTGTGGACGAAGTGTTGCATGACATGGTTTAGTGTGAGGTGTCCCTGCCCATGGCAGGGGGGTTGGAACTAGATGATCTTAATGTCCTTTCCAACCCTAATTATTCTATGATTCTGTGATTCCATAGGGTTGTATTTAAAATTGATTTGGGTCTGAGTGGAGTTTGGAGCTCTCTGTAGGCAGAATAAGTTTTGTTTTGCTGTTTAAATTTTTGATGGTGTACTTGTATGTATTTAATGATCTTCATTGCAATTATTTTAGGCACCTATTCAGATAAAGGAGTTTGGTGCAGTAAATAAAATTGACTTCTCACCAGTTCCTCCACGTAACTATGCTGTCACAGCTTCCTCAAGGGTAAGTGGCTTCTCTGAGGTTTTCACATTCTTGTCTTTCAGTTGGTATCATGTGTGCAAACTTAATGTCTTCCTGTTGTACCAGATCCACATTTATGGTCGTTACTCTCATGAACCAATCAAAACATTTTCTCGCTTCAAAGATGCTGCTTATTGTGGCACATACAGAGATGATGGCAATCTGCTTGTTGCTGGCAGCGATGAAGGTATCATTCGCCTCTTTGACATCAGTGGAAAGGCACCGCTGAGACAATTTGATGGTCATACTAAGTAAGACAATGTTGGGTTTTCCTATATGTGCGTAGCTTGTTTGCTGTGTTTGCATATGTTTCTTTTGCATTTTGTTGTAAATCTGAATAATACTGGTCTGTGTTGCTTGTTACTGTTTCTTGTATATATTACTGAAAAGTAGATTTTTAAATTGAATTAAAAAGTGGAGTAACTTTTAAGTTCCAAATCTGAATTGAGTACCTGGAAGAATAAATTTATTTTCTAATTTAGGTAGTTGTCTGTTAATATGTTGTATAGATACAGTCTTGTGATTCTGTGGCACTGATAAGCACACTTATTTTTTAATATTTTTTTAATAAAAGATAGTGATAGTACACAGACAGCTTAAGTAGTAAATGCAGAACTTACAGCTTTTGAATGGACATCTAGTAGACCTATAAAACTTTTAAGGCTAATCATATGAATGCTTAAGTAAGCATTAACTCAGCATGACTCTTTTCTGGCTGGAAATACAAAAACTAAAGTGTAACTAACCTCTAAAGTGAGGCTTTATAACTTCCAACATGAGGACTTTGCATGTTTAAGTTAGAATACATAAGTAAACTCTTCAGACAGACTGACTCTTCTGGAAACAAGTATATATTTTAACTTTGGATATTGTGGACTTTGGTTTCTAGACCTGTTCATGTAGTGGGTTTCCTGTCTGATAAATACCGAATATTCTCTGGTGGTGATGACTATTCATCAAAGCTGTGGGATATTCCAAGTGGTACAGAAATAGTCTCATACAGAGAACATACTGACTACGTGAGGTGCGGCTGTGCAAGTAAAGTGAATGCAGATGTCTTTGTAACAGGTTTGATTTTATTTTTTCAATACGCTTCTTCTGTACTGAATCGAATTAAAATGCACACATAGTTTTTGGTACAGTAGGATCTTGCTTACTATATTTTAAACATGGAGGATCTGGCTTCCTGCCTGGTGCCTCCTTTGCTGTTACCTTTATGCATGCTTTTTGAACTTGACACTGATGTTTGTAGAGAAACTCAGAATTTCCCTAATTTTTAACATATGTTTGCTTTAGCCTGTTAGAGTTAACAGAGCAGTTGTGGCTGGCCTTTGAAAGTTTTTAGAAAATTCTGTGAATATATACTTTAGTTGCAGTTGACTGAAGGTTTCCAGAGGAGGACACTGGTTCTGTTGTAGTTTGTACAGACCAAAACTCACAAACTCAAAAACGAAAGGTCACATGAGTTATTTGAAACTACTTGCTAGCAGTAGCTTTCTGTTAATGTGCGGTAAATTCCTAGAAAAAAGGTGGTATTCCTTACTTCAGGAAGCACGTGAGACTAAGTTTCATCAGGTTGCCTAAATTTGTTGTTGCAGGTACACTTGATGAAGGAAAATAAAATTAAGACTTAAATTACTTTTAAGGCCTGACGTATTGCTGGGTCTAGAATTAGAAGATGTATGTTGCCTGAAGGCTGTAAATTAACCAAGATAAACTAAAAGGTGTTCTAAGTGCATGGTTTAGAACTGTTTCTGTTTGGCAGGAGCTCCTTTAGATTATAGTACATGGTTGTTTTAGTTCATGAAGTAATTGAAATGATGAAACTGAAGCTAATAATGGTGTTGTTTGCAGGTTCCTATGATCACACTGTGAAGCTGTTTGATGCCCGAACAAAAAGTAGTATCATAACAATAGAACATGGTCAGCCTGTGGAGAGTGTGCTTCTGTTCCCTTCGGGTGGGCTTCTAGTATCTGCAGGTACTTAGCAAAATCAGATTTCTTTTCTGTGGTCCTGATGTACTTGAGCTGCTTCCTTCTAGTCTTTTCATTTAGTAGTGAGGTGGTAAGTGACTTAACAGCTGGATTTCTCAAAGATTTTTAGGAATCCATTGATCTGGAGGGTGAAAGTAGGGGTCTTTTTGTCTCTCATTAGATATTCTTGTAGTTGACCCAAAAAAATCCACAAAACCCCCTGCTGTTTTTAATGTCAAGGTACAGACTTTAATTAACCCAGTGCTAAAGTAAAGGAACTTTAGGTACGTTTGGTAAGAAGTACACTGAATCATTCAGCTGCAGGATGGCCTGTAAAATAGATGCTTATAATGTGTCTTGCCCCAGGAGGTAGTCATAATGGGTGGGGGTGATGAGTAGGTACAGAAAACAAGGTGTTACAAAGGAGACACTATAACTGTGTGAAAAGTTCTCCAAAAAAGTAGAAATATGTATGTATGTCAAACTGTTTTGTATGTTTCCTTCTCACAGGAGGTCGATATGTCAAAGTTTGGGATGTGCTAAAAGGTGGACAATTACTAGTATCTCTTAAAAATCACCATAAAACTGTAACTTGTTTATGCCTGAACAGCTCTGGACAAAGGTTATTGTCAGGATCTTTGGACAGGTTAGTGTATTTTGCGGCAATTTAAGTTCTTTAGGATCATTGTGGTTTAAGCCCAGCCAGTAACTTAGCACCACACAGCTGATTGCTCACTCCCTCCTTTTCTACCCCACCTCTGGGCAGGAAGGGGAAGAGAATTGATAGAATGTAAACCCAACTGGTTGAGATAAGAACAGTCCAATAACTATAGTATAATACAAAACTACTGCTACTACTAATAATGATAAGGGAAATAACAAGGGGAAAGAATATAAAACTAAAAAGGAAAGGGGAGAAAAAACAATAAATACAAGTAAAATTGCTCACCACCCATCGACTGATAACAAGCCCGACCGAGCAGCGATCTGGGCCTTCTGGGTGACTCCCTCCAGTTTATATACTGGCCATGACGTGCTGTGGTATGGAATACCCTTTTGGCTAGTTTGGGTCAGGTGTACTGTCTCTGCTTCTTCCTGGCTTCTTGTGCCCCTCCTCACTGTCAGAGCATGAAACTGAAAGTCCTTGATCAGAGTGAGCATTACTTAGCAGCAACTAAAACATTGGTGTGTTACCAGCATCGTTCTCAGATTAAATCTGAAACACAGCAGTGCACCAGCTAATAGGAAGGAGAAAAATAACTGTTAAAGCTAAACCCAGGACAAGGACTTCGTTTTTTATTTTAAAATTGTTATACATCAAGTGTGAATGTGTGTATGATTTTTTTGACTTAAGCACTTGTAACTATTATATAAAGATATAACTTAATTGAAAACCTGTGTTGGGGCCAAGGTACATACTGCAGTATACATTAACCTTTTCCTCATACTAACTTGAATGTCAGTAAGGGTTGCATGTGCCATTTGGGAATCTGTATGTGGAACTTCTGAATAACCATTCCTTTTTTTTAGTCTCTAAAGTGACCTTTGCAGTCTCTGTAAAGTACCTTTCTTAACTTTAATACAGTGTAAATAACTGAAAGGGTGTTACTCTTCATCTTTAAAGAGCCTGGGTTTTGTGTCTCTGTGCTGTTGCTTCTTGTATCCAAAGTGCATAGCTGAAATATCTTCGCTTTTTTGTTTGTGTGGGTTGAGTTGCTGGGCACTGGTGTTCAATCTGTTGTCTCTGAGACATTAGAAATATGAAGTGGTCTGAAATGTCAGTGGTCTGTTTTCTTGCTCCTTTCCTCCCTTCTGTACTTTCTAGACTTCCTCAGGCTTTATTGATTACAAAACATAAGCTGAAGGATCCCACTAGCTGTGCAGCTGTTTGTCATTCAGTGCTCGCAACACTAAAGTTAACTTAAGTAAACTTAAGAACAAATTTCAAGAAATACTATCTTAATGTTTCCTGTTAAGTGTTGCTGAAGTCAGATAGTCACTGCATCTGTTTTAAATTTCTTATGCTCTTGCCCCATTTTCATCTTTTTTGGGTAAGGGTCATCTTTTCTTGACTTTTGTTTGTCTTTTAACGGAACCGTTCTGTTGCAGGAGAGGTAATAACTAAGAAGCACAGTGGTAATCTGAAGACTGCTTTGTATAAATACTCAGTTTTCTTAAATGATGTATAGAACTTGAGAGTGATGAAGTTCCTGCAAAGTGTCTACAGTAAGACATTACTAATCAGGTTTTAATCATTACTCTTCTATATAGGCATGTGAAGATTTACAGTACTACTTCCTACAAAGTAGTCCACAGTTTTAGCTATGCAGCACCCATCCTCAGCCTTGCTCTGTCGGTAAGTACATTAGAAATTTTTCTAGGCAGGGTAATTACTGATACCTTTTACATCACTGAAGTAATTAGTTTTTGCTGTTTGGCGTTTCAGAAGAATGGTGTGTGTGCAAACGAAGATGACTGAATATATTCCTCCTAAGTAAAAAAAAAATGCATTACAAGGTTTTAAATGTAATATATTCAGACATCAGATGTTACTTGATCAGATCTGCACAAAATCGTGTCTTTATCAAGGATAATATACATCATAGGGAAAGTTTCAGTCTTTAAGTCCTTTGACTTTAAGGAGGTTGTACTAATCTTCTGCCTTTCAAAAACCTTGTGTGGCACTGATAAAAGAAAAAAGGTAGTTCATAGTTCATTTGTTGAGAAATGTAGAATAGGGCAAACTTGTCTTTAAAGTTATTGGCGTCAGATTAGTTCGAAGAAGAAAAGAGGAGAGTGTGTGAGGTATACACATAAACAAAATTCTTTGCCAATGCATGTGTCTTACTGTTCTTGGAAAAAGAAAACAGACTCTCATTTCTCTGGAGCATTTCAGTTCCAATGGGTAAGTGACTTGCTGGTCAGATATTTGGAGGCTTGCACCACTTTTTAAAACAATGGTGTTGTCATGTGATTGCCCTCTTCTGTCTCCTCTGACAGACATGTAAAAGTGACTGTGAGGTATCTTTTTTTTTTTTTTTTAGCAGCAGTTGAGCATTCAGCTAATGTTTAATGTTTACATAGAATTACCTGTTAATAGTAACAGGTCAGATCTCACTTTTATATGTGAAGTCAGTGTTCTTCTTCAGTGTATCATTTAAGATTATGACCTTTAGCCTCAAATACATGAAATCTTTGTTATTTAGGTGAAATTTATACCAGTGACTGGTATTTTGGTCAATTCTCCCCTATTTTTCAGAATCTTGCTATTCCAAAATAGCTTTCTCATGGTTGGTGTTCATGTCTGCTGTATGACATATAATAGCTGAAGGCAGTTGTACACCACTGAAGAAAACCACATAAGGATGTTAATGCATATTTGACCTTGCTTAATGAGTCCATCTAGGTATTTGTTAAAGGGTTATTATATGGATAATGTTGCTTACCATTAAAACCTTGAAGCTGTCCCTGTTTTGAGCAAGGTATTTGACCACATGGGACCTCGTGGAGGTGGCTTCCAACTTCACTTACTCTGTAATACGGTGATTAGAACCTTGTTATGAAACATAAAAATTTAAAGACCTGCATGGTAGAGGATGCATCATTAAATAAAACCATGTTTCTAACTCTGTGATTTCATCATTTTAGCCTGAGGATGAAACCATAGTTGTAGGCATGACCAATGGGGTGCTAAATATTAAGCACAGAAAACCTGAAGAAGGGAAAGAAAAGTCTCAGAAGAAGAGGCAACCAGCATATAGAACCTATATGAAAGGAAAAACTTACATGCCAAAACAGGTACAGAGTGGTGAGAAAATGTGTACTGAAACAGTCCTCAAAAATATGTTTGGTGTGGTTTTTTTTGTTGTGGGGTTTTTTGTGTGGGTTTTTTTGTTTTGTTGATTTTGTGGGGTTTTTTGTTTTGTTTGTTTTTGTTTTGGTGAGCTAAGTTGAAAGGGAGGAGAAGGGAAGATACAAAGCCATAAAGGCTTGTTCATGGTGGTACATCTAATCCATTGTGTGAATATCTCTCATTCTGAACTCATTTTTTCAATTCTAGGAAGATTTCTCTGTCAGTAAACCTGTAAGACGTGCTTTGAGGAAATATGACAAGCTGCTGAAGAGCTTTGATTCTTCCAAAGCCCTTGATGCGGTACTGGAGGTATGGCGTGGGTTTTTTTCATCTGAATTGTGTGCTGTCATCTGACATGGATTTTTTCTGTATGTAAATTTTATTTCAGTATCTCAGTAGAAAGGATTCAAACTTGTGTGGCTTCTGTTTTTCTTTTGCTGGTATCAACCCTTTTTTGGGTGTAAAGATGTTGCTTTGGTATTAAATTCTTCTTATATCTGCCCAGCCATCCATCAGGCTTCATACTCCTGAGGTAACGGTTGCAGTCATGCAGGAACTACATCGTAGAGGAACCCTGAGGAGTGCGCTTGCAGGCCGAGATGAGAAGCAAATTAATCTCCTACTTACCTTTGTGGCAAGGTATTATTTTAACCCAAGTTCTTTTTGCCTGTTTTGAGACCTGTATTTCTTGACAGCTTTTGCAACAGAGTCTTGGCAGGTCATGGGTGGTACATTGGTACACTTGAAATCTCACATGCCTTCTGCTTTCTAATACTAAGGTCTGGGATAGTACTGAAGTTGTTAGCACAAAACTATTTTGCTGATAGTATGAGAGAATGTATTTTCCTTCTGTGCCAGACATTCCACCTTTGGTCTGTTATTTTCTGTGCCTCAATGAAACTTGTGACTTCACATATCTGAGGCTTTTGCCAGTCTTCCGGCTCCCACCGCCTACCTGAAAGGAATCGTTTTTTGACTCACTTCTCTGGCTGTTTTGTAATGTCTTTTCATGAATCAGAGAGTGTCTCTATGCCTGTATGAGAAACCAGTTTGTTGTTTGGAGAAGGAGTGCAATTGGGAAAACCATTAAAATGGGGATGTCTTCTAATTTTGCAGGCGTGTGATTGAGCCTAGATTTACTTCTATACTGGTGACTGTTGCAGATATGATCACTGGTAAGTACAGCACAGAAAAGATTCTCAAAGTTGTATAGCTAGCTTGGAGATAAGGTAAAAAGTGTTACATCTTTAAGAAAACAAACTTTTATTGCTTTGTTTATAAGTATGATCCAAAAAGGTGTATTGGCAGATAACTTTGATATTTGGGTATTTGACAGGTGACACTGTCAGTATCTGACTTGCACTGGCTGCAGGAAGCTCCTCGTGGTCTCTTAAGTATCTTTGATATCTCATATTTCTACACTTACATAGTTCAGGTGAATTCCACTTCTCCAGTGAGGTAAAAATAGTATTTGAAGTCATAAAACTTCATGTTAGTATGATTTACTGTAAGTACATACCAATAATTAGTACTGTTTTCAGAACGCTGTTGAACTTGCCTTATTTGTCGACAATGTTGGACTTGTGTGAAGCCTTGTAAATGCATCTCTAACTAGCTAATATGATTTTCATGTTTCCATAGATACATGAATTCTTAAATGATTTTTTCTTTACAGACATTTATCAGCCTGTGCTTGGGCAGTCAGCGATTGTGGATAGACAGTTCTTGAGACTTCAAGAAGCCATAGGAAAAGAGATTGACTATCAAGGGGAACTACTAGAAGTTTTGGGAATGATGGATACACTGTTTGCTAGTTTTGCTGAGAAGGAAGTTACTTGTCTAGAAGAGAACAGAAGTAATAGTCCTACAGAGATCATTGAAACAGATGAATGACAACTGTCATGACAAATTTTCACAATAATAATGTGGACTTGAAATACATGTCCTGTTCTCCTGATAATTTTTTATCAGTGATTTTCTGAAAAAGCTCCTTTATGTTGAAGTTCTGTCTTCCAAATTGTGTTTCTGAGTAGGCTTCATTACTGAAGACAGAGAAAGAAGAATGTTTTCAGGATTTTCCTTGCAGTTTTTTCCAAACAATTAAATTTTAAAGTTTTATTCCAAAGTTGTATAACTTTGAAAGAATGTTTTATGCATCCAGTACTAAGTCGTTATTTGACTTAGAGAAATAGTCAACAATTTTAATTTTTTATTTACTGGAAAATAATAAGATTTGTTTAATTCTAATGTGCCATTGTCCTTATTTAAGGTTAATATCCCGTATCACATACATGGATATAGGAATAAAACCACATATGCATTTGATAAAACTTGACTTCATTGTGTTTTCTTCACCTGCTTCGTCTCTGACTTAAATGAATCCATAGAAAACAGAAGAATGACTAAAGAAAACGAGTGCAGTTGTTAGTTTTATTAGTTTAATTTTTTAAGTAGTGCATATGCATTTGTGTTATAATTCTCTAGAAAGTACGTAATTATTGTTTCTAAAGGGAAATTAATTCACATTAGTTTAATGTAGTGAGTAAACTGTACACCAGTGAGAAAATCTTCAGTTAAGTAAAAAAGCTGAACTTTTGTGTAATTCTATCACTTTAAATGAACAGTAGATGCAATTGAAGTCTGTTGTTATCAGTATGTATTTGAATGCTGGGGTATTAATTTATTTTAACTTCAAGCAGTGATGGGGAATGATGGTATGCTTTGGGAAGGCAGGTGTGCCAAGGCTTCTCAACACATGTAGGATGACAGTAGGGTGGAACTTTAGCCTGTTTTCTTGACTTGTATTTCCCCCCCAGAATTTATGTGAAAAATCATAGGGATTTCCTGCAAAAGGATTTTCTTAAAGTTGGCTCAATGCTCTCATGGAGATCAGTGATAGGTGGTCTCCCTTGGGGGGGGTCTGTACTGGGACCAATATTGTTTAGTATAATGATCAATGGAAAAGACAGTGGGATTGAGCACACCACAGCAAGTCTGCAGATGACACTAGGTTAAAGTGGTGTTTTTGACATGCCTCAGGGATAGAATGACATCTAGAAAGACCTGGACAAGTGTGAGAAAGTGGGCCCATGTAAACCTCATGAAGTTCAGTGGACCCAAGTGTAAGATCCTGCACGATGGTCAGGGCAATCCCTGGTATCAACACAGACGAAGGGATTGATAGGAGGCTTGCAGAGAAGGACTTACAGGCTGGTGAGTGAAAAACAGGATGTGACCCAGAGGTCTGCTTGCAGCCCAGAAAGCCAATCACGTCCTGGGCTGCATCAAAAGAAGTGTGACCAGCAGGTTGAGGGAGGTGAGTCTCCTCCTCTACTCCACTTTTGTGGGATCTCACCTGCAGTACTGCATTCAGCTCTAAGGCCCCCAACATAAGAAGGATGTGGATCTGTTAGAGTGAGTCCAGAGGAGGGCCACAAAGACGATGAGAGTGCTGGAGCACCTCTCCTATGGAGGCTGTCATCAAAGAGAGTTGTTTCAATTCTGTTACTGTCTCAAGGTCTGTGTGCACTCCAGCACTTCTCAGATGAAATAGGTTCCTACTTACAGAGTTGTTACTTTAATTAGAATCATAGAATAATTAGGGTTGGAAAGGACCTTAAGATCATCTGGTTCCAACCCCCCCGCCATGGGTAGGAATACCTCACACTAAACCATGCCACCCAAGGCTCTGTCCAGTCTGGCCTTGAACACGGGCAGGGATGGAGCATTCACAACTTCCCTGAGCAACCCATTCCAGTGCCTCACCACCCTTACAGTAAGAATTTCTTCCTTATATGTAATCTAAACTTCCTCTGTTGAAGTTTTAACCTGTTACCCCTTGTCCTGTCACTACAGTCCCTAATGAATAGTCCCTCACCAGCATCCCTACAGGCCCCCTATAGCAATGTAGATACTGGAAGGCTGCTATGAGGTCTCCACGCAGCCTTCTCTTCTCCAGGCTGAACAGCCCCAACTTTCTCAGCCTGTCTTCATACAGGAGGTGCTCCAGTCCCCTGATCATCCTCGTGGCCCTCCTCTGGACTTGTTCCAACAGTTCCGTGTCCTTTTTATGTTGAGGACACCAGAACTGCACACAATACTCCAAGTGAGGTCTGACGAAAGCAGAGTAGAGGGGCAGGATCACCTCCTTTGACGTGCTGGTCACGCTCCTTTTGATGCAGCCCAGGATACGGCTGGCTTTCTGGGCTGTGAGTGCACACTGCTGGCTCATGTTCATTTTCTCATTGACCAGCACCCCCAAGTCCTTCTCTGCAGGGCTGCTCTGAATCTCTTCTCTGCCCAACCTGTAGCTGTGCCTGGGATTGCTCTGACGCAGGTGCAGGACCTTGCACTTGTCATGGTTAAACTTCATGAGGTTGGCATCAGCCCACCTCACAAGCATGTCAAGGTCCCTCTGGATGGCATTCCTTCCCTCCCGCGTATCAACGGAACCACACAGCTTGGTGTCATCGGCAAACTTGCTGAGGGCACACTCAATCCCACTGTCCATGTTGATGATAAAGATTTTGAACAAGACTGGTCCCAACACTGATCCCTGAGGGACACCACTCGTTACTGGTCTCCAGCTGGACATTGAACCATTGACCACAACTTTCTGCATGCGGCCATCCAGCCAGTTCTTTATCCATTGAATGGTCCACCTATCAAATTGATGTCTCTCCAATTTAGAGACAAGGGTGCCACGTGGGACAGTGTCAAACGCATTGCACAAGTCCAGGTAGATGACATCAACTGCTCTAGCCCTGTCCATCAGTTCCATAGCCCCATCATAGAAGACCACTAAATTGGTCAGGCAGGATTTTCCCCTAGTGAAGCCATGCTGGCTGTCACCAAGCACCTTGTTGTTTTTCATGTGCCCTAGCATGCCTTCCAGGAGAATCTGCTCCCAGATTTTGCCAGGCACAGAGGTGAGACTGACTGGTCTGTAATTCTCCGGGTCATCCATTTTCCCCTTCTTGAAAATGGGGGTTATATTTCCCTTCACCTGACTGCCATGATTTTTCAAATATGATGGCCAGTGGCTTTGCAACTTCATTCTCCAGCTCCTTCAGGACCTGCGGATGGATTTCATCAGGTCCCATGGACTTTTGTACATTCAGGTTCTTAAGATGGTCTCGAACCAGATCCTGTCTTACAGTGGGCCCAAGGTCTAGGTTTTCACAGTCCCTGCGTCTGCCTTCCAAGACTTGGGTGGTGTGGTCAGAGCCTTTGCCAGTGAAGTGCGAGGCAAAGAAGCCATTCAGAACCTCAGCCTTCTCCAAGTCCTGTGTAGCCAGTTCTCCTGATAGCTTCTGGAGGGGGCCCACATTGTCCCTAGTCTGTCTTTTATTTGCAATGTACCTATCGAATCCCTTCCTGTTATCCTTAACATCCCTAGACAAGTTTAGCTCTAACTGGGCCTTAGCTTTCCTAACCTGGTTCCTAACTTCCCTCACAACATCCTTGTATTCATCCCAGGCCACCTGTCCTTGCTTCCGCCTTTTATAAGCCTCTTTTTTCCTGTGAATTTTTCTCAGCAGCTCCTTATCCATCCAAGGAGGTCTCCTGGCCCTCCTGCTGCACTTCCTTCTAGTGGGGATGCAACACTCCTGAGCTTGTAGCAGGTGATCCTTGAATATCAACCGACAGTCTTGGGCCCCCCTGCCCTCTAGGGCTGTATCCCATGGAACCTTGTTAAGTAGGTTCCTGAAGAGGCCAAAGTCTGCTCTCTTGATGTCCTGGGCAGTGAGCTTGCTGCACACTCCTCACTGTCCTGAGGATCTTGAATTTGAGCATCTCATGATCACTGCATCCAAGGCTGCCCTGGAGCATCACATTTCAAACCAGCCTTTCCCTGTTGGTGAGCATAAGGTCAAGCAGGGCACCTCTCCTCATCGGCTCCTCTATTACTTGCAGAAGAAAGTTGTCTTCCACACAATCGAGGAACCTCCTGGATTACTTGTGCCAGGCTGTACCATTGCTCCAACAGATGTCAGAGTGGTTGAAGTTGCCCATGAGAACAGGGGCCTGTGAGTGTGAGGCTTTTCCTATCTTTCTGTAGAGTTCTTCATCCACAGAGTCCTCTTGATCTGGCGGTCTGTAACAGATCCCCACAGTAATGTCTCCCATCACTGTTCTCCCTTTAACCCTGCTCCACTAACTCTCTGTTAACTGATCACCTGTCCCCAGAGAGAGTTCCATATTCTCCAGCCTATCCCTAACAGAAGCAGCAACTCCCCCTCACTGCCTGCTGGGCCTGTCTTTTCTAAAAACCCTGTAACCTTCCATCCCAACACTCCAGTCATAGGAGCCATCCCACCATGTTTCTGTGATGCCTGTTATATCGTACCCCCGTAGACATGCACACATGTCTAATTCCTCTTGTTTGTTCCCCATGCCTATCTCTAACATATATAGCAGCTCTCCCTCCCCACCTGCTGGGCCTGTCTCCATTACTGTTGGAATTTTGGGATTGAGACAACAGAAATCACTTCATCTGCTTCAACAGTAAGTGGAAACATCACACACCAAAAATGTGAAGTTTTGATGCAGAATAGGTTTCTTGATGCTTTCTAATCATTTAATCTTCTGCCAAGGATTTCTGCTTTAGGTTTGACATCTCATGAGTTGTGAAAAAGTGGCTTGTGTTAGGAAAAAATTTGGGCACTTTAAAGCAGGCTTGAGACATCCCTTACTCAAAACAAGCAAACATAGAAATAAAACATAGCTCTTCATAAATTCAAAAGAAATTTTCTGACCCTGTCCAGTTGGAGCAACCTCCTTATACTGCAGAAGTCCATCTGGATGGTGAACTTGGCATTGCTGTTGCCAGCAATTTTACATTGTTAGTCTTCAGACTTTCAGGTTTCTGAATTTAAAAGTGAACAAAATAGGTTTGTAATGACTTTAACAATGCTTGTCCAACATAAGCATATCTTGCCAAATATTTGATTTTGATTTGCATGTGTACTTGACCTCTGAGTTTGTGTGAAGGTTACAGTTACAATACTGAAATGAAATGTTTTCAGGTTTTTCTGGATAACTGCAGTCCTACCTTTCACAGTTCCGTGGTTGGTACCTGTAATCTTAACTACTGAAATACTGCAGAACACACAAGTTGGAAGTTTTTTTAAAAAAACATTACATTTTATAGGATGCTGCAGTTTATGACTTAAAATACAAGTTTTGTAGCGACAAAGCAAATTTTCAGTGAAGATCATTTTCCATTTGATAAACAGGCAAAAATAAAGAAACACCCCAAGGCCCCCACACCTCCATAGTTTGCAATGCTTGTTTATTCACAATCACCTTTAAAAGAGAAGGAAAAGGCATACAGGAAATGTCAAAACACTGTATTGTAAAAAGTTGTGAGTGTAAATTGTGATTTTAATCCTTATCTACATAGCTATTTGTTGTAGCTACAATGATTTATTCTGGTGGAAGATGACTTAAAGTGTCTCGTCTTTTTTTTTCATGCCTTCAATGAGAGTTTGCTTTCTGGATCTTATTGTACCATGACTTCTTACACCACCTTTGGTCTTCAGGCAAGGATTATTTAATCAGTTTTCTTTCCTTAGTAAACGTTTATTAAGACTGTAATTTCAGAAGTTCACTTGGAAAAGTTTCTTCAAACTGTGTCACTTTGGGGGCAAGGGGTCTGAAGCATGTCTGTGTTTTTAGTTTTCCTTTGATACTCAAATGTGGTCTAGAAAAATTCACTTGTCGTATTGCATGTGTGGTCCCAACACACACAAAAACTTACCTAAATACTTGTTCACAGGCTGGACATGCAAGAGATGGTTTCCTCTAGAACTGAGTTCTAAGTATTTTAGAATAACCCGTGTTGGAAATCATACAAATTAAATGACAACTCTTAACTAGTTACTGAAATAACTCTTCCAATTAGGAAATTTTGGAATTTAAATCCTGAGGGTCTACAGCTGCTGCAGATACACTTATGCTTGTCTTCTTTTCTTAGATAATATGCAGTTGGGTAGCTTACTATATTTAGTTGTGACTATAATAACTGAAGTAAAGCAATCCTTTGGTATGTTTCCAGTAAAGTATGCTCAGGCTAGATGTAGAGGAAAGTGCTGTAGGATGGTTGCAAGCTACCCCTAACCAGGCTGCACCCCATCAACCTGCACCTCTTATTTTAATTCCTCACAAATTTAGCTTTCCGAAGTCCTGATCACACCTAGCCAGTGGATGTATTACCTTTTCAACCTATGTCGGGATCAGAGCACTTTGCAGCATGAAACACGCCTGGAGTGACTGGGCAGCAGTGTGATCTGGGCGTCTTGCATGGGCAGCTCCCCGCTGGGTGCTGGGATGGAGGCGTAGCCCCCGGCGGCTGTGCCAGAGCTCCTCGGTCCCGCCGCAGGGCTCGGGTCCCGTCGCGCTGCGGCCGGGAGAGGGCAGCGCGCCCCTCCGAAAGGCGCCGAGAGCAGATGCTCCCCCTCCCGGGGCCGGAGCGCCGTCGGGGCCGCACAAAGCTGCCCGCGAAGGTCCTGCCTTCTTCCCACATTCCTCGGCCTCGTCGAGGAAGCGCCGCTGCCGGTGCGGAGGGCTGCCACCCGCGGCTGCCTCGGTCTCCGCTGGTGACGGGCTGCCCTCGGAGCTGCTCCCCGGGAGCCAGCACCGGCCTCCCGCTGCGCAGGGACATCTCTGCTCCGCTTTGTTCCCTCGCCCAGCTGCTGCCGGGGCCCAGGGGCGGTGCATCCGAGGGGCTGGCAGCTCCCCGCCGGGCTCCCTCCCGCAGGCACGGCCCCGGCGGCTGCCCGTCAGCGCCTCCTGCTCCCCAGCAGCGCTGAGGAGGCACCGGGACACTCTGCATAGGTAAGGCAACCGCTGCCCGCGGGCTGGAGCGGGGAGCCCAGTCCACGGCACCTGCTGAGCGGCAGCTCCCTATGCCGCTGGGCGGGTGGGTGCCGGTGCGCCGGGCGGGGGCGGAGGGTTGCCTTCTCCCTTCCGCAGTGACCGACGTCCAGCCCCGGGTTGCTGCGACGACGGCGGCGTTAACGTTGTTCTGCCGGCTGAGCCGCGGTTCGGGCTCCGCGGTGCGCGATCGGGCTCCGCTGGTGTCCTGGGAAAACGTTTCCCATGGGCTGTCAGTTGCCTTCTAAGTCCTCAAAGTTGGAAGACGGAGGACTTTTTTAACTTATTTTTTAGATATGTATTATATATAAAAATATATATGTATATATGTATATTCTTGTTTGTTCATTATTTTGCTGTAAGAGCCACTCGTTTTTTCTGTTCTCATCCCGAAATAGACATGTATTTGAATTTAATCATGATTGTTTGCCTTTTTCAGCTGGAGCAAAGTAAATTTTTTACTTACTTGCTTTAACTTGTTTAACAACTGAAAAACGTAAAGAAAATTACAACTTTTCTGATAGCAGAATTCTGAGAAACAACTTTCAGAGCAGTTCTTGGTAATGTTTTGTTAGGACAGTGGTTTATGCAGTTTAGGATTGTGCCAGTTTTCAACCTGCTCCATGATTCTTACACAGAAAAAAAGTCTCCAAAATCCGTCTCAGTTTTCATGGACTTACTCCTGCCTCTGTATTTGGTCCTATACAAAAATTGTGTTAGTTATTCTTGTAAGTCATTATAAGGCACATGGATGTGATAGAAAGCCTTAACGTGTAATAACAAGTTTTTTCTTTTGTAGAGATAGTTTGCTCTCTCCTCACTTTGTGGGAATGTATTTCAGGAGTCATTTGAATAAGGGAGGTTTTCCACATAGGTGGAAAAAATGAGCTCCATTCTGTGACCCCTTGTGTCCTGAAGAATTAACAGGACAAAATCTGGTGAAAAGATTTGAATACTTAAGTGCTTTTCTTTTTCCAAGGGGGTATTTGAATATCAAGTGCAAGAAAGTGTTCGTGTAGATGCATCTTAATAATAACCTAACAGGAAACTCATCTGGCCTTCTAAGTTGACTTGTGAAATAGACATTTCTGCCAACATTTTGTTACGTAATATCAGGGAGGAGTATTCCTTTTCTGGATCTGAAACTGCTGCTGTTACTCAGGAGAAGTTCCCATTGTCTCCCCTGAGAATAGCTCCTTTGTGGGGCAGTTTCAGAAGGGTATGGTGTCTGAAATGGTCTGACATTCTTTCGATCTGAATAACACATTGAAGCAGAATTTGCATCAGGATATAGGAAGGATAGCCTATGACTAATACAGTGACTCAGAAGATCCAGTTCCAATTTTTGGCTTTGCCAGCCAAAAAACAGCTCTCTTCATGGACAAACATCAGTCAGCAGGCACCTGCACAGCTCAGTTTACCATTTATAGATGGGGGATGTGGTAATCTCAGGCCGGGAACATATATTCTCTGTACCTTCTACAATTGTTTTAGGTTCTAAGGCACTCCCTAGAAGTGCAAGCAGGATTTGTGTTATTATGCATGTTTTGCCCAAGCATTGAAGCTAAGTTTCAGTCTTCGTTTACACCAGGAGTTTCTGTACCTTCTGACTGCAACACTCCTTTTTTCTCTTCTCTATTAGCTTGAATTACTAATGTATTAGTTACATCTGCAGCACCTTCTCACCCCCTGTCTCAGGACTGCTTTTAGGATTGTTCTCAATGTTGTCTGCTTCAAAATCAACAGAATTCTCAAAATTCTCAACAGATTTTCCTGCTGATTTGTTGAGCTGTGTGGGTTCTGTCTTTCAGGCTTAGCATTATTAAGACAAGCAGGTACCGCCAAACTACAGTAATAATTAGAAGACGGCTGTAAGGTGGAATGGTGCCCGAACTGGGGAGTAGTAAATTCTAAAAGTCATTAAAAATGCATTATTAGAAAGCTACTATCTTGGTCAAAGCAGACATTAAAAGGAGTAAGAGAGGTGAGACAGGTGTCTGGCAAGGGTACCAAACAGATTTAATTTTGTTTTGGTGACATTACATATACATTTGATTTTCTTTTTGTCTTTCAGTAGTGTGTAACCCATGTTTCACATCTCTAGGGTGTCCAAAATCTAGAGCCCTGTTTTATTTTTAGTTGAAATGAAAATGCTACATTAAGAATATTAATAGAGGAATGCATAAAGAGTACATTTTGCCAAATTCTGGAACAGACTTCTGTTTAAGAGGCAATTTTCTAGAGTTGTTTTTGCATTTTAAAAAAGGTATTTTTAAAAGGCTAAAAACTGTGACACTTTTTTGGAGACTCTTCAAATATCCTCCCTGCTTAGGAGCACAAAATGGCTGTGGCTTTAACAAATTAAAGAAATACAACAGCCACAAATTGGGCAATGTGTTTTGGAAGAAGATTTAAGCTTTTTTTCGTCTCAAAATGTTGAAAAAAAGCTTTTTTTAAAAGGTGTTTAGCTGCATTTCTTCACTTGCTTCAGGAACAGCTAATACCTAGTGAAGTAATCAACACTAGTGCAAGCCTCTTCATTATAAATTTAATAGGCAAGGGTTTATTTTACCTGTCAGTTTGAATACTGTTAGAAGGCAGTAAATGAATGTGCTTCCAAAGCTGCTAGCATTGCTGAGGGTTTTGGTTTGCCCCCTCCCTATCCCCCAGGCTCTACATGTTCAGGAGAGCCACATGTAAAAATGAAAGATCAGAAACCTTGGCTGCAACAGGTTAAAATGCTGACTTTGGGAACCTAGTATTTATTACAGGTGTATTTTCAGCTTGCTACATTTTCCCTTTCATTTAAGTCTTCCAAGGTTTTTTAATCCTGTCCAGAGCAAGGATCTGCAGGTAAAAGAACGTTCTGTACCACCTTCAGCCTGATCCCTGTGTAGTGCAGTTCCTGGTGCTTGGGGAGTTGTGAGTGAGCTAGGTGTACCTATGTAATGTAACTCAGATGGAATCTCAATTGGAAAATACAGTTTGATTCAGTTGCCATGCTTGTTGAGGGAAGCAGTGGGACGAACATTGTTAATGGAAACTGGCTGGTCTGCGAGCACCACACTGGAATCTCACTGGTTTTGAAAGGTATTAAGAGCTGTGAAATATAAAACCAGTATGCACAATAATTTATATCCATCTTAAAGGCTGTCCTGTGGCTTGATGTAGCACCTACCTTCTACAGACTATAGCATGGTAAAAAAATCACAGAACAGTGATAATGGTGATTTGTAACTCAGTGATACAGTGGATGAGAGTGCAGTAGAAGATCACTTAATATGCATGTGCTGCTAGGCTTTTACAATGCACGAGACATTTTGCTTAGACAAATATACTTGATTTTAAAACACCACTGATGATGCTCTGGGGATTCCTGCCTACCTTCAAGTGGCCCCTAGGTAGATGCATGCTTGCTTTCTGTCACTGTAGCAGATCAGAAGTAAAGATTTAATGTGCTTGTCCTGATGATGGTAATAAGACTGTAATTCCCAGTGGTTTATAGATACAAGTTTTTATGTAATTATCACCAAAAAGAAATATGATTAAAGAAACAAGAACTGAATTCCAAGGTGCCTGCAGAGCATCACTAGGGGCTTATTTACATAGTTTGACAACTTTGATGTTCAGTCAGTTGCTTTACAGTGTATGAAGCAGCAGCTGTGGTCCATGGCACAGAGGTGTGGTATTGTGGTCTGATTGGAAAATAAAGGGAGC
Organism: Melopsittacus undulatus; assembly: GCF_012275295.1. NCBI lineage: Eukaryota > Metazoa > Chordata > Aves > Psittaciformes > Psittaculidae > Melopsittacus > Melopsittacus undulatus. Next base: position 26,912,355 of record NC_047557.1, on the reverse strand, counting down.
AGGGTCCAAAGACCTTGAGTTTTGTTATCTTTGAACTGATACATGGAAGAGAAGTATGAAATATGTATTTTATATCACTGCTCTTACTTTGCAGGTGTTTGCGAGACTGGTCTGAAGCTGCTTAAAGAGCCATGGAAGCTCCTTATGGCAGCAGCAGGCCCTTGAGTTCAGTGATGTCATACCAGTGGCTGCTGGGTCACAGAGCAGCATCAAAGTCCCTCTTCACCTTCTGTGTCTTTTTCTTACAGTTCTGTGCTTTATTTACAGGGAAGAGGAGAAAGGTTGCTTTAGGTTACGGAAGTGTGTATAGGAAAATGCTGACAATACACAGTGTCAGGTGTGAGGACAGCCAGATAGTAGTCACAATGTTGGCTGAAGGGTCACCTTGTCAATCAGCAGAAATACCTTTCTGCTGAGATGTAGATAAAGCTTTCCCTTATCTCTCAGAAAAGGCCTTGGACAAACCAAACATTTGAGTAGTAACTCAAAACCTCCTTGCTATCAACAACCGTTCCCAGCCTGAAAATCAAAACACAGCACTGCACCAGATACCAAGAAGGAGAAAAAATGACTGCTACTGCTCAAACCAGGACAATGATAAGCTAAATCTTGAGGTTATTTATCTGTATTGAGTTAGGTACTTGCTATTTCCAAAAGCACAGGCTCACAGTGGATCCAGTGTAAAACAAACAAGGGGTTAAGGGAACTTAAGTCAGGATGGATCATCTTTCCAATGAGTTGTGTTTGTATTATCCAATACAGAAGAAGCTTATTGTACTGGTAGTACAATGGTAATCCCCCAAAGGGAGGGCTAAATTATGACTTCTTGCATAGACTTGCAGAAGTATAAATAGACTAGACTGGGTACCAGCCATTTGCCTTTCTCTTTCTTGCAGAGGAGGAAGATGTTGAAATATGTCTCTGGAGGCTCTGGAGGTCAAGATAATCATATGACAGAAGTAACCAGAAGTAGATCTTATTCTGTTGGTGTGGCATAATGGTTTGAATGTGCTCATATTTTCTTGCAAATGAGATGGTAGAGTTTAGTTTGAATGTGTTGCTTCAAAAAGGGAGAACTGTCATGGGTGAAAGGATTATATACAGCAGAATAGAGCTATGGTGTAAAACAGCTGGCTGGTGTATCTATCGCTGCAGCCAACCATCAAGGAATGCCCTGTATATACACAGTCTGTGCGTGGCAGTAATTATAAGTTGGTGACAGGTCTGGGATAGAAGTTAATGTGCTTCATTTGTTCTGTGAGGTGACATTTTTTGAAAATTCCACTTAAAATACTCCTTGTGGAATTAATGTTACAGTTTCTTAATTTCCTTTGTAGCCCTCTTTTATTCTGTAGAAAAAGGACTGTGCTTCCCGTGCTGCAGTCTTTAAGATTGAGTTCAGGATGCTGCTGTTGGGAACTGCAGAGCTTTGTCAAAGTGAGATGCCCTGGAGTCAGCTGCAGAATATCTCCTTTCCTGGGTTTATAGTAGCAGTCAATTTTTCCCCTCAGTAGCTGGTGCAGTGCTGTTTTGACTTTCAGCCTGGGAACAGAGCTGGTAATACTGATATTTACTCTGACCAAGGACTTTGTGAGTCTCATGCTCTGACAGGGAGGAGGGGAGGCTGGGAAGAAGCAGGGACAGGACACTGGACCTAAACTAGCCAAAGAGGTATTCCATACCACAGCATGTCATGCCCAGGGAGGTAACTGGGAGTTACCCAGAAGGGCACCCTCTTCTGGGTCGGGCTCATTTTGGCGGGTGGTGTTGTATTCTCTTCCCTTGTTATTTCTCTTATTATTATTATTGTTGGCAGCAGTAGTGATTTGTGTTATACCTTAGTTACTGGACTGTTCTTATCTCAACCCATGGCAGTTACATTCTTTCGATTCTCCTCCCCATCCCTCTCTCTGAGTCTCACTGCTGACTAGGGTGACCGGATTAGTGTTTGTCTTGATAGCTTGTTATTACAATAAAAAAAAATTTGGGGTTTTCTGGCTGAACATTTGTGGCCAGTGATTTTGTAAAGGGTTTTGCCGCCTTTTCTTAAATTACCAGTCAAAACACAAGAATGTAGGTACTTACGAATGTAGATTAATTGATGTGCAGCAGGAGATGTCTATTAGCAAACTTGTGGTTTAGAATGAAGGTGGCTTAGGGTGGTAGGTGGATCATTTTTTATTTTGATTGAAATTGTACATTTAATTTCTGCAGTTTGTAGGCAGGTAACTTTTCAATATACTATCTGAGTCATATCAGGCTGTACCTGTGAACTAACAAGCAATGAACTGCACAAATGTGTTGTTCTTGGAAACTGTTCAGCTGTGAAAACAAGGCCACATCTGAGCTGAGACAGCCTCCTCTTAAGACAGACTTTTTGTTGTAGCCTGTTTTAGCAAGTAGAAGACTTGTGTGTAGCTGTTGAGCCCACCTTACCATTGTGAAGAAGTGGAGCTGCTTCTGGTATGCTTTTCTCATTTGATAGGAATACCATTTTTAGAGTGTGAATTTTGAAGATGTAGTGAGTTTGAAATATAGCAATAGGAATCAAAGTTGCTATGATGACCAAAATTACAGTAATTCTGGTGATGACTTGTATCAGTAGCTTGCTGTTCAGGGTAGTTAAGGCAATCTGCCTTGGTGATATTTTCTCTGAAGTTGCTAGAAAAACAGCACTAAACACTTAGGATATTGATGTGGAGTAAAAGTTGCTAGAACTACATCTTGAGGTCAGTTTTTTGCCTTTAGAGATACAAAATGCTGCAATTCCCACTACTTTATTTGCTGCAACTATGAAATGTCTCTGTGGCTGTGCTCAGCCTGACCTGTTTTGTTTACTGTGTCTATTGTGTGAAAAGCACACAGCATATTAACAAAGATCCCTCCTCCAGCTTGCCATAAGCATCACTATACTAGTGTTTCCTCATTCTGGGGAAATTTGGGGGCAATTGGGTAGCTGATAAGCTTGATATTTCTCCCCTTTCCCCTGCCTCTAATTCTGGAAGATTGTCATGGTTTAAACCCTGTCAGCCATAAATCACAGTCGCTCTCTCACTTCCCCCCCTGCTTTCCCTCCCCCCTGCTCCTGGAGGGATGGGGAGGAGAATCAAAAGAATGCAGCTCCCATAGGTTGAGGTAAGAACAGTCTAGTAACTCAGGTATAACACAAACCACTACTGCTGCCACCAATGATAATAATGATAAAGGAAATGACAAGGGAAGATAATACAACATCTTGCCACCTGCCGACCGATAGCCTGCTCTACCCTGCCCAACTGAACACTGACCGATACGTACTCCAACCCCCCAGTCCCCTAGCTCTTCCGGATAACTCTCAGTTACATCCTGGGCATGACATGCTGTGATATAGAATACCTCTTTGACTAGTTTGGGTCAGGTGTCCTGTCTCTGCTTCCTCCCAGCTTCCCCTCCTCCCTGTCAGAGCATGAGGCTCAGAAAGTCCTTGGTCAGAGTAAACATCTGAGCAGCAACTAAAAACATCGATGTTATCAGCATTGTTCCCAGGCTGAAAGTCAAAACCACAGTGCTGCACCAGGTACTGAGGAGAAAAACTGACTGCTGCTGCTGAACCGAGGACAAAGATGTCGACTTACTTTGCAGAAATGAATGAGGCATAATAACATCAATGCCTTCTGATGGGTGTGTAATAATTCCACTGGTCTATTCTATTTCTAGATGCTGTGACAATGGAGTTGAGCTGCGCTGAAGTACCTCTTTATGTAAGTTCTACAACACTAGGCTTCTGCCCAGGGAGTTATTTTCTTTTGTGTAATGGCTCTTTCAAAAAACAGGGTGAATGAAATCAAAACCTATTCTCTGGCTGTCTGAGACCACAGGCTGTTCAATGTTGCTGTCTGAGGCAGGCACATACAGGGATGATGGTTTTCAGTACTGTGGCTCGGTTCTCTGAAGTAAGTTTAACCTTATTTCCCCTTTATGATCATTATTTTATTCTCCTTTAGTAGTCTTAATAGCAGTTTTCAAAAGCAGAGTTACTTACTGCCTACGAAGAGACACCACTCACTCTCTCCCACAATTTACAGCTGTTTTTTTCCCTCTAAAATTCCAAATTACCATTGTCTCCACTTTCTCAGAGAAGAAAACTGTATATCACAAAAAGAGTAACTTAAAGTTTGTATTCAAGTGGATTTTTTTTTCTGAAAGAGCTAAAACGGTTGGTTAAAATAGGTTAACGCAGAGTTAAAAAACATGTAGTAACAGGAGTGAGGACATGCATTAGATAAACTTAACTTTCTTGGTGCTTTTGGTGGGGTGTGAGTAGGGGGATTAAAACTTGGTCAGTCTAATAATTATTATTAATAAATCATGGTTGTCTTTTTTTTTTTGCTTGTTCTGCCATTGTTTGCAATGAGAATGGTAGTAGCAGGACGTGTATGAATGTTTGGGAAAGTAGTAGGAGACACTGAATGTTTTCAAAAGGGTGGTAAAAGGTGAAACAAAGACAGAAACAAAACAATTACCTGCTTATTGTGATGAGGTGGGGATGGAAATGGAGGAGGACAAATAATTTGTAACCTGGAATACTGAAGGAACATGGGATTACTAATGCACCAGCAAGAGTTTGCATTTCATCTGTCAGCTTGGGAGTGGAATCCCCTGGCTGGCAAAAATTAAATGCAGCATCTTTAAAGGTGGTGTGTGTGTGTATGTGTGTGTGTGTATGTTTGGGGAGGGGGAGGAAAGGTAGAATGGAATTTGTGAGGTCTGTGTGGTATAAGGTTTTAAGAAGAAAAGAATAATAAAGGGCATAGTACTGATTGATGAAATTCAACATGGTTTTGTCATAGGCAGCTGTATCAGACTGATCTGATATCTTCCCATGATAAGATAACTGACCCTTAGATAAGGACAATGCAAGACACTTCATCCAAGTTGTTTCAAATTAAATGTTTGATACTGTGTCTCATAGGAAATTCTTATGGAAGGAAGTTGTGAATGCTCCATCCATGGCGGTGTTCAAGGCCAGGTTGGACAGAGCCTTGGGTGACATGGTTTAGTGTGAGGTGTCCCTGCCCATGGCAGGGGGGTTGGAACTGTATGATCTTAAGGTCCTTTCCAACCCTAACTATTCTATGATTCTATAAGATAAAGAAGGTGGAGATTAATGTAAAGAGGTAGGGATATATGGATATTGCAAGAACAGTTCTTAGGGTGGAGAGAAAGATAATGACAAGTGATACTCCTTGAGTATCATACTTGAGGCCAGTTCTGTTTGATATTTTGATTATAACCCTACGAGCCAGGTGTATCCTTGTGGAATCTGTGTAAATCTGTGGGCATCATAATACTGGAAGGTGTTGGTTAGTGCTGAGGAGAATTCAGTTATTGCATAGAAATATTGAATTTTCTTGCCTTTTATTTACTCCAGGTAATAACAGCATGGTACAAACTTGTGTATTTTGGGACTAATAATGACACAACTCTTCCTAGAGACACATCAGAGGGAGGCAAAGAGAGCATGGGTGTATAAATTACTTGTAGACTGATGGATATGAGAATGTGATTTTAGTTGGGAACATTCACCCTAAGCTTCAAGCACGCAAAGCCGTGTATTGGACCTGAGCTTTGGTAACTTGATAGTTGTGTTCGGCAGCCTCTCATCAACCTAGGCGAGTAAATCCCAGAGGGGTCTTTTAACTTGCTAGAAATCTGATGAGAATTATTTGGATTGCAGTTAGGCAGCTACCATCTTGTTTTCTTGAGGGGTGAACAAGTGGAGGTGGTGTTTTTCTTCAGAGTCTTCAGTGTCCTACTGAAACTATGGATAGCGGCACAATATGGACTCCCAGAGACTTGCAGCAGGACCACCTGGAGTGAGTTTCCCAGAAACTGGGGCTTTAGTAATTTTTTAACAGCCTCCTAAAATATTGTGCAGGTGAGTGTGTGTATGTGGGAATGAGGGTATGTAAAACTTTCAGGGCTTCGAAAGGGAATGAGAAGGGGCTATGTGGACACCCTAAAGTGACTGAAAAAGGTTCAAGCTTGTCTCTCAATGCCCATCTGAAATTTGTAGTTGTTCTGCTGAGTTAGTTTCTTGAAAGAGTTGCAGCTTTACAGGCTTGTCCCTCACAATATTGCTCCTAATCTGAATACTTCTCAGTGCATCTGGGAAGATCAAAGAGGTCTGTTCATCTTGAAAAAGCCCTTGAGTTAAGGCATTTCTTTTCTCTTAGTTAGGTCCAATTACTTAATCAGTTCTGGAAACTTCCAACTGCTCCTGCTTTATTTGCATGACTTTGTGGGAGAACGCAATCAAATCAGCCTTTATATTACATGTGAAAGTAGTTTCTTTGTGCAGTTCTTTAAACAGTTTCCATTAAGCAGTTCTCTGACTTGCTGAGCTTGTCTAAAATCTCTTGATTGTTCATGCGTAAGCAGGGATAGAGAAAGCATCTCTTGGGAAGACTGGGGGAACATAACGAATATTTGCACTGCAGTGAATCTGGGTATTAGAAAAATTCTGATGTATTCTGACACTTTTAAAGGGCACAGTGGAACTGTAGAATACCATGTCATAGCAGTTACATACTGTTCCCATGCAACTTTAAAAATGTCAGCATACAGTTATAGCATTATTTTCCACAGGAAAAGTGGAAGTGGTCAAAAGGTAGGAAGTAATCTGTTCTTTGCAGCCTCTAGGAAAACATAGACTTCTCTTCTTTGAGAGATCTGTATGCTGGGTCCAAAATTAGGATGTTTTTCAAACTGTATTTAAACATGGTTAGCATTTATATCAAGTGGATTTTACACTCTTTATTCCAAGAATATCTATTTGAGAGGCTTGTCCTTCCTGTCAGACTGTCTGAGAATAACTGCAATTCTGTGTTTACGATACACATTTTAAAGATTATATGCAAAGCGCTTTGTTGGCTTGCTGTATATGAGCAGTTGTTACTCAGCTGGAAGATGCATCCATACAGTGCTGTTATTTCAAACTGCCATGCTTTGTCAGTACTGAATTTCTTTTCAGATCTATAATGGTATGCATAACCTGGTTGGTTGAGTGATGGCTGTTTCTTTTTGTTGGGTAAGAGAGAATGCATTCAGAAAGCCCAAGGAACATGCTGGGTAATACAATTTTTGTGAAATAGAATTTAAAGGTACTCTATGAAATTACTCCATTTCAGAAATGCATTATTTTGATACATTTCTCTTTAGATGTAATTTTTGTGGCAGCAATGCATTCAAATATAATCACAACACACATAAATGTCATGGTTTAAAAATAAATGTTAATGAAACAGAAAATTAAATATTTGAAGCACATGCTTTTCAGTTAATTTGAGGAGCCTGTTTCTGGCTTCTAGACAGCAAAATGCTATTAACCACATCATAAATTTTTTCCTTCTAAGCCAGTGTAATTTTCAGGATTGACTAACCAAGCATAAACTGAAACATCATACATGTTGTCTTTTCTTTCACTGCTAGGAATGCATTGTTTAAGTAAATAGAACTTGAATTTAAATAGCTTTCCCCCTCCTAAATTATGCTTTTTAAACCATAATTAGAGCAGCAAGCTGAGGCTTTTCATTTCGTAGTGTACTAAACACATTACATGGAATAAGACCGTGCTGTCTTCAGGCAATCACTGGTTTCATTGCAGACAGAAAAAAGACCATCTGTGAAAGACAAAAACAAAAATACTTGATGAAGCACTTATCATATGTTAAAAAACTATATGTGTGCAAGTTGTTTCTCCTATTGGAAGCAGTTCCGATTGTGGAAAAGCAAATCTTTCTCATGGAAAATACTTCCTTCTTATTTAATTGTAGGTGACTGGTTTTTGTTTGGGTTTTTTTTTGTTTGTTTGTTTGATTCGTTTAAAGTAATGTTATTGATGATCAACACTGATCTTTGACATTGGCAAAGAAATGTCTTACTGCTGTAGGGCAAACATGCTGTGGGAGTAGTCAGCTCTCAAGAACAGAAAGTAAGTGATCTCGAAACTTTGTAAATTATTCTCTGCTGAGAGTGGATGATTGTATCACATGGGAAATAAAGGGATGCTGCGCCACGTAGGATATCCACAGCAGTTCTGTGCAGACATCAAAGGGGCCTCGTGTCCAAACAAGATGATCCTGAAGGTTATGTGTGGATTCTGTCTTTTTAAAGGAGTATTTGGATGCTAATTCTCTGGGAAGAGATAGAAACATGGACTCTCAGCTTCAAGACTCAAGATCATAGAATCATAGAATAGTTAGGGTTGGAAAGAACCTTAAGATCATCTAGTTCCAACCCCCCTGCCATAGGCAGGGACACCTCACACTAAACCATATCACACAAGGCTTCATCCAATCTGGTCTTGAACACTGCCAGGGGTGAAGCATTCACAACCTCCCTGGGCAACCCGTTCCAGTACCTCACCACCCTTACAGTAAAGAACTTCTTCCTTATAACCAGTTTAAACTTCTGCTGCTTAAGTTTCAACCCATTACCCCTTCTCTTATCACTACAGTCCCTAATGAATAGTCCCTCACCAGCATCCCTGTAGGCCCCCTTCAGATACTGGAAGGCTGCTATGAGGTCTCCACGCAGCCTTCTCTTCTCCAGGCTGAACAGCCCCAACTTTCTCAGCCTGTCTTCATACAGTAGAGGTGCTTGAGTCCCCTGATCATCCTCGTGGCCCTCCTCTGGACTTGTTCCAACAGTTCCGTGTCCTTTTTATGTTGAGGACACCAGAACTGCACACAATACTCCAAGTGAGGTCTGACGAAAGCAGAGTAGAGGGGCAGGATCACCTCCTTCAACCTGCTGGTCACGCTCCTTTTGATGCAGCCCAGGATACGGCTGGCTTTCTGGGCTGTGAGCGCACACTGAAGCTGGCTCATGTTCATTTTCTCATCGACCAACACCCCCAAGTCCTTCTCCGCAGGGCTGCTCTGAATCTCTTCTCTGCCCAACCTGTAGCTGTGCCTGGGATTGCTCTGACCCAGGTGCAGGACCTTGCACTTGTCATGGTTAAACTTCATGAGGTTGGCATCAGCCCACCTCACAAGCATGTCAAGGTCCTTCTGGATGGCATTCCTTCCCTCCAGCGTATCAACAGAACCACACAGCTTGGTGTCATTGGCAAACTTGCTGAGGGCACACTCAATCCCACTGTCCATGTTGATGATAAAGATTTTGAACAAGACTGGTCCCAACACTGATCCCTGAGGGACACCACTCATTACTGGTCTCCAGCTGGACATTGAACCATTGACCACAACTTTTTGCATGCGGCCATCCGGGCAGTTCTTTATCCATTGAATGGTCCACCTATCAAATTGATGTCTCTCCAATTTAGAGACAAGGGTGCCACGTGGGACAGTGTCAAACGCATTGCACAAGTCCAGGTAGATGACATCAACTGCTCTAGCCCTGTCCATCAGTTCCATAGCCCCATCATAGAAGGCCACCAAATTGGTCAGGCAGGATTTCCCCTTAGTGAAGCCATGCTGGCTGTCACCAAGCACCTTGTTGTTTTTCATGTGCCCTAGCATGCCTTCCAGGAGAATCTGCTCCCAGATTTTGCCAGGCACAGAGGTGAGACTGACTGGTCTGTAATTCTCCGGGTCATCCATTTTCCCTTCTTGAAAATGGGGCTTATATTTCCCTTTTCCCAGTCACCAGGAACTTCACCTGACTGCCATGATTTTTCAAATATGATGGCCAGTGGCTTTGCAACTTCATTCTCCAGCTCCTTCAGGACCCGCGGATGGATTTCATCAGGTCCCATGGACTTTTGTACATTCAGGTTCTTAAGATGGTCTCGAACCAGATCCTGTCTTACAGTGCGCCCAAGGTCTAGGTTTTCACAGTCCCTGCGTCTGCCTTCCAAGACTTGGGTGGTGTGGTCAGAGCCTTTGCCAGTGAAGTGCGAGGCAAAGAAGCCATTCAGAACCTCAGCCTTCTCCAAGTCCTGTGTAGCCATTTCTCCTGAAAGCTTCCAGAGGGGGGCTGTGTTGTCCCTAGTCTGTTTTTTAGCCGCTACATACCTATCGAATCCCTTCCTGTTATCCTTAACATCCCTAGACAAGTTTAGCTCTAACTGGGCCTTAGCTTTCCTAACCTGGTTCCTAACTTCCCGCACAACATCCCTGTATTCATCCCAGGCCGCCTGTCCTTGCTTCCACCTTTTATAAGCCTCTTTTTTCCTGTGAATTTTTCTCAGCAGCTCCTTATCCATAACCTGGAAAATAAAACTTCCACTTTGTCCTGTACTGCATATTGCTTACTGTTCTCAAAATGCACTTAAGGTTTCCCATACTTTTGCCTACAGCCACTGGAGTTAGCTGAAAGTGCTCAATGTCAAAACTCAACTTCTCTGTTTTCCTGCTAGACCAAGTCTCTCTCTCTTAAATGTTTCTGCTGGTTTGTTCTTGTTTGGGGTTGGGTTTTGTTTCTTGAACCTGTCAAAGATTCTTTGGTGAATTGTAGGTGCCAAGGAGGGAAGGGTGCTTACGTATTCACTGTTTAATAACAATGTATTGAAGTATTCCTACAGGCAGTGTGGGTTCAGCAGGTTTTCCTGTAACTGGGCCGAGAGTAGGATGTAGCACCAGGTTGCTTACAGCCACAGAGCATCCAAATGCCTGGAGATTGCTCTCTTTTGAACAAGATAGGCAGTGGTCTTTGCCTGGGCTGAGTCTGCAGAGTGCCAAGCATGCTTAGTTTTCTAGGGTTTCTGTTTCCCCAATTTTATTCTGTCTAGCATATTTCCTCTTAGTGGTCTTTATGGAGTTTGCTTGGTCATGCCAGTTCTTTGCTTGACTATTTGTTTGTTTTTATTGCTGATTTGCTCCACGTGATGTGATACTGGCTTAATGCGCTCTGGTTTAGGAGCTTATGTGTTTCATCACTGTAATAATGTCAGTGCCTGGTGATCTCTGTAGTGCACTGTTCTTCAATGCTCTTTTGTAGTTAGATGTTTGGCTTCATTTTCAAAGAAGAACTGAAGTGATGTAAATGCAGTGACATGCCTAAAATGTAAGAAAGGTGTGATGCGCTCCAGTTCAGATTTTTCATATCCTATCCTAGAATGGTGAGATGGGGCAGCATCCTTCTTCTGTAACCTGTTTAGAAGTTAAATATGTCTGTATGAAGAACATTTTTGTGAGAAGTAGTTTGCTTTGCTTCGACAGTAAGTGATGATAAGTTAGCTACTTCTAATGCAGCTTGCTCATGGCACATCCCATCAGGAGAGGTGCATCCCATCTCATTTACAGTTCCTAAGAAAGGTTGCAGCCACACTGGGTGAAGACAGAGAGGGGGAGGAGGTGCATCAAGTCTGCACTCACAGCCATCTCTCCTCCAAGGATAAGTGGGAGCCAGAGGAACCATGTCTTGATGTTCATCCCCTTATCCTGCAGTGAAGTGGGATGTAAGCCAATGGCTGTTTCCATGAGGGTTTGGAGCATTTGAGGCAGTGTGTCCTGAATTCATATGCTAGTTCATATGAATAAGCAAGTGCAAACCTGGGCCCTATCCACACCAACATTTCCTTTCACCATTGCACTGCTGGAGCTCAGCCTTGGAAGCAGCAGAGGAGGAGAAGGAGTGAGGTCAGCTCCATGGCTGTGGCTGGCCTTTCAGGTGGACTTGCTCTGAGCAAGTTGAGATGACAGTGTAGCTTCCCTGCTGCCTCCACAGTAACCACAGGCCAAAGAGGTTGACTCTGTAAAGATAAAATAGGAATGGAAATTGGGAATTAAATGCTGGTGTGTACCAGAGTCTGGCAGGCTTTTTTATCACATGTAATATACCTGTAGCTTATCTCCATGAAAGTATGTTTGTATTACAGCCTCAGTTAGTTATCTCTTGGATCCATGCTGTTTTATTTCCTTCTGTCATTAAGGAATATTTTTCAAGTTCTTCTGATTTTTTGTTATTTTTTCAAAGGATATATCCTCCCTCCAGGAGCTTTTGGTCAAACACCTGGGGTTCAGCCATGTTCATTAGCATCTTCTTCTAAACCTGCAGTCTTGTGATTCTTCAGAGATGAGTTGGCACAATTCTCTAGAATCCAGCTGAAAACACTACTGCTTATTTACAGGTACCTTGGCTGAAGAAGGTACCTAAGGAACCTTCTGAGAGGAGAAAGTGAAATAAGGGATCTGTTTCATACCCAAGGGGTGAGACAATAACAGCAATTCCTGGTGTGATTTTAAGGTTCTTCAAATCAAAACCTGCTGCAGTGATGGATGGTTTAACTACCTGGATTTCTGTAGGTGAGAAACATGGTGAAACAGAATTAATTAAAAAATATTTTAGTTGGCAGGTAAGCTCATTTAATTATTCAACAAGAAAAGACATAAGCTGGTAGGCACTGGCAAAAGAATGAGCAAGGTTTCTCTGTCCAGCTAGCTGCCAGGGCCTTCTTGCCTTGTCCCATTGCTGGCTTTCATGTTCGCCTGTTGAATTAGCTCTGGTACTGTTGGACGATCAGTGCCACTCATGAGCAGTGACATGGAATGGGAAAAATAGTTGGAGTTTCTTAATGGACATTTCATAAACTGTTTTGAGGCAAGCTTCAGGATATGCATGGCTGCCCCACAGCAGAGGAAATTAAAAGACAAAAGTTTCAGATCAGGATTTTAAGTCCTATTGAAAAGATCAGAAGGCAAAGGGTCATAGAAAATTCAATTCAAGAAGAGGATTTTAATGTGTATCCAGGGACTGGGTTAATTTGGTACTCTGTTAGCAACTTCTAGCTGCCTGGGCTGTTTTTACCTCAAAGGTGAGAATTTTCCCAAGTGCTCTGTGTTAGCTGATGTTGCTCCAGCTGAAGGCAATGTTAAAGTTCACTCTGAAATTCACATAGTCCTGAATGCCTCGAAAATTTTCAATTCTGCACTGGGGCTCATGCAAGAGGCGATAAAATAAACAAGGTTTTATTTGTACTCTAGCAGCATGTCCAGGAATAATTTGAACACATCTACCAGAAAATGGTCCATTGGCAGGGGGACTCTGAAAACACTTGGTGAGTTAAAAAGTTGTGAATCATCTTGTCTGGCAGGAATAAATTCCAAATTTCCTTTCTAAAGTATCTTAATTTGTGTGCCTAGTTAGAGCTAGAGGGACAAATGAGCTGTAATTTTTGCCTTCTTCACAAATGTGTGGTTTTCATGTGCATGAGAATTGGGAAACAGAATTAACAAAAATAATTAAACAATGTTGGTTTTTTTTTCCTAAATGACTGAAGTGAAGTTCAAACTTGTGCATGATTTCAGCATGCTTTTGCATGACATGAGTAGTAAGAGCCAGTAGGACTTATATATTGATCTCAGAATAAGTAGTTGATTGTTTACCTTGCAAAGCTGTGTGCCTTCCCAGTTCCTTCATGCTGAAGAGCTGAGAAGAGTTGAGGTGGGAAGAGGGGTGGAAAAGGATAGAGTTTTCCATAGTGGAATACAGTGTTTGGATCTTTTGCTCTTGTTATGTGTTCAGTTTCTGCTAGCCAGCTTTTAGACCATCTTGCTCATCCTATGCTTTCATGTTCTTTGCTGTTGAGGTGGGGTTGGACATATCACAGGCCAGCCTGTGTGTTCAACCAGGCTGAAAACACTTTCTTGGTTAGACAGTGATTTCAAAACACAAAAAAGTAATGTAGCTTGAAATATAAATGTGTGTTGGGTTTCCAGCGTGCATTTGCTAATGCATGGAGCTGTGCTTTCTGGCCTGATGCAGTGCTGGCTGGAGACATGAGTGTTTTGTTGTTGACCTTTGTGGGAGCCTGATCAGGTCCATTGTGGGTGGCTTGCATGTGAACACATGGAACAGTGTGCACAGGCTGCCAGAATGAGACTGAGGAAATAAATGTGGAAGAATGGGATATATTTTAAAAGGTATGAAGAAAAAGAATGGGTACTTCAAAGCATGTCCATCAGCAGTTGGATCATTTTTTGCTCCCATGGTGTATTTTTTTTCCTTTATTTTTTGTTTCCCTGTTCAGTCCTTAGACTGGGATTTTTCTCAGCAGGGACTTTGTGCTCACATGTATTTGTGTGGTGTCTGCAACAGTAGAGTCCTGATGTCAGACAGGACGTGAGAATACTGTTATCTGATTGACATATTGTAAATCAAGTCAACTGAAAGAGGTAACTTTTGTTCTTTTAGTTAACAGTTGCATGTCAGAATGGATGCTAATTTTCTATTCATATGCCTTACTGGAGAGTTTTTCTGACCTGTGCATGTGAACAGCTCATTCCCAAGCTTCTTAATTCCTCTGTATGTTTATGTGTATGAGCATTGATTGTGTTGCCATTGACAGCAAAACACTGAATGATATTTAGTGATAGACCAGCAAGAATGTTAATGCATGTTTTGGCACTGTGTAATACTTGCAAAGATATTTTTTAAATTTTATTCTTCCCTTTTATTGCCCCCTCCCCCCCACCCGCACCCCTTTTTCTGATAAGGGCATCAGGCTTTTTTTATTTTTATCTGGCAGTTCCAGAATTAGAAGATTCTTCACAAGTATTGGTTACTTTGCTATATGGGAGACTGAAAACGTTTCTTCACCTTACCCGTTGTCACAGTTTGATGATACATTAAACACAGCTTTAAAACTGCTGGTGACAAGTTAAATGAAATAGTGGCTATGTGGTGCAAGGTACTGAACTGCTATAAACTTGATCTCAGGTTCAGATTGTTTAAAAGCTTTTGTGGATTAATTCTTCACCAGCAGCCAGATCAGGTATTGTCTGTTTTCCTGCTGCTGACATACAGCAGGTATAAAAAGCATAAAGCTGGCATAAGCTTCTCATCGTGTGCTCTCACATTAGTGAGATATTAACACTATCAACAACAAATAGCAAATTGAGAGCCCATATCTGGGGTGGATCAGGTTAGTGTTGCTGGATGTTACTTGTGATGTGTAAATGGTCTTGCTGCCAGCTGTGTATTTAAATTAAAGATTAGTATTGCCAGCCTGTGCTGAGGAAGAAGTTAGTGGATGCTTTAATTCTGTTAATCTTTATGATTTACAGAGTTACTGGGGGAACTTCTTGCTCTTGGCTGAGTTCCTGCAGCCACCTACTCATGATCATATAAAGTGTCTGAACTTCTGCACTTGGCAGTAGAATACCTTTCTGAAATGGCTGATTATATGTTTATATGTCTTTTGATTTTCCATTGTAAATTAATCCTTACAGTACCTTAGTTGTTCCTTTCCTCCACCATCACCCTTTATACCAGTACAGCAGCGCAGCATGAAAACTACATGACACGTGCATTACAGCATTATGCTTTTTTTCACTGCCTTTTGTGGCCTAAGATTGTGCCAGACTTCCTGGGCAAATTTGGTGACCATAAGCTCCTGCTGTGTTTTTGCTTGACATCTCTCAGCGATGGTGCTTTGCAGCAGGGGTGAAGAGCTGACAGAAGTTAAACAAAAAGCAGAGAGTTAAGTGAAGGGGTGCAACAGGAGAAACAGGGCTGAGGAGGGTAGTTTTTTGTGATAAGATGATGCTATAGAATATAAGGACCTGGGACCTGCATCTGGGTATATTGCATGTGCACTGAGTGAAATGCATCAATACATCTAATAAATGTTTCTTTTTAAAGTGAATAACAGAGTCAATTTAGCAGTGAGGAGCAGCATAGAGACTTGCAGACATATATATATCTCATTGTGTGTTACTGGGTTTCTTAATTTTAGAGGGATTGTATTTTGCAGTAAATAAGCAGTAACTTAAATGCCTGCTTTTTTTTTGTTTTTTTATTCTGCTAGTTTCTAATTCCTTTTCCTGGGGCCAGATCTTGCAGTTCTCAACAAGAAACATGTTCTTCTGACTGTGTCTATGAAGAGAGTGAGCTTGTATTGATGCTAGTGAGGAGATAGAACGTGTAGCTTTGGGAAATGCAGTTTCAGGAAGTCCAAGTACAGCAAGTGTACTTCAGTTTGTCATCAAAGAAGGAGTATTATAATAAGCTCAACTGAAAACCTACAAGGTTTAAGGCTGATCTCCTGTAGAACCCAACAAGATGAAATACAGCCCATATCTCTCCTTCTCTTCAAAACAAATAAAAGAAGTAATCCAGCTGTGAAGTCATTGACAGGTTAGAGCTCAGCTTGCGTGTGAAAACAATTGTACAGAAATGGAGGCTGCAGTGCATTCCTTAGCATGGCCTTCTCTGGCACATTGCTGTCCATTTCATATCACCCAACTATTATATTATCAGCCCTAAAAACCCCCAAAGTAGGTACCAGCTGTGGAAGGTGGGAGAGGCCAGGCAGGGAGTTCTTTGGGTGGGAAGAAGTTCCCAGTGCTGTGTGTTAGGTAACTGAGTGAGGGGTGCTTTCACAACAGGGTGGGCAAAACCTCTTTGATGAATAACTTGGCAGTGTTGATCCTGCCATGAGGCATGGGGATCAGTTAGTTGACTCCTTATGATCTCTTCCAACCTTCTTGTTCTTTTTTGCCTTGAGTATACTTTTGTCATCTGTTTGGATGTAACAGAATGCTTGATGTTTTTTCAGTTTATTTGGGCTACTTAGCAGAAAAAAAGGTGGTAATAGCTTCTACCAATACTTGCTTTTTCTTTTTAAAAAGACACTGCATCTAAGCCAAAGTGATGACTTTGTTGATATTGCGTATCAAAAGAGGGACCTTGCTAAAAGCATCCTTCAGGTTATATTCTGGGAGCAAATGTCACTGAATGCTTTTTTTGGAGAGCTGCCTCAGCTGCTAAGTTGTTGGGCTTCTTTGTGCTGTCTTGTGTTAAGTAGATGCTGGGGAGATGCTTCTCACTTTTGCCCAGAGGTGTCTGTGCAAGTACTTCCTCTGTATTTCTCACAAATGTGCCTCACACTGAGGAAGTACCTACAGATACTTGGCTCATAAAGCTGATGTTATTTGGAGTATCTGCTGTGGCATGTTTCCTGTGCGCAGGCACTGTCTTGTGCACAGGTGTGGAGGCTGAAGGATTCTGTTTGACATAGTGTGAATGAGTGAGGTTCTTGGTGTGCTGATGGAGTTTGTCAGTGTAAGTCAGCACAGGACTGGCTCTTCTCAAAGCAGCCATATGTGCATATTTATTTTTCGTGAAAATCTATGTGTAGGCTTTTGGGCAATGTGTAATACTAAGTATGACCATCTCATCACATACCTTGTCTGTATGTGGAATTATGCTTTTTCTGTTACTGTGGATAGAAAAGAAATTAATCATACTCAGTTGTTTCTTCTCTTTAATAATTCAGTTGAAGAGCCCTGACCCCCCATTTTTGTTTAATAAGTTATTAGTTATACAGTTAGATAGTGCTTATAGAGAACTGTTAGCTTTTCGCTCCTATTTTTTCAGTTTGTTACTTTCTTTCCTTTTCCTTTGTTATGCCTTTCATTGTGTGTTTAGCCTTGAATTCCATTGCATTCCATTCAAATAGGGCACATGCTTTCTTAAACAAATCCTTGACAATGTTTACTGCAATCTGTTGACAAGAACTGTCTGGTGGATGTTAAAGAAATACACTCAACATTAGGCATGTGTACAACTTTGTTCTTGTTATTAATGGTATGGTTGTTTTGTGTTTATTTACAGTTTCCCCACTGCTTTTTTGGTGCCTTTTGTGTAGGATTGTTTGTAGTTGCAGCTAAGATGCAGCAAAGGTATTTAGAACTATATGGCTGCTCAGGGAAAATACTTGTCACTATTCTTGTCTAAGCAGACGTACAATATAATTGAACTATTCACCTTAAAATACAAAGATTTTCTGAAGTTAGTCTTTTGAACAGTGATGAAATATTTATGTTGAATTGTGGCTACTGGCAACTTAAGTAGAGGAAAGAAGCCCAATTATTGTTAGCAATACTTGGGGGCTTGCATTTGCTTTGAGATGTTGGGACTTGCATTTTGGAAACAAAGAAACCATTCTTTTATGCACATAGGTATTAGAGCATGTAATTACAAATGTGGTGTCTCTTTATAGTAGTGTATTTAAAGATAATATCCTTGAAAATGCTAGATAAAGTGTTATTCCTCAAGCTATTATTTTGCTTATATAGTTTGACAAGGACATTTTTAGCTACTTTAGAATGTATTATTTTTATGGTAAAAGGCTGTTGGGAAAACAGATTTATCCAGGCAGTGTAAGCAAGGATAGGGGCAAGCTCTTGAAGTTTTTAGCGTTAGCCAGGATGATGGCCTGGATCTGGAAGTCCGCTGAAGGTCCTTTTGCATTGCACTTGTTTTGCTGGGGCAAGTTGCTGGTGAAGAAGATAGTGTTATCTAAATGAATTCAACGTGGAAGAAGCTTGCTTCAGGTTGAAGTTATTTATTAGTACATGGGATGACTTGCAGCAGAATATGGATCAGGCACACTGGAAGTGCCATAGTTGACCCATCATCCCTTCCTGCTGGCCTGGATACCGCTATGCCTCAACCGTGAGGGTTTACTACCTCCTTTCCCCTCTTCTCCTCACAGGCAGCCTGCCCCAGCCTGGTGCAGAAAAAGTTCAGAGCACGGCTGTAGGTTGAAGCTCCTCTCCAGAGGCTTTGGGAAGTCTGGTCTTTGCTGCTGTCTACCTGGGATGTAGGGCTTGGGACCCTGCTCCTGTGTGCCTGACCTAGCTCTTGAGTGCCCTAGAGAAACAGAAGGAAAACCTGTTTTGTTGCATTGAAAGCGTGCATAGACCTATAAATCCTGTTAAAAACACAAACCTTCCTAGTCAGCTCCTTGGTGCTGGTGCCAGGGTAGTGTTTTCACTGGTAATAAAAGGTATGCTTTCTTTTATGGCTCCCAGAGAGATCAAAGCTGCCAAGTACTTGATTAGCGACAAGTTTAATACATTTACAGCTGAGTTGGTGTCTCTTAATTCTGCCATAGCTGCAGCCTCTTCTCCCCCTTTTCTCCCACATGCCTCTTTTATTTCAAGGATTGCAATGATAATGTTGGCTCTCATTATATTCATGGCAAAACTCCTCCTGCCTTCAGTGGACCAAGGGTTTCTCCCATGGTCACCTTCTGTCAGTTTGCTTTTGCAGACATAAATGTTGATGTGGCTGCTTGAAGTTCTCTGCTGTTACAGGCGTGGGTGGTGTTTGAGGGATCTTCAATTCCTGTCTGTCACTGTGATGGTTGGGTGGAGTTGGGTGCTTGTTTTGAACACCATTTACTGTGTAAATGTAAATAATGTAATAGCTGTCTGGTCTCAGTAAGTGCCCTTTGAGTTTAAAACTTGCTCTTTTACCAACTTTGTGAGGATATATAAAAGCTTGTTAGTGAGAGGAAAGAGTGGGAGAGAGGTTGAACTGTTGTTAAATAGTGAACTTGTGAAAATGGTGTCGAAGACACCTACCAACTAGTGGATTGTCAGGAATCTTGTGCAGTAAAGTCCTCTGGGGCCATGCTGTTTTCAAGCCACTTGCCTGAAAGCTTGGCTGGTTTTCCAAAGATGAGTCACCTGTGTGACTTACCTAGTTTGGGTTTTGGTACCTAGAGGATGAACGTTAAGCCTAAATTGGTTCTGTATTTAGAAATGGAGAAGAAACATGTCAATTGGTATGTATTTCCAGCTTCAGTGTCTGAAACAGGCTTAGAACAAACATTGCTCTGTAGCAGCATAGTGTCCCCATTTCAGATAGTGCGTATACCATAACATGCTTGTGAGGTGGGCTGATGTAAACCTTATGAAGTTTAACTGTGGCAAGTGCAAGGTCCTACATTTCGGTCGGAGCAATCCCAGCCACAGCTAGAGGTTGGGCAGAGAAGAGATTCAGAGCAGCCCAGAAAGCCAGCCGTATTCTGGGCTGCATCAAAAGCAGCGTGACCAGCACGTCAAAGGAGGTGATCCTGCCCCTCTACTCTGCTCTCATGAGACCTCACTTGCAGTATTGTGTGCAGTTCTGGTGTCCTCAACATAAAAAGGACACGGAACTGTTGGAACAAGTCCAGAGGAGGGCCACGAGGATGATCAGTCCCCTGAAGCACCTCCTGTATGAAGACAGGCTGAGAAAGTTGGGGCTGTTCAGCCTGGAGAAGAGAAGGCTGTGTGGAGACCTCATAGCAGCCTTCCAGTATCTGAAGGGGGCCTGTAGGGATGCTGGTGAGGGACTATTCATTAGGGACTGTAGTGATAGGACAAGGGGTAACAGGTTGAAACTTAAATAGAGGAAGTTTAGATTGGATATGAGGAAGAAGTTCTTTACTGTAAGGGTGATGAGGCACTGGAACGGGTTGCTCAGGGAAGTTGTGAATGCTCCATCCCTGGCAGTGTTCAAGGCCAGACTGGACAGAGCCTTGGGTGGCATGGTTTAGTGTGAGGTGTTCTTGCTCATGGCAGGTGGGTTGGAACTAAATGGTCTTAAGATCCTTTCCAATCCTAAATATTCTATGATTCTATAATTCTATAATTTTTTGGGTTTGCTTTTTAGTATTGATACATGAATAAGTGGTTAATTGCATACTTTTAAATGCTGATAACCATAATCGCTTCATGCTTTAGTGATAGGTCTGTGTCACAATTCTTCAGCAGACTTCAGAATGTGTTTTGGTTGGGATAGCAATCACTGGAGAAGTGCTTTTACCAGATATGGTGAGAGTGATATTGAACAAATACTTTCTGTGAGTATGAATTTCTAGTGGAATGCTGGAAAATGTGTTTCCCTGTTTACCTGCAGTATTTAATTGTTGTAATAGTCTAATGGATGTATGTTTTGATTGAGAGCACTCAGGCTCTCCCAAAAAATCCTGTTACAGAGAGGTAGCAGCTCCTCAAAAGCTCTGGGAAAGCCCTGTGAAGCAGTGAGGAAATGCTTTGGTGGAGGGGTACATTACAGAGTGTCATTGCAGGATACAGCCCCCTTACCTCCTTCCTGTGTGCCTTGCTAGGAAAGGAGGAGGAGGATGGAGCTGGACTTGTTCCCACTTGTGATGCTCTCTGAGTTCATTTATCTAGAGAGGAAAGATCTGTCCAGGTAGCTCCTGCTTCAACCTGCTCCCTGGCTGGGCTGGCCTTGCCTGAGGGAGCCAGGAAATAAATGCCTCTGCAGGGAGCAGATACAATGGAAACATATAAATGGTCCCTCAGATTTAAGCAAGTAAAATAAGCCCTTTTCTCACAGGGCTAATGTACGGCTGCTGGGTTTCTGCCTAGGTTATGTGTGCGCCAAGATGAGAGAGATCAAGTTCGTACATGTTTCTGAAGCTCTTATTTCAGTTTTCTAACACTGAGCTTACCTCAATTACTCAATTACTACAAAATGTAACAATCCCAAGTAGAATAGACTAGACTGTTTCAGTTGGAAGAGACTTAAAATGATCATCTAGCCCAACTGCATGACCAGTTCAGGGCTGACCAAAAGTTAAAGCATGTTATTAAGGGTATTGTCCAAATGACTCTTCAACACCGATAGGCTCGGGGCATTGACCACCTCTCTGTTCCACTGTTTGACCAAAGTAGTTGTGGCACTGAAATTTTGTTTATTTACAATATATATATTTTTCAACACTCTGTATATTATTCTTTCTAGGCTGTTCTTATATGGCCTAGGACACCCTAAGTGGTGGGTTTTGGTTTGTTTTTTTTTTTATACTTGTAATAAAGTCCTCTGCATCAGTCTCTTCCCCACACCTTCATGTGACAAGTGCTGGGTGTATCATGCTTGGGAGAAGTTTCTTGCCCAAAGCTCTTCAATGTGTTAAACAAACTTGTGGAGGACATACACAGTCATTACGAGTAAGATTGGCAGCTCTCAATAAAATATATTGCCTGTGTGCAGAGCTGCTTAGCAGGGTAAGTCAATGCCCTTGAGTGATCTGCATCTAAATGCAGCTAAAGGCAGGGTCATACATCCGAAAACAGTGCAAAGAACTAAATGAACTGGCAGACTTTTTCCTCATTTCCTCTTCCTCCTTCTCCACCACCTCCATTTTGGTCTGGCTTGGAAGCAGGATGAATCCTTTTGCCTTTTCCAGCTGCAGAGTCTGAAGGAGGGTCACAGCATGCATCACTTTCTCCAAGTATTTTTCTACCTATGAGTTTTCTAGAATGGACTGCAGGTGTTCTTTGTTTGAAGGAAAAAAAAATAATAATTAAATAGTTCCAGTAACAAAGTTGGCTTCACACAGAGGAAATGAACAGCGTGCTAATTACAGTGCTGTCTCATGGCAGCTAGCTTCACAGCTGTCAAGAAGAATAGGAAAGCACCTTTGATGTGTGCATAGACATACACAAACACCTTTTGTGGCAGCAATAAAAGCATCCTCAGAGTTCAATGGTATTTTTGTTTTCATATATGTAGTGGATGAGCCTCTGTCAGCAGTGTTTGGAGGGAAGTCCAAGTGGATAGTAACAGTGGGAAAGACTGATCTGCCAAATAAATGTATTTTGGCAGCAAATGGATTGTGAGTGCAGCTATCCCCATCACAGTCACATCTGTTTGTGATACTGTCTAGCTGCATTACAGGATCTTTGTTTTAATTAGTTCATATGTATATGCAAGGATGTAGATTATATGTATGCTACATATGCAACATATCTACTAATTATATTAACTGTACAATAGCTCTATAGAAATCTAAAAAAAGATCTTGCAGATGTAGGGAAGGGTTGATCAAACATAGTATGAGGTTCTTCTTTCTGTCTTACGACTGCACTTCTTTAGCAGCATATGGATCCTGAATGCTTTTGTTGGAGGTATCACTTTACATTCAGACCTGGCATTAAATAGATGTAATTCAGCACCAAAGGAAAACAGTTCTGAAAGGAAGAGACACTTAAACACAGGCTAAGCTAGGCTCTGTCACATGTAGATCTGAAGCCAGGGTGAAGGCTGTAGCTCAGAGGAGAGGGTGAAGGGAAACAGAAGAACTGATGTGTGATAGAAGAGAAGTTGTCCTGTGAGAAGGCAGGCAGCAGGGTGGGACATGGCTGTACAGGACAAGTGTTGTGCAAAGTATTGGAGGGATGGGAAGGGATGAGTTAAGGGGTGAACTCCAGTGGTAGTAGGATGCAATTGTGAAAGATTTTCAGGAGGTGAGAAGATGACATTACTGCACCAGGGGTGCAGTTGGAGAGGAGTAGCTGAGAAGAAAAAAGATCCTTTGAAACTAGAGCAGAAGGCATTTGTGGTGGCCTGAACAGCAAACTGATGCATGTTTAAGTGGTGGCAGCAAGGATGAAGTTGGTGGAATTGAGCAACATGAAATGCGAACAACTGAAGACAGGATGGAGGTGATGACAGGAACTTGTCCTTTGAGAAATAACTGCTTCTGATGCCAGGTGTGGTAACCATGCAGCATCAAAAAAGGTGTAGCATAGTTCCCTGTGAAAGTTACTTTTTCTGTTATCTTTGAATTCTCTCAAGTAATACAGGGTTTAAGCCTCCTTTTGGGTCACATGGGATTCTCAAAATGAATCACTTAATTGCTTGGCCACATACAAGCTACCTGCTGATTTGCCTTCCTTCTGTAAAATCTTTGGTTAAATTTGCAGCAATTTCTTCATCTAGAGGGTTGAAAGGAGTGGATTATGAAAAACTTTTGTCCTAGGCATATGAACTTTCCACTTGGTCTTTTTTCCTTAACCCATTATAAGTCAAGGAGTTATGAAATTCTCCCTCATGACTGTATGTTATGCAGTCTGATCGGTTCAAGATGCTCCTCTGTCCTTACTGATTCTAAGTTAACATTTTAAGAAAAGGAGCAGTATACAATTTGAGCTTAATTTCCCTCCCCTCCCTCCCTAGAGTGAGGCTTAACAAATCAGAAATATTGCTACAAAAATTCTCCCTTGTTTCACATAGTGCAAAGAAAATGCAAGAGCTGGTGGGCTAATGTAGTCCCTCAGCCTTAGGGGTCCAGAGGGTACAGAGGTGGTTTGGGAGTTGTGGCCACAAGTGCCTGCGTGGGAGAAATTCTGCTGCACTTCTGTGTACCATGCTGCAGTCAGTTAGGCATGCACCAGAGCAGACTCCGGAATGTCGTCAGGGTCTTACCCTGTTCTTACTTCCCCCCAAATAGCCATCCAGACAGAAACGGCTATTCACAACTAACATAGGATTAAAAACTTAAATATTCTGGATAGAACAGTGCAAAACCCAAAGAGAAATAGGAGAAAACACTTGGCAACAAAAACTTTAGGCTACTAAAAAAAGGTGCATTATCAGTTTCTGGGGATGTCAGGCATGTTTGCTCTTGATACTGGATTCGTAATGTTGCTTACATCTATCCTTAATGGAACAATCCTATCTAAGGAGGATTTTGTGCCTGAAACTAGCCTTTGCTTCTTTACGCATAGTTCAAAAGAGTTGCCGACATTTAAGAGGAAAACAAATGCAGGATTTACATCGTTACAAGTGACCATAAAGATGTCCTTGGGGAAGGAAGGTGAAGACGTTATGCTGGGAGGGGAGGGGGGGCAGCAAGACTCTTGCTGCTGTAAGATGTATATTTGCTGTATAATGAACAGGGAAGGAGCTGCTGGGTGTTTGACAGGACTGTCAGGGTTGTAACTGCAGTTTTCAACCACTGAAATTTCTGTGCTGCTGAGCTGTGCTTTGTTTTTTACCAGACTTGTTTATGGAGCTGGTGGAGCCAGTGCTGTAGGAACTGTTTCAAACAGAGGCAAGGCAGGTGTAGTTTGGAAGTGTGGATGTCTGAGGTATTACTCTTCTGTAGTGTGATTTCCAGAAAACACCGTTTTTGACAGATGTTGGAACAATTCTGTCTTAGAACAACCGTGGAAGCTGTTGAGGCACAGTGGAGCACACTGTCCTCTTCTCCAGGGAAATACAACTTCATCTAAATTTCCTCCCTCAGACATGTCAGACATTTGTTATTGTTTGCTGCTTCTCAGATCCCTTTCCTGTTCCTTTTTGAAGCTATTGTATGACAGATTTTTCTTGGCTGGTTGCTTTCCATTTGCTATAAAGAAACCCACAGGCAGATATCTGGGAACTAGTATTCTTTGAAACCAGCATAGTCAGTTGTATAATTATATCAGTGCTTATGTTTTGTAAAATTGATTCTAAGATAATTTCAAGCGCTTCTGATTTATTTTTTTTAACACTGTGTGGTTTTTGAATAGCAAGATAGTTTGATTCACTGACTCACTTTTTCCAATGTGTTTCAAATAAAAAGTTACATTTGTGTCAGGGTGAAAGGAATTAGTTGAAAGGCATTATTTAAAAAGCATTTTTTTTAAATCACCTTTGCTTGTCAGCATAAAACTAGTGTTATTTTCTAAGTGGAAGTAGAAAACTGTAGATTTTTGGTTTTGGATCACAGCCTTTGTGTAGTATTGTTGAAAAGGTTGTAATAAATTTGCATCTGAAATACACTGGAGGTGAGAAATTTACTGTATGCTTCTGAAAGCCCTCTCATTTTCCAGGGACAGGTGATTATACATGCAAAATTTGACAAGGATATTTACCTCCCAAAGGATGCTGAGTTTTACTTTGTTTATGATGGATCCCTGAAGAGGCATGTAATGTTTGCAGAGCGAGTTAGTGACAATGCTCTTCGGTCTATTGTTGCAGGTGAGTGTTAACTACTGTTCACATTTTTGCTCTCTTTGCTGTGCCCTACATCCATGTCAAAGCTGGGCACAACTGAATGATTTGGTACAACTCAGGTTTATGGCGCTGTAATGGAGGAAATGCAGGAATTGCAGGATCCAATGGAGGAAATACAGGATCCAGGCTGAATTTCACTGACGATAGGTGTTCCTGCCTTTCATAGCAATGAACAGTGATACCAACGCAGTATCAGGTGTAGATAGTGTTACTGGGCTTGCACAGTTGGGTGTGCATTAAAGTGGTGTCTTCAGGAATGGCATAATTTTCAATGTGAATTAATTCTATTCCGTAATTGTTCACTTCCAGGCATCCTAACACCTCAAAAGCTATGTTTTTTCTGAGCTTTCCCTTGATGCAGCAGCCACCCCAGCTTCCAAGGCCCTCGTGATGGAGACATGCAATGCTTGGAGATCTGCTGGAGCTATACTCAGTACAGAGGTGTCAGTGGAACTGTTCCAGTGGTGCCTTGCTGCAAACAGGGGGATTTGTTTTGCCTTCCAGCTGTCTCTCTGCCTTGGCGTTTTCCCCCTTACGGATGTAACATAAACCCCGGTTGTTGTCTTTCTTGTGTGCTTTGTGACCTTTTCATTTGTGCGAGTAGGTGGCTATAGACATGGTGTACCTGTGCAAAAGGATCTGCTTGCTATTTTTTCTTGTTTTCTAAAGGGGATTTAGAGTCTGAAAATAACTGCTGAGTATAAAAAGGGAGTTTGCTGCTGTTACATAGTGGCTCCTTTGATCCTGTGAATGATAAATGATTGTCATGGATTACAACTGGAGAAAATTCAATGCTAGGCTTATTCCCGGACAGCAAAGTTTTGTGGGTTTTTGGTTTGTTTTTTTTTTTTTTAAGAGGCCTGAAATGACACTGTTAAATGATTGCTTCTGAGCTATGAATAAAAACAGGAGGCTGCAAGCAACACTTAATCCTCTGCCTGTTCCCAGCAGACGCCATTAACAGATGAAAATAAAGTGTGAGGTTAAAATATAGTCCTGCTGATGTTAACGTTGTTTCATAGTGGCCAAATTAAACATAAGGGAACGCAGAGCACTTTAAAAACAACTGCAGATGTGGTAAGTACATGCTTCCTTCTGCAGTTGCTAGATTGCATATATACTTGCAGTCGTTCAGGGATATTTTGGGGAATTTAGATTTGCACCCATAGTATGTCATGATTAGCTCTCCTGTGAGAGTTATAGCTTGCAATTCTTAGATATATGATAGCCACCCTCACTTAGATAGCAAAGTAGGAGGAGGAATGCACAAGGTGCTTAAGAGGTTTGAGAGACAAACTACCTTGGACTTCGAGGGTCCCAACTATAAGCTTGAGAGTTGATACAGCATTTAATCAAGTCTGCTGGAAGCTTGAATCATGCATTAGTTAAAAGCTTCTAGGTTTTGGCCTACATGGAGACACCAAGTAGGTACAAAATGGGTGTTAAATAGATACATTATTCAGAGTTTGTGTTGCAGGCCACTGTGCCACTCTGGTAATAAGTATCTCATTTACGTAATTCTTATCCAGGAACCTTCAAGGTTTTGATTTGTGGGATTTCATATTGATATAGTTACCTCTTCTTTCCATTGTTGTTAAAGAGCCTTCACCTAGAAAGACTGTTCTTGGTTTATGTCAGTATAACTGGGAGGACTGGCAATTCAGTCTAGTCAAGTCCAAGTTCATCACCAGAAATAGTGATGTGATTAGAGGAAAGAATGAAATAATGCTGGATAAGTAGTCACAGCTTTTGGAGGCAGGGGGGAATGAGGAAAAACTAATGAATTTTCTGAACATAGGTATTGTTAGTGAATAATCTGCATTATAATTACAGGTCATGGATGCCAAGAAGCAGTTGCTGTCTCTGTGTTAATGTACACAAGGGGATACTCACCTGTAGTCCTCGGCAGCTGCCTTGTCAATTACAGGGAGAATCTGTCTTGCAAGTTGTCTCGCTTTCTGGTTGATCATGCAGAATGTGTCACTGCCGCTAGTCATGAGCTGTTGCTGGATAAATTTGGGCTAAGGACAAAAGATCTGCAGTCCCTGGATAATGATTTAATGATGGCCGTTGCTTATGAAGAGTTGCCGTCGACTTGGAACATCCTTGGAAGCTGCTCAGAAGGTGGTAAACTTTTATTTTCAGTTGGAAAGCTTTTAACAATGGTTTTGCTCACAGTTCAGAGTAGGGTGTCTCATCATTTTATCCCAGGTTCTCAATCCTAGTGTTTTATTTTGTGGTTAAGATGAAAAATTGCTCAAGTATGAGAGGGGCAGTGAGAGATTTGGTTTGTGCCCAGAGGTTTAAAAAGGATAATAATGGTTATTGTAACTTAGTCTCTCCAGAAGGTTTTTGTGCCTTGACTCAGTGTAAATGCAGTTCTTTATTTATAAATAGACTCTGACTTTTCACAAATAAAGAGCTGTCTATTTAAAAAAGCAAGGATTGTAGCAGTGAGATGCTGTCGCCATGTTTCCAACCAAGTGAGATATTTTAATTACACAGACAAAAAGGAGATGGTCATAAAACAGAAGAATGTGTTATTGTAGGCAGTGATGTACAGAGTTAATACAGTTTTTAGCACCATTCAGTCTGTTTATGCTTTAAGACTATAACCATTCTTCGAGGAGAATATCACTAAGCAAGCTTTGTTGCTTTTATTTTATTATAGAGGAAGTGGGATAGAAATATACATGAAACTTTACATTAGGCTGGGCTGTTGAAAATTCTGTAACAAAATCAAGTGAAATTTTCCTGGTTTCAGGTTTGACTGCAAACAGAAAACTGTTGTTAGATTTTGCTGAATAGTATAATTATTTTTGCAGACCCACCTGATTTATAGCTGAGGTTGGAAACTCTTAAACTTGATGACTTCGTATGTTTTTCATTGAAAACTTGGTACTTTTGGCTGTTTTCCTTTTAGCACTTTAAATTGCTAAAAGCTGGAGGACAGGCAGTTTTCATGTGAGCCAAACTGAAAAAGAGTTTCATGCAAGCTTCTGGGAAGTAAAAGTACAGCACTTAGCCCTTTTCTTTAGGTGAGGACTTTTTTCCCTTCTTAAATCTTTCTAATTCTTAATGACACATAGCTTGAAATCTGCTACTGCCTTCTTCAGGAGAAGGATGGGTTTTGTCTGTCTGTTGTAAACAGCTCTTTCAAGAGATGTAAAAACAAATACCATGTCTCATTCAAATATTGGCTAGATAGGAGTAAAAAAAAGGCTGATACTTGTTTCATTTTGATGTGTAGTAAATATTTGTTCATGTTATTCAGCTACTGGAATGGCTGTTGGATCTTAGCAATGAAGATCTTGATTCAAAGTCTGAAGAAATCAACTATAGTTTTGTTCACAGACTTGGCTAAGCTTTTCATCAAAACCAGTTGAAGCCCAATGCAGAAGTATCAGCAGGATAACAATGGTACTGAGAGATGCTTGGGCAAAGCTAGCTGGGTACCTACTTGCTGGAAACATGGGGGAGCCTATGCTGGGTGTGTTGTGCACTCAGAGGTTTGGAGATAGCTCAGCTGGTACCAGACTGCAATGCAAATAGCAAAATTCTTTAAGTTTTGGTAATGCTAATTGTTAATTTTTACATGTGCTGCAACATTTGTATGGAAAAGAGTATGTTGCCCTCATGATACTTTATAGGACTGGTATTTTTATGTTTCTATGTCTTTTCCAGTCTTTGTTCACTTTTCAGATTTAAATGTTATACATAAACAAAGTTTGAATACAGCAAAAAAGCAGGGATGTGTGCCTCAGTCACTGTACAAAGTCTCTGTGAAGGTTTGAAATGTTATACAAGCATGCCTCATTAGAGATTGCCACATGGGCACTGTTACACAGAAGAGGTGACATCTCCTTTTGTACCCCAGTTATTGCTCTTAAATGAAGCTGTGTTCTTTCCTTGTTTCTGAATAAAACAAAAGCTAATCTGAATTCCTGGGGGCCTCCTAGCCACAGTGAGGAGCTCTCAGTGCAGTGCAGTCCTGCCTCAGCAGTTTTTACTGGCCACCCTTGTTGAGTGTGGGGCTCCTGGAAGCTTTCTGTACAGCTTGGCCTTCAGCCTAAGGGAAGTCAGTCATTTCCTTTGTCTCTCTCTCTGGGATCCAGCTTGGGCAAGGCCTGACATACATTTTGGTATCCTCTAAGCAGTTTGTATATTTTTTTTGGCTCCTGTATCCTTCTCTCTCCTTTCTGACAATATAGTTTTGATTCTTCTTTCATACAGCTTTATTTCTTTGATTCTTCTTTCTACATCTATATTCTTCTTTAACCTGATTCTGAGAAGCACTGACTCTTGTTGCTTCCTCATGCTGTCCCCATCACTGTGTTTTTGTCCCCAAAGCCAAGAAGCCAAGCATAATTGAGAAAGCCCTGTGTGTGCAGATGAGGGAGAGGGAAGGACAAGTGGGTGGACCAGGGCAGGAGGGCTTCAGATCTCAGCCTGGTGAGAAGTTGATTAATTTCCACCATGAGGTGATCAAGAGTTGTCCCAGCACTCCATTTCTTCCCCATGTTCTGAAAGATCAAAATGGGTGGGAAAGAGAGACTTTATAAGGATATAGAAAGAAGGTGAGACTTTCTTTCCCTAGCTGCTGTACCTGCAACTCCTTGCTCCAGAGGTCTGATGGTGTCATGATGTGTGGCTTTTTAGTATTGGTGGTGTCAAAGATGTGAGTGCTATCATCCTTCACTAGTTAGGACCTCATTTTTGTGAGATTCTGTTAGTTTTCAGAGTGCTTGGTTATTTGTACTGGAACAAATTTGCTTGTGAGTGACACATGGCTGGAGAAAATTATTGCACCATCTGGTGTTTTGGACCTCATTCATTTTTATGAGGATTTAGAGACTTACGGGTTGATGGAAAGATAGAAGAATAATTCATTCATAGTAGTTTTCATATTCAGAAGAAGTGTTTGTATTCCCTTTATAAGGTATAAAAAGGATTGGATAGAGAGAGCCTGGATTGTCTAGGGAGCCTTGCAAATAATTCAGTAATTTAGTGCAGTCATGCAGGTCAGGACTTGTTAGCCACATTGTTTAAAGCTCAACAAAAGAAACAGGAAAGCATGAACCTTTCAGTAATCCTCGCTTGTAGTACGTGCCTGTGTGACAGCCGTGTCAGAGGCTGCTTACTCGCACCAACTGGTTGGATTTTGACATCACCTGGCCCACAAGCAGTTTGCTGCTAGAGGAAACTGGGGACCTAACAGAGGTGCTATGCTCACACATTTATTTGTTGGTGGGTTTGAAGAAAGGGGAAGGAGGGTTAGTGAGGAGGGAGAGGGAGAAGCTGATTTTCTTTTTTGATTGTGCTTTATAAAGGATATTTTCCTTTTGAAAATTGTATTATCTGATTTATGTATTAAATTGTATCCAATCAGTATTAAATAATAAGCAAATAACTTGTAGAGCTGCTTAAAAATATAATAATTTTCTTCCAACAGTTTTTCAGTTTACTGAAAAAAAGAACCAAGATGGAGTAGTTTAAGTTGGAAAAGAAAAATGCTTCCAAGTAACCTTTCCTCTCTTAGTACCATCAAGTTATGGCAGTGTTTT
Source organism: Melopsittacus undulatus (assembly GCF_012275295.1). Classification (NCBI taxonomy): domain Eukaryota; kingdom Metazoa; phylum Chordata; class Aves; order Psittaciformes; family Psittaculidae; genus Melopsittacus; species Melopsittacus undulatus. The sequence goes on along the minus strand of NC_047557.1, from coordinate 26,881,255 downwards.
AGGAGTGTCAGTCCCCAGAGACCATCTGACATAGGTTTTGCATCTGCACTGCAACTTTTTTGTCCTTGACACACTTACTACTTTCCTTGGCTGTCAGAGAGGGAGCAGGAGCACTGGAGCCATTTGCCTTACACACCAGAGGCTGAAGGCATCTCTGTTTCTGGTTGTTTCAGTGGTATTGCTGGGAGTGTGAGTGCAGGTTTGTCTGGGTGATTTAACTATACTGGTAACCAAACAAGAACATTTGCTGCTGGCTTTGCCATTATTTAGTTATTTTCAAGAGGCAGAGTGCTCTTTTAGGTTTAAAGCTATCAGTAGAAGCAATAAAATGATGACCTGAATTAGGAAAATTAGTTGTGGATTATAAGGAAGTGTCCATACTTGTTTAATTCCCTTTCATGAAGAAGGAGAATTTCCATTTTATTTCATAAATGCTTCATAATTGTTTTCTAAGATTGGGTCTTGTGGCATGAACTGAAGTACCCAGCCCTGCTGCTTTATACTCTGCCTTTAGGGAACACTCTTAACATTTTCTGTGTCATTTTTTGACTTTGCTGCCCTCTCCCTGCCCTTTTCTTTGTAAATCCTGGTACTATTTCCACTTGGTGTTAAACACATTCCCACTAAGTTGCACCAGTTCAAACCTGGCTGATGCATGTTGTATTTTTGATCTAAATTGAATACTGTCTCTGCCTTTTCCTCAGTTGGAATTTTAGATTTCTTTTTTTCCTGCAGAAGGAAAGGGATATGATGGCAAAGTCCATGTTCTCTTCCATGGAATTAGGAAAACATTGGGAGCAGCAGATAAGTATTTCTAGCTATGGTAAGATTTGTGAGGAGAGGTAATATTGTTTTTTGTCAGACATTTCAGGAGGTTAGAGAAACAGACAAATCTTTGGCCCTGTAGGAGTTTTCTGCTTTGGAAACTGCATGGGACAGAGGAAAAGCAGTACAGTCAAGTGAAATTTCACCTGACAGTGTAGATGGTAGCACCATCCACAGCCTTTACTGCATGGGGCTAGAGGAAGCTTCTGAAGCCTTCCTGATGCTGAAACTGCTGCAAGACTCCTTACAGTCCACCCTTGAGATGGAGTTTAACCTTCCCCTGTTTCCTCCTCTTCTCAAGCAGCATTGATGCCAGCCTCTGGGTGTTGATAAAGGTCTGATGAATAGGGGATCTAATTAAAGAAAAGGGGGATATGCCAGATATGAAGTGGAAAGGGGAGATGTCAGCACAGCTGTGCCCTCCGACGGGCTGTTATGTACCTGACTGTGCATCACAGCCACTGTCTATTCACAAAACCACTTGTGTGTGTTTTTGCAGCAGTGAGGTCCACTGAAAATGGCTTTATAAACAATCTCATACCTAATGGAAAAATGAAAAAATGAAAAAATGAATAGCAGTGCGTGAAAATACGAAGCCAGGAAAAACTGGAATTTGTCAGCCAGTTTTGATGTCTCCCTTGCTTTTCAAGTCACAAGTCTTGTGGCTTTTAGTGTCCTTCCAGGAAATGAATGAGATTCATAGCCCAGAAAGAGCTTAGTCATTTCTGTCAGAGAGAAATATTTGTTTATTGTTTTGGACACAGGAAAGGATTCAGGTGCAAGGAAGAACAAAAGGATTTCTTGAATGTTTAAAACAGACTGTGTTTGGCATAGCTCTGTGTTAAGTCAAACGGACCGTTTGGGCTGGAAAATCAGGATGCGATGCAAAACAGCGTCCTGATAGTGCGCATCTTTTACAGCACCACTTGCCTTGCAGAGTAGCTGACCCTGTATGAATCAGACATCTTTCAGATCTTAGGAACTGTTATTTTTTTGTCTTGATGGAAATGGTGCTTTATACCATTTAAATATGAATATGTTGAAGAAGCTTATGTTTTCCTTTTTCCATATCTTCTTCCTGTTTGCCACTGAATGCAGTTGAATTAATGATGTTTTCCCACATTTTTTAAATTCTTGATGGTTTTCTTTTTGTCGTTGTTTGTTTTTGTTGGGTTTTTTTTTTTGCTTGTTTTCCAACCCATTGTGCCACATTTGAAATCTACCTTGAGGGAAGGGGGAAGGAAAGTGAAAAGTGTGGGAAAATGCCATTTGTTCTGTCATGGCAAAAAGCTTTAAGAGGAGGTTGGTGGACTGAAAATTGTTCTGGAAAGTGCTCAAAATGAGTTGTTTCAGAATGTTAGCTTTCTTTTTACTGCAAATATTTTCTTTTTAGGGTGTCTATTTATAAGTTTAATAGCAGTCATCATGTCTTTTTTTTATGTTATACAATTTGGATGGAAGGGGTCCCTAGAGGTGGCTTGGTCCTACCCTCCACTGGCTTTGAAGTTGGATCAATTTTGAGCACCTGCAAGGGTAGACAGTTTGTAACCTATCTGCATGACCTGTTGCAGTGTTCAACCAGACTTGTGGTGAAAAATACTTTTCTTCTTTTGAAAGAGTGTATTTACTTTTGCATTTATGCTTTCAATTTTACAATTTGTATTTCAGATTTTAGTATCATGAAGTTATTAGTAATTGCTTTATGTCATCAGCTTCTGCTCAATCCTGGGCAAGCCAAGTGGGAGTAATAAAAGGAGAATAGTCCAGCAAACACAGTCTGTAGAGGTGAGGGATGGGGAGGAATGTGAGTTGCTGTTTCTGACAAAGTACATCAGGGGTGAAAACAGCTGGTCGAGCTTCCTGGTGGTTCTGCTACCACATGCATTTAAGCTAGCCATGAACAAATTTAGCTTAAGCTTACATGGAGGTTGTTATGTCAGGCAGGTAGAACTTTGTTACTAGAATATTCAGGGTGAGATAATAGAAATTGTTGTTGTAGACAGTGTTCAAGATCACAGATATTAATTGATGTTTATTAGTTATTTTTAGAACTAGGTTCTTTTGTAACAGACTTACTCATACTGCATTGTTTTTAAGATTTAGCCACCAGAAGAATAACTTTATTTGCTGCAGTGCCCGAGCAGAGAGAAGGCTATTCTTCTTGCTAAGGGCTCCCTTTTTGCTGAGTGGAAAAGTCCTGATCTTGCCTGCACCAGAGCAAGTTCTCCATCCCTGGCAGTGTTCAAGGCCAGGTTGGATGAAGTCTTGGGTGACAAGGTTTAGTGTGAGGTGTCCCCATGGCAGGGGGGTTGGAACTAGATGATCTTAAGGTCCTTTCCAACCCTAACTATTTTATGATTCTATGATTCTAAGTTTATTTGGCTTTTTTGCAATGTCTCAATGTACATTGAAACCCGGTGGCCCCAGGCTGAAGTTTTGTTCAGAGGATGGAGTTCAGATGAAAGTTTATCTTTTTGTTTCTGTGTTGTTAATCTGAGGGTTGGAGTGTGGTTAGTAGTTAATCAGATACTTAGTGTGATTAATACTTAATAATAGAGAAATAGCACTGGGACTAGTGCAAAGCACATACGATGCTATCAATCTCTGGGGAAGAAATATAGAAACACAGAAAGGGAACACACTGGCGCACATGTTTGTACTGTATCTGAATAGTTAGGGCATTCTCCAAGCAAGTGAGACACACAGGCTCCCAGCATTTTTATTATCCTGCTTCCATATTCTTTATGTTCTGACTTTACCCAGCCGCTCACTGTGTGGGTTCTGTTCTTGTGAAACTGCATCTGGTGTACTTCATCCAACATGGATTCCCAGCACATAAAAAGCATGGACCTTTTGCAGCAGGTGAAGGGGAAAGTCACAGAAATTATCAGTGGGCTGTGACATTTCTCCTGTGAGCCTGGAGAAGAGGAAGCACTTGGGGAGTTCTCATTGCAGCCTTTCAATATATAAAGGAGGCTTATAAGAAAGATGGAGACTGACATTTACCAGGGCCTGTAGCAGCAGAACAAGGGGCAACCGTTTTAAACTGGAATAGTCTATATTTAGATTGAATACAAGGAAGGAATTTTTTATGATGAGGGTGATGGGACACTGAAACAGGTTGCCCAGAGAAATTGTGGATATCTCATTACTGAAAGTGTTCGAAGTCATGTTGATGGAGCTTTGGCCAAGCTGATCTAGTGAAAGATATCACTGCCCATGGCAGGGGGGTTGGACTGGGTGATCTTTAAAGGTCCCTTCTGACCCAGGTAATTCTATGGTTCTATGTTGTTTTTTAGCAAAGTAGTTCTACAAATGCTTGAGTTGGATTCAGTGGACATGAAGGTTGTATGTGCTTGAAAACTTTGAAATGTATATGCCGTTTCACTTGATAGATACTTAAACACTGTAATTCATACTAATGTTGGTAACTAAAATCCAGCAATGATCACTGCCTCCAAAGACCAAAACTAAAAATACTTTTCAGACCTTTGAGGGAAAAAAACGTAGTTCATTACTTTCCTCTATGGCCTAGGAACTTGCAGCAGATCATCGCAGCAGCCAACTGAACACATTTTGGCCTAGAATCTGAAATGGGGAGACAAAGAAAAATATCTATTGCCCAAAACCTGGAACGATAAGCATTGCATGGACATGCTAATGCACTAGATCACGTTTTGGCTAGCCACAAGTAAGAGGAAAGTCTGAAGATGACTTTATTTTATAAAGTAATGATGTTGCATTTTACATGTGTGTTCTAGAAATACTTAGGTATATACTGTAAATATGTTTAGTGATATTCTGGTATAAAGAATTTCCCCTGCATCTTGCTAATGTGTCTGCCTCTGTTAGAACTGCAGTAAAACAGGTTTCAGATGCTACATGCAGGTTTGCTGGTGGTTACAGTGTTGGAGTCTCGTGTTCTGAAGCTCCGTTTTAATCTGGTCTGGAATTTATTTTATTTATTGAAGGAAGCTTGACCTGGTTTTCCTGGATTTGATGCTGTTGAAAGTTTTAATTCCTCTTGAAGTGGAAAGGTAGAAGTCTGGATGGGTTGCCACTGAATAGTCAGAGGAAAAACTCATCACCAGTGGAGATTATGCAGTAATTTTTCTCTGTGAAGTGGTAGAGCAAGTTCCTTAGGTTCCTTGCCATTCTGGCTTTATGAGATGGGAGAACTAGCTTTTTTTAATACTACAACATTTCAAGTCCAGTGTTTTCAAAGGAGAATAATGATTTCCCCCCTAAAAACAGCATTCCAAAAGGTCCAGCTCTGGGAAAGGCAACTCTCCGGTTAATAAGATGTCCAGAGAAAACATACTCAGCTGAGATGTGACAAGCAGCCTCTTGCTATGCAAAAGGAAGCTGTGAAAGGAAAGATGTGGGTCTTATGCCTGTTTGGATGGGGTAAGAAGCAGCAAGCTTATATTGGAAAAGGGTGAGCTAAGTTAAGCATTTGAAATCTTTTTAATTGAAAGGATAAAATTATCCCTTGTGTAGATGGCCTATGAAGTTTGTGAAAGCCTCTTGTATCTGGAGGGTTTTTAGAACAGATGGGACAAACATCTGTCAGGAGCTATTCAAGTTGAACCAATCGTGTTAAGGCAAGGAGTGGATGAGAGACCTCTTAAGGACTCTTCAAGGTTGGTTTTCTGGTTGGTTTGTTGTTTTTTTTTTATAATTCTATAAAATAAATATTCCTGACACTTTCAAAGGGAGTATTTAAACTGAATAAGAGTCAGCCATGAGCCACTGTATTTGCTTGTGATTACACGATACTTTTGCTCAGTGCATAAGTGTTTCTGAAAAACTCATGTATTAGCTTTTGGCTATGTAACTGCTTTTTCTGCTGTAGGATTGCTCTCCATCAGACAGTTTTATCTTGTAAATATTGATGCAGAGAGGAAATCTGACAGCAATTTACTATTGATTTTAACTGTATTTGCACAAATGAATGTGCATACCTATGTATGCTTCAGGTGCTTTGCTTTTCCTTTGCCATTGGAGCACATAATTTTTAATAATGTGTTCTGAACTGGTTGGGTAGCAGGGAAGAAAGAGTGTGTTGAATCAGGATGATAAATTTCACCGGAAACCTAATAGATTTCAGCCAGTTGTTCTAAGAGCTACTAATCTCTACTTAGGCAGAGTAACTGCCCTCAAATATTTGACCTTTGTGAATATACCCTTATATTTAACCTCATACCAAAATGTCAGTGTAAAGATCAGGTTAAGTGGCTCTTAATCTTAATTTTATTTATTGCCTTTAAATTGCAGAGGCTTTGTGTTTGAGAATATATGTAGACAGATAAACCCATCTTTGAATAAAAGCCAAGGAAGTGCTTGGGTAGAGAATCAGCATCTAGTGACTAATTTATCATTGTGTACTCATTTATTTTAAGCTTCATCCTGTTGAGCTTGATGATTATGTGCTAAAAAGTGAAGAGGAAGAACTGACAGGTGAGGTCACCTTTCTGAAAAGGGAGGCACAAGAATTATCCTGTATATTTTACCCACATGATTGTCAGCTTATGGCTTGCTGTACTGCTAAGGGTCTCTTGCAGTGATGCCTTGAAAAATCATCCCCTGCCTCCTTTATTTATTTATTTATTTTTATTTTGGTACTTGGCCATGCTGCCAGATATTTTGTGCTGCTGAAGCAGAGGGAAAATTGCCTCAACTGTTTTCTGAAATATATTGGGACACCTGTTGTGCTGAATGTTGTACTACAAGCAGGGAAAGAGAAATGCTGAGATTATCTAATTCAAACTGTTTTCTGCATATGGATCAATCCCAAGCATGAATACAGTCTGGGCTGAGACTGGGTTGAGAGCAGCCCTGTGAAGGACTTGGGGTGTTGGTTGATGGAAGCTCAACAGGACACAGCAGTGTGCGCTCACAGGCCAGAAAGCCAGCGTACACTGGGCTGCAGCAAAAGGAGCGTGACCAGCAGGTTGAGGGAGGGGATCCTGCCCTCTATTCTGCTCTCATGAGGCCCCACCTGTAGTTCTGCACGCAGCTATGGGTCTGCCAACACAAGAGGGACCTGCTTGAGTAAGTCCAGAGGACTGCTAGGAGTAAGATCAGAGGGATGGAGCACCTCTCCTATGAAGACAGGTTGAGAGAGTGAGGCTTGTTCAGCCTGGAGAAGAGAAGGCTCAGGGGAGACTTTAGAGCAGACTTTCCAGTACCTAAAGCAGCCTTACAGGACATCTGGAGAGGGACTTTTTACAAGGGCATGTAAGTATAGGACAAGGGGTAATGACCTGAAACAGAGAGAGGGTAGATTTAGATTACATATTAGGAGGAAATTCTTCACTATGAGGGTGGTGAGATGCAGGAACAGATTGCCCAGAGAAGTTTAGACTGCCCCATCCCTGGAAGTGTTCAAGGCCAGGTTGGATAGGGCTTTGAAAAACCTGGTTTAAAGGTGTCCCTGTCTGAGGTATGTTTGAACTAGGTGATCTTTAAGGTTCCTTCCAACACAAACTGTTCTATGATTCTGTGATTCTTTGATGAAATTAGATGGCATTTGGATATTGTAGTTTAGCTCCGTAGGTGGAATTTAACTCTGTTGATTTCACTGAGAGTTGTACTCTGCCAAAGTACTTTTGTAGGTCTGAGCCTGAGCTGTGGTATTTCTGCAGATGATAACAAGTTTTTTTTTTTATGCTTCCTAGCCAAGAAAACGCTGGAGTTTTTTACACATGATTTTGTTTGCTTATTGTGTTTTCTCAGAGCCTAAACATAAAGAAACTCTTCTCCACCTTGTGATGAAATTGGGCTTGATTAAGCTTTCCCAGTTCTTAGCAGCCCAGCCTGGAGGGTCATCAGCGCTAGCATTACCTAATGATGATGGAGCAACACCATTAGATTTGGCTTTACAAAATGGACACTCTGAACTTGTAAAGGTCTTCACAAAGTGAGTATAATGGTTTGCTAATTCCTCTAAAAATCTCCTATCTGTTAAGTGATGTTTGGGAGTACTGGTGTTATTGAGAGTTGATTATTTTGTGTTGGTTTCTGTTGCTTTTTGCCTTTATTACCATTTTAAGTGGTAAACTATTTGCAGTTGAAGAACGTTTATGTTTTGCATCCTTCATTACATTTACAAGTCAATTAATAGTCAGTTATGTGACAGAGGACCAGCTGCACCATCAGGTACCTTTCCCAGCACTGCTGCAACTGAATCTTGACACATTACCAAAAAGTAAGGACACCCATTAAAACACATACGGACAAATACTTATTTTTATAAATATATGAACAAACCCACAGGACCTGACTTTCACAGTAAAGCTCAGGTAAGGATGGATAAGGGATGGATGGATATCTTATCCATATGGATGGATAGCCTGCAGCAAAACCAGTGCTGCAGCTATGCCTATTTTGCCAGAGAGCTGCCACACTAATAAACGACTTGAAGTAATTTCTGGAACATTTAAGTTGTCTGGAGTTTCCTATATATGGACCTGAGGAGCTGCGTGGGGTATATGTGTGTATATGTGTCTTGTGTCTTCAGCATCAGTTGCCCCTTCTCAGTGTTGGCTTTTATTTGCAAATAGAAATAGACAAGAATTGGGTTACATTTTTATTTGGTATGTGGCTCTTTTGGTTCTGGCTCCATGCAGTTTGTACTTTATGTGAGACTTAACCTGTACTTCAGTTTGAAAAATACCCCTTGAACACTGGTACAGTACATTATGTTCTTGTATGTTATCCTAATGAATGTCTCATTTCTTTGAAACATCCGACCAGTGCTGTGCTCTCTTGAGATACTTTCTGTCCTTCACAGTTGTGGGATAAAAAACCTGCTAGCTGCCAGTTGTGTCCTACTGCTATATATGGCAAGGTTAACAGGAAAAGGTACTATTGCTAATTTAGGAGAAATAGGTGTTTTCAAGGCTTGCTTTTGTGGCTTATTTTACTAATGAGTAACCATCTAGTGCTGACAGTTATTCCCTGCTGATGGCCAGAAAGAGCTGTGTGTTCTTAGGCCTGAATAGAGTAACTGGTAAGTATTGTTTGCCCAGCTGTGTTTTTGGTGGATGTTTCAGATTTTCTGCCTCAATTTTTTTTGCAGTGGGTACATTGAGATCCCATTGGGCTGTGTCAAGGGCGAACCAGAACCTCACTGCGGCTGTGCTTTCATTCTACCTGTGCGCAGAGCATCTGCTTTGGTTTAAGTTGTGTGTTGTTCCAGTTTCCAGGGCAGTCACTCGCTTGACATTTCAAGAGCGGAGATCAGTGAGGGTGCTTGGGTGCAGTTTATTCATTCATCAGGAGCTCTGACACTGACATTTAGCCACACCACACAGCACTTGCTGGAGTCGGACATTAAGCTCTTCAGAAAATACTTCTGGGATAGACCTCTTCTTTACCAGGTAAATACCTGTGTAGCTCAGGGGATTGTCCAGAGATTTTATTCAGTAATTTCCAACTATAGACTCTTTAGGCTGGATTTGTTTTTCTTGAGTAGCCTATCAGTTTAAGCTGCCTCTGTCACTAATAGCATCCTAATCACAGGATTACTGTTGTGGGCTTCTACTTTGCATAAGTGTAGCACACTGTATGCGTGAAGTTGGAGGATAAGAGATATTGAGCACTTTATCAAAGCCTCCTTTACCTCCCAGATTGTTTTTGAATCCGTGTGGACTCTACAGTGAATCTTTCCTGCAATCTCTGTCTTTAATTGCATTGCCATTGTATTCACGTTGGTACTTTGTAATATATAATTTAATTCCATTCTTTTGTCTAGTAGTGTAATGCCTGGAAGCCTTTATCAACAGCCAACCCCACTGTATCATTTAGAGCAGAAATACAGAGTGCAGGCTTTTGCCATAGAGTTTACTTATGGCTTAGTAGGTCTTATTTTACTGTAAGGTATCTAGAGCACTGCTGTGATATCCTTCAGGATGCCTCTCAATTTTTGTGAAGTAAAGAGGAAAACACTTGAAATCATATGATCTTTAATAGCAGTGCAGGTGCTCACTTATGGTTTTGGGTTAATAACACATGACTATATAAAACTAGTGAAATAAAACCACACTAAGAATAGGCTTTTTTTTTTTCCCCGTCTTAAAATCTTTTACTTTCGATGCCTAAGTTATGCTTTCATACTTGGATGCTGATTTTCCTTGGGTTGTCTTTATTACATTCTGTATGTTTTTGTTTTTTTTTTTAGCCTAGAGTGTGATCCATGTGTTATCTTTAGCACAAAAACTTAAGGTGTGATGTATTGTAGAGACCTTATGTATAATCTTGTGTATCTACACTGCAAAGATTTTGATTTGTTCTAATACAAAGAAGTTCTTCTGTGTTTGTAGCTTGCAGAATACCTACCGTTTGTGTGTAGCTTTCCCATGGAAACAATAGTAAACTCAATAGCAAACCCAAGACTGTAATAAAGAATGCATTGCTATTTGTATCATTGCCTCTTTCTTACACTCATCAAATCCTTGTTCTTTTTTCAGTCTTAGAAATAGCAAGAGAAAGTGTGGTGTGGTAGATATTTGCAGGGCTCTCAGAGATAAAGACTCTTTAAAGGCTGCAAAATTCTTTTCTTGGTGTTTTCAGGAAAAAGCTGCTACCTTTCACTTGTGGGTTTCCTGTCTGCTTATTCATCTACTTGCAGTCTAGATCCTCCATTGTGGAGATCTGCCTGGTGTTAATATCGCACTATTTTTAATAAAGCAGAAATAAGCCAGAATAATTGAGAAGATCACATAGTTTAGTTCATTTCCCATACATCAGAGATCATCCTGAAGTGATAATATGTGGGGGGATGATCAAAGTGTCATGTTTAGACTATGTATTATGTGCAATGGGTAAGGTAAAAGGTATTTTTTTTTCTTGGACTTGCAGCCCTTACTTGGAACCAAAGCATAAGGTAGCATTAGAAATTTCATGATACATAGTCTTTTTAAAAGTAGAGGTAGAATTTATTGCTGCACTGGAGTATTCAGCAGCAGACCAAGACTGTACATCTAGTTTATTGTATCTTGACACTGCATAAATGACCACATTGCTATTTTAGGCTTGCATCAGATGTGGACTAAAGAGGAGGGACTTGTCCCAGTTATGGTGGCATGCAGCACTATTTTTATGTGTCAGTGCATGACCTAGGGATAAGCACAAACTATTTTTGCATTTATTCATGCAAAAAAATCCCAATCTTTCTCAAATATGTGTTTTAGTCCTGCTCTGTGGGTTCTTAGTCCCTTAACCGATCCTTACAAGTCTAATTAGTAATGGAAAAGTTAAACAACTTGTCAGTAAGCTAGTTACCCATACAGGAGCCATGCTCTCACTGGAGACCTGCAGGGGCTTTGCAGTTTAAAAAGTGTCGACCCACAGGTTTTGTGGCTGCACTAGGCAATACAGAGGAGAGGTTTTTGGAGATGATGAGGAAAAGCGTGGAATTGCTTGAGCTCTGTGGAACCTCCTTGGGGCAGAAATCATGGTGGTGGTAGCAGCACCCATCAGTGAGGCCGTATGGTTCATCAAGCACCTCTAGCAAAGCCCTAAGCAGTCTGTGGAGGTGATTCTTTTGGCTGTCTCTACTGCTGGAGACAGCACAGGCAGTGCAGGGGAGAGGTGCTCTGTGAGAGGAAAAGAAATCCAGGACTAATGAATATATGTGAAATAGTGTCAGGGTATTAAAAAAAAGAAAAAAGGCCAAACCAGGATAATCATCCAAAATGATCAAGATAACTTATGATAGTGTAAATAATTTTGTTGCCTGGTGGTGGGCAGATGTAGTAGTTGCCCTGAAAGCAGTTGATTTATTTCTGACTGGCAGGTATAGGAGTAGGAGGACATACAGAGGAGCAGCGAAAAACGTAATTATCCCCACTGAGTTGGGGGTTATAGCTTGCTTGACTGCTTTCAAATCAGTTTGGCTGCAGTATTCTGCCAAGAGTCATCCCTCACTTTCGTACTCAGGTTACCATGCCTCTTTTCCGTTTGTTGCTCTGGTAGATGGCAAATACACAGCAACCTAACTAGAGGGAAGAACTAAAAGCAAGAAGAGTTGTAGATGAAACTACACAAAAGGACACATTCTATCCTCCACATCCTTTACTTACAATCTTTGAAGGTGCTAAAATAAGGCATTAGATCTTAGCTCCATCTTCCTCTTGAGCAGGAGTCATTAGTCAGTGTGTTTATCTGAGTGAGGGGGTCACCCCAGCCAGTGGCCATGGATGCAGGGAGGGAGCAGCTCCTGCATTCCAGTTTGGTTTACCACATAGTTAGTGTTTAGTCCTGGTTTAGGTTCTTTGTATTGCTCACCCACCAAAATTTCTTGCTCTGTAGAGATGCTCTCAAGGTTAATCAGACTTCTGAACAGAGCTGTTACGCAAAGCTGCTGTGCTGCTGTTCTCATAGAGAAGGAGGTTATAAACAATGTATTGTAAATGTTAAATCTGATTCTTTGGCTTCCTTATATATTGTAACCAGGAGGTAATTTCTCATCTGCAATTAAAAATATTTTACCAGTTTCCCTCTTGAGGAACTGCTACTGGTTTCCTTTGGAGGGTAACCGATAGAATACTCTGTGGAATTTCTCTCAATCATTTTGGTATTGCTTATAACATATTTGTTTAATAGGCTTTGATACTGTTTTTGAGTTTTCAGATAAATGTCATGTACGTCAAATAGTTACTGTTATTTTGATTTTTTTAATAGAGTATTAATTCAAACCAAGTTGAGACGATGGAAGGTCCAAAAATTCCCTGCAGTACAAAAAGCCATGTAGAAGGTACAGTTTTATATTCCATAATTTTAATTCCATAATATAGTTTTTTATTCCATAATTTGCAGACTTTAAAAGCTTTAGAAAGTTGGCACAAATTCAGACACTATTCAGGAAGATCCTATGTTCCGTAACACTAGAAACCTGTAAGTAGACAACAGTGAAATACACCAAGAGTTGTGTAAATTGTGATATTCCTTACGGAGTGTATCTTTTCCAGTGTCAGACTAAAATGTGCACAAAATACTATGTCATTTATTGTGACCAGAAATGACTCAATTAGTTTTATTATGAGACAGAAAAAGTGTCAGAAATTTCCAGGAGAGGGCAGTGTTTAACTGAATGAACTCTCCAGCTTGCAAAATCCAGTAAAGCCAAACAAGTCGATAAAGATAGGAATAAAATAATGTTTGGTATGAATAGTTTTTGGGATCCAGTCCAGACTTCTTAATGTGGAAAAGTTCCCATTAGACATTCAATATTTTAGTGATCATTTTACCTCTGTAAGTATTTTGTGACTGTGCTTGCTGATGAGAATGCTCTTTCATTAACAAAACATATGCTGGTATGCATTGGACATACAAGCATGTCTTACATACAGCTAAAAAAGAGAACCACAAAAAAAAGCGTCAGAAGTATGACACTTTAGGTATTTACGCACGATTGTTAGATATTAATTAAAGGTTTTCATCCATCAGCTGGCCATTTGCTTGTGTGGCTGGTGCTGTATATGTGGGTAAAGCAATAAGCTGAAAACCGTGAGCTCCGTGAGAGGTTCAGTCTTGCTCAGTGGTAGTGCTGGACACAGCCCTACTTAGGGCAGCAGGACTATGAGCACCTGCATAAACTGCTGATAGGACCAGGGGCAGACTGAGGGAAAGGAATGGGACTGCAGTTCCAGGTGGCATCTGCTAGAAACTTTTACATGAATGGATAAAACAGGGACATAAACATCATGTAGCTCTTGTTTAAACATGTAGGGTGCCTTTTTTAGTGCTGGAGAAGTGCTGAAAAAATACCCAACGTTTCCAGCAGGATTCTGCCATTATAAGGGAAATTTATAGAGATATTATAAGCAGTTGTTATCAGTTGCAAACTATGCATCTGTTATTGTAAGTGTAAGTGGCAATTTACCATAAAAGGTTTGTGAATTATTTTGCTGATGCAGTGTGCAAACATTGACTCTGGGTATTCATTTGCCCAGCGTTATCTTTGTGCTGCTTCTCAGGGATAGAAAGTGAATGGCCTGGATTGGTAGCACTATATGTGGCAGTAGCTTGGGCAATACAACTTCTAAGTGATAATTACTTTGGTGTTTTTCACTAAAAGCAGTTTCAATTCTGGCCAATTTGGCCCAAGCAGGTAATGAACATCAGTGGATATTGGTTGTCCAGAGGAAGAATCACCAGTTCAGGACTTCTAGTTTCATTTTGGATTCTGATTGTAAAGTTTCTCATCCCCCCTTTATGCCAAAGATACTTGACATAGATATTGGCATAGGCACACCTACCTATTTCTGTTTTCAATGGAAGTTACACACTTCTGTGCTTTTATGCATCATTTTGTGCCTGTTTAAAAAAAAATCCCCATAGTTTAGCAGCAAGAAGCAAAATATGCCATGTTTTGGCAGTATGCAGGACTATATACAAACTCGTTGTAGTAATTATGCTTGCACGCTTTGCAGTCTGTGTTAAGTACTTGTAGACATGAGGAGCCTATAGCTTTTACGCTGATGAGCAGCAAGGTTTTTTAATCTTGGATTTTGATATTGTTATTGGTAACTGTGTTTCTAGAAATGAGACTTTTTTTCAGTTTATTTTTTTTTACCTCTTCCACTAACCACCACCAAATCCAGATAATGAAAAATCATGAATGATTGCTACTGGTGACCAGCAGCCTGTCTTACACTCTCCATTTGCCAGTATTTTCAAGACTGGGTTAAAATCATTGCTCCTAGAAGCAGAAATGATACAAAATGGTTGATAGAATACTTTTTACTACAACTCAGTTGCATTCAGTGACTTCCTTTATAAAATTGTTGCTAGGCTTAGGTCATTAATTTGGCTCATTCATGTCATGAAAGGATCTCCCTCAGATTTTAAATCTGCTGCTATTCCAAGAAGTAGTAACTCCTCACTTCTGGGTGGACCTAAAGTCAAGATAAACGAACTTCTAAAACACAGTGCTATCAGAAGCCCCTTGTGAAATGCAATCGTACAAAAGCAGTGGGTCAGTGTTAGATTATGCTACTAGCGTACCAGTGAACCTCCCATACCAACTTAATTAAATTCAAATACATGGAGTGATACATTATCCAGCAGGGATCCAGAACAAAAGGCGAAATAGGTGTTATTTTGGCTAATTCAGTAGTTTGTGCTTTTTTTCTGTTTTCTGACCTTAAAATTCCATGCCCATGAGTTGAATGGATACTGTTAGGTATTGAGCAACCAGCTTTTTATTTCTGAGTATTGTGAAACTGAATAATAATACTAACAACAACAATAGCACAATAATAATAATAATGCCAGTTATATGACAATGCTGTAAAAATATCTTCCTATTGAAGCTTTTAAAGAAACTTTCTGCAGTTACAGTTATAGAAGAAATAGTCTGTTTCTTATAGCTGAAAAGCAGTGTCTGGAATGCTTTGTTTGGTGGCACTAGTGATTTTGTGTTCTGTGACTGTCAGAATGCAAGGAGAGGTATACATGTGACTACTGCAGAAAATTAATTAAAGAAGGTGGATTAATTAAAAATTAATGATCAGGATTCTAATCAACAAGGACTCAGTCCTGACTCCTGCCAGCATGAAGTGGCACTGCTAGGGTGAGGAACATCAGGCATACTGGTTGCAGGGGGCCCATAATAGCATCTCAGAACTTGGCCTCTCAGGGACCTGCAGGGTAGGTAGGGTTGCTGAGCTGTTGCTGAAGATTGTGTGATCTCGCTAATAGGCAGATATCTTTGAATTGTTTTTTTCCAAAGATATATTGATGCAGCTCTTTTTTCTAAACTCAAGTATAGACGTTGGGCAATGCCAAGAAAGGACAGAGGTCCCAAACCCCCACATTTCTCAAGACCGTCTCCCAAACCACCCTATACTGGCTGCTGAACCATACTTAGTTCAACTATTTGCTGGAGCTTGATAACAGAGAGGGATTCATCTATCTTGGAACAGATGTGAAGCTTGAGTTGGGAAATTAAGTATAAAATAAAACATATTTACCAGCATAACTCTGGCTATATAATTATTATTATTTAAAACATGTTCACTAAAGAATAAGGCTCCTGGAAGCCTGAGTGATGCTGGTGTTCATTTGCATTCCTATAGCCAGATAACTCCTGTTTGCTCTTTCACAATAGTCCTTGAGGCTGTGTTTGGGCAAAACTTGCAAAGTGTGTCCCTTGTTTTGCACGTGCTGTGGTCTTCCCAACAGGCATGGGACAGAACCATTAGAAAAAACCACACATGAAAGCCCTGCAGTAGAAAAGCAGAGCACAGCTACTCTGCAGAGTTGTTGTGAGGAATGGCAAACTGTTGGTTTTCTGAGTCTGTGGGGGTTAATCAGCAGCTGGCTGAGAAATCGTGGTGCTTGCCTAGCCTGGACATAAGCGTGACAATAACATAGCACTGTTGTGTATCCAGCTTTCACACTGCCCACAGGAACACTGCTGTGGGGACAGGAGATACATGAGCTGCCCGTATCCAGTGGTCTCACTTGCCTGCTCCTTGTGTCCCCCATTTCTTTGAAAAATGAAGGTGACCAGGAGCAGCAACCAAAGCAGACCCAAATTGACGTTGCTTGTTACTAAAGGCAAGAATCTTTGCTTTTACAGGTCCTGTGAACTTGGCATCTGGTGAATTGTCCCAGGAAGATACAAAGGTATGGGTTTCTCTTTATATTAAACTTTGTTTTGGTTGAGTAGCAGCAACCTTTGCTTAGCTATCTGAGCACCTCTCAGAGCTAACAAATAAATAAGGTGACTAATGCCTACCAGACAACATTTCCTGCCCATTCCTATCCTGTGGAAATAGTTACATGTGCAAATGATTATTATTTGAAATAATCTGTTATGTAGTTGTGGGCTGGAAAGCTGGATTGAGAACCAAGCTGTGCTTTTGGACCAGACAGCTCTTGCATTTATGCTGAACCTTAGTGCAGTTGGTGGTTCAGCTGCCAGTCTGGACGGAGCACAACCTGTTTCTACGAAGCGTCATTCTTCAGATAGCATGATTCATTACATCTGAGGAGTCAGTCTCTGAGAGAGACCTTGTGGGTAACTGTGAGTCTTTAACTTGTCTTAACTGGAAGAAATGCCTGATGTAAAACATATGGCAGTTCCCATTGTCATTTACATGGAGGTATCTAACAGCTATTGGAGGAAGAAGTCTCATTAATGGTTAGTCAGTTGTATTTGATATCTAGTCTCCTATGCTTTTTATTTATACGTATCTGCTTACAAAACCAGAAAACCTTTCTCTCAGTGTTCTATCACCTCTCAAAGCAGGGAGTAGATTACTAGCTCAAGTGGACGTGAAGCTAAAATGATGATTCACTTTGTGAGAAACATCTGGCAAAAAATCTGATAAAGGTGTGTCATGGTTTAAGTCCAGCAAGTAACTCAGAACCACACAGCCACTCCCTCATGCCCCAACCACACCCTTCTTCCTCTTCCCCTCACCCCGCTCCTGGAGGGATGGGAAGGAGAATTGAAACAATGTAACTCCCACCAGTTGAGAAAAGAACAGTCCAGTAACTCAGGTATAACACAAACCACTGCTGCTGCCACCAGTAATAATAATGATAAAGGAAATAACAAGGGTAGAGAATACAACCTCTCACCACCCGCTGACTGATACCCAGCCCGACCTGAGCAGTGATCTGGGCCTTCCGGGTAACTGCCCCCAGGCTATATACTGGGCATGACGTGCTGTGTTAGGGAATACCCCTTTGGTTAGTGTGGGTCAGGTGTCCTGTCCCTGCTTCTTCCCAGCTTCCCCTCCTCCCTGGCAGAGCATGAGACTCAGAAAGTCCTTGGTCAGACTAAACATTACTGAGCAACAACTAAAAACACTGGTGTTATCAGTGCTGTTCCCAGGCTGAAAGTCAAAAACACAGCACAGCACCAGCTACTAAGAAGGAGAAAAATGACTGCTGCTGCTGAACCCAGGACAAGGTGATAGGTGGTAGTAGTAATAACAGCTACTAGCTATTAGTAGTAATAGTAGTAATAATAGCTACTGTCTATTGATATTAATAACATCTGAATTTAGTGGAATGTTGTTGGACAACCACTTTTGTTAGGTCATTATTACAGAAGTGATGACTTTTTTTTTTCATAATTGCCAGTTGTGCAGAAGCTTGACAATTTGTTTGAGATTGTTACTGTTGTAATTACATAATCTCCGAATTATATCTCTGCAGTACGCATGCATTTTGGCAGAGTGTTGCAGTTTACAAGTCTTGCTGAGGGGAAAGGGTTCTGGTACCATATTGTCTGTCTCTTGTTTTGATCTTCAGAAAGGCAATAATTGACTGTAAAGAATGAACTGAGCTAGGATATATCTGCAGGTGTGAACAACTCTGGTATTAGGGAGGCACCTTAGAAATACTGTATATTGGCTAGTCGGGGCACTGTTAAACTTTGTAAGAGGAGAACAAACTGAAAACTGGAATTTACATGGAAAGTGATACATTGTTTGGTGTCCTCTTCAGTTATGTTTAGAGTTTGAGCCTATACAGTTCATGTTAGAGTCTGGGAGTAGCATGCTGTATTTGTTGCATTTATTAAAATGGGTAAAAGAAAGTGACTTCTGCTTGGTAGTGTTTGAACTGAATACTGAAAGCCTATAGCACAAATGTCTTCAAAGTTATAGCTCAAGTTTTCTGTTTCTAGCCTTTTCTAGACTCCATGGTTCCTTCTGAAGAAAATGAAGAACATGTCCTTTCGGGTGTAGGTAAGAAATAATTAATAATTTTGATTTCCCAAAAACTGCTGATGTATACTAATGTGATGCCAAATACACATAGGGTAGTTTCTTTAAAAGAGATGAAGGTCACCGACACTGTGGCCTAGCTTGGCAAAAGATCAGTTTGATCTGTGTCAGAGAGAGAACTTCTTTCAAAGCATCGCTACCATAGAAGGGTGGTGTATCCAACAGTATCATAATACCATAGGATTTTTCAGTTAGTATACTAACTGTTGTAGGAGCAATAATCTTGAAAATAATTTCTGGTAGAGCCAGCATGTGACTGAAGGTGAAAAGAAGCATGTTGAAATGTTTAGATGCCAGAATGGTTAGTTCTGGGGCTGGTAGAGGAATATTGCCAGTTGCCCTAGGCAGTACATTTAGAGACTGAAAATCAAATGGGAAGGTCAGTATTTTCAAGTCTGGGGAAAGCTCCAAGAACTATCTGCAAACTATAAGAACTATAAGCTCATGCAAAGCACAGCAAAAGACAACGAGTAACTAAGCTCTGCCAGTGGGAGCTGCTGTGCCAGGCAGAGACAGCCAGGATGGCATCATTTGCCTGTGGTCCAGTACTGAGATCAGAAAGAGCAGCTGAGATGGTGGCATTCAGACAGTCCATATGCAGACTCTGGTGGCTGCAAAATGAAGTGTCACTCTGCATGTAGAAAGGGAGAGGATATATGTGCATGAACGAGGGTAGTTTTTGTTAAAGGGGAATGAACTGATGTAAACTCGAGAGGCACAGTTGTAATGTTAAGAAGCTGGCAGATTATTTTAATGACCCCATTCAATTATAATTCAACAATTATGTTATTAATGAATTAATAACATAGATTAATTCATCTACTTATCTATTTTTCTAGTCAGTGTTATGCCAAATGCCTGTACTTCGACCATGTAAGTGCTTGTCTCACTATCCCATCCAGGGGTTACGAAAGCTGCTTAAGGGAATTGTGAGTAGTAGCAAACATAGTAGTATTCACAGTTATCCTGACTTTAGTGTTTTTGAGCATAGGACAGCATAGCAGTCCTTGCCTTGCTCAGTAATGCAGTGCATGTATGTGAGATGTTACTGCCCATATGAAAAAATTTGTTTTGTCAAGTGAAACCAAAGTGTTGGACTGTATCTCAGCGTAGGAGAGTGTGGAGCCATTGGGGAGGAATTATGGTTTGCTAATCTGAAATCACATCTGCTACAGTCTCTGCTGCACTTGTACCATCTGGAAGGAACATAAGGTAGCTTGAAAGTTGACAGGGTGAATTTCTCCACCCTGAAATTATAGCTGATTCTTTTTTTTAGTTCTGAAAAGCCTTTTCCTTCTAAGGCATCATTTACACAGGGCTGCTTGTCACAGCTGGAACAGGAACCAGGCTCTCTGGCTTCAGACTAGCTCAATCTCCTCTCTGGTGCTTGGACAGGCAGCTGCAGCAGATCCTGAGTCCTCTGCAGGCAACAAGCAAGCAATTCTGGCCATGGCTACTACTGTTAGGAGTGTTTGAGTATAGATTCTTAGAGGGGCTTTGAGGTAAAAAAGTGAATTTGCATACAACTTCAAACAAGATTTAGATGCTTAAAATTTTATTTAAATATATTTTCTTAGGATCTTACGTATGTATGAATGAAAATTCTAAATATGGATATGAACATGTAGATATACATCTATCTGTACATATATATATATATATATATAAATACCTTTAGTCCCAAGCACAGGCTCAGCTAATATTAAACCAAGAAAAATCTCATGTTATACCTCTTACCTGAAAAAGAACCATCCCTCTGCTCTCCCCTAAATTACAATTACCTTGTAGGACATTTAAGAAGTTGATTTGCTTGTGCAGAAGCTGCACTGAAATTGGTTCTGCTTGGTTTAGAAGTACATTACTGTAACTGAGAATTTGGTTGCCCACTGTAAGGACTGGAGCATGGACTCGCTTCTGGCTGGACTGTGGGCTCTCCTTGCCTATCTCCCTATTGCACACTCAAGTTGGCTGTAATGCTCATAACAGACATCTGATATGATTTTGCCACTGACCTCAGCAGGGCCTGGGGGCTGTCAGTCAACACTGTGTGTGAGATCTGATGAGGCTCAAGTGTATGCTGGGGAGTGAGTGGGCTATTGGGCATGCAGTAAAAGGCAGAAGAGGAGGGATGAAGAAGGATGGAAGCAGAGTTTGGTGACAACCAGAAATTATAACTTGACTTAAGCTGGTTTTATTGGTTTGTTTGAATTTAAAGATCAGTGTATGTTCTAGCCTGACTCATAACCACATGACTGAATATCAGTTTTATTATCCTGGATGGTTTTAAACTACTTTTTAAAAAATTGGTTGGCAATGTTGTTAAATGGCGATGTTTTTGGCAGGAAGAGCACACAGTGGGGGATAAAGAGAGAAATGGAAATGGTTGTCAGTGGGGGAGAGGAAGAAGGAAAACAGCTAAGGGGGTTTGAGTGAAGAAGAATGAATAGAAACAAGCAAACTCTGGAAGCTCACTGGAAATTTGAGCATAAATCAAAGAGGACTTCTAAGAGTGAAAATGTGAATGCTCTTTGAATGGGTACAGATCAATCCACTTGTGCTTCTAACTTCCTTTTCTCTGTGGTTCTTGCTTTCTGAAACCTTTACCAAAAATGAGTCTTGTCATGGAATGCTTTGGGTTGGAAGGAACCTTTAAAGAAGGGGTGGCTCCTGGGAAGGTTTTGCTGTTCCTGTTCTCTATTTTCTTCCCCAGCCTTCCTTTCAAGCATATTGACCATACTGTTTCCCTACAGCCAACAAAGTTTTGTTAGAATATTTGCAGGGGCATTTGCAACAGTTGGTAGGATGCTAAAAGTGTACCAGCTTTCCTTGCTCCCTGTGTTCTTCATAATTGGATTAGGACCTGATAGGCACCAGCTGAATCTTGCAGTTCAATTTTGAGAATTGTAGTTTAATTTGTTGCATAAGAGGCTTCTAATCCTCCAGGAAAGCCCCTGGGATCCCACCCCTGTGAGTGTCAGGATAGGGATGGGCCAATAAGAAGGAAGATGATGGTTTAGGGGTTTCCACATTCAAGTATTGAAGAAATAAGAGTAAACTGTGGGGCATAACAGGATACTAGACTATGCTGGACAGGAGTTGTATGGAGAGTCCTGAGTTCAGTGCTATTCACACCTGCCAGCCTTTCTCCTCTCTCTGTATCCCCTGGAAATTGTTAGAGATCTGTTTTGTGTTTATGAGAGGGGAAAAAAAAAGAATTTTTTTTTTCAATTAATTGAGAGAAAACACACTGGAAATATTGAGAGACAAAAGCAATATCCACTTGGAGAGGGTGAATGAAAGCAGCAAAAATGGAAAGCAACAAAAAAGAAAGATTGTTTTTTCCTTACAATGTTAAAATATTGAAATATTATGTACTATTGCCAGGCATTGTCATCCTCAGAGTCAGCAACCCTGTACATTTTGGAAGGGAGTCTAGGAGGTGACAGCTGAATGCTGTTACTGTTGGGCATGTGACAGTGTTAGCTGGCATGTGTTTTTAAACATTTATAATTCCTTCCTCTTTTGCATAGCTGCTTTGGGAAGAGGATATTCATATGGCCATTTATAAAGTTTCTCTTTTTTAAATTTTAACCCCTGTTTTTTCTCCCAAGGAAATACTGTTTGTTGGTTTCCTATACTTCAAGAACGGAGGATAATGGTATTTTCTTCAAAATATTTTCCCTGCTCTCCTAGTTAAAATGCCAGTGACCTAGCGGTGTCTGTCTAATCTGTTGTATCTGCTCTACTGGCGATGAAAAAGTTCTATAAGCCATGTTTTGCAAGAGATAAAAATACTGATGCCAAATTTTTCGCAGTTTGCCTTATGTGACCAGGCAGCTACAAAGCATTTTTACTAGAGTCTGCACTTTGATTTTCATGGTTCCACACAAACCACAGTTCAACCACAGATCAGTTTGAGGAATAGAACTTAATGATCTTCTCCGTGTAAACCAGTAGGGCTGCACTGTAATCTGCAGGAAAATCTGGTTTCAGTATTGCTGTTTTGTTCTTTTTGAATTAGATTTCCTTACCCTGATTGGCAAGACTTAAAAAAGTGGGTTTGTTAAGACAGAAAAAGCATGGTCTTGCTCTCAGGAGTCCCACATCTGTGCAGTTTTTGTTAAGTCCGTAAAATGATTATTTTTTTGTACTAAACCGCAGTCATGTTTTTGACATGCAGGCTCCCTTTTAGTGTTCATTTGCTTTTGGTTTTTGGTGGCCAGCATGTTTGCGTTTGGAAGTGTTTTGAGTCAACTGGGCCCATTTTGACATTGGAACTATAGGCAATAATTTTATACTTACAAATAAAAGCGAAAGTTACATGCTTCCTGTAGCCTCTTTGAGACTGTTACAAGAATCTCATGATTAAGACTATTCAGATCTTTTCTCTTTGTAGTAATTTTTATCTTTTCCTGGCAGCTTTCAATCTTGTCTTTCTCTTATGTATGCTTCGAGAAAGGTTGGGTGATCCAGACGAAGCATCTCTAGTCCAGGAGCTTCAGACCTTTGCGTCAGTTTCTCTCTTTAACAGATTTACAGTAGGACTTTGGGCATGTCACTTTTTTCCCCCCAATGTTTCAGTTTTTCATCTGAAACAAGGAAGACAGAGTGAGGTGAGAAATGGGCACTGCAGTACTTGGATGATTAGAGATGTGTAAATACTTAGACTGGTTGTGCCAAAGAAGTTCTGGAAGGTCAGTTAGTAGTAAAGGAGGCTCTTCTAAAAACTCCTAATTATTTGAAAAGTAGGTGGTCTGAAAATTGCAGAGGAAAACAATAGCTGAAGAAAGCTGAAGGCTTGCTGCAGCTAATCACTGCAGCAATTGCACTCTGCCCTTTCTTGCTGCAGCTTTCAGAGACCTTCAATGTTGATGCTTCTGCAAATTGTTTGCATGGTTCCTTTCACCTTGCAGAGGACTTGGGATTGATCTGTCACAGTCCTGCCAAACAGCCTTTAAACAATATTTAAACATGGCAGTAGTTTATTTCAGTAGAAAAAATATTCTCATTTGTTTGGAGTGTCTATAAACAGCTAAATGTTGAAGACTGTATAATAGTTGAGGCTACAGAAGATGTGGAAAGTAAAACCTTCTTGGGATGAGAGGCTAAACTGGGATCAATTAAAAAGCCATGAAGAAATCTCTAAGAAACACCATCAGGCACTAAAACAAGCTGGTTCTTGTTTCTTGGGTTTCCTCCGCTCTTGATTTTCTGAGACATTATAATTCAAGCTAACCTCAAAAGGAAAACAGAAAGAAAAATGAACAAGTTACAAATGTGCTGTCTGACTTCCCAGAACTTGTCCTCCTCTGCCTGAAATCTAAAACAAATTTGCTCAACAAACTAATCCTTCAAAAAGAGGCTTGCTATTTCCTGATGTTTAAATAAGCTCTGTTGCCTGTCTTCTGCCCGGTCTCATTTCATGTTAATATAAATAAATGATCTGGGATATATCTAATGTCAAGTTAGTCTTTTAATGTAAAATATAATCCAGAAATACATTGTGAAGAAAACAGTGGTAGTCTTGAAAGTGCACACATGAATGTGCTTCTCAGCTGGTCTTAAACCATGACATCAGCTTTCTTCCTTCTTGAGAGGCAGCCCTTCCCTTGAAGTTCTCCCTAAAACATGGAAAATTTGATTTCTAATGAGATGGGAGTTTGATGAACTTTTTGGTGGTGCAAGCTGCAACAACCAAGTCATTGGTGAAACGTCAGTAGGAATGAGGTCAAAGTCAAACTTGGGTTGGCTTTCAAGTGAGGTTGCATGTATTCTCTGTGTTGCTGGGGCTCACACTTTCCTCTGTGGAGCTGTGTGAGGAAGAGATTTTTATTGACTCTAGCCCTTCGTTCTCAAGCTTTTGCAAATAAACTCAAGCCAGCTTTTCATCAGGATACAGGACAGAAAGCAACAAGCTTTCCACCCACATTTGTGCTGCATATCCCAGCTAGTCTTTTGGTGTGAATAGGTACTGGACAAGGAGAGCATTTAGGCAAATTATATCTTTATGTACTCTGTTGGAAGTACTTAGTGGTTACTTCAAGAGTCAGGGCATACTGACCGCTGTCACATGAAAATAGTACTAATGAACTTGTTATGTTAAACCACATCAGGTGAATTATGTGGTAAACAAAGGCGGGGTATGGGGGGAAGAGGGAGGGAGGGAAGACAGAAATCTGTAATCAGTCATGAAGCAGAGATCAGAAAGATCTGAGTCAGAGGAACACAGTGAAATCCTGACAGCAGGACAGTGAACTGGACAACATGGAGAGTCTGGAACAATGCCTGAGATAGTGCAGTGTGCAGGCTCACTGACTTTTTGGAGCTGCACTGAGTCAGCACTAGGCAGAGGTCATGTTTTTGCATTGGTTTTGTAAAAACTCTGAACCCTTCCTTGCCTCAGTATTGTGTTCTCCAAGGATCTTCTGGTATGAGTGTAGTTTATGTAAAGCTGTTTCTCTTAAATTTTTAAATTTACATTGCTCCTTTAGTTTATCAAGGAAACAAGACAGAAGTATCACTACAGTCACTTTTCAAAAGAAGTGAGTACTCCTAACAACTCTCTGTAGGATGCTGCATCATCCATTGAATATCATGAAGATGACATTTTTTAGGATGATTTTTTTAATTTTTGCTATACCTGTTCTAACTGTAGTTGACACCCTGGTTTCAAAGAAAATATTAAAATAACAGCCTTAATTAATTTAATGATTGACATTGTAATGACAAATATACTTGCTGGGCAATAATAAGCAGTTAAGTATAATTTTAGATGACATGGTGTCCTCTCAGTCTGGGTGGTTTACAAGCAGCTCTGTGATTCCATGTGCTCTCTCTGGGGTTAGTAAAAGTATATATCCATGTGGAAGTAAAAGCAGTGGAGCATAAAAACTCTTGAACTGGTAGTCTAGCTTAAAACAATCCACAAAGTGCACAGATAAATTGACTGCTTCTCCTGCAGCCTGCCATGACTGCATAGTGTTTCAATAAACGTTGGGGTCTGTGTAGAACAGTGTTTTTGGAGATGGGTAGGGTGGCCTGCCACTCTCATCAGGGTGTCTGTGAAGGCAGCAGCTGTTCCGTGTTAATTTCCAGGCTATTGTCCAAGAAACTGCACAAATAAGTCAATGAAAAATTGACCCAAATTTATAGAACCCTATCATTATTCTGTATATTTCATTAATATTTCTGGTATTTATCTCCACAGCATCTATAGGAGACACTTATTACAGAAAAGGGGTCTGCAGAGTGAGTGAGGTTTGTCATCAGCTGTTTAAATACAAGAATAGAAAACACCTGCATGAGGGGAGGTGTGAGAAGGAGGGTTGTCAGGGCCATTTAATCTCATGTGAAAATGTGCCTAGGTTTAATACCTAAATTCACCCAGGACTACGCTTTTCTGGGAGAGCAAACTCTGGCACTTCAAACTAGTAGTGAGAGGAAGATGCTGAACACTAGTGATCTCTTATCCTGTTGAAAGCTGTGCCTTCATCAGTTTGCAATGGAAAGTGTGCAGTGCAAGAACCTAGCCGTTCCTCCTTTCCCCACTCCCTTCCCTTCCCAACCCTGCCCTCCTCAGGGTCATTCAGTATGGAGAGCTAGTGAGAGAGGTGGGATCCACCAAATGCTGTCAGGTTGGATGAAGCCTTGGGTGATACGGTTTAGTGTGAGGTGTCCCTGCCCGTGGCAGGGGGTTGGAACTAGATGATCTTAAGGTCCTTTCCAACCCTAACTATTGTATGATTCTATGATTCTATGATTCTATGTGTTGGGCAGTGACTGTCCAGGACCTTTTGGGATCCAAACAGCTGTCTTGCTTGTGGGAGGTCTCAAGAAATCTCTGTTCACAGAATAAGGAAATAAATGGACCAGTTTGCTAAACTGAATTAATGAATCACCGGTCAGGAATTTAGCAATAAGGAAGATCATAAAAACAAGTGCGGGAGGTCATCTGCCAAGATCTTAGAGATCTGTGCTTGGTTCTGTGTTTTTCAATGATGGGGTAATCAGTGATTAAGGAAAGGGAGAGGGGGAGAACAATGATGTGGCAGTTTCTCCTGACTATTCTGGTATAAACTTTCTTAAGAAAGGCCCAGGTCTTCGGTAGAGAAAGGAGGTAGTAAAAATAATGTGTGTGACAAGGCATCCTACGAGACCTGTGAGGCTGTTGCCAACAGCACTCTGCACAGCCATCATGTCATTGTTGTGTGCAGGTGTAAAGAGCGTTAAGAATTGGAGGGTGCTTGATGTGTGGGATCTGGTGGTAGCATTTTGCTTTTAGTTGCATTTGATTCACATTTGCTGAGTTTTCAGCATGATTGTTAGGACTTTTGTGAGTTACTGCAGACACTTTGTCCATGTTTGTTGGCTGATTGTCTCTGTGGGAAGTTGTGCTTTATTAGTGAAAACAATGGAATGTAGAAGGTAGGAAAGCCACGTGTGCCTGTGGGTCACAGAGGCTGGTAGAGATCATCGTCTAGCCCTTTCTACACCAGCTTTCCTTGTCGGACCCTTCTCTGCAGCTTAGGGAAATAACTGCAGGTCTTGGGATGGAACCAAGCTTGGGGAAATCCACTGTCAGGGATGACTGGGCAGAGCAAACTGCAAGGGCGGTTTTGGGAGAGCCGTTGTTCAAGCAGCTCTCACCAAACCTGTGTCCAAAGGTAACCCTCTCCAGCCTTGTTTCTGGGGTTGGTAGCCCAGCTTTACATCCTGTGTACATCCCTTCTCCATCTTGGGGGGGGTGCTAGGCACAGAGGGGTTGTCTGCCAGACCAGAAGGAGATCTGCATGAGAGAGAGAGCTGGCGGCTCCTGGTTTAGTAGTGTTTGGCACTTACGCGGTGCTGTGGGGCTGTCCTCTGAGTGTGCTGGGGAGGCAACAGTGCTTTTCCATGGAGGTTGTGGATGCTGGTGACATTCCTCTGCTTCCTTCCATCCTGCCACGAGCTGCAGGAACGTTCAGACAATAGACAATAGACTGTAATATCTCTGAAAAACATGTATATCATTTGGATATGTCTTAGCAAGCATTGGGTGAGAGAATTTAATGTATTACATTATTTATTAAAAGCATTAGCCCTAAGTAACACACACAACCGCGTTATTTGTTCTTTATCGTCACATCTATACCTAGGTATACATAATTGAAAATGTTATTTACAGAAAGTAAGGTTAATGTTTTCCAGCTAGAAAGCACCTTTTCTCTTATAAGCTGCCAGATCTCTGCCAGCTGCATGCAAATGCCACCACTTTGGGAACAAAGAGTGTCAGGTGAAAAGTGGGTTGGACCATCCCACAAAGTGCAAGAATGGGGAAGAAAAATATTTTTAGGCAAAGACTAAGGCAAAGCCCTTCTTTGTGGCAGAAAACCTGAATGAGGTCTTTCATGGCTGCATAAAGAAGTTTTACAAACTAGAAAAAAACCCACCTTTCGTGAGGCCTGAACAGAGCAAATAACATGAGTGATATTCAATTAACCCTTCAGAAACAGGGGTTAAGGTTGATAATTTATCTGCACTCTCAGACTACCACTGACAAATTCCTGTGCAAGATCCTATTCAGGGGAGATTGTTGTAAGTGGTGAAAAGCCCAAGAACTTGGCTGAGAAACAGAAGATAAAGGGCAGGAGTAGTGCTCAGGGTTTCATGACAGCAGGAAGTTTAGCAGCTGATTCTCTGATATGTAATAGGGGTGCTGTTGAAAAATTATTTAATAATCCTTAATTACTCATTTGTAATAGAATGTTCTTAATTAATGCTGCTAGTTTGAGAGAGGGAGCAGGCAGTAACAGCAATGAAAACATTTATGCAGCATACAGAGGTCATTCAGGAAAGTAAATGTCTCGGCATGTAAAATATTTTAATGCCATTAAATACATGGGCTACATTTCTGCATTGTGAGTGTTTTGTTCGGTTCTAGTTAACCCTGGCTGGGCTAAACAGAAGTCCAGGAAGACCAATGGGACTGAGGGTATTTTAGTTGAATATGTAAGTGAAAAAATCCAAAATTGTTCAATTTAGAGAAAAGATGCACAAATGGACATATCACAGATGTGAGCCAAATATACCATTTCTCATAAAGCAGAACAAAAGAATAATTGCTAAAACAAAAGTTGTGAGACATTTTAAAGGCACTGTAAAACATATACTCTCTCTAAACGTAAACTGTTGCTTGTCCATGGAGCACTGCCTTTTGTACATATCTGAAGTGATGACTTTTATTCTGGTTGGCGTTAAGTACATCTGATGGGTGAGAGAGCACACTTTTGAAGGGAAAATTGCTGCATAGATGGGAAATCTTTTATGTTGGAGCACTTGGAAAGACATTTCCTAAGCAGACAAGTTATACAACAAAATATGCTCCATCCTTTCCATTTCTCTCAAACTGTGTCCATGATGGGAGGCAGGCGAGTGCCCTTGATGGTGTACAGGTGGGAAGGTGTATGTCAGCGCCTGCATTCCTGTATGCCCAGGGGATTTATCACTGCAATTTGAGCCTGACATTCCAGGGAGTGGAGATATTTTGAAGTGGATGCTTAAAGCATGAGTTTATATCCTCTCTGTATTTTCAGTCATCCATTGTCTGTTGTAATTCCCTGGGGCTGTTAATCGTATATATAAATCAAACAAAGTCTATGGGAGTGTCTAATATTTAAAGTGAAAGTCTAAGGCTTCCAGCCTTAGTCTGGCGCAAATTATTCTTTTTAGGCCTAACAAAGCTGGCAGAACTTCAGTTAAAGGAAGGACAGAACAATGATGTGTTTCAACTGTGTTTTATGTCATTTCTGTGCTTTATGAAGTCCCTGTATAATAATTATTTTATCCCTGGAAACGTGATAGATATTTTTTCTAATGGGTTTTGAATTTAATTTGCATTTGAATTGCATTATTTTCTTTCAACAAATATGCTGTTATCTTTGACTGAAATGTGGATTGAGGAATCACTTGAAACATAATATAGAAGTAGCACTGCAGACCTTAGCAGCCTGAAAAATAATTGAAGTGAAGTAAGGAATGTTAACAAGCTCAAATGTCATAATCTTCCAAAAACTGGCATTTAAACTGATTCACATTCCCTCTTCTCCTTTATGTGGAATACAAAACCACATACATTGTGGGGAAACTAAAAGAAGTGTTTGGTGGAGTTGGTTAAGAAACAGTGAACATGTTATTTTTGTATTAGCTCTTGTATAGCCACATTTGAGCCTGCTAAAAAAAAATAGTTTGTATAGTGTAAAGATGTTGGGGGAAGGGATAATGAGTTTCTACTGAATACTAATTGCCTACAAGTTGTTCAGGGAGACTGTATAAGAATGGAGGATTTGTTGTAAATTAGTCACTAGCTGTATTGTGCATTGCTGTGAGGTTAGAACCAGAGTTGTAAAGGTGCCAGCTCTACAAAGTCCTTATGATTCACTAACTTGGTGTCTGTGTGAAGGAGAAAATACTATTCAGACTAAATATTATTGGAAAGAGAGCTCCTCTAATGACAGTGTCATCTTTCTTTATAACACATAAGCTTTAAGCTCATTTGAGCTGAAAAGATGGGAGTGACAGATTTTGAGTGGGGGTATTGCTGCCTTTGCAACTGCAACATCCCAAGGTCTGCTGCAGTTGTAAGCACTGAGAGGAGGGGTATTGCTCCTCAGTAATATATGGTACAGCAGAGTGATTAGTGCTCTTAGTTTTACTGTTAATCTTTGGCTTCTTTAATTCCAGCATTTGCCTGTCCCTAATTTGAGAGTCCTTGTAAACCTCACTTTTAACATGTAAACAAAGCTTTGAAAAAGCTTGCAATAGTTTGTTTACTTTTAAGATGTATTTTCTCATTTTTACTCAACTCCTATTGTTTTCATTTACATCAAAATTGAGAGGTGAGTTAATGATTCATTGTCACACTGTGACCTTTAAAATAGCTGTGGAGCACGATGCAACAGCTCCACTCAGAGCTCTCATACTTTAACCTCATTGCTACTGCTGTAATATTTGCAGCCTGATCTGTCTACATGCCTGGACGCCCGAAGAGAGCAAACATTTACAACTTCTCCCTCCCCTGTGTTTAGTGGGCAATTTGATCCTTCTTTGTCCATTCCTTTATTTTACATAATTCTTAGACTTGACTTGCTATTGAGAACAACAAAGTGCAGCTTTGGGAATCTGCTCTCTATTTAGCACAAAAATGGACTCAGATTCTGATTCACCTTTTAATTACTCTTGGCCTTCCTTACCTAAAACGAGGATTCGAAGAAGGGCATCCAAACCAGGTAGAAAAAGCTATCTTTTTTTAACTGACTCTTGCTTAATAGCTCTACCTCCTTTTTGTTGTCTGTTTGTGTGCAGGTGGCTCTAAACAGCTCACATGAAGTAGATTTTCTTGCTATCAAAAGTCTACCTGACTGTTACTTATGCTTTTGTAGATAACAGTGCTGGAATTTGTTGAGAAGAAAGTGTTTTCTTAGAATTTTGTACTGTTCTTTGAAGTTATTTTTATTTTTTTCTTATGTTCTCATTTTGTTTTATTTAATTTTTTTTTTCTGTCTTCTGCATGCAAGTGTAGCTCTCACTGTATAGCTCTCACTCTGGGAGCTGCATGGCACAGCAGTGGCTACAGAAAGCTCTGCTGGCTACAGTTTTAATTTGGGGAGAATTTGGTAATTCAAATGAGCCTCAAGAACTAACAGGAATTATTATTATTATTATTTTAAATTAGAAAAATCTTACCAGAATGAAGAGGGAATTCTTTTGCTGTCTGTAAATTAAAGTGAAAGGGTCAGTTACTGTCTTTGCACAGTTAGACGCTGTTCTCCCTTGTTGAGAAGTTTTTGGGAGGTAAGCATTATGAATGCTGTCAGTATGATTAAGGGAGTTTTAAGAAGGTTGAAAAGCACTGACCAGCAAGTTTATGTTAGGATGAATTAGCATTGAAAGCTTAAACGAGGAAAGATAAGTTTTTTCTACATTTAAAAGCAAAGAAATGAAGAGAAAGAATGGCAACAAAATTTGATTTGTGCTTCCTTCCATAAAATCGCTTTTTTGTGTTTCAGAAAGGAAAAAAAACAAATAAAAGAAGGAAGGTCCGTCAGTGTCATTAAAGTCAATGAGCCAGGAGAACCATGTTTACACAGACTGAGACTTTGACCTAGTTTTAGAGAGAAAAATGTGTACAGAATGCACATTTTAACATGCAGAACACTTTTGAACTTCTTACTTTTATTCATGGGGAAATCTATTGTTTCCCAAGCGCATAGGAGTTTCTGCAATATGTATGGATGCAGATGCAATTTGCAGAGAAGATGAAATGGGTTGCATGGTGCATGATGTGTGTTGTTTCCACAACCATCCTCCATGGCATGGTTGTAATTTATTATACCTTAGGCAGCCTTTTTTATTTTTTCTTTTTTTTTTTTTTTTCCTTAACACTTCACGTGTGGTAAAGGACTTCATACACATCTAATGTTTGCATGTTACAGCATTGGATGTGGTTTCTTATCCCTGCTAACAGTATACCAACACATGTGGCTGGTATGCAGAGCTGATCATGTATGTGGGGTTGTTGGAGCAAGAAGGTGCTCTTGGATGCATGTGCATGATTTAGTGGTAAAGTTCAAGGGTTCACTTGTGCTTGAGGAATTGAAATCCTGGTTTCCCACATGATGGGAGAAGTGCCTCTGCAAGGGGACAGTAGGCTCGTGATCTGCACTCATGATCTGTTTCTTCTTGGTCCTATCTGAATATGGCCAGTGGATTCTGGCACTTAGGTGTGGGGTATGTGCCTCACAGCTGCATTTCCCTCATGCAGGAGTTCAGGTCTCAGCAAACAAGAGGCTTGTAGTGAGTGATAGAAGGTGATGCAGGACTCGTTCTCCTCACCCTGAAAGTCATGGAGGTTTTGTGTACATGTGCTGGGTGCTCTGACTGACCTGGGCAATGGAATGTCAGCTTCCTCCCTTACCCTCTGAACCAGCAGGCTGTTGGTTTCATGTTCTGGGGTTGGTCCCCCTGGGAGCTGTGCAGACCTCTGGTGGGAGACTCTAAGGCAGTCTTTGCACCATACACATCAGTGTTTTTCGATTTTAAGTTCCCTGCATACCCCAAGGTCAGCTTTTGTCCCTGCTTGGGGACCTACAAACTGGATGGTGGAGCCCTTGCAGTTTCCGTCAACTCCCGGGGGCTGGCAAGAGCCAAGAGCAGGCTGTGCACCTTCGGAGACATGCATTGCAGACTCCCTCCATCCTGATGAGGCTGTGTATGTCTGGCATATTTAAAGGTTAATTAAGCTTAGCAGAGAATGTGAACATGACTGCATCTTAGTGATTGGGCTGGGGAGGGTGTTCTAGGTTTTCTTCCTTGCTGCAAGACCCCTAATGGTGTTTATTATATTATTTAATGTGAAATGACTGTAAACCAGGTCTCTTCTCTATTCCTGTTGCACTGCATAGACCTACCTGCTCAGAGGCAGTGACTCTCAGAGCCTTTTTGGAGGCCTTAACAACTTCAGCGATGCTGAGAATACCTGTCTCTAGCAGGTCTGTCCCACTGTGCTGGGAACTGGGGGTTATGCACTGAGACCACTCAGGCAGAGGTGGGAATTGAAACTGAGTGTCCCACACTTTGGGAAAGCACTTTATCTATGGTGCTCTTGTACAAAACGAGACACTAACTTATTTCTATTTATATATCCATTTGCATAGTAGGTAAGGCCCCTTCTTCACTGTGGGGGGTCAGGGCTGTGAATCCCATGTTGGAAAGTGATGCTTTCATGTTTAATAACAAAGATCAAAGTCAATGATTGACAAGTGCCTTTATCCTCAGTGTTTCTTAGAGGTTACTTTAGGATCACATCTTGAACATGATGGTATGGTTTCTAGCATCTGGATGTCTGAGCCTCTCACACAGTATATGGAAAACAGTGCTTTGGTTTCCACTCCATAGCTTCAAGACATTAAATGTTCATCTTTATAAAAATAGGACTTCAAAGCCTACCTCACTTTACCCTCCATTTATTACTATTCTTATGTACTTGCTAAATTTTGCTGTCATGAGTAGTTGCACTGTAGTTGCACTGTCTTAATGAAGCACTAACACACCTGAATTAGGGATGCAGATCCCCCATTGGAAGTGGCTGTATGGTCCACATCTAGATCTTCATGTCACTTAGGTCAGCCCCTTGCCAGGAATGTGAGGACTTATTTCTCCAAATTCAGGTGACCACTTCTGGATTTAGAGTATAGCATATCTAATGTGCTTAGCAGTCTGCATTTTTTGCTGACTTCGTAGCTCTGTTACTTCCAGTTATACATTAACCACTGCACAGGTTGCTGGGCGTAAATGAGATGAGCTGTCTGAAAACTATTCATTGTATCTGGAGAACAAAATTTGTAATTTCTTTCCTGGCTTTTGCCTTGCTCACATCGATGTATTTCACTTCTGTTTTGTTGTGTGCTCTCATAGAACAATTTAAGTTTTTGTATTTTGTGGAAAAACAGTCAGTGTTATGTTCTTGCCATTTTCCAACATAGGTCATTCAAGGCTATACATTTTCTTATGCCAGAAAGCATGTTTTGAATTATTGCTATGATGATCATGTGCTTTCTTTTTTTAAAGCATTTTTATAAGCTTTTTGTGCTTGCTAAAATGTGCATCCTTTGCTATGTTACTTTGATGACAACATCACAGAAGATGTAGAGAACTTGTGCCTAGTTGTTCATTGGTCAAGGTCTTTTATTTTACCCATGTTTGGAGATTCTTCTTCCCAGAACTGTGGTTTTTGTTCACCTGTATCTAAATAACACATACATCTTTCTTGAGTGTTTATCAGGCAGATGGCAGAGAGCTGCAGCCTCTTCTAAAGGAAACATGCCTTTATTTTATTCTTTGTGATCATGGCACAGTATACAGCCAGAGAGCATTCAGCTCTGCAAGAGGATCAGCTTGATGAGCTGTGCATCCTGGGTGGTTTCAGTACATATTTGGGTAATTTTTACCTTAGCATCTTGAAGTCCATTACTGACACTTTATAGAGCTAAAACTCTTTGGGACACTGTCACTCTCAGAAGTAGTTTGCCCTGACAATCTTGTCTGTCTTTTCATAAGCTGTGCTAAATTTCTGTGGGTGCAGTAAGAATAAACATTTTGAATGGGTAGGGGACATTTTTAAGACATTTTGTTTGAAAATGCATGTTGTCGATACCCTTCATCTTTCAGGCACTGGTACCCAAGGTAGTGGCTCTTACCTGCTGCCATATTAACCTGAAGGAAGGTCTGCTGATAGTCCCTGTAAGACCAAGATAACTTGTAGCCAGCAAGGCAGGCTGGGGGCAATTAGTGGGGTTGTAGAAATGCAGTGTGATGTGGATGTTTGCCACTGTTTCATCACTTCTTAAGCCACATAGGCCTGTCTAGTAGAAATAAGTTACTAGCACAGTCATTGTGTAATTAATAACACTCTTCCCTATGTTCAGCAAAGTCTTTAAATGCTTCTCTTGTTACAAATTTAGTTTGAGGTAGTTGGCCTTTCACGCACGTTGAAACTGGGGGTGGATGTGGGAGTAAGGAGGTACAGTGGGGTCATGCTGAAACATGAAGTCCAAAATAACGTGCTACCTTTCGTGTTTTCATTTAAACCCCAATGAGTATTTATTTAGACATCTCAGGTTTAATAACAGACTGACTGGAGCATCGCCAGAAAAACATATAGCATTTAGCAGTGGTAATCAGTTAAGTTTTACTGATGGAAAGTACTGCAGATAACGTATTCTGGGACCCCTTGTATTTGCACCAGCTTTCTTCAGAAGTTGTTGCTCAGGTTGTTACTGTCTTACAGAATTTGAAAATAATGTAAAATGTGGTATTAGAACTTGATCTATAAACAAAAATATTAAGTAATAGGGGGACTTTGTTGTTTCTGTCTGATGACATATAATTCATAGTGCAGTCCATTAACTGACTGCAGGGACTGCTGCAGTGGGGACTGTTGCTGAAGTAATGAAACTCTTTCTGTAGGCTTGGGTTTATGCCATGAAATGTTAATCGTGAATCTATAATGCCTGGGATTTTTTTCAGGGATATGTATCGGACCTTAGCTGCCTAGTACTAGAGTGCAATACCTCCCTTGCCAGTCGTACCCAGTGGATTTACATACAAGAGGGAGTGTGCTGGCGAAGGTAATAAGCATGCAAGAAGCAATAGAGAGCCTGACATGTTTTTTCTTCCTGGTTGCTGGTTTAAGACCAGTGCTTGGAAAGCTTTCCTTGCCACAACAAAGTATCACCAGTTTTGCCAAATCATGTTTCCATATGATTTTAGCTGCCAAAACTTTTAGAAAAGAATGCTTTTGTACTATTTATAAACAAAAGCTTTGGGATCTTGGCAGACATAAATAGCATGTAGCATTAGTAGTTCTCAAGATGGCAGTCACTAAAACTATGTTAAAATTTAAGGAGGTAGAAACAAAATGAGATGCATAAGGATGTTTTAATGGTACGAGATACCGCAAGGCCTGCCAGGACTGGAAGTGAAATAATACATAGTGTGCTGTTTCTAAATGGGAATTTCCAGTTTCCTCTAAATATAGAGCTTCCTGTTCTTGGGCTTTATGAGATATTGCCTTAAAATGAAGTAAATGCTGTGGTGTAGCATGGAAGTTTTGGCAGTGGTCTGGGTATTTTTTTTAGTATTTTTTATTTTTTAAGAAACAAATACCTCAGACCTTGACAAGTGTAGCTTCTAATCCAGCCCCTGGCACGCATGGCTGGGTGGTTGGACTAGCTAATCTTCAAAGTTCCCTTCAAGCCCAGACCATGCAATATAATTCTGTGGTCTTCCAAAAGCAGTTACATTGCTTTAGGAATATAGACTCAGAAAAATCTTCAGTGGTGTCTTTTTCTTTCCAGCTTTGCAGAAAGTAAATTTCTGATGCAGACTAAGAAGGATTCTTTGCATAATTTTCAATGACAGACAAACTGGAATGAAGTTTGTTGAGAGTTTTGATTTCAGATATTTTGCTGGTTATACTTTTCTCTGTCACACCATTCTTATGCTAGTCTATTTCAGTTAATTTCCAATGGCAATGCTTGACTTCCAGCATCTTAAACAAGGAAAATTACATTGCAACTTTGTTTTGTTTTTTGTTTTGTTTGTTTGTTTGTTTTTGTTTTATCCTGTTTTCACACAGTCTAGAATAAGGCTGGTTTCCGCATTGTCAAATTTTGCTCTTTTTACAATCTGAAGATAATATGAGGCCTTGACTGCAACCTCAAATGCTGGATAGGTGTATGCTCTCCATGTTTGTAAGCAGCTTTAAGAAAAGTGGGTCTGCAGGGCAGACTGACAGTGTTTTTGTAGCACTTGGTTGTCTGCTGCTCAAAGCAGTGAAATATTCAGCCCATGCAGCTTTTTATAATATTTGCAGTCATGACCACACTATTGAAAACTAAGCTCTATGATTTCTGGTGAGACTGATAACTTCTTATTTTAGTACCAAAAGAGGTCAGATGCAGTCTTCATCCCAAATACCTTGTTCATGGGTCAGATCTTGACTGATTGCTGTCACCCTGTAAAGGCACTGTTGGTGACATTTTGTTTATATTCCTCTTATAATTTTATTGCTGGTTTTTGTTTTAAGAACAGTAATCTGTTTTATTGATTTAAGATTAATATTTATGTGGCTTCCAGTAGGTAGAATGCTTTAAGAGAGTCATTATTTGACTGCCGTTTGAACAGTATTCTGTTCCTATAATGTATCAGATGTTAGGTATTTAATGTATAGGCCAGAAACATGCATATTTCAACCCAGCCCATAAATCTTGTCCTATGTACTCCTGCAACCCCACGTCTCCATGAAGTTCTAGCTTAGATGGAAAATAGAAGGTTTTGTTAACCAAGATACCAGAACACTTATTTTTAATTTATATAAATGATTTGGGGGTTGGACTAGATGATGTCCAGAGGTACCTTCCAACCCTAACAATTAGAGTTGGAACTATAGGCTTCTTGGAAGATACAGCAAGTGTTAGGGAATTATAAAATGGACAGATTTTTGAGTGGCCACACAAATACTACTGAAATTGTAATAATTAGATTTGGTGCTTAATTTTTAATTTTGCCATTTTTGCAGCAGTGTATATACACATGAGAAGTAGTTGGCTTGAAATTTAGTGACATATTTTCCGTAATTTCTTTTTTCCAGATCAGAGACAGTCTACCTTTGATGTTCTCAGAAAACTCAAGGCTCCACCTACTTTTTTTACTGCAACCAGACTTTCTGCCATGATGAGTGGAAGTGATGAAGTATATGCAAACTGCATGGTAGTAGACCAGGTAAACTTATGTTTGATCTTTTGGCAATTTTTTCATCATCTTCTGTTAAAGTAACTTTTTTGTGTGATAGTGGGATCTTCTGAATGTCAGCAGTGGTGTATGGCCAGTTAGCAAAGTTCTAAAATAAACCCAGTAATACTTAACTCTTCTGTGTTTTATAACCCATTTAGGTTTTATAACCCGTAAAAGATCCCTTGTAACAGCTTTTGCTGGTGAATAATTAGGAATTATTCTCCCTAGCCTGTAGGAAGAACTCTAACGCAGCTCTTACTATCTTTTCTGTGTGTTTGTGAGATAAATGATGTTCGCTTCTTTCTAAGAAACATTAACACTATATAACTTCCTCACGTGCACTCAGATTTTCTGAATTCTATGTACATTCACAAAAGAGATGAGTCTGCTGATGATGGCTAATATTAGAAGAAGCTTAGGAAATAGGTGCTGGAAAATCAAAAGTGCATGATATGTAGGCTGATTTTTCCAAATTAAATTGTATCATGTTTGAGTTCTCTTCCATATGTCTCTCAGGCTAATATATTATGCATACTTTTTGCTTGACTCAAGGCTATTTTTTAATAAAAGCTATAAATATATGAATCAATATATTTAACAGAAGGCATAAATATGAGCAAGAAATACAGTAGACTTGCAAATACAAATTCATTGCTAGTTTAATTATGGAATAATCAATGCAAGGTCTTGAATCTCTTACCATATAACTTGCCTTCAACTCATGTTCTAAAAAAAGAATAATAGGTGAAAATAAAAGGCAAAACATACAACCATAAATAAAATGGAAAACTAATCTGGTCTTTATTCCTTGACAATATATTCTGTTACTTCCTCTTACCAACATTATTTTTTTCTCTGCAGGCTGGAGATTTAAAGACTAACTATGTGAAAAGTGAAACATGTCTTAATCCCACCAGCTCAATCATGAAAGTTAAGAGCTCTTCATCTCCTTCTCTTGAGAATAATGACCAATATATACATGTTCCAAATGAAGAAAACCAAAGGCCATTGAAAAATGTAGAAAATACAGGTGTAAGACATACTGATCCATATGGAACCGATTCATACCTTTCATTCAAGAGTCATGAATTTATTAAGGATAGGGACCAACTGTATGCTGACATGAAAAAAAAAAGGTATGGAACTGACTTGATGATATGGCCAGAATAAGGATTATTTTTTTATAACCTTTTACTTCAAAATATGTAGAATATGTAGAATATGTAGTGATGTAGAATATGGAGTAGCAGAATATGTAGTGATAATATTATTACAGAGGTAGTTTTAATTACTGATATTTAAATTGTCCTAATGATCTGTTTTCGTAAAATAGTTATGAAGACACTTTTAACAAAAAACTCACCCATGCTTCTCTCAGTTTTATTGTCTGTTAAGAATACAGACCAGAGTCTGTTGAACTCTCTGGGCATCTTTCCATTCTTTGGACTGGCCTGAACCAGCTTGTTCCTGAGTACACATAATTTTTACCTCAAAAGACACAGTACAGAATACAGCTCTGTGTTTCTGATAGGTTCTGGCTGTTTTCTGCTCTTCTGCTGGTATACAAGTTTTGTTGCCAGAAGAGACAGTTGTCTGAGGACGCTACTCCAGATGGATTTGAGTTATGGTTGGAACTGGTTAGATTCAGGAATGCAGAGAGCTTTGAGGATGAAATTATAAATTTTGTTGTTACCAATTAATAAATTTCCATGATAAAAAGGCTTTACTGTTTCTCTGGAAAGAAGGGATGTGAAATCAGTTCCTCCTGTAGAAGAGGAAATTTGAATCTGTCTCTCACCTTTCAAAAGTGTTTGTACCAGTTGGAGGTAGGGCATCAGATCTGTGTAAAAACAGTAAGGAAGCAGTAGTATCTGTCATCAATTAAAGCAGAGAATAACATTTTCTCTACATTAATTTTGAGTTTCTTATGCAACTATGAAGTTCCTCTAGACAGACCTTTTAACACAGGTAATACAACAAATACCAGACTATGAGTTATTCTTTCCCAGACCTTTTATTTTTGCTAGCTTTTACTTTTTGCTATGTGGCAAGTTACTTAGTAGGTCTTTGAACCAGCTTTTTATGTCACAGAAGTTCTCTGGGTAAGTTACCCCCAGTAATGTATGCTTGATTGCTGACATAGACACGTATCACTTTTCCAATTTTAAAATGCGACAGTAACTTAATGCAGTTAGGTAACTTGTTTTTGAGATGTCAAGTGGGCTATTACGAGGAAACACTGCAAAAGATGGTCTCCAGAAGTGTAATGAGGATGTAGTTTTGGGCAGTATTGGTATATTTGCCCTTCAACAAACTGTAGTGGTGTGTGAAGGAACTGTTGTGCTATTATTCCTGGAAGGAACTTTGGCTATTTAGAAATACCACACATAATTCAATGTTTTATGTTGTAAGGCTGGAATGTTGTTGCAAGCAGTCAACCGTTCCTTCCAGTAACTCTGATGGAGACCATGAACTTGCTCTTGCAGTTAATGGGACCCATCCTCCCGCTCAGGAACCTTGTTAATCAAATAGTGTCTAAGTACTGATTTACCCAGAGATTGTTTAGCCTGTTTATAGTTTGTAGGTTTTTAAATTAATAGCTTTTGAAGTGAATCTTATGAACTGCCTCAGCCGCTCCTTCATCCGTTTTGTTATTTCTCTTTCATCCTGAATCAAGTCATGGATGTAGAAAAGATGTATCTTTGAATAGCTGTATCATATCTTTAAAATACAGACATATTCATATAATTATTTAACAAAATATTTGTATATTATTGCACAAAATATTCATAATATCCATGTCTTGATACTGAAATCTGAGCTAGTTGTCTCAGTTCTCCTTATCATTGATACAGACGGGAGGGTACATGTGTGGAATAAAATATCTAATTCTAAGGGAGATGCTAAACATTGGTCTGAAAGTCATCCTTCACATGTGTCTGACTGTGGTGGGAATTCGTGTGGTAGCAAGCAATGCAAATGTACATACTGAAGACCCAGAAGGTTGCATCAGGTGAGTCCTGTACAGAATGACTGAGAAACTTGACCAAGTGACTTCACATCTGAGAAGGGCCTCAGAGTGTGACTTAACTTGATGTAATCATCGTGTTTTGGATTGTCACTGATCAGAGTTATACAGCAGTATTTTGATTGTTTCATTAAGGCTGAGATGTATTATTACTTGGATTCATGGGAAATAAAGACTTAATTTTCTGCTTCAGTTCAAGTCTTGATGACCTTGAAGCAGATGGTGGAAGTGGAGAAGTTTTGGACAGATCCCATGTTTGCTACCCTCCCCTCAGCTCTTCAGAAGCCATGGCTACTAGCAGAGATGGATTAGATTTATCCACCAGTCTGCAGCTTGAGGTATTTGATACTCTCTTGCTTTGCACTGTTTTCCTTTTAAGTAATTCACTGAAAACATCTGAGAAACATAGAAATCTGAAGGGGAAAAATGAGTTCCCAGTTAGCAATTCTAGTCCCTCTAGAAAGCAGCACATATGGGGCTGTGGAGCTGGAGCTCCCCATTTGTTGTGGCGAGCCTTGGCAGCAGCCATGGGAAAGGTCCATCAAAGATTTGCTTCAGTTTTGAAAAAAGCATAATTTATTTATCAGAAGCATTTCAAATGAAGTATCTCAAGTTCAGTGATTCAGCATTTTCTAACCAAAACCTATTTAGCGAGCAAATGTTTAACCAGCTGTAGTTATGTGAAAGGGTAACAGCTTTG
Organism: Melopsittacus undulatus; assembly: GCF_012275295.1. Classification (NCBI taxonomy): domain Eukaryota; kingdom Metazoa; phylum Chordata; class Aves; order Psittaciformes; family Psittaculidae; genus Melopsittacus; species Melopsittacus undulatus. Next base: position 26,839,620 of record NC_047557.1, on the reverse strand, counting down.
TGAAGTACAAAACCAGCCTGCTGCCTGTTTCAAAACAGTTGCTAAAGTCAGAGAAATTCAGAGGGGTTTTGCATTGCCGAGTGCAAATCTTTCCTCTTCATCATGGTTTTCTAAATTTTCCCGGCTACATTAAATTTCATTTCAGTGGTGCCATTTCTGAGATCTTCAGACACAAAGAGTGTTTTTTGGTTTATAGGGTTTCTTTATGTTTTTATTAGGCATACTTTTTCCACTGTTGAGCTTTATCTGACTTTATCCTGACTTGAAAGGATAAAAAAGTCCAGCACAAACACTGAATTCTGCTAGGGCTACTTTTAAAAACAATGAGGCAAGCAGTTTAGTAGTAGGCTCTGTTGAAATGTAAGTGAAGTACAAAAAATCAGGTATGTTCCTTTCCAGAGCAGAAAATCTTTTCACACAAAATAAAAGAAGAGAAATAAAAAAAAATAGAAGGAGGCTAAGTCCTTTCTTTGGAAACTCAGGCATTGACAGTTACCAATGCAGGGTGTTAGTCTTCAGGAAATAATTGTGAGGTATTAAAGTTTTAAAATCAGTGGCTTCTTTGGTAAAAGAAGATAGCTTGGCCATTGGATATAATGGCTACAATGCTGTTTGGATGGTGCTTGCCACCAGCCTGGAGTAGAATTTGAGCTTTTTCTTAGCTTTTTAGTCTAACTTGCACCCATAGATTATTTCCTGTAGTATACAAAGATTTATTGTGGTGGAAGTATGACAGACTTCAAGTCATCAAAAATTGTACTTAAACCTTTAAAGAAACCATGAAAACATGTGTGTGGTCAGTCACCTTTCTTCCAGAAATTCTGTCACTGCTTTCTTTTGTTTATGTTACTGATGCATTTCAAAATTACACAAATTTGAATTTGCTGCAATTTCTTGTAGGAATGTGCAGCATCTGGGATTCGGTCACGCTCCTATTCCTGCTCCTCTCCCAAACATGTATTAGGAAGACCTCACCTTCCTCGAGACTTTGCAGTTGGGGATTCAAATGAAGGTCAGTGCTCTGGCTTTGCACCTGCACAGCCTCAGCCATTGCCTGTCTGCTTCAGGTGCAGTGCTGATGGCTTTACTCAGGCCTATCCTGTACATGGACCTTGCCAGTATCCAGGAAAGCAGAGTTCTATTGTCTTTTATTACCTCTACTGTTGTCCCTTGCTCTTCTTCCATCTACTGCCCCATCATGCTCTCCCCTGTTGCAGCAGCTGATCCTCAGGAAGGCACAAGCTGGGAGATCATTAGTCAGAAAAAGTAATGCAGGCAAGGGCAGTAATCTTTTTGGAAGATCCTAACCCCAGCCTCCCGCTGGGCACTCAGCAAAGACATAAGGAAGCTTTGGATGGGACAGAAGAGGTGTCAAAGAGGGTGGATGGTCCAGCTTCCTGCAGATCCCGGGGAGCATCTGAAACATGGATGGGCTATTATAATCTCCATAGGAATAAAACCCACCCTCTCCATTAAGTAGAATCACAGATGTTTCTGCAAGAAGCTTGTGATTTTTTTACTAACTGTTTCTAACATTTTTTGTTTCTGGACAGTAACTTCGTATTCAGAAGGCAACACACTTTTCGCAATGACGGCATGGGTTATGTTTGAGAACCATACAAAGCATGAGATACATATATCTGTTAGCTTTTCATATAGATCACATCACCTGCATTTCTAGAAGCTTGACCTCTGTCATTGTCATACTTCAGCTTGTCTTTCCCTCCAGTGTACCCTTAGCTTTCCGCTAGTCCTGAGCAAGAGGCAGGCTATATCAGTTACAATGAACCAGATGCGATCAACACACAGGGAAGTTGTGGGTGCCCCATCATTGTAAGTATTAAACGCCAGGCAGGATTTGACTGCAAGCAACCTGATGTAGTGAAAGGTGTCCCTGCCTCTGGCATGGGTGTTTGGAGTAGGTGGTGTTTGAAGGTCCCTTCCAACCCAAACCATTCTGTGCTACTATGACACCAAATATGAAAACACACAAAAGTTGTTGAAATGTTAAGTTACCTTTGAAACTAGACAATAAATTCAAAAGCTGTTGGGAAGGTGAGATGAAGAAAGCTGGTGGGCAGGCATACATTGTCTGCAGACATCTTTTTTCCTTAAGAAACTGTGAAAAGCAGGTTTGTGATTGCTCAAATTAATGGTAAGATTCCGTGTTCCCTTGTAAGGAGGAGCATGTACAGCAGTCTGCAGCATGCAGCTATGTTGCATTTTTCCACATCACTTCATGTATTTGTAACCGTTCCTATCAAGGAGGTTAGGTGAGCAGTGTGGCAAAACAAGGCAGAAGGAAAAGAGGAAAGTATGCCTCAGAAGTAGAAGATGGGCAGATCAGCGAAGCCAAGTACATGTCCTTAAAGTTAAACCAGAATTCCTTTGACCTTGCAGCTAAGGAACTGTTGGTCTAACTTCATCCAGAAACCATTACCTGCTCTGATCTGAGCTCAGGCCTATGTCCTCTTCATTCTCTCTCCCCTTCCTCCTGGGTCAGTCAGTGCTGGACATTTACCTGTCTTGTGGAGAAGGTGGAAACCCTTTCCTGACCATGGTTTCAAAGCAGTCTGTTCTGCGGCCTGCCCTGCAGGTCTGGTATACTGCTGGGAGGGAGGGTGGTGGTTTGCTGAGGTTCCTGCTGGTGCATTCCTGCCACCAGCACCTCCTGCCTCATCCCTTTCATCTGCAAAACAGGAGCATTGAACAGTGTTTGGCAGCTGGCTGTGGTGACCACTGTGTGAGGCAGGCACAGCTGTACTTGCTTTGAGCAGTTGCATCTGAGCATGGGACTAACCCAGGGGCTTAGTTCAAAAAAGCTGGGTCAGGTAGTTCATCCTGATCTCTATGGGCTGTAGTGTGCTTGTGTCTGGGTCTGTGCAAGTGTCTGCACACCAAAAACCTGCCTATTCTTCTCTGCCCAGCTGCCAGCATTTAAAACATCTCGCTCAGGGCTTAGGTATTCAGAAGGGAGGTGCTACTGACCTTGTAAGTTCAAACCTAAGCCAAAGCAGATGAACACAGGATGGCAATAGGAAGGTCTTTCTTACATGAAGTATGAGAAAAAAGTGGGAAATCACTCTCCATTGCTGATGAAAGCTTTTCGATATGCTCAGTTTTAAAACAACTACCTGCTTTTATTTAAGAAGATATTACTAGGCTGTAACAGTAAAGGATTTGTCCCTGCTCTGTAGATGGTGTGCTCATGAACAGTGGTCGATCCCTTCTTCAGGCTCTTTCACTCTCTAAGTCAGTGTCTCTGCTCCACCCTTGTAGTAAGTACAACTCCAACCCCACAGCGCTGTTTTGCATGAGGCTGTTTGCGTCTCCCATGGCTACATGGCCTTACTTTCTTCCAAAAACATCCTGAGGCACCTATTGTGCCTGACCACTAACTGAGCTGACCTTTTAGTCTTGATGCGTCTTTGATGTCTTTTGAACCATACCTGTAATAGCTTTGCAGAATATGTCTGGAAGATGGAATGGCTTCTAATGTGGAAATGGTAAAGTGGTGTGTATTTTATTATTTCTTCCAGAGCAGCCCCACTGAATTGCTTTTCTTTAATTTTGCTTTTTAGACAGTTTGTTGGAAAGTATCTGCTTGAGTCCTCTCTATTGTTTGTACAATGTAAACTTACAACACTACATATCGTGTGCATTACACAGACTAGTAATAATCTTCTTCATGTAAAGGGATTTAATTTTATTTTTTAACACTGCAGATAAAGCCGCATAAGACAGGTAATTGCACACATTAAAAGAATGTCATTAAGGTATTTTACAACAAATTATGTGAAAAGCAAAATGAAGTGTGAATCATTCAAGCCTGGGTTATTAAGAAAAAAGAAATACTTTTTGTTATTCTTAAAACCAGACATTTCTGCAGAAACTGGCTTTCACTGATAACCATCTCAGTTCTGGCAGATTCTGTCAGCTAAACAAAGCTTACTAGGCAGTGGTCTTAGCCTAGGAAAAGCTGCTTCTAATGTATGTATGTTTTTGCTTTCCTAAAATTCAATGACATTGCAAGCCTTTAATAACAAGCTTATGGCCTGGTGGAGGTCGCACGTTTCAGATAAACGTGACGACCTCGCAGCCTAAGTGCCCTATACCTATTCATATCTTGCAGAGAGAGCATACAGTCTTCCGGAGCACTCCCGGGACAAAAGGTACGGGTGCCTGCCGCGCCATATCGCGGTGAGGGCGCCGGGAGCGGGTGCAAGAATGCCATCTAGGGAGCGGAGAAGGGAAGAGGCCACGGCACCTCTCTCAGCCGGGTTTTAGCAGCTGTTTAGGGGCGCACTCCCTGCCCACCGGATCTGTAAGCCCATGCTTGAACTCGGCGCTCTCCTTGCTGCCCTCACCGCGCTGCACAGCATCTGCGGCACACCACAGAGGGACCTGAGCGGTTGGGATGTGCTCCTACCTGCCTTTGGACCATTAAGGTCCAAAACACCTTAATGAAAGCAAGGGGTATTTGGTACCAGTTGTGAACTACACATGCACGTAACACTGCACATTCAGAGTGCTCCACGGGCTAGTGGATTAAGACAGGACAAGAGGTAACAGCCTCAAGCTGTGCCAGGAGAGGTTTAGACTGGATACTGGGAAAAATTTCTTAACTGAAGGGTGCTCAGGCATTGGAACAGGCTGCCCAGGGAAGGGTTCGAATCACGGTCCCTGAAAGTGTTCAGAAACGGTATAGAAGAGGCCCTTAGTGACATGGTTTAATCCTGGGTTTGGCAGTCCTGGGATAATGGTTGGACCTGATGATCTGAAAGGTCTTTTCCAACCTAATTGATTCTATGATTCTAGTGCTACTCCTTTTTTTAAAGAGGGATTGCAAAGTTTTTTTTAATAACAGCAGCTAAACCCTCAAAATAACAAATAATTAATTGTAAATGTAGGTGGAATAATCACCATCCAGATTCACAGAATCACAGAATGCCAAGGGTTGGAAGGGACTTCAAAAGAACATCTAGTGCAACCCCCTGAAAGAGCAGGGTAACCTAGAGTTCTGTTTTAAGGGACTGTTCCCGCTGGAATGAGTTTGTGGTTTGTTTGGTTTTTTTTTTCTTTTTTTTTTTTTTTACTGATCTTTGTTTTAGGATTCAGGAGGAGGAATGGAATAAATATATTGTACCCTCAAAAAATGAGTCTGAAAAATGTAAAGTGAGTCGAACTTTCAGCTTTCTGATGAACAGAATGACCAGCACACGAAATAAGTGCAAGGTAATTTAAGATTTAAATCCATGTTATTATATATAATTATGTCACTATAATTAAATTAATTATATATGAGAATATATTTTTATATAAAGTTGTTTATTACAAAACCACATAAAAATAGTAGGAAGAAACTTTTATCTTTTTTTTTTTTAATTTTATTTTCAAATATATGCAGGATACCCTGAAATTGCCTTCCTATTAAAAACAGCTTTCTTTTTAAACAATAACCTTGCTGAACATCATCAATTGTTTCCCTTGCTATTATTTTGATGTTATTAATAATCTCATCTGGCCATTTAACCAAAGTTTAAATGTGTTAATTTCTTTCAAAAATAATTCTCTTTGTTAAATAAAGAGGTATGGGCCTGTGCTTGCAATTGCTCTCAACAAATAACCAAGTCTGTAACTTCTGCATTGGCATGTTATCAGTTGAATTTGCCTTATTTGAAGTTAAAGGGACTTTTTGCATGAGTAAGCACTACTTAAATAACTGCAGACTTGAGGTCTTCACAGTTGAAACAAACTTACTACCAAAGATAGGTTAGAACATTTGTGGTTTAATTTTGAGACATCTGAAATTTAGATTAACAGCATCAATCAGCAGCTTGAGAGATGGATCTGGTCTACAGGATCTTTTGAGCTGGCCTTTTGGCAATTTTGCAGTCTTTCTAGTAAACCCTCCTGTGCCCCAGGATATCCTAAGGTACATGAATTTTAAGGTGGTTGGCTGAGGCAGTATCTTCAAGGGTGTCAGAACTGGGTGTGAATATGTATGTCTGGTCCAGCAGCCATACATTAGCCTGTGTCTGTGTGGTCTCCTAAAGGATACCTAGCAGGGCTGCTCAGAGATTGTGTACTGACATCAATAGAAGTACTGTAAAAATAGGCAGAATTTATTAAATAAGGCACTATTAAAAATATGTTATTTCTAATGTCTTCTAAGACCTAAAGGCAAGTTGTCTAAATTTACATAACTGCAGCTTTAACTGTAGAGGCATGAGTTTGCATGTATGTGTCAGGGAGATGTAGGCATTGATATCTGTGTGTGTGCAGGGAGTCAGTAACACTTAAATTTTATCATCTGACCCTTCCCTTTTTGCAGCTTTATGAATGTATTTCTGGCAGTCTTCCATGACAATGCTGACTGGCTTAGCCTGTATCATTTTAGGACTTTGACAGTGTTGGATGTAATGATATAATGTACTGTTACAAGACTTCTAGGACAGGGAATAAATATTTCAGAATGATTCAATTGCTTCTTTTCTAATATCCCTTTTTTTAATTTTTTTTCTCCCCTGCCCTTGCTCTTTGGGATGAAGACAAAAAATAAAGATACCAAAGATAAAGAGAAATTGAGCAAGCACAATTTTACAAATGGGACCTTCTCAGGAGTTATGCCATGTATGGCCTGTGAAAAGGCACTTCTAGGAAGAGAGTCACTGCAGTGCTCTTGTAAGTAGTTGTTGGCTTTTGCATGTGAACTTAGAGTGCTCTGAATCCTGCCTTGAGATTCTGATTCAGTGTTTTCTTTCAAAAAGAAACCTTACTTAGAGTTGGATGCACCTCCTGTATGTAATTGGATGCACCTCCTTTATGTAATGATCTGAGGTTGGCAAGGAAGAGGGAGGAAGGACAGCAGTTGATGGATTCAGGAGGGACCACCACCATCTCCCAATACATTAGGCAAAAACTTCTTCCTAGCAAAGGGCTGTAATGTGAAAGCATTCTCAGGGCTACTTTAGTAACTGGACCTGAAGGAGAGAAAAAAGTGAAGCCTCAAAGTAGTATTTTCTGCAGGCTGGAGACCTTGTGCCAGGTTTTGAAACATGCCTTCTCTTTCAGATTGCAACTTGATTGTGCATAAGAGCTGCAAGGATTGTGCTCCTGGGTGCACCAAGGTAACCTCCCACACCACACTGTTCTTATTAGAGCACATCTGCTTTCCAAGGGGTCTGAAAAAATCATTAAGAAAAAACAGAAAGTGCATACAGTCTGCTGAAACCCAGTGTCTGTAAGCACAGCAGGCTTTTGCTATGGATTTTGCAAAAGTCCTGTTTGAAAGGGGGATTGATTCTGCCTCTAATAAGCAGGATTCCTTGGGTAGTGCCCTGCCTATGCTTCAAGCTTACTTGAATATAAAGCCTTGAATGGCAACTCCTTTACTTGCAGCATTGGCAGGCAATATTCATATAGGGAAAACACCGTGCTGTAACTCAGTGGCAAGCTTCTCTGTTTCGAGTAAACAGATTCAGTTTTGTATTGTAGTACAAATATTATAATTCTTCTTTGCCTATTGTATTGTTATCTACCATTATTGTATTGTATTGTTATCTACCATTAACTAGTAAATCTTCATTTATTACTTATTAGTAGAAATTAGGACCATAATTTAGGACCACTTTTCTGAAACCTTTTTGTGTGATGATACATGGAAGTGAGTTACTGACTTGACTACTCAGTGTGATATCAGCTGTGATTTTATTGCATTATCACAAAGTTCTTTTTTTTTTCCAGAAATCCCAAGAGAGGTACTATAATAAAAGTAAAACCTCTGCTGGTGTAACAAGTAAGTTAGGAGATGTAAACCTAGCACTTCTAAGTTAAGCTTTGTTAAACACCTTGGGACTGACAACATGAACTTTCCTGCATCAATTTTGTGTCTCTATTTTCATTTCAATATCTGTAAGAGAGTATGTGTGTCTCCAATACCAGTGGGATTTTTAAAAGAAATTACTGTTGAATTAACTCATCTTCTACTAAAATGAGTGGGAGTTTTGCTATGTTTTGGTTTTGGCGAGAATGAAAATCAGAAGTAGTTAGTTCTGTCTTGTGCTTGTGAGTATGTCGTTCATTGGATGCACAAATATTTGGGTCTCCTATGTTCAGGTTGCAGTTTCAGAGCATATGTGATTTGAGATTGTTTTCAGTAATATCCATGCTGGATCTATTCCGCTTTGCCTACAGGCTTATCTTGATATTCTGTGGGAGACTATCATGGTCTTGTACCATGGCAAGTGGACATTCTTTATACCCAGTATAGGTCAATACAAGCACCAGGTAGTGTTTCGCAGTATAAACGTGCTATTGATGACATACTCTACACTGTTTATCAAAATGTGTTGTACTTTGCCTCAGATTCCCTGCCTGGAGATACTTTACAAACGGCACTCTTCCCAGCACATTCTTCTTCCTCTGTGCCTATTGGACTGTCTGCTGGAAGGAGGGAAGCCTCACAACAGTTCCAGTTCTTGTCCAAAAGTGTTCCCAGTGCCAGTTTTGAAAGGTAAAGGGCAGCTGCTAGGGGACTATGCTAAGTAGTCCACTGTGCTAAATAGTACCTCCTATGCTAAATACATCAAATTTCCAGGAAAATTGATACTATTAAATAAACACGGGTTTGTGTTTTTTTTTTTTTCCCTGCTGTAGAAAATCTATGCCATTTTCTGAACAAGACTCTGAGACTAGCACATGGAGGTCCAAGTCACGGTCTGAAGAGATGTTACAAGCATTAGGGACTGTTTCTTCAGTGGATCCTTTTATGAAGGAAGGTGAGAAGTATTGCACAGATGTTGCATTTTATAGCCTGTATTAAAATAGCCTGTGCAGAATAGAAAAACTCTTTATTAGATATAGGAAGTAATTTCATCTGCTGAAAGAACACATATTTTTTACAATTACAATTCTGTCCCTCATTAAAATGTTACAATCAGACACATTAGTCCTAAAAGACAAATTTGCTTTTCTTCCTTGTAACTAAATCTTTGATAACTTTTAGAATATTATTGTGTGGTGTTAACATTTTAAAATAACAGGGATAAATGTATTTGGTACCCTTGCAGAATCAGAAGACAGACATATTTCTGCACTTATCCATTCATCTCCATTGACAGTATACATTACAAAACATAAACCTACATCACTTTTGTTTCCCCAGTGGCCCAAAAATCTTAACCTACCCACTGTTAAGCTGCCCTCCTAAAATGGGTACATATCCTTGTGAAGTGAGTAGATACAGGCTTTTTCTGTAGCTGAGTGTGAGACTGGATTCCAGAGCCAAAGGGCATTCAGTCACAAAGGATAGTGCAGATATCTCTCACTGGACATCTCCTTCCGAAAATGTTGGATTTTATTTTTAAATTTCAAAATGTTTCTTTAAGAGAAGAAGTATAAAAAGGATTTAATATGGCAAAAGAACAGTGGGTTTTTTTCTCCTACTCCCCCCTGTCACATTTGCATTTCAACACTTTGATAGTGATACTGACATCTGGCAAGCTTCTCTGTTGTAAAGCTGCTGCTGATATTTGCAGCAGCCTTGTCTAAAGTTCATTCCTGTGATGTGTTGCCCTTACTGTATGAGTACATCTGTGTGTTAATGAGATTATATGTTTTGTCACAGATGATGTGGATTTGTCTCAGTGGACTGATCTCCACACAGATGCACAAGAGTTTGAGGCAGAGTCCTGGAGTCTTGTTGTGGAACCAATGTTCTGTAGAAAGCAAGCAAAGGATGTAATCAAGAGGCAGGATGTCATTTTTGGTCAGTATTTCAAAGCTTCATGTAGGTTTAAAAGCAATTTGGCTTAGAAACTAGAGAGGGAACCTGCAAGTTTTATGCTCAGAAGAATGAATGCTTTAACTCAGAATAATCAGAAGGTTCAAAGAATGTTTTGGTCACAAATTACAATGTGTCGTAGAACTAAGGAAATTGAGAGTACTGACTACTAGTGACATGTCTACCCTGTTCACAGAACAGTTGAGATTGGAAATGACCTCATCTGATCCCCAGCTCAAGCAGTTGTAACCCCAGCTTATTCAGTGGGGTACAGTTGAGAAAACTGTGCCAAAGCCAGATAAACTAAGTTTTCCTACTTAAATAACCTATTAGATTTGGGGCTCACACAGAAAAAAATATAACTCTATTTGAATGTTGCTAAAGTCTGTCTTAGGTGTGCAAAGTGTTCAGGTGGATCAATACTATGCTGTTTTCTCTCATACTGCAGAGCTGATGCAGACTGAAGTGCATCACATCCATACTCTGTTCATTATGTCTGAAATATTCAGGAAAGGGATGAAGAAAGAACTGCAACTAGATCACAGCACAGTGAACAGAATATTCCCCTGCTTAGATGAGCTACTGGAGATGCACAGGCAATTCTTTTGCAGAATGAAGGAGAGACGGCAGGAATCCTGTGAGGCAGGGAGTGAACGTAATTTTGTCATCAGCAGAATTGGAGACATCCTTGTGCAGCAGGTAGAAGCATCAGCTCTGTTAATCCTTTATGTACTCAAGTTTCCCAAATTGAGTAATTTATTTACTTTAAAACTTCTGTGGGCAAGAAGAGGGTTATGGTTGCCTCATAAAATTCAAAGGCTGTTCCCTCCAGATTGTTACAGGCTATTGAAATAGCAGTGAGAGAAGACCATTTATAAGAAGTAAGTGTGATGAACTTGGGATGAACTTCTACCTATGTGGTACAAGTGACAAGGGAAGTCATGAACTTGGTCCAATTCACAGTAGCAGGCTGCTGCAGTCCTATCATGAACTCCAAAAATTGAAGCAGTGGAATCACTTTTCTAACAGCTGAGCAAAAGTGTGAAGAATTGACTGGAGAAGAAACTACTCTTTCATTTCTTTTAGTGATCTGGCACAGTGCATCTTGAGTTGCTGCTCACTAGAGAAGGGGTGGTGACAGCGTGTCTATAGACCTATATAGGTGGCTGTAGAACAGCTGACTGCTTGCTGGTCACACTTCTAGCACTTCACACATTCCTTGCAGTCAGGAGAGTGTGGTTTTTCACCTCCGTCAGTCAGTTTTCACTCCGCTGAAATAAAGCATCTGAACCATTATCTTGTCTAGAAGTTGTGTGGAGAACAGACAAATACAAATAAGCCTAAAGGGATTGTGTTTGCAAAGAGGTGAAGGAAGCACTGTTACAGTAATTGTTCTAGTGGTTATTGGCAAGGCTGTAGGGGAAGTTGCTTGTGCTCTACCCAGCCTATGTTCTTCCTCTTGCTCTTAAAACCAGTTTATTCTTTAGTGGTGGGCCCTTTTGAGAAACAAGTAGCAAAGAAGTTCTTTATTTGTACAAAATACACAAATTGAAGGTACACCCTTTCCTATTAGGTGCACTAATGAGCCTAATTCACTTACTAATTTCTTCAGTTTTCGGAGGAAAATGCAACTAAAATGAAGAAAATATATGGAGAATTTTGCAGCCATCAAAAAGAAGCCGTTAATCTCTTCAAAGAGTTGCAACAAAGCAAGAAGTTTCAGAATTTTATTAAAGTAAGTTTATGGGGAAACAGATCACTATTGACAAAATGCTCGGGAAAAAGACATGTAGCTTTTATTTAGATTTAGGATTGAAATAGTATTCAGTAACTCACTTTTAATGGCCAATAAAAATGGCAAAAGTTTTTCCTCCTTAACCAGTGAGCCAATAAATTGCATTTTTCTTTCAAATTTTAGAAAGCTTTGGCATTCAGTGAGCATTACACACATGTTCCTGTTATGGTACACCTCGTACCTCAGGGCAGCAACCGTTCCTTGGGGATGGTTCAGATAACCAAGCATTTTGCTTTAGTTTATTCTAATGCATTTAGATCATATTTCTTATTAGTCAATTGGTGGTTTAATACTCTTTTACTACTTAAGGTATATATTTGTATCTGCAGCTGAGAAATAGTAACCTGTTGGCACGACGCCGAGGAATCCCTGAGTGCATTTTGCTTGTCACCCAGCGAATCACCAAATACCCTGTCCTGGTTGAAAGGATATTGCAGTACTCAAAAGGTGAATAAAAGCTAAAGTATTGCTTCATGTCTGGAATCCTAGCACATTTCTAACTTAAGGAATATACACTGCTGCAATATAACAAAAGGTGAAATTCACTGCTCTGTAGAGAACAAGGGCAAGGTAAGTATCTCCTGTTCAGGCAAATGTCACCTAAATGTGGTGTCTGGTATATGTAGTCTTTGTCAAGCCTGGGCTGTGAAGATTTTCAACATTCCAGCTGAGTAAGCCATAGAAGTCTAGAAGGGAATACTTGTTTTAGGAGAAGACCTTGACTAGAGGATGTGAACTAATTCAGGCATACATCTGCGCCTTCTTGGAAATAATTCTGGTGGAGTTTCTTGTAAGTAGGGCTAGGTAAATGTTTTGTAAATGACTCGCCAGTTTTTCAGACAAAGCTTGAAAGACCTCTGGAATTTTGTAGAGCATTTTAGAAATACTAATAACTTACAGATATTGTCCCCCTAAATGGGCAGCAAAAAGCATTGGAGAAAGTTGTATAACCAAATGCAAACCCTTTATGCTTCCAATCTTGTTTCAAGGGTTCAATATATTATATGATTTACTTAGTAAGTAAAGTTTTTAAAATGCTAACAGCCTATAAATATGTCAGAAACTATTCAACATGCTGTTTTGACTTATGAATACATCTGAGGTACATGTCATCTTTTAATAAGCAAGTCAAAAAAAGGTAGATGCCTCTAATATTTCTAGTAAATTGATTGCCAGGTTCAACTTAAAATGGCATTTTTATCAATTTAAACTTTGCTTCATGCTGATTGCTCACAGAAATCAAGGAATGATTCCTTATCTTGAATATCCTGACCACTAATGTGTTTATTTTTTGTTTCATACAGAAGGGACAGAAGAACATAAAGACCTATGCAAAGCCATTTGTCTAATCAAGGACGTGATTGCAGAAGTAGATTTGAAAGTGAATGAGTATGAGAAAAAGCAAAAACTGTTGGAAATTCTCAGTAGAACTGAAAACAAAACATACACCAAGCTGAAAAATGGCCATGTTTTTAGGAAGCAAGACTTGATGAGGAAAGAGAGGATACTTCTTCATGAAGGTTTAGTGTACTGGAAGACAGCAACTGGTCGTTTCAAAGGTATTTTGTCTGAGCAGTAAACCCCTTTAACTCTTTGTTTACAAATAATGTACAAAGACTGATTTGTCTAAGAATGAAAATACTTTATTATGATGTACTGCAAGCAGAAATTTCTGAAGTATTGAAAACATGCAATTAATTGCTAGAAGAATAGTTGCAGAAACTGCCATGGTTTCTGGGTAATCCACTGTATATGGGTAACAGGACAAGTTCACATACAAAGCTATCAGCTGCGTTTTTCCTTTCTGTCCCTGCTTTTAGTTCATTGGCTTGCAGGTTCATCCAATAAAATTGAGTTTTGACTTCTACAGTAGTACTTTTCAGAGTGCTGACTATTGAAAACAATGCATGAAAAATCACGTGCTGTCACCTCCCTTGCCCTGCTGTACATGGCGGTTTTGATGCAGCCTGGCACATGGTTGGCTTTCTGGGCTGCAAGCGCATACTGCAGCCAGGTCATGTTGAGCTTCTCATCAACCAACACCCCAAGTCCTTCTCAGGGCTGCTTTCAGTCCAGCCCCTGCCCATATGCCCATATCATTGTATATGTTTTAATTGTACTATATATGCTGTATATATAGTACTAATTCTACTATAACTGTAATAACTTTAAATAATAAACAGTTATTTTCTTTTTTAATTTTAAAAAACAATCTTTTCCTTTTCTCATTTTAAGACACCTTAGCTCTGCTTCTAACTGATGTACTACTGTTCTTACAAGAAAAAGATCAAAAATACATCTTTGCAGCTGTTGTAAGTATATTACCAGATGTTTGAATATACATGTTGCACATTTATTCATGTATTTCTCAAAAGTTAAGTCCTTTGATAGGTTATTCTCAACTTTTTTTCTTTTTTCCCACTCATCGGTTAAACCCTGCTAATGTTTTCAGAACAGCAATATATCAATATATGGAAAATTAAGTTTATTTTCAAAATTGAATAATTTTCTGAGGAAGGAGGTTGCAAATTACAGAATGATATTTTTAGAGTCATGCCTTGTTTGATTATGAAGGCTTGAAGTAAAGCAGCCTCTTTCAAGTATCTAAAACAAATTTTAACTTCTGGTTCTGTGAAACAAGCCAGAAGAATAATTTTAACTGCAAATGTAGTAGTAAACACACATAAAATGTAGAAAAGGTCATGCAGAGAAGTTCCCAAATTATAAAAATGCTATATGGATACTGTGCCTCCCTATCGCTTAGCCTCTGGGATTTACTTTTTATCACATTCCCAGTGCTTTACTTGTTCATAAATTTTAATATATATTAAAAAACAGTTATAAAGACGCCTGAATACTCAAAGCTTGCAGCTTCTTATACCTGGTGAAGACATGTAATCTGACTATACCAGGATTAGAATTAGTCCATGCTCTTTTAAAAGTGTGGTGTTTCCTAAGAAAGTAATTTATTATTTGCTGTGACTGTTTCCCCCAGGACCAGAAGCCTTCAGTTATCTCCCTTCAGAGACTTATAGTAAGAGAAGTAGCCAATGAAGAAAGGGGGATGTTTCTGATCAGTGCTTCATCTGCAGGGCCTGAGATGTATGAGGTTCATACCAATTCCAAAGAAGAACGTAACAACTGGATGAGGCATATTCAAGATGCAGTAGAAAGGTAGAGCAAAAGGCTTCTGGTTTTCACCCTGGCAGTCCAAAACGGATGGGAGATTGGTTGGATATTTGTGGCAGCATTCTCTCTGTTCTGCATTGCGCTGGATCCATCCTTTGAGGCTGGGATTTCCACTGAGCTCAGGATTCACTGACCCCAAAATCTCACCATCACTTCTGCCAAATTTCCCATGTTACTTCTGGTTTCCCACTGAATGAGCCGACCCTTCCCACTCCCCATTAGATGTCCTTACCAGCCATTGTATGCTTTCCTCACCTTTACCTTTGGCACTGGTTGCTTTCCAGAGTCCTGCAGGTGTCGATACAACCATTTTGGGGAAATCCTCCATCATGCCTGTTATCTTGGTGTCAGTGTCTTAAGAATGGCAGGGAAAGTATTGCCTCCCATGGGGCCCAAACTTATGCTTAGCACAGCAAACCTGCATGAGGGCCAACCACCTATTTGCTGCACGATGCAGCCTTACCAGACTTAAGAGGAATCCTTCAGTCTGGTTTACGTCAGTTGCTGATTTTTAAAGAAGCAGACAGATGACATGCTTCTGGATTGTAACAGAAGTTTGTGCTGATGTTGTGTTCTGTTTATTATGAACAGAACACTGTACTGAAGACGAATATGTGATGTGCAGATTTTGGTTTATCCACCTTTGTTTTTCTTTCATGTTTGAAGTTGTCCAGAGGAAGAAGAAGAAGGAAAAATGAGTGAATCTGATGAGGACAGACGTATTGCTGAGGCCAAAGCATGCAGAATTCAGAAATGTCAAGGTGTAGTACCTTTTCTGGCACTCTGATAGCTCCTGCATCCTGACAGCTCAGGATGAATGAATCATGCTCCCATACTGACTGTTGGGTTCAGAGTGGCTTAATAGGCACAGCCACAGTGGAAGAAGCTGGGGTGGTGTGATGGTATAATGTGAGTTTATTGAAAGAG
Source organism: Melopsittacus undulatus (assembly GCF_012275295.1). Taxonomy (NCBI): domain Eukaryota; kingdom Metazoa; phylum Chordata; class Aves; order Psittaciformes; family Psittaculidae; genus Melopsittacus; species Melopsittacus undulatus. The sequence continues at coordinate 26,823,925 of NC_047557.1, read as the reverse complement.
AACCACTTTTTTTCCCAAACACTTTAAATTTTTGCCACATTACCATAAGTATGAAAAAGAAAGATGGATGCTTTCAGAATAAACAGTGTATTTCCCACATTAGCATCAGGGTCAGGTAGTTTCTTGTTCATGGAAATATTCAGATCTTCAGTGATTGTGTGGCTTTGTGGTTTTTTATAGCATTTCATCCTTTGCTGGTATTGTTTTCATCTGATAATGTAGCTAATAGGTATAAATTCTGCTTCCTTGGTTCCTCTACATGTGAATTCCACATCTTTATCCTGCTGTTGGGGGTAGAAATAACAGCCATATTCTACCTGTAGAGAGCCATGGAAAAGTGCGTCCTCTGTTGAAAAGTGTTCTTTGATGCTGAGGTACTGAATCAGTGCATCTTCTAGCTGCCTGAGCAAAGAGCTTTTCCAGCATCAATCATTATGGGTACACAAGAGGTAGTTAGGCCCCAGAGTGCAGGCAAGATCACTTCATCAGGGTAGAACACTGGCCTAACTCTCTGCCAGGGTCTTTGCCAGCTTTCATAAGGACAGACTAGGGAATGAGTTTTGGTTCCTGGCCACTTAAAAAGGGCCTAGCTTGAGTCAGCAATGTCTGTGTCATGCCATGAGGATTAGAAGAGTAAATTTGGAACGTGCTTTGCCTGCATGATAAAAAAATATTAATATGGTGTTCAATTTTGATTGACAGACTCACTGAGTAACCAGGACCAGCAGATCTATAGCTGTTTGGAAAAGAAGTTTCATATCCATGCAGAAATGGTAAATATGAGTGGGTTTGAGGATGTTCATGTGGAACCTTACCTCCTTATCAAACCTGATTCTGGAGAAACTCCACAGGCTTCTGCATTGCTGGCAGCAGCACTCAAAGAAGGTGAGTTTGCATGGGGAGAGTAAGCTGGTGGCTCTTCACATGGGGAGATGGTTCAGGGTACCAGAGTACAGCCATATTGGCTTGTGCTGCTATTCTGTCAAGTCTGAACAACTACCAGTGTCAAAACTTGGCAAAGGGAATTGAAGAGATGTATATTTGTCAGATGCATGAGATGGTACTTGCCAGATTGTAAGATAAGAGGAATGTTTAGTGCATAAACACATAGATAAGTAGGTAGGGACAGGTTGCACCTGGTGATTGTTTCCTTAGCTGTCCTTGCAATACAGCCCTGTGATGCAGATCACAACATGATATTCCATCTGGTTCCTCACCTTCACCTACTTGGGTGGATTTGGTGATAGGTCAGAATCATGCAGGGCATATACACACCAAACTGCAGATGTGTCCCTGCCTGTGGCAGGGGGTTGGAACTAGATGATCTCTTTAAGGCACCTTATCATCCTGAAATCATTATATGACGCTATGATCTGGGCATATCTGCAGAGAAACACTTGCCAGAATTGATATTTTTCCTGCATACCAACAGATGATAGCCTTATGCTACCTACAGGGCTGTCCTCCAAAGGAAGGAAGGGAATGGTATTTGTGGGTACCTTACTTAAGTGGAAGTTCAGCTAAGCTCAGCTGAAAATAGTCCTGGTAAACTAAGCTGTATCCAGCGTGGGATCTATGCATTTGAGAAGGACTGTAAGATTTCAGCAGCTCTCACCTAAATTGAGATCTGTAGGCTAATAACATTTCAACCAATAAAGCAGTGAAGTTGTTCATCAGTCTAACGTTAGAGAGCATTTTGTTGATAAAATTGATAAAACTTGGCAATAGTATGTTAGCAAAAATGGCAGCCTATACTTACGCACCTGATCTGCCCACTTTAAATTTTCACTTTCTGTCATGCTAATGTTGGTGATGTTTTGGATTGCTTACAATATAGGCAATTTGCAAGGATCGTTTTCCAAAAGAGAAATTCTAAGTGCCTGAGGTAATAGAAGACTCTGTAGGAATAAGACATTTCTCACACTAGAGAAGGATAGAATTAGGGAGTGCTTAAGGCAATTGGATATACACAAATCCAAGAGATGAGATGGGATAAATGAAACCCTGCTCAGGGACCTAGCCAATGTCATTGTGAGGCTGCATTCTATCATCTTTGAAAGGTCACAGTGATGAGGTTTGTGATGACTTGAAGAAGGCAAGCACCACACCCCTCTTCAAAAGGGAATATATAGGGAATAACAACATAGTTAGCCTCACAGCTGTCTCTGAGACAGTAATAGACCAGATCATCCTGGAAGCCATTTCAAAGACCATGAAGGAAGTGACTGGGAACAGCCAGCATGGATTCATCAAGGGCAAATTGTGTCTGGGAACCTGACTGGTCTTATTATGAGAAGAGATCAGTGTGTGTTGTTTATCTTGACATTTGCAAGGTAAACAACATGCAACTTCACCAGTGTGTGCACTGGCTGTGGTATCTTTACAGCTGAATTGGTGGGATGTGGACTGCATAACTGGGTGGAAAACAAGGCTGGAGATCTAGGCTGGTAGAATTGTGATCAGTGATAGGATGTCCATCTGGCAACCTGTTATTAGGGAATTCCTTAATAACTCCTAATAACTCGTAATAGCTTCCCTAATAATCTCCAGGAATAGTCTGGAGAAGAGAAGGCTGCATGGAGACCTCAGAGCAGCCTTCCAGTATCTGAAGGGATGCTGGTGAGGGACTATTCATTAGGGACTGTAGTGACAGAACAAGGGGTAACAGGTTGAAACTGAAACAGGGGAAGTTTAGATTGGATATAAGGAAGAAATTCTTTACTGTTAGGGTGGTGAGGTACTGGAATGGGTTGCCCAGGGAAGTTGTGAATGCTCCATCCCTGGCAGTGTTCAGGGCCAGGTTGGACAGAGCCTTGGGTGGCATGGTTTAGTGTGAGGTGTCTCTGCCCATGGCAGGGGGGTTGGAACTAGATTATCTTAAGGTCCTTTCCAACCCTAACTATCCTATGATACTATGATTTTATGATTCCTATTTGGGTGGCTCCTGAGATCAATACTGTTCAATGTATATATTAATGAAGTTAACCAAGAGATTGAATACACTTTTGGCAAATGCATGCCTGTCACCAAATGAAGTGAGCAGTGTGCTGGAGAGACCTCTACAGATTGGGAAAGTGGGCTAAGAGAAACCCCTAGAAGTTTGACAAAGGCAAGTGCAAGTTCCTGCATCTGGGGTGGAATAACCTCACGTGTTGGTACAGGCTTGTCATTGACAAGATAGAAAATAGCTTTGCAGAAGTGGACCTGGGAGTCCTACTTGACAGCAGATTGACTGTGCGGCAGCAATGTGAGCTTATGGCAAGGAAGACCAACTGCTCCCCAGGCATTAGGAGAAGAGCTGTCAGCAGGTGTTGAGGGAGGTGATACTTCCTTTATTCACTCCTTGTGAGTCCTGTCTGGTGTGCTGTGTCCAGTGCTGAGCCTCGATAGAAGAGAGGAATTGACAAACTGGAGCAAATTGAGTGAAGAGCACTGAGATGACTAGGAGACTGGAGAACATGACCTCTGTGGAGAGGCTGAGACAGTTGGTCTGTTCAGTGTTGAGAGAAGAAGGCTTGGTAGGCTCTCACTGCTGTCCTCAGCTGCCTAATAGGAGGATACAGAGAAGCCAGATTTTTTGTGGAGGCATATGGTGATAGGACGAGAGGCAAGAGGAACAAGTTAGGACACACGGAATTCCAATAAATGAAAGGAAAAGTTGTATACCATGAGGGTGGTCAAAAACCTGAAAACGTTGCCCAGAGAGGCTGTGAAGTTTCCATGTTTGGAGATGCTAAAAGCTTATCTGTGCAAAGGTCTGAGCAACCCAATTTAGTTTGACCAGCTTTGAGTAGGGCATTGGACTATATTACCTCTGAAAGTCCCTTCCAAGCTAACTTATGATCTGGTGTCATTGGTTTATACATTAAGGAGCCATTTGATAGGTGTTTGTAATTCTGTGTATTTTCCTCTCTAGTTGAAAGTCTGCATGTTGCTGTAACACTACAAGGGAGTGAAACAGACAGATCACCAGAAGAAAGTATTGAAGAATTAAGTGTGAGGCACGGACTTAGTACTGATGAAATCTTGGAATCTGTTCCTAGTGGTGAGTAAAATTGTAGGCTTTTACATATTTAGAGTGCTAAAATAATGGATACTGGATTGGGGTTTTTTGGAAAGCTTTCTCAGTCTGTGGCAGAATGAATAGAAAATAATATAATAAAAGTTGTGTTTGGGCAAAGACAACTAAATTGTCATGTAACTTCATTTAAGTAAACCAATGGTGTGCATCCACTGCACATGCCTGCATTCAGCAATATTGAGAGAGACTTGCAAATCTCCATATACTTGCTTATTACTTATTTCTTATTACTCAACTCCAAAGAAAATCTATATTGCAGTATAAGCCTTTTCCCAAGTCAGCTCATTTTTGTCAGAAGGTCTGAATATTGGTACTGATATTCCAGTAATTTCAGTTGTAAAAGCTAGCATGATTTTTTTTTTTTGTAACTAGAATGCAAATAAAGTCCTGTAAAAGCTATTGCTGCAGAGCATTTTTTATGGTACAGCTACACTTATCTCTAAACTTTCATAAGTGAAACACTACTAGTTTTTAAGGTAGGGAAATTGAATTGTCCCACATGTGCTGTCTTGGCTTCCAAATTTGTATTTCCCCAGTTTAGAAACCATTATATATCTCCAAATTATGTAAATCTCTGTTTTCAGCATCCTGCAAGTAGCTGTAAAAAAAGGTTTGCTCTTTGTCTCTCTAGTTAGAATATGCTTTGATACTTTTCTCTTGCATTTTACTGGGGCTTTATTTGTCAGTTGCAGAGTCATCTGAAGTTGATCTCAGTGTTGAGAAGGAAATGGCAGCTGCCAATCTAGAGGATAAGGTATTGTAACTGATTTTTCTTCCTGTGTTGCACATAGCACTCTGGGCACTGAGAGTGTAAATGCTGTCCAAATTTTTCTGGGGTATCTAAGGACTGTTCCAAAACACAAAGCATGGGATAGGCATGCTTTCACCCAAATTTAGATAATTCAATTTAGTAGAGGTCACTGCAATTAATAATGAATTTTTAAAAAAGCAATCATAAACAACCAAAATGCAGAACAATTTTCCTACCAGGCTTACAGATTGATTGTTGTAGTAACAGCCACAGCGTTTTCATGCCACTTGCATGGGCCACTTAAGAGCCTAGCTCTCTGCTGTCGTCATTCAATACATCCATCTCTAAGGATCTTAACAGTAGTATTCCCTTTACTCCCTCCTCCTGTTCACAAGATGATGAAAGTCTCCTGCAATGACAGAGACCTCAGCTAACACAAGCAAGACTTATGCACTGGGGAAATTTGTCCTGAGAATAAGGATTGTTTTACACCAGCTTGCTTCAGAATTTTGAATTAAAACAAAGTGGAGCTTTTCGAGAACAGAAGAGAAAGTGCCCTTTTTTCAAAGTCTTGTAGCTCATAAGCAAACCTGGGGAAAAAGGAGGATCAAAAGTCAGTTCTGGACAAAATGAGGAATGGCAGATTTCATGTAGCAGCAGAGGTTGGAGTAAGAGTAGAATGAATTACTGTGTGCAAATAAAGTGAACTTTAATTGTGGAGTCCTTAGTTGGAGAAGCAGGACCACAAAAGGAATAAAGTGGACAGACAAGCAGAGAAATACATGACTTGAAATGGAAAAATTTTTGCTAGAAAAGGATACTTAGCATTAGGGCTTGACTGCCTGAAGCCTTACTTGTTTTTTAACTAGCTGTTTCTGGAAGACTCTTGCTAATACACTAATCTCCCTATAACCTTGCCTGATGTTCAGCTCTAGGTCATCTTACTTACCAGGCTGCTGTGTTAGAAGGGAGTAGGAAGAGGAGTGTGTGTGAGAAAACTGGGATGAAAGCGAAAGTCCAAGTGAGGGAGCACAGAAGCTAGGTAAGGGGAAATAAAATAACCTAGGGGAAATAAAACAACCTAGTAGAGGATACAGGGGCTCAGACCTAGCCCATTAAATGTTCCACATGAAAATATTGCCAAGATTACAAGTTGCAGTAAGGGAAATTCTGACTATATAAGGGGAAAAAAAGGAAATATGACCATGAGGGTGATGAAGCAGGAACAGGTTGTCCAGAGAGGTTGTGGTCTCCATCCTTGGAGGTTTCCCAGATTTGTCTAGAAAAAAGGCCCTCAGCAACCTCATTTAACTTGGAAGCTTTGAGCTGCATCTGGACTAGAGGGACTTGTAGCAAACTGTTCTATGCTAAGTTAATATAAATGTATAAATACTAGTCTGCCCTGTTGTTTGGGCAAGGCTCATGTCCGTATTTTACCGTGTTAGAATCAGGCTTACCAGGAGGTGGCAGAACGAGCTAACAAAACACGCAAGACAAGGGCTTTCAAGGGCAGAGGGTGTTCCGCTGCCTGCCTTCGGTCGCTGGGTGTGCAGTTCTGGGGTTGTGGGGCAGCGGCACCGGGCCTGGGACAGCTGGCCTGTGAAACCCAGAGGAGGGCAGCCGGAGCGGAAGCCTCCAGCTCGGAGGTTAGGAGGTTACGTGCTGATCGGAACGGAGAGCTTTGTGCAGCACATAGGGTCCCAAATGAGCAGCTGTGAGAGGTGGTACTTCTCTCATTCCTCCTGCTCCTGCCTTGTAATCTCACCTCTGGGGGATTGTCTTAGGCACTGTGCATGCAGTCTGCCCTGGGATCTGACTGTTCTCATCTCCGGTGCTGCTCATCTCTTTGAACCGCAGTGCTAGGGTAGTGGCAGTGACAGCACAGGTTAAACAGCTGAATATATTGGTTTGGACCTAGCTGGGGCTTGTGCTGAAGCTGTATCAGTGCAGCGGCAGTTGCCCTGACTAGTGTTACTAAATGTGCTTTGGGCTCATTGCACTCACTGGACTCTTGCCAAAGCCAGCTAAACCTCCAATCCCCATGTACACCTTGTGTGTTAAATTTAAAAAGGGCTTCAAAAACTGAAAGAAAACTCACTGTTGTTCAGCATGTGGACTATGCTTTGTACAGTTTCTCACCCTGCCAACATCTCTTTTCCCTCTCTCTTCCTCTTGGCCCTGCTCTTCCTCCTTGCCCATTGATCATCTTAGCTGCCCAGGAAAGAAGGTGGAGCTGTCTTATGTCAGTCCCTGTGCTCTACAGAGGTACCCATGTTAAGTCCTCTGCTGCTCACAGCAGAGCTGAGCAGTTGTGTATCTTCAGGGTGCAGTGAGGAGAGGAGAGGGTGAAGATGCAGAGAGGGAATGGAGGGAAATACTGAGGGGGGATGATGAGAGAGAGCACGACAGCAGAGAACTGGAGGAAATGCTGCAGCTGGTGCTCCCTTTCCCCCTAGCTCATCTGTGTTGAGCTGTGTTTTGGGGCCTGGTCTTTTTCATCTTCATTTTCAGTTATCACAGCTAAATGGAGCAGCTGCTGTGCTCTCTGTGGTGGAAAATGAGACTTAGTAGAGATTGAGAGTGCAGATATTCCCCAAACCCTCCTCTGCTCCACTGAAAAAAAAAGAGTGAAAAATCGTACAGGAAGTCTTTCAGTGTGGCCTCAGAAGGGATTGTGTTTTATTTCTCCACTGTTTCACTGTATCTGTCTCAGAGGAGCTGTTTTTCACGCTGCAGGGATTATGGGTGGCTTCACCCCATAAACTTAGAAAGCTTCTTTGGAACGGGGTGCAAGGTGGAAAGAGTGAAATATCTGAGCCTTGCTTCATTGAATAACAGTAACCACGCTGGTGTGTTTTGCAGAGTATAGCAGGCATGCAGCCTTTGCTCAGCACCTCACAGCACATCTGAGGCATTCACTGTAGTTCCATAATGTGACTTCTGCTAGCTTCTTGCTACATTAATATCTCTTTTTCAAGAGTCTTTCTCTGTTTCATCTTACTATAAGTATTGTGCTGTATATACAGAAGTCTGGTTACTGTATTTCAGAACTGTCAGGTAAACAAAGAATGAATGGAAATGTCTTTTCTGTGTAGCATTAGTCACAAGAGGATTAAAATTGTGGATGAAATATTTTTGTTTTTACAGTTTTGCTTAGAATCCCTAGTGATTTCCACAGAAACTCCAGTGTTGATGAATTATTAGTCTTTGTAGGTTATTGCTTCTGTCTTTTTTCACATTCCCACAAAAACGTTTGACTCAGCACTGCATATATTAGTGATATGAATGTCTCCACTAGTTTAAGAGAAATACCTAAATGATACAATTCTGAAGTTAAAAGCTGCTTTATAAAGCAACATGTGTTTATTTTAGGGAGGAAGTATGAGTTTCCCAGGATCTAAAGGGACAGAGGTGAGTTTATTTAAACCCCAGACAGAATGTAGTAACTATTTAATTTACAGTGGCCAAGCCTTTGAAAATCCTCCTTTATTTTCCAGATTGTACAAGCAATTCAGAACTTAACCCGTCTCTTGTACAGCATGCAGGTAACTACTCCACTGCTAACTTTGTAAAGTAATTAGTCTTAATAATTTATGTCTTAAGGTTTGTTTGCCCTACTTTTAGATATTATGTCAGTGTATACTTACCTCTAGCAACTGTTGAACAAGTTGTCATACAATATATTTTATTCTGTATCCGTGGGAGGTTTCTTTTAATAATTGAATAATACTTGCTTGAAGATCAAGCTGCCTCCAGGAAGATGTGTGTAAAGTCAGAAAATTTAGGGGGAAGGTAATGATAGCTCTAGCTGAACTGATGTAATTTCATGTACAGATTTCTGAAATTATGGTTCAAAATACTGAAAAATTTTAGCATTTTTTTCAGAACAATATCCTGGCTACTGGTAAGCAGTGTGCCTGCCACTTAGGTAGCAAATTCAACCCATTTGAGATATTTCAATTTCAATTATTGTGTATATTCTATAGGGCCTTAGTCTCGCATTTTTGCCTCTTTCATGCCAAGCTTGACTTACTTTTTCTTATTTAGGTGCTGTTTTATTTTTAACTATTTCATTTGAGTATGTTTAATTTTTAAACCCTCTTAACATTAGCATGGTTTATAATAATCCTGGAAACCTTGATCTTAAAAGTTAAAGAGATGGGAACAAAGCAGTAACAAAATAAAAAGCTTACAATTCAGGCAACTTTTTTTTTTTTTAATTGAAAAACTAATAGCTGAACACCAGAGGGACAGTAAAATAAGGCTTGGGATCATGTCTTACTTGTTCAGACCATGAATTAGCCTTGCCCTGTTTATAAATCACTGGAACTGACTCAATACTGGAGGGAGAGCCAAGAAAAGTGGGAATTGCACATTGCATTAAGTTAAAAACTCTGGGGTGGATGGTATGGGGTAACGGGGCTGTGGGAATTCTCTGGGAATGTCTGCTGAAGTAAATTCCCATGTCAGCTCATGAAGATAGGCTGTGCAATAAGTGCCTCAGCAGATCTAGGGCTTTCTTGCTTTTCTTTTTTCTTAATCCCAGCTATTTATTTTTGTGTTATTGAAAGATGTCAGGATCTTTAATGCAAACAATGTCACAACATCCTTGTTAAGGGTGGAATATAGCACTCTCTGTTATAAACTATTGAAAATGAAAACTGAAATCTTTACTATACTGCACATTTCTGCCAGCACAGATACCTGGGTCAGGTGCAGGTAGTGGTAAGGTCCTGATGACATGACTATATTGGCAGGTGCTTGTAGGACTGGTGTTAGTAGGACTGTGCTGTTGAAGCTTAGCAAGGAAAGCCTTAGTGTTGGAGTGAGCTGTACTGGAAACAGTACAGTTCTAACTGTATAAGCCACATCTGTGTTAGGAATACTGTGGTGAGTGTAGCATTCCCTGTGCCTTAATACCGTCTTCAACCATGAAAATCATTTTTCCTATGTGTCTTAACACCTTCTGACAGAACAGGACCCCAGCTGTAAGTGAAGTGCACAGCACAGCTATTACATATACATATGTAATAACACTAAGTGTAAACCAGAAGCTGTGTTAGAAGTGCTGGAAATGGTTGAATGCTTTTAGAAGCATCTCTTGGTAAAGGCATGAATACAGAATTTTCCATACTTCAATGAGGAATAATATCCCAAAAAGCATTAAACACTGATACTATGGGAGGTTGAAGCATTTTTACCTAATGCTGCTACATAAAAATACAGCAGTGGATTAATGTTAATGTTTAAACATTTGTGTCTCATTTCGTTGTGGTGTCTAGGCAGCATTAGCTATCCAAGACAGCCACAGAGAGCTCCACAGGTTACTCCTGCAAGAGAACGAGAAGACTGGTCGGGGCCATGGTTCTCGCCTAAACCTCTTCCTGGAACAGGAGAAATACCGGAATCTGGAGAAACAACGGGTGGAGCTGGCCAACATACACAAACTGAAGCAGCAGTTCCAGCAGGAGCAGCAGCGGTGGCTGCGAGAATGCGACCAGCGGCAGCGGGAGCAGGAGGCGAGGGAGGACCGGCTGAGACAGCGGGAGCAGGAGTGCAGGTGCCAGGAAGAGCTGCTGGACAGGAGCCGACAGGGGCTGGCGCTGCAGCTGCAGGAATACCAGCAGAGTTTGGAGAGGCTCCAGGAGGGCCAGAAAATGGTGGAGAGAGAAAGAGACAGTATGAACATGCAGAAGAAGCTCCTCTGGCACTTGAAACATGGTCCTCAAAGTAGCCTGTTGTCATCCACAGGGAGATATGAGGTGTGTGGTTCCCTGCTGTAATTACATCCCCACTGCAGACCTAGAGAGACTTTTCTTGGTGAATAGACTAGTATGTCTGGGTTTTGTTGGTTGGTAATGTAATGAGTGAGCATGTGCAAAGCTGAGGTTCAGGCATATCCAAGGGCTTTGTTTGAACCTCATGAAGTTTTACCAGGGGGAGTGCAAAGAACAACCCCACACATCAATATATACTGAGATGGGCATCCAGCTGGAAAGCAGCTTTGCAGGACCTGTGGGTCCTGGTGGATGCTAAGTTGAACATAAAACAACAATGTGCCCTGGCTGCAAAGGCTAGTTGTCTTGTGGCAAAGTATTCCTAGTAGCTCAAGGAAGGTGATCCTTCTCCCCTGGCCACACCTGGGTGCTGTGTCTAGTTCTGGCTCCTCAGTACAAGAGAGACATAGAGCTACGGTGTAAGCAATGCGGGGGGTGGGTTGGAGGGAGGCGGATGGGTGAAGGGCCACAAATGTGTTTGAGACTGGGCATCTTTCTTGTGAAGAAAGGCTGACACTGCTCAACCTAGAGAAGAAAAGGCTTATTGGGGTTCTTATTAATGTGTATAAATACCTAAATGTAGGGTGTAAAGAAGATGGATCCAGGCTCTTCTCAGTGGCACCCAGTGGCAAGACTAGAGGCAATGGGCACAAACTAGAGCAAGTCTGAAGATCAGGAAACACTTTTTTTCCTATGTAGGTGACCAAGCACAGGTGCAGGTTAGCCAGAGAGGGTGTGGAGTCTTCATCACTGGACATACTCAAAAGCCATCTGTGTGGCCCTGCTTGAGCAGAGGGGTTGGGCCAGATAGCCTTCATAAATACCTTCCAGTCTCAACCATTCTGTGATTTTAAGATGGGTGCCCTACAGAAGTCAGACTTAGACTGATGGGTATTGAGGAGGTGGAAATTACAAGTGTTATATTCTGTGTTTTATTATGGTTTGCCTCTATGATTGCAGGATACCTAGTGTCTCCACCTCTTGTATGAAACCTAAATTACAGTAATGCTTGAGGCATATAAAGTTTTTAGTGAAGTCTTTGGCTGCTGTCCTTGTTCCTGGACAACAGCACTGACTCCAGTGAGAAAAAGTGACTGCCGCAGGAGTGAGAAACACAAGGCTCCCATGTGTCAGGCCCTGCTCTCCTGCTCCTCTGAAACAAGCAGCCCTTTAGGGGAAGAGATTGGTGTGTGGCTCCATCCCTGACAGTATTATTCCTTGGAGATGGTCATTATTAGGGGATAGAATTTAAAGTACCTCTGAAGCTGCTTGAGCATGTAATACTAAAAATTACAAAGTTTTTGTTGATGGTGAAGGATAGAGGCTGACTCTGAACTCAGATGCCTGGGTGCTTACTTGCCTCTGCTCCCTGTTCTGGTGGGTAAGGTCGTGATTTCTATTACTGTTCTCTAAAGCACCTGAAAATCAAAATATTTAGCCTGGCTTTAGCATATATTGAAAGCTCTCTGACCCAAATAGATTTATCTTTTTTTCCCTCAGGTTTTCCTTTTCACAAGAAAATCTGTAAAGCCTTTCTTCAGGCCACCACCTGCCTAGTTTTTCAGCTGGCAACTGACCCATAATGGGAAGTGACCATTCAGCGTTTAAGCTTGTGCCTGCATGAGGGGTGAAGGATTGGCCTCTGACCTCTCCCTTTTCCTCCAGCTTTTGTGAACACTGTCTGAACATGACTTTTCCATATACGCTTGTGCAGCCTAAACAGTGAAGCCACTTCCTACTAGTACATAGCTTGCAGTGCAATTTTTACTTTTTAGGCTGTGCTTAAGAAGTGGATGATGAAACCAAATCTGAATTTGCATGTCAGCTTTAATGGATGGAACTTTTGAAACCTTTTGAGGAGAGTAAGTTGAAGGATGGTAGCCAGGATTGCAGAGGTGGAGAGGCAAAGTAATGAAATGTTGAGTATCAAAGAGTAGTAGTTCTTAATTTGGTATTTCATGTATGAGACTTCTTGTATTTTTATTTCAAGTAAACTGCATGGGTTTATATACATTCCAGGCCTTTGTCCTGCATTTTCCACTACCATGCTCCATGCAGCAGGAGAGCTGGCTGAGTAGTTGCAAGTCAGGCAGTATTTCCAGGCCAGTGTTTATGCCATTGCATTGAACCTAGCTAGTTTTGAAAGGCCAAACATTGCAAGAACTCACATTGCTACTCTAGATTTTCTGTGAGCTTGGGCTTGATAAACACCTCCAGGCAGGGAGCCTTCACAGGAGTTGCATTTTCAGCCCCTGGAAGCCATGGCCACTTACAGAATGCTGTTTGTCATCTCCAGCTTCAGTGCTGCAGACCTGTTCTGTATGATTACCTGTCTACGTGAGGTAGAGTGTTATTTTTGGATTGCAGTGTACACAGATTTACATATGTGGTGGTGCCTTGCTCAGCCATGAGGCAAATATTAGCCCTCTGAAAGGTTAGTATTTTTAAACAACAGAGCTCAGTGTGTCCTAGGTAGCGGCTCTTTGTTATCTGCTATTTCATGATTATTACTGATTGCCTGTGTTTTGTGGGGTGTTAAGGCAAAAGGTACTAGGTTATTGCTGTTTATTCCTGAACACACATCCAATTTAACATGTTTTGAGGTTAACTTCTGGAAAATTATGTGACTATTTGCTATAAATCCCCATCTGTCTAGCAGTTATTTTCATGTATCCTAGTATGAGGATTATTCAGGGTGGTGCTCGTAACCATATGGTTTATGTAGTCCTGTGGGGAGCAGGGAGTTGGACTCAGTGATCCTTATGGGTCCCTTCCAACTTGAGATATTCTGTGATTCTATGATTCTGGTGCTGGACAAAGGTGAAAATGCTATTCTCTGCATTTTTTTCCCCTTCTGCAGATAATGGGAAATAATAAATCGGACAGCTTACAGGATGAAAATGTGTTGTACTTAAATGAAGCTGTAGTATGTGTGTCTCTAAGCAGTCTCAACGGATCAGATTCTTCTCTCATTTATGAGGATGGTGTGTATGGTCTGAACATCTCAAATTCTGATATAGCGTGGACTAGTGAAAATCAGGTGGACCTCAAAATGGACACTTCTTGTCAGCCAACATTAAGCAGTGCACTGTGGAAATCCACTGGTCCTTATAATCAGATGTCATTTTCCTGCAAAAGCAACAAGGATGCCTTTAATAATGGTAATTAACACTTTAATTAATGGATAATATGAGCAGTTTGCAGCTTCTTAGAATGTGTAGTCCTAGGAACAAAACCAGCTTGGTAGTGGTGGAAGCAATAGATTTTGCTAAAAAAATTGCATGCTTACTTGCCTGTTTGTTGAGCATAGGTGAGAAAATGAGCAAAACGGAAATACAGACAACTTTTACAAAAAGAGAAAAATCACAAATTCCTGTTTGTTTCTGCGTAACGGTACTGAGAATGTAGCTCTCCAAATCCTTTCCCACTGCTTTTTGACTTTTTTTTTAAGCTGAAGTCACTCTTGCTGTTTCAAGTGCATTTTTTGGCTGGTTTAGAACATGCATCCATTAATCTATGATTCCTAGTTAAAATAGCTTTTGATTTACCGTCTTCAAATGATAATCAGTGGTAAAACACCTTCTTTCTTCATGTAGAATGGAATGAGAGTGTCTTGAAAGACTCTGTAGTCATGGAAAGAAATGTACATCAGGGATAATATAATCTTTGACAGTAAATTTCCATGTTAGTAAAATAGCTCATACTACGTTACCTTTCTTTATTCTTGTATTTTACTGTAACTCCCAAAGACAGTAGATTGCATGGCAGTTATTGGTGGTGGCTACCAAAATGAGTGGAAGAGGCCACCTATCTAAGCACTGCATCACACTGAAAATGCCCTGAAGACTGAAAAACATGTGAATGACAAACTCTTAAGTTATCTGGGGTTTATTTCTTGTGTTACACAATGCTAGTTTTGATCTTACTTGGTGTCTTCATTCTTTCATTGTTGTGAGTTGTAGAGCAGCATCCAAAAACACAAAGCTAAAAAGTCTTCAGGGACAATGGTGTACTTCTGGTGTAACAGTAAGCAGTCTGGTGGGTTTTTTCTGCACAGCTGTGGAATTCAGGTGAGGCATGGCAAATCAATGCTGCAGCAGTGCCTGAGCTCCCAGGCACTGCAGCTGGCATTGCAGGTTAACTTCTGTCTTCACACCAGTTGTAAGAAAGTAAGGTCACAGCAAAGAACAGTGGGCAGCAGGATCAGGAGTTTAAAATATGAACAGGTACAGTGTTTGTTTCTTTGTCTTAGGCCAAATTTTGAAGTTGTTTAAATGAAGTCCTTGGTTAAGGAACTTGCTCATTCGCACTCCTTGTAATGTATTAAGCAGGCATCCACTACAGACTTAGTAGTCCTTGGTATGTGGATTGCCAAAATAGCATTTTATAATCAAAGGCAGGGCAGGCTATTCTCATCACCACAACCAGCAAAACAAGCTGATCAGTAAAAGAGATTAATATTTCTAAAAAAATAAAAAATAAGAAAAAAGGCTAAACAATTAGCCTAACGAAACTTGTTTAACTGAAATTGTAATTTTAGTGTTAGTTAAGCTAGTGCAAATTTGAAAAGAAACACATATGTGGGTTTAAACCTCTCAAAAGCAAATTAGCTTACACCGGCAAACAGTCAGATGCAAGCTAACCAGGATACTTTCTATTGAGCCCACATAAGAGCATCTGGTTTAATTAAACCGGCTTGTACCAGTTTAATTGCACTGATGCTAAGATAAGCTGGTGGAGCTTCTGTATGCAAAGATGCCCTTCACCTACAATGGGCCAGCTTTGTGTTCAGCTGTTGCCACTGCATCATGTGTAGATATCCTTATCTTGCCCTGGTAACAGGGCACTGCTGCAGTCCTAGAGCCTGGGGACCAGCTCTGGCTATAAAGCCTGTTCAAGAGATAGAGTAAGAGACTAGTATAAGTCTCTCTGGCTAAGTCATGTCTATAAAATCTGCCTTGATCGAGTCACAAGATGCCTTTGGCAAAGCAGTACAGCAAGTCCTTGCAGTATCCTGATGGTGCAGAGGGTGCTGCGAAGCTCCCCAGCATATTACTAGAACAGGCGGGGCTGGAAGGCTCCTCCAAAAGATGTGCCATCACATTCCACAGTCCCATTTTTGATTTGGAGGGTGACAAGTATTTTATGCTCTGATCATGCAGTGCATGAGTTTGCATGACTCAGACTTGCTTCTGTCATGCGTCAGGAGCCACTGCATGGGGAACAGGGAATGAGAAGAACGCTAAACTTCCCCCTGAAAGACAGATGGCATCAGAAGCCCCAGCAAATGGCTCTGCAAATGGAAATGAAGTAAATACTTGTTCCTAAACAATGTGAATCAAATTGAGCTGTACGAACATTTCATATAAGTGACCTGATTTATTTTTTGTCTTTTTTTTGGCCATTTTTTTTCCTTGTACCTCAATTTCCTGCCACTTCTGTAGGATATAGTGAATTCCAATCACTGTGGAGGTAAACCAAGAGAGATGCAATGAGAGAAAGACTAGAAAGGATTTTAGAGTTAGCTGAAACTTTAAATATTTAATGTTTCATGACATTTTGCTGCATTTTTCGATT
This sequence comes from Melopsittacus undulatus, assembly GCF_012275295.1. Taxonomy (NCBI): domain Eukaryota; kingdom Metazoa; phylum Chordata; class Aves; order Psittaciformes; family Psittaculidae; genus Melopsittacus; species Melopsittacus undulatus. Next base: position 26,807,739 of record NC_047557.1, on the reverse strand, counting down.
AGATCTGTGTATGAAGTCTCATAATAATATTTCTAAGTGTAAGTCAAAATAAAACTAAGAAACAACATTGATTATGGTTTACTGGAAATAGCCACATACTAAATACATACATGGCCAGATCTTGCATATATTAAGATTTGTGTGTATGCAAAAAGTATTTCTTAGGTTTGATTTATTTTCCTAGAATTATTAGGCATCCTGTAAGAAGTCTAGTCTGTCAAAAAAACCCTAAATTATTTAATGAGAAGCATCACCTGAACTTGTCGAGGAGTTAATCATACTGCATTCTACTGTATGTTAAGTACTATTCAATTAAGCTTCATAAATATATAAAAAAAGGAAACTGCTGCATTCCTCCACTGCATAATTTTCCATTCATATTTTCTAAGGTAAGACATACGTCTCTTCACATAGCTAGCATCATGATTGCATATCATTGTTTTATGTGTATGGGAGGGAACTTTACAATGACCTTGGGGGCAAGTTCCCACAAAGCTGAAACTGGCACAAGTACACTCGCTAGAAAAGGTGTGTCAGTCAACAGGGGGAAAATATGATTGAAAGAAAAATGTGTTAATGCTTTACACTAATGGTTATAAAATTATCTGCATGAAAGAAGACAAGTACTTTGGCTAATTAGGAATCAGGGGAAGTATAGGTTTTGTGTCAGACTAGACTGAGAATTGAATAAATTACTCTTGCATTTAATTGACATGTCAGGTTTAATAGCCGAAGTGATGCCTAAGGATTTACCTATGGATTCACCTTTTTGATTTCAGGAATCAGTGCGATTTTAATTCTTTTAAGCTTTGAAGTGAATGGTATTGTTTGCTGATACTGCCTTTCATTTTAATTTTTTTTTAAATTCAGGTGTTGCAGCTCCAGGAGTAGAGTTGAAAAGTGATAGATCTGGAAAACTGCACTGAAACTTCATTGTGGGGGGATTTTCCCAACAGAGGTTTTCAGTGTTAGCATGAAGGATCTTGATTCATGATGTAATGAAAAAAACCCAGTTTAAATCTTTGTGGGCACCATAGAAAAACCTGTGATCTCCATAAACGGCCAAATGCAAAACCAGGGAGCAGAAATAGGGTTCTGTTTGACTAATGTGATTATAGTCTTTCTTAAAGGACAGAAATTTGTACACACATGTATACATGCAAATGAGAGAGTTTGATTTTGGCAGAATAATCAATTTATAGTGTTTTTCATTTAAGTGGTTTCTAGAGGTGTAAAATATTTAATTTGCAATAGAAAAAGCAAAACCCCCAGAAACAATGTGTAGTATTCTGTAACTCCATATTTTTTCATTATTCTTTATAAGAAATTTCCTTCCTATTCTTTCAGGCAGATTGAACTTGTTCTTAAAACTGTAGATGAGATTAATTTGTTTTGGTTTCCCATTGTTAACTGAGATGAGGTTTAGCACAACATGCTATTTTTTGGCTACCTTAACACTGGTTATGGCCTAATGGCGTAGTATAAAAGTACCTGCATATGTTTGCATCAGAGGGGTTGAGGATGGCATTGTAGGGGCCTTGCTCTTTTTCTCCTATTTGAGTAGGATGAATTTGTTGTAAGCAGAAGAGGTATACAATGTAAAGCTGATGCAAGTGTGATAAAAATAGGTGTAATATGCTTTGCACTACAGTGTTAAAAATGATCTGAAGATGTACAAGCTGTCTCCCTGTGGTTCTAAGTCAGCAAGGATTTTGGCAAGGGTTGAAGCTCAGTAACTCAGGGCCATATTCAGATAAGCGTAGTTACTGCTGCCAGTCCTGGAGATGGCTAATGGGATTCCATATTGAGGACTTTGTTGAATAGGATCACTTTCATCACTTGGAACCTGTTGAATAATGACTAGCTCCCACAAAAAAGTCATCACAGTTCCAGATATGTGACTGTTGTGAGAATTTCTGTACTATTGCTGCTGTATTCTGAGCACATCTGACCCACATGTCTTCTGAGCTGGAATGTAATTGTGCCTCATACAGCACACAATTTATCCTGTTCAAATGGCATCCTTCATAGCCACTTACCACCTGCAGAATAGAATGTGAAGAGGCTTGTCTGTCTGTTCTGAGTTTTTCTGGTGTGTTTCACAATATTTTTAATAGTGACTTTTTTTCACTGTTTGCCCTGCACAGTGGGCAAATTCTCTGTTGTTCTTTTACTTGAGAAAAGGACCAGAGAGAAATCTTTTAGAAGTAAAGAATGACATGACCAGGGAGCTCCTGCTTTGTAAGTCCTGACCAGATGTGTGGTTTTGAGCTGCTTTGCACTCTTTGCCTTTTTTAATTGAGTAGATGCCAACTTGAGAACATGCAGTTATTTGTAATTGCCCTTTCTGTGTTTAACATATTCCTGCTACTCTTAGCATGAATTGCTGCATAGGTGGGCACAGAGCCTCATTCAGTGATCAACATAAGTTACAGTGAGAATAAAATGAAATGGAAAGAATATGAAGTTGAGTAACATCAGCACCTGCATCTCTCAAGGTTTATTAGAACTAGTAAGATCTTACTTTTAACTGTGCAATAGGTAAAAGCAAATTTGCCTCCTCTCCATACCACAGAACACCAAGTTTTATGATCTGCCATAAGTGTTTGAGGGATACTTGCTGCATGTGAATCACAGGGGAAGTATTTTTTTCCTCTTGGGAATAACACTGCCATTTGTTTAAAGCAGATGGCAAAAGGGATTAAATCACATGGCAGTGTGATACTGAAGTGAAAAATATGTCATTATATGTCATCTACAATTAGTGTATTTCAGCAGTTGCTTTTCAGCTTTGCAGCACTAGGGTTCTGTAGCCTGTTACTAATTTTCTCATCTCAAAATACTTTTTGTCATTTCTGAATATAACCACAGTAGATGCAGCAGTATTGCATAACCTTTTAATTAAGGCAGTTAATGATGCTCTGGTTTTATTCTGTATGCTAATATAAGTACAGAATTTCCTGTGCTGATTTTATTATTTCTAAAATCTTCTCATCTAGAGCTCATTCATGAGGAGGGGAATTTAAAATAGTGCACATTTTTAAGGTGATGGAGTGAAGAGATTATCCATCCCTGTCTTCTGAGATAGATAGCACTGCTGTTGGTGTAAATCTGTGCACCACACTCAGGCTTTCGTTGCCTGCAGCCTTCTTAAATAACAGGATGATGGCCAAATCTTTCTTGTTTTCCTCATATTTACAGTTCCAGCAACTTCTGTGCAGTGGTATTTGAAGGTGGAATTGCTGGCATCAAATAAAATGGAATTGTTTGGACCCTATCTCTTGCATTCTTTACTTGGGTTAGGTTGTTGCAGTAGATACTGGTTTCAGGAAAATAGGAGGAGGAAAAGGAGCAGGTTTTGAAGCAGAAGATCCTGTACAGGGGGTCCTTTGCCAAACGACTTTTGCTTGTAGTGAAGCAGCTCCAGTTCAAGGTTGTGCAGAGCTGGCACTTTGGCAGTGGGTCTGGAGGGAAGGAGGTGATCTCTCAGGGAAAGTAGTCACAAAACAAGAGTCTTGCTAGTTGTTTGGTGTCAGGAAGATACTTGTAAGGTCCACGGTTTCCTCAGGTAATGTGATCTGTGGGTAGAGTCCTGGTTGCGTGCCCTGCTTTAGTACCTAAAAAAATGTTTTGAATATGTTTTGTAATGGAATTAGAACCTGAAATAGATGCACAAGTGTGAGTAAATAATGTGTTCTAATGGCTGGGAGAAGCTGTTGATGGATGATAAAGTTTTGCAAGTTATTGAGTACACAAACACACCCTGTAAAATTGTGTAGCTGAATCACCAAGTGTACCTGTCTGGCTTATTTTTTAAAGTACAACCTCATTTTAATTATTTAGTAGAATACTTTACATATTCCAGGAAGCGGCCTGTAGCATGTTGTGTAAAAGTAATGAGGTCCTAGTAGTATGAAACCTCCTCAACAGCATCTGCTGTTAAATATTTATTGAAAAATAGGGGAAGATTGTCTGTCTTTTACTAGGATTCGTCACAGGAGCACCCGATTGCCTTCCACATAAATTATACTGGCTGTAGCCAAACTGCTAAGGGAGATTTCATGGAGTATCTTGTTCTGCCTTCTCAGCTGCTATAGAAAACTTTCCTTTGGGAGTAAATTTTTGGCAGGGCAGTAGGGGGAGGAGCCTTGGTTCTGGTTTGAAAATTGGTTTCAGTTAATCAAATGGGTATACTTCCAACAGTCACCTGCTGGGATTCCTTGAGTGTCCCTCGGAAGTATGATTTAGAGCTGGAATGTAAATGATACAAAAATAAATGTGATCTGACTCTATTTGTTTAGGATCTGCCACAGCAAAATCTAAAAAACCTGTGTGTCTTTAAAGTCATTAAAAGTCATTTAAAAGAATATATTCTGCCTTAAAAAATACATGGCAGATAGGGAAAGTAGTATATTTGGTAAGGATAAAACGAGATTTTTTTAACTGAGGTTGGGAATTGCAGGATAGCTGTTGATGACAGTAAGAACTGAAGAGAAGCTATCTGCTGTGCAGAGGAGCTTGCCATTACAGCACAGTGGCAATAGGAAGAGAAGATTGCCTATGAAAGGTTTCTCCATTAAACACAGTTTTAAACTGAAGTTGAAAATGTTGCAGGAGGGTGTTTTAAAACAGAGTGTTGTTTTTGTTTTTTGTGTTGTGGCCTGCTCTGTGGAGTGGTGGGGTGGGAACTACTGCAGAGCTACAGCACATGAATCAAAGAGGTCAGATGGGGAGGAAGTCAGACCAAAGCAGAGCCAGGATCTGCAGAAGGAGGTGGTGGTGAATTCAGGCTTAAGGATAAGACCAGTGTTTCCATAGTGGAGAACAAATGAGAGCAGAAGAAGGGAAAGTAGATCCAGATATGTTCCATGCACTCCAGGAAAACACTTGGCTGAAGCAGTGGAGGTGCATGCTGCTTTGATAATTGTGCTTTTTTCTGGCTTTGATGTGTAGTTTTCCCATTAGCTTTTCTGCACACCGGTTTCACAGCAGTTATATGTTCACAAAGCATTTAGCAAACAATTAAAGAGGGCACGCATTTCAAAATATTCATTCACACCCTGAAACTTCCTATGCTTACAATGCAAAACTCATAAATGTGCAAATTTTCTAATTTTTCTGGTGTTTTATTCAGTGACTGAAAGAAGAAAACAGCAGTGCATATACTCTCTGCCAGTCTGACTAAAAAAACAGTTAAAAATGTTTGTGCTAATACTCAAATTTCAGTAAAAAATTATCAAGTATTTCCCTGTTTTGAGCTTGGGGAGAACAAGTATCTCTGACAGATAAGAGGCTTCTTTCATGCATTCACTCTTACCTTAATGCCCATATATTTTCCAGCACTAATTGACAAGCAGCAGCTTCTATTAAAGGGTAAGATTAGCATGTAATTGATTTGAAACAGGTGCTTTGCCTATTTTTTTTGCTTCTGCAGCAATTCTGTTGCCTTAGTATTCCTCTGCTACTTACTTTGAGTCAGCTTTTTATGAGTAAGAAGTGAGGGATCTGGTCTGTTGTTGGGAAACTAACATATAAAACAAAAGTGCTTAGGAGGAGGATTGAGGGTGTTTTGTAAATGACCTTCCTGTTTCAGCTTTTGTAACAAAATTGTGCCTTTCTGCTACTCAAGATAATGTTTGCCAAAGTCCAGAGCATGCTCCTTTGTGTTGCACCTGTAAGACTGGCCAAGAGCTGGGGATTAAGCCTATTGTTTGCCAAGGTCTCTGGTTTAATGTTTATTTCAAAGCAGAAGTGTAGTTTAAAAAAACCCAACCCAAACCCACCCATAAAATATGAAGCAAAGTTAATCAGCACAATAATGTTTGTCTGTGGTAACAGAGAGTTCAAAAGAATAGTTTTGATGTGTAAATGTCCCTTTTTGTTTCAAAGAGAATGAATTAATATGCCAGACACTGTTTTTTCAGGGTTAATGCTAGCAGTTTCTCTCTTTGGGACGGGAGGCGAGGAATCTTCAGGGAAGTGTTTTACCTATGGGGTGCAAATAGAGACAGGGGGTAAGAGAGGTGTGGGGATGTGCTGGCTGGTGATGGAAAGGGGGGCTTGTTTCATTGCCTGCCAGGTCTTTGGAAATGCTGTTTGAGTCTGTATCTTCACAGGATTACTATTTCTCTAGCAAACATTCAAGCAGCAGCATTACACACTGGCTGCAGTTTGTTTTGACTTCAGTCTACCGGCCAAACCTCTTCTTACCCCCAGATTATGGGTGGGGGAACAGTTTCAGCCCACTGGAGATACACCCGCACTAGGTACTGGGACAAAGAGGCTGCAGGAGTTTTCCTGTGCTTCTCTGCTATTGCTGTCGGTGGACAGACATTCATGCTGGTCCCTGGAGAAGTGCTCTGTACCACTGCCCAGGGTGGAGCAGTGGCTCCATGCTGGCAGCTGGTCATGATCCTTGTGATCCTTTGTAGGAAGGGTGTTCTTGGGGTTTTATGGTTATTTTCTCTTGATCATTTGAGTGCAGCTGTGTTTAATGAGCTGGAAAAGAAGTAGGTCAATAAAACATGTGTTCATTGTTAGTAGAATACCTGTTGGACCATGTGTGTGTCTGTAATTGACCATCTAAAGCTTCAAAGCTTAGCACAAAGACAATTTAATAGGGAATTCATGCCTAAATAAATTAAGCAGAAGCAGACAGCTGGCAGGCAGTATGCCTTGCCAAGGTGAGACTGTGGGTATTCAATGCACAGACAAGTCATGGCCTCAAGTCAGACCTGTTTTCAAGTGTCTCTTATTGATATGCGTTAAAAAACAGCATGCCAAAAATAGCTTAGAAGCTGTGTGGTTTAAAGCCAACATGACTTATAACATAACCATGTAAGTAGGTTAAAATTTTAAATTATTTCAACTTAGGGGCATACTATGAACTTGATATTACACTGGCAGTGACTGAGCTTGAGATGTTCTTGTAACCTTTTCTTTGATAAAGCCAGTGTTAGGACATTGTGTGTTTATTGTGCTTTAATAAAAGATGACTACATCATCACATGACTACAAAACCTGGAGCTTTAACACAAGTTTCAAATAATTGAGCTGGAACCATTATGGAGCTTTATGATAAAGCAGTTTTGGTGAGCTAAATGTACCTTTTGTCCTAGCCAAGAACTTGGTCCAAATTCTCCAGACCAAACTTTCCCTAAAAAATTGTGAGACAAAACCTGAGAACTGAATTCATTGTTTTACCTAAGCCAGCAACTAAACAAAGAACAGAAACATGCAGAATAATGGTATTTCCAGTTTTACCATGATCAAAAATTCGAAGTACAGACTTGAAGAAATTATGTTGCTGATCTTATTCATCATAGACTTTGACTTCTTTCTGTTCTCTGTCTTGTCACAAAAAAATGCTACAAAAGCTGATGGGACTAATTAACATAGGATCTATTAAGATATAATTGTTCATCTGCTTTTCATGAAGGTGCTTGTTTGTCGAAGAAATGCAGCTGCTGCTTTTTCACAGGGTTGGGCTGGTTAAAAGTAAAAAGCATTAAAATTCTTAGATTGATTTCCTGCCTTATTCAGTCAGCTGAGAAATGGATTAGGTTTCCCCTTTCCTTGGCAGCTTCAGGGTCAGACTGTTTTTCTCAGTACCAAATGTAGTTCCCGCTCTGAAGTCAGATTTACTGAGGTGCAATGGCCTTGGGTCTCGATGGTGTCTGAGATCTCCTAGTGAAACTGCTGGGAATTGTCCTCAGACCTTCAAAGCATATGGAGACCTTTTCTGTACTACTGGTCTGAACCCATGTGGTAGCAGCGGTGTCCTGGTTGTTCTAGGCCAAAGGGCCCTGGTGCTGCCCATGGTTTTCCCTGTGTCCCACCAACCATTAGCTCTATAAACAACTGAACCATTGCAAATTGGGAAAGTCTTAGTAGGCACTAAAAATATGCTATCAAAGCCAATCATAGTGCCTTTAACCAGGAGCAAAGGGAGGGAGGCCGAGGTTCTTGGACTTCCCTGGGGAATTGCCTGTCGCTAATGAATCTGCATGGAAACTGCTGGGAGCATCATTAGAGACAAAGAGGTGCGGTTGGATTTGCTGGTGGGGACTTTTCATGGGAGCTCATGGGAGTTAGGCTGCCACTTGCTATTGAACTGTAATGGCAAATGAGAGCCTGTTACCCTTGAATTCCTTTGAATATCCCAGACCTGGTAGACTTAGCATCAGTTTTTAGGTGTCTGCTTGTGCTTTGCATTATGCATGAGTGCCAGTTGGGGGATTAAATGCAGCAGCTCTGCCATTTCAAATAGCTGTGGCCTGAAGCTGATGTGTCAGCTGTCAGTCCAGATGAGCTTGATATAAAAACTGGTACCAGTTATTATAAGTAAGTGGTAAACTCAAAACCTACCTCTGTATATTATTGTCAGAGGAGTAATGGTTTTGACAATCTCTAACATATTTGTTGCTAAAAATGGCATCTCTCTTATTGAAATTTTATTTTGTAAAGAGGACCAACATGTGACAGAGATACCTGAAAGTCGCAGCAAGTTAATTCAGTGTGTATATGCAGTTTCTCTGAATCCATTAATTTGTGTGGTATGCTTCTCCCAAACCTCCCCTTTTTGGTTTGGTGGGGTTTTTGGAGGATTTTGAACCAGGGGCCTCCTAAGATCCCTTCCAACTTGAATTATCCTGTGATACTGTGAAATTAGGGTCAGAGTTGAAGGAGAAAAGCTGAGGACTTCCTGCTAAAAACACAGAAACTTGAGAGGTTGTGTTTTTTTTTTTTGTTTTTTTTTTTTGTTTTTTTTTTTTTTTTTTTTTTTTTCCTGGAGTGTTTCCTAGTTCCTTGATAATATCTTCCTTTCCTGCCCAAAATCGTCATTGTGGGCACTCCAGGCTTACCTGAAGAGCTCTGTTCCCATGGGGAGGGCAAGGAGGGGTGAAGGAGAAAATCTGTGGCATTTATTTGATGTGGAAGTGCTTACATCCTATGACAACAGACAGAAGGTGAGAATCAGTGTGACTAATGAATTGTTTGCTTGGCTTTTGTATCCCCCTTCCCCCCCCCCCCCCCCACTCTCCCAGAGCAGGGGCTATGTTTGTTTTGGTATGTGTTGATCTTGGATTCCTGCAAATGCCATTGCTTTGTCCTTCACCTTCCCAGCAGTTTAGGTGATGCCACTAATCCCATCCCTTAGTGCTACAGGAAGGGTAGGGTATGGTAGTTAGGATGTGGAATGCCACATTTTTCCTTTTCATGACAACATTAGCATGTTTTCAGCCAGGAGCTGTCTTTGAGTTTGGACCCAGACACCATTTGGAGAACTGAAGTCCCCTTAAAGGCTCCTCTGAAAGCTGGCCCCATGTGCTGCCAGGGTGGAGTCTGCCATTACTCTTGTATTTAGGTTGCCTAGGAAAGTATTTTTATTTTGGGGGGAGTAGAGTGTCTCTCTGCAGTTTCCTGATTCCTGTGCTCCCGGTGGACTGGAGCTAAACTGATGGAAAATGGGGGAAAAAAAGGGATTTGTCTTTCATGTTGGGTTTGGCAGTATGTGTCCATGTGCATGAGACTGTTTGTGATTTATTATCCCAGAATTTGTTCGAAACAGCCTCTAACTCCTTTTGAACAAAATGGTGTGTAAGAAAAAGAGAGTGCCCAGATTTTCTTTCTTTAATGAAATTTTGTCAGCTGAGGTTAAAAGGAGAGAAAGCTGGACTTATTTTGTGCTATGGTGTGGCACTGCTGCGCTGAACTGGCTACACAGCCCCAAAATGTTGAAGTGCTGTTACAGATCACCTAGTACTTGGTCTGCAGCCTCAACCACATCCCTCTTGGCTGGGGAGTTTGACCAGCCTGACACTGAAAGAGTGTGTTTTTCTGGTCTGCTGTTCAGTTTAGAGCACACAAGGTATGGATGCAGACTGGCTCTGGCTCTTTATGAAAGGAATGCCTGGTGTTTTGTAGGGGAAAGAAATTTTGTACACCGGAGAAGCAGCTAAAGGGTATGTCAGTTTCCACATGAACTCCAGGGGCTGGGATGCTGTGAGAAGCCCACAGCCCTTGGCCGCAGCAGAAGTGGGAGGCAGGGGGGACTGGGAGTCTCAAAGTCCCTGTGGAAAGGGTCTGAGCTACAGCTCGGCTTTGTTAAAGCTTTGGAAATCCGGGAATAGCTTCTGCACTTAGATAATTATGAAAGAAAAATTGTATTCCTTGATGTAAATTGTCAGGAGGAAGGCCGTGGCTGGGTAAATTCACCTTCGCTTGCCCTTTCTGTGCAAGGGGTACAAGAGCAGGACAGCCTAAGCAGGAGCGTGCGGGCAGGGGCAGACGGAGCGCTTTTGCTGAGTGCTGGTGATGTAGGTGCTGGTCTGGTGGGCGCGCTGTTGAGCTGAACACAGCCTGCCAGAGCGTCCATGGGCAGATTGGAAGGGAGCAGAAGGAGAAGTAAATGCTGGATTCAAAGAAAGGGAATAGTACAAAAATGATTTTGTGGCTAATGCTGGCAGGTGAGTTACAGACAGAATGAAAGAGACTCATAAAAGGCCCATGGTCCTTTTCTACCTGACTCTTGATCCATACCAAGTTCTGAGTGTCAGCCATAGCGCAGCAGGGAACAGGCCTGGAGAGGAGCTGGGAAGGTTCCTGTGGATGCGCCAACTGGCTGGAGAGTATGGGATTGCTTCTCTGACATTGCTTTCCAGTAGCAGCCTGCTTTGCCAGCCCTGTGCTTTGCTATTTGCAGGGATAATTGGTGTGTTTCCTACCCCCTTTTTGTTTTGTTTGAGCATCCTAAGCTCTAAGTGCGCCTGAGAAGGCAGCAGCTGATGCTTTCTGGGTTGGTTTTGGAGTTGTCTTCCTTGATTTGGGAGAGCTTTTTAAGAGGAGGATTTCTCCCACCGTTCTCCTGCTTGGGGCCAAGGGCAGCTGGTTTCCCTGTGCTGTGCCAGGGAGTCCAGGGGAGGCTTCTTGGCAGCTCTCTCAAAAATTCGTAACAAGAACCAGTGCTGGCTGGTGTATTGGTCCCCTTTCCACACTCTCCCTTCACCTGAGGCTGTTATTAACAATTCTAGCAGTTCTTCCGCCATCCCTGAGCAGCTGTTCTGGGGCGCATCTCACTGTTGCCTGCGATACCAGCTGGTCTCCTGGCTCAGCTACTTCCAGCATTGCAGTGGGCAGGGAGACAGCAGGTACCTTTCACACCAGCACACTGAGTATGTTGGCCCCATAGACACATTCTGCTTTTATTAGGCAGAGCCATGCTGAGTGTCACCTGAAGCCAGAGCCAGTCAGAAACAGCACCTTCCCTTCTCAGTTGGATTAAGCACAAGCTTTTCAGTGCATTAAGCCACTTCTCACCCGCTGGCAGCTGGGCTCTCACCTCCTGGGTGCTCCCCTGTTGTTTGGTTTCTCTGAATGCAACAGAATTTAAAATTCATAGAATCATAAAATGGTTTGGGTTGGAAAGGACCTTAAGATCATCCAGTTCCAACCCTCCTGCCATGGGCAGGGACCCCTCACCCTAACCTATGTCTCCCAAGGCTCTGTCCAACCTGGCCTTGAACACCGCCATAAAATGAAATAAAATTAAACGAAATAAAATGAATATAGAAGCAGCTGAACTACTGATAAATCATTTATTTCTATAGTGACAGAGTCTGATTTGTTTTTCCAGAATGCTGGCAGTTTCCACTGCTCAGCCCTGCTGTGTAGAGTTGTAACAGTTAATGAGAAATGGTTTGGAAACAGCTACTGTTTTAATTGGTAAAGTAATTACGGTTTAGTTTTGATGGCGGAAAATAACTGCATGTAAGGTGTTTTTCTTTCTTTTCTGGGCTGTTTTCAAATTTGTAATTAGGCTTCTCCAATTATGCACTTCATAAACTTTGGAAACAGAACTTTCAAATAAGTGCTTACTGCATGGTATTCTTGTGCACATAACTTTGTTAAGGTAAATAGACTCACAGAACTTAAAAAGAATATTAATGTGGGTAAGATTACCCCAAAATATATGTGTCTGGAGGTTGAGGACCTTTCACTGGTAGGGCTGTTATAAATAAATAAATAAAACTGAAGTATCCAGTTTCCATAAAGAAAAGCAGGTGTAGGATATTTTTGGTTTCTTCTTCTGCTGTAAAAGGTAATCTTTTTTTTTAATATGGCTATCAAAAAGAAATACAGAAGTCATATTTAACAAAGCAGGGCTGTTCAAGTAAGTTAGGAGCTCAAATCCTGCTGTGTTATGTATTGCAAATAACTTGCCTGCAATCAAAATCTACTCAAGATTTTCATCAAGACCAAAACTTGATCCTTTAAATGGGTGTAAAACAGTAAAAGAGGGGGAATTTGGGATTAATTTTCTTAACATCCTGTGTTATTGCATATGACGAAGCACCACTTGCGTATAAATGCATTGCCCCTGCTGCTGACCCTGCAGTCTCAGCAACAGGTATAACATGCATGTGACTTACACTGGGAGCTGAAGCTCCAAAGCCTGTTTGTTCTCCCCCCAAGCTGTGTGAATATCAAAGAGAAGACACTGAAGCAGGAGCAGCAATGTGATGTGTTCCCACTTGCCCTTCTCATAATCATCTCCCACCGCTACACACACCCCGTGGCAGGGAGCAGCTGGGGAGCCTAGGCTTTTCTGGGTGCCAGCAAGCTTGTTTTGCCTTAAAATCCTGCCTCAGTGAACAAGACTGGTGAAAGCCACATGTGCTGGGGAATGCTAAATGTGAGCGGGTGTCATTTAAATTGCCACCAGTTAGAGCAACAAGGCGTGTAAAAATCCAAACATCTCCATTAAAACAGGTTTTTGTTACACATACATGTGTGAAGGAGTAGAGACCAGTGCAGGAATGAAATGCCTTTTTAGGTCTGCATGAATGACCAAGGCATATAGGAAACCATTGCTGGGTTCTCTTGCTTCTGGCATTACACATGCTGTGGGAGGGGTGCTAAGCTCTCCTTTTTCCTCAGAGTTCTTTTTGCAGTGGGTAGAATGAGAACTTAACACTCCTGATGTACAAGCAGCAGTCATTTGCAGTCAAGCAGTCAAGCAGTATTGCAGCTTGTCCATTGCAGACTTTTCCCTTCCCTAGGTATGAGGATACCTGTTCCCTTGTTATGTAGCTTGTTTTTATGGTAAAAACTGCTTTGCAGAAATACGGATGTGTAGAAAAGCCAACTACTAAGGTGTAGTTCCTGAGGGCTTGAAGTGTTGCAGAAAGCTGAATAGGGAGAAAACCCAACTGTGGTTATGCATATATTTTTTTGTCTTTTTGAAGTAGCGCAGAGATCATCACAAAAACCTTCAGAGCTCAGTGCTGGAAAACAAGTACCTGATTCTCTGCATTGGCAGGAGAAAATTGGAAAGATAATTAATCAAGATCCTTATGAAATAATTTCTTAGTTTTTGGGTGCAAATATCTCCACTTCAGACCTTAAGGAATGAGACAAGAATAGAGTAGGTAGTTTGTGCAAATAAACACAGATAAAGTGGGTAGAAAAAGCTGACTGGTTATGCATCAGTTACAGAGTGCAAGGGTTAGTCATGTAGATTTTTAACTGGGTTTATTCAGTTGATTCTTTTTCATCCATAAAAAGAAGGCTTGCAAATAAAATTCTCTGTAATGATGGAAACTGTATTAATTTTGCAATTATATTACTACTAATATAGGTACTAATTAAGAGCTGCATGTGTCCCTCCAGCCCAAGTCTGATTGCATTTATGCCTTTCCATTATTGTATGTCTGGTTAGTGAAGCATGGGTATAAATTTCTTTTACTGTAAAAACAGCAACAGTGATCATCCCTTGGATAACAATGAGCAAACTTAACAGATACCATGATGGAAGATGGATTGTCACATGTCCTTCTCTCCTATAGATCTGAATGCATCACAGACCCAGGGTTCCCAAACAAGCATTCCAAACCAGGGATCCATCCAGCCTTCACGGATAGATGCGTTGCTGCTGAACCACCAGCCTGAGAGCCCACAGGATGACAAAGATGAAGACAGAGTAGAGGAGAAGATTGTGTACCTCTGATGGCTCATTTTCTAATTTCAGTCGCACTTTGGAAATACAATTGTGTTTGCTTTTCTAAATGTCTGTAGTTGCTCTCTGTATGACCACATGGCTTTAAGGATAGTATTTAATATTCAATGTGAGATTTTCCCCATTACAAATATAACAATTAAGTTATTTTAAAGCCTTTGTTTTATAATCTATAATTTATGACATGATTTCAAATGCTTTGCAAGAGGCAAGGGGATAGCAGAGAAGATGTAGCATTTTGGAATTGTAAGGATGCCACTGAGAGGTGTGAAAGCTGGTGCTGAATTTCTCCTGAGTCCTCTTTTTAAAAGGGCAAGATGAGGGAGATGGGCCTGCTATTTGAGATTGCAGAATATGGATCAGTAACCTTCTAACAGCTGTTACATAATGTGTTAAAACAGCAGTGTAAGAATGATGGCTGAAGTCTTCGCTGAAATGTGCTGTGTACCCTTAACTATGGTGTTTTCCTTATCTTCTGGCTCAGGAACTGTTCAGAAGAGGATGTTTTTTATGGTCTCAACATAATTGCATAATTGTAAGTGTTTGTTCACGTCCCAGTGCTTATCATCATTTTGGTAGTACCGCCAGTTTCAGTGAAAAAATGCTGTAAATCAGCTTGTTATTGTATTATAAGTGTATCTCATTTCAGTAAGTGCCCTTGTGCATTAAAATCCACCAGATGAAATCACCTCACTGGTAAAAAAAAAAAAGGGAAAAATAGTAGGCTTTTAGGTAACTCAACCTTTTTGAAAATCCTCTTCTTTCTTATGTAAGAAACAACTACTTTCCTGCTTTCAGGTTCATGGGGTTTGCTATGTGTTAAGCAGTAAGAAACCAGGACCAGTTATGTGTTTTTTGGTCTTTCAGAAATATTTGTACACTTCTGTCAAATTGAATAAATGTTCCGTGCATTTCTGCAAAACTGTATCTTTGGTTCATTGTGAGGTCCTTCAGAGAAATCTGAAAACAGAAGGAACACAGAAAATCCCACTGTCCTGAGTTCAGCAGCAGCAGTAATTTTTCTCCTTCTTAGTAGCTGGTGCAGTGCTGCGTTTTTGACTTTCAGCCTGGGAACAACGCTGATAACACCGATGTTTTTAGTTGTTGCTCAGTAATGTTTAGTCTGACCATGGACTTTCTGAGTCTCATGCTCTGCCAGGGGAAGAAGGGAAGCCAGGAGGAAGCAAAGACAGGACATCTGACCCAAACTAACCAAAGAGGTATTCCATACCACAGCATGTCATGCCCACTATATAAACTGGGGGCAGTTACCCAGAAGGGCTAGATCACTACTCAGGTCAGGCTGGGTAGCGGTTGGGGGGTATTGAGTGGTTGTATTCTCTCCCCTTGTTATTTCCCTTATCATTATTATTACTGGTGGCAGCAGCAATGATTTGTGTTATACCTGAGTTACTGGGCTGTTCTTTTCTCAATCTGTGGTTGTTACATTCTTTTGATTCTCCTTCCCATCCCTCTGGTAGCAGGGGGAGGAAGAAGGGGGGTGGGGGGAGTGAGCAAGCAGCTGCCTGGTTCTGAGTTACTGGCTGGGCTTAAACCACGACACCCCCTCCTTGCCTGGTTTGCCCTGTGCCCTGCTGCATGTATGCCTGCCTTGGTCCAGTGCAGCTAAAGCTGTGTGCAAGGCACCTGGGCTGGCAGAACCATGGACATGACTATTGGAGGAAGTGTGGGCAAACCACATCTGGGCTGTCTGGGTGCTGCTTATCCTGGCTGGCAGGTTGGCAGCAGTGCTGAGTGAATGCAGACGCACAGCCCCAGAGGTGCCTCACATCTGCCCAGCTCACCTGTCAGATACATGCAGGATTGCCCCTCCCTGTTTGTCTGGATAAGCCCCAAGCATCACATGCTTTCCATTTACCCTAAACCTTGTGTTATGCAAAATCTTTTTCAGGGGGCAGAGTTTTAGATAGTAGATGTTTGTCAGCAAGGTTTTCCTGATGTGGAGGGTTCTCTTCCAGGGACTGATGTGCTGTTGGGGAATATTCAAAAGCAGAGCTTTCTGAATTGCATCTGTCTGGGTTACTGGACTAGCTGCTCAGTTGGTATCTTAGGCTAACAATTGAGCTACTGACCTTGATGAGCAGGACCTGATTCCCAGCTGGTATTAACTGGTGTGCCAGTGTCATCAGGGAAAGATTTGGTCTGCCAACACATTTTTCAGTTGACATTTCCAGCTTTCAAGACTCAATGTTCACCTGAGAGCACTTCTTTAATATGTCTCCTTATTAGAGAAAAAACCTTTTTAGAATTTCTGGAAATGTTTTACCTTCTTTATTTTCACAGGTAAACTAAAATTACAAGGGGAATCCAGTCTTACTAAAGGCTTTATAATGAGAACAGTCCACTGCCTCTGTATTTTACCAGTCAGAGTGAATTCAGGGTTGCTATCTAGACAGCTTTTTGGCAAATTTTTGAATAAGCAGACCAGTTCCTTGGGATATGTACATTGCCTAGGGACTAGTAGGAACCCAGGAAAAACTGAGTAGTTTTCTCCACAATTATTCTTTCTGCATTTTATTATGCCTTCGCTGAAACATCTGGTACTGGTTACTGTCAAATCCAAGCCGCTGGATGGATAGTTGCTGTCCCAGCCTGGTGTGGGAATTTCCATGTAAGCATCTTGCCACTGGGAGAGGAAGAGAGGATACTGCTTCTCTCATCAGTTTTAATTGAGGAGCTGGGAGTTGAAAGGGGGGGGGAGAGGGGGGGGCAGGACTGCAGCTGTTGGGCAGATTCTTTGAGTCCCCTCACATCAGGCAGCATCTTATTTTGCTCACCTGTGTTTACAGTAAGAGTTCAGGCACTCAAGGAAGGCAAAAGCAGGAAACAGGTGGTCCCTAGATTTAGGTATTTTAATTGTAGAAAATGTTTAAGCTATAGACCAGTGAAGTGTCAGCAGGTGCTCCTTATAACAAGACCTATTATGCACCCAGGACCTCTGTCCATTATTTAGGCATTTCTTAACACCTAGCATAAATTAGCCCCTTTTTAGCAGGCTGCATTTTCAGTTATCACCAAGCATATATTAACAATTGGTCTTCTTTCTAAGTAGAAAAATATATTCACAAATCCTCCCCTTCACCTTCATTACAGTATTTTAAAGTGGGCTTGTTTGCAAGGCCTGCTGGTTTTATTTTTAACTCATCCCATATACTGTGGGTTTGGGTTTTTTTTTTTTTTGCCATGTTTCTCAAGGCATCTTGCCTCTGAAAGCTCAAAATTGAATTTAGTCATTCATTTCAGTGTTTAAATTAAAGAAGCCATTGCTGTACTGAAAATCTCTGCTGCACCAGACTGGGCTTTCTCTCAGGATTTCCTCTTTAAACTTTCTTCCATCATTTAACAAAGTGGGGGTTTCTTTACAGTAGTACCTAGGCTTCATCCAGCATTTTCTCCTTAATGTTGCTGTATGCCAGTAAAACTGTCATATCTAACAACTTTGAGAGATTTTAAAACAGAACTCACAACAATGCAGTTTTTCAGCAAATCTAAAACTTGGTAAAGAACCAGCTCATGAAAGGGTCAAGCTTGCAGTGGGCTGGATCCAGAACCTTGTATTTATGCAGTCATTCACAGAGTGAGGCCAGAACAGAGCAAATTGAGTATTAAGGTAAACAACACAGCTGCATTTTTGAGAAATTTTTCACAAAGTTCGTCCATGTAATTTGCAAATTACTGGATTAAATACAGATTAGGCTCTCAGCAAAATTCCCCAAAGGTTGCTTACTGAAGTGATCAAAAAGTATCTGTTAATGTTTGCCATGTAAGGAACAAGAATCATTTTACTTAGTGGCCTGAGGGCTGCATTAATTTTTATTCCACCTATTTAGGTTAAAAAAATAGCTAAGATTTTCACTGATTGTTAAATGCTAGTAAGTAAGTGCAAATTCTGTAGTAATGTGCCATAACACCAGTAAAATCGTGTTCATTCAGAGCAAAGCAAAGAGGCTGTGATCTGTTAAGTAACGTGTGCTACTTGCTCTGACTGAATTTTGAAAGCAAAGGAGAGTTGCAATGAGGCGGTTTTCCTTTTGCATTTGGTAACAAAAGGGGAAATAGCATGACTGCTCAGATACCTTCTGATTAACACTCTATTTGAAAATAACTCCAAACCCAAACCCTTCCAATCCAAAGCTTCCACTGTGCTCAGTTAGTATTACAGATGTAGAAACAGCATAGGGTTGTGGGGCATTAGTGTACTGTAACAGGTTGGATGTTTGCTCTTTCTTATGGAATTGCAGTCACTTTGTCACTTTTTTTGCCAAGATAAATTGATGTGTTTGTTAGTTTCTCATCCATAGCAAAGATATTTATGTAGAAGCACTGCAGAAGTAGCTGTGAATACGCTTGGTAATCTTAAGGACAGCTGCATGTTCACTCCCAGAAAGGTTTCGCTGTCTTACTTGCCACCAGGTTCTGATACAGCACTGTGAGGATGGCCTGTATTCAGTAGCTCATTTTTTTTGTAAAGGATCCCTTTGTCAGGCTGATGTGAAACCAGAGTGTTTAATATTTCAACATAAAGGAAAAACCTCAAAGGGTATTAATCTAAAGTATTTCATTAATGCAGCCCTTTGCTCTGCAAAGATGCATCAGACAATAGACTACTACGTTTCTTGTAAGAGATCACCAAAGATTAAGAGATTGTGGAGGGATTTTCAGGTGTTTTGTGGACCATGGTGGTGAAATGGTCCAGGTACTTCCGTCATTGGAGAATGCCATATGAATGTTTTTCAGCTGTTGGCAGCAGCTCTAGCCAGGTGAGTAACTGGCTCCCAGTTTCCCAGAGCACTATGTTTTCTATCCTGAGGATCAACTATGCTGAAGTTTCTTCCCCTTCTCATCACTCCCTTGGTCTCAGGCTCAGATAAGGGTGTTCCCACCCCTTACATGAAAGGGCTCTGCTTCAGAGAGAACTGTCATTCCGAGGCTGGGTCTTGAAATATCCTAGGTGTGGACCAGGAGGAGAGAAAAGAAATATCAACTGGTTATATAGAAGGGAGGGTTTCCCCTACCATGGAATGTTTTCTAGGCTCCTTCATGGAACAACTTTTTTTATTTAGAAGAAAAAAAATTGGCAATTATCACACTACTTACTGTTTGTTTGGCTGATAAACTGATAACTGGTTAGATGCCATTTTTCTAAACCCAGTGCCAGATGGAGTGAGGATCAGATATTTATGAAAGTGACAGTGAAATGTGCAAGTTGAAACAAAGAACTTCTCCTATGGAGAATGCCTAACAGACCCAAGGGAACTTTTCTTATCAACTTTCTATAAAGCTGCCAAACCATGCCTACAGGAGCTGTGCAGAGGTGTGAACATTTTACCAATCCAGGTTATCACTGCTAACAGCCAAGCCCTTCACAGATGAACAATTCCCTGACTTGAAGGAGGTTTGTCAAGACAGGCATGAACCCCCTGCCCTCCTTTGCAAGTGAACTGGCAGGATGCTGTCATTCCCTATGTTTAGCTCATTGGGGATGCTCAGGTCAAGCTGTAGACCTACTTGTGCTCCTCTAGAGTAGTGCAAGAACCAGGAGAAATTGGTGTTGCTCCTGGTTAAAGTAAGTAATGGCTCACCTAAAATTAATTTTTCCTGTTTTCCTACATGATTGCACTTGTCCTAGCATTGTTGAATGACTGCTACAACAAATTATTTTTGTTCAATTATAAACTCATCAAAAGAAGCCAAATCCAGAAACAAAGGCAGCCCAGAGGACAAAAATAGCTTTAATATCACAACTGAGCATCACCTGCTTTCAGGCAGTTGAAGATAGCCACTTACATCCTCCAGGACCTCTTTCCAGCTTTCAATGCTGTTGTCTATGTGATACTGATGCCCTGTATGTGTAAGGAGCAAGGTTTCAGAGTGATGTACTCAGATTGTCAGCGTAAGGGAAAATGTCAGAAGGAGCAAAATTGCTCTCTGTTGGCATTGCTTTCCTTTGCAGAGTCCCCTATTACCAGATGTAGTCTGATTTTGAACATGTGTGCAGCCACCAGGTGAACTGAGAAGGTGACATGGACTTAAAATTATCTGCAAGTGCCTGATGCTTAATATCAAAACAGCTTGTATCTCGACGAAGGCTGGACACTGTCAATGCTGCAGGCAAAGGAAGGACTTTGAGGATCCAAAGCTAAGGTGTGGCCTCCTTTGAAGTGCACATCAAATCAGTCACTTACTTTGAGATCCATCAATGCTTCTAGATGCCCTATGGACAGAAAAAGCTGCCACATAGCTGTATCTGTAAGTAATGTTCCCTTCCTTGTTCCAGATGATTTGAAGACCATTTTCCACCATGGAAATATTGTCCTGGCCTCAGCTGAGCTGTGTTTGATATCTAGGCAGTAAGTCTTGAGACTGTAGGAAATCCTGTTGCTGTTGTTGAATGCTGTGGAACACATCATACGTACATGAGGCTACCTTCCAGTTGCTGCCCAGTCTTTCTGTGGGTAGATTTATTAAGATAATATTCTTTAGTTTTATGTTCTCAGTAAGCATCTAAAGTTCCAGGCTAGAGGGTATGGTTGATATTTCTCTGTGGCTGGCACAGCAGAATTGTATTTTATATCATCAGATGAAACTCAGGGGTTCAGGAGGCAAAGTTTGCTTGCAGCTGATCCATAGATGGGGAGTGAACTCCCTGACGAACTACAGGTGCTCACTAATGTTTCAGGTAATCTATGAGGGATGTTCCTCTGGATGGCACGTAACACAGGGCCTCTGTGTGTGCAGAAGGAAGAGTTCCAGCTCTGAGGCTAGTACATGGCTGTCAACTGGATGGTGCTGGCAGCTTGTTTATCTAGAAAACTAAGTGATCTAGAGGTTACGTGGAGGACCAGGCCATTCAGAACTGCTGAAGCTGGTGCCACAGGTCATACTGGGAACCAGCTGCATGTACAAGCCTGTTTTGCCACCCAAAAGAGTGGTGGAGCTCCAGGGGAACCTGTGCACTGGCCAGGTCACCCCTCTGTCTGGCTCTCATCCCTCCAGCATATATCTTGAGGTTGAGTGGTTGTGTGCAGGTTGTGAAAGGCCGCTTACAGCCCTGGGAAACCACTCTTGGCATGTAAAATGAATGCTGAGTGCTGAAGGGTATTTCAAACATGAAGTAATTATTGACAAAAGGCAGGGTGCATCAGCTGTTTTACTGGAAATCTTGGTTTGCACAGCAGAAACGGTTCCATATCTAATTCTGACTCCAGCTGTTCTCATTTGATTTACAGCCTAATTCTTCAAGGATAACAGCTTTCAAGGACAATATATCAGCATTGAATGAGACTGCCAAGAAGAAGAGAAGCAGTTTATTTGTAAGGGGTTAGTCACTTCTGCTGTCCTGCAGGCAGGACTGCATTGGAGTCTCATGAACTAAAAACCCCATGAGGTTGCTGGCACTGCAATGTGCTCCTCGAATATTCTGAACATGACTAACACAGTATGGCTCACAGACACCAAACTTGAAATACTTGTTCTCCTGGGAAATTGGGAGCTCAGAACATCTGGGTAACTGAAGCTCCCCAGAACACAGTCCTTCCATCCATAATTTCAATTAAATGTAAGTCAATTAGTGCTCACCATTTAATTTCCTGATTGCCTTCTGATAAGCAGAAACATTTTCCTAAATGTTACTCAGATGTTTCCAACCTGTTATTTCAGCAATTTCTGTCAGTGATTCTTGGGTAATTACAGAGATGGGCCTGAACATAAAAGAGATCTGAAGGCTGTCAGATACTTGGAAAATGCAGACCTGAATCCAAGCTTGAAAGACTCAGACAAAATGCTCCACTTCAAGACAATGTTTTTCAAACTTGGATTATGAATTGTCAGACAATCAATATGGACTCAAACCCAAGGAACTGGGGAAATAAACAGCACAAAAAATAGTGAAAACTGTTTCTTCTGTGCAGTGTTCAGGGAGTTGCTGATGAAAAATATCCAAACAGGCATTCTATGAAATTGCATTGTTATAACAGCAATTTGTTGTTATTTTATTGGGGGTTTTGTTAAGTAAAGTTTATTATATAATTAAGTTACTAGGTAGCTCTAGTGCTGAAAGTACAGCTGAATATGGTGAACTGAGTTTAATATGGTGCAAGAATTCACAGCCAGGTAGCAAGAAGGATTATTTCCATCCATGGAAAGGCTTTTCATGGACCAAGGATCCACAGGCAGAAGATCATGAGATCATGAGATGGTTGAGTTCTAGATCCTTGGGTCAGTGAGAAGAGCGTGCAGCAAGCTCACTGCCCTGGACGTCAAGAGAGCTGACTTCGGGCTCTTTAGGAACCTACTTAGTAAGGTTCCATGGGATATAGCCCTAGAGGGCAGGGGGGCCCAAGATTGTTGATTGATACTCAAGGATCACCTGCTACAAGCTCAGGAGTGTTGCATCCCAACTAGAAGGAAGTGCAGCAGGAGGGCCAGGAGACTTCCTTGGATGGATAAGGAGCTGCTGAGAAAATTTCACAGCAAAAAAAGAGGCTTATAAAAGGTGGAAGCAAGGACAGGTGGCCTGGCATGAACATAAGGATGTTGTTCACGAAGATAGGAACCAGGTAAGGAGAACTAAGGCCCAGTTAGAATTAAACTTGGCTAGGGATGTTAAGGATAACAGGAAAGGATTCTCTAGGTACATTGCAAATAAAAGACAGACTAGGGACAATGCGGGCCCTCTCTGGAAGCTATTGGGAGAACTGGCTACACAGGATTTGGAGAAGGCTGAGGTTCTGAATGATTTCTTTGCCTCAGTCTTCACTGGCAAAGGCTCTGACCACACCACCCAAGTCTTGGAAGGCAGACGCAGGGACTGTGAAAACCTAGACCTTGGGCCCACTGTACGAGAGGATCTGGTTTGAGACCATCTTAAGAACCTGAATGTACACAAGTCCATGGGACCTGATGAAATCCATCCGTGAGTCCTGAAGGAGCTGGCGAATGAAGTTGCAAAGCCACTGGCCATCATATTTGAAAAATCATGGCAGATAAGTGAAGTTCCTGATGACTGGAAAAAGGGAAATATAACCCCCATTTTCAAGAAGGGGGAAATGGATGATCCAGGAAATTACAGACCAGTCAGTCTGTACCTGGCAAAATCTGGGAGCAGATTCTCCTGGAAGGCATGCTAGGGCACATGAAAAACAACAAGGTGCTTGGTGACAGCCAGCATGGCTTTACTAGGGGAAAATCCTGCCTGACCAATTTGGTGGCCTTCTATGATGGGGCTGCAGAACTGATGGACAGGGGTGGAGCAGTTGACGTCATCTACCTGGACTTGCGTAAAGCTTTCGACACTGTCCCACATGACATCCTTGTCTCTAAATTGGAGAGACATCAATTTGATAGGTGGACCACTCAGTGGATAAAGAACTGGCTGGATGGCCAAACACAAAGAGTTGTGGTCAACGGCTCAATGTCTGGCTGGAGACCAGTAACGAGTGATGTCCCTCAGGGATCAGTGTTGGCACCGGTCTTATTTAACATCCTTGTCAGTGACATGGACAGTGGGATTGAGTGTGCCCTCAGCAGGTTTCCCGATGACACCAAGCTGTGTGGTTCTGTTGATACACTGGAGGGAAAGAATGCCATCCAGAGGGACCTTGACACGCTTGTGAGGTGGGCTGAATCCAACCTCATGATGTTTAACCATGACAAGTGCAAGGTCTTACACCTGGGTCAGAGCAATCCCAGGCACAGCTACAGGTTGGGCAGAGAAGAGATTCAGAGCAGCCCTGTGGAGAAGGACTTGGGAGTATTGGTCAATGAGAAAATGAACATGAGCCGGCTGCAGTGTGCTCTTACAGCCCAGAAAGCCAACCATATCCTGGGCTGCATCAAGAGGAGCGTGACAAGCAGGTCGAAGGAGGTGATCCTGCCCCTCTACTCTGCTCTCGGGAGACCTCACTTGCAGTATTGTGTGCAGTTCTGGTGTCTTCAACATAAAAAGGACATGGAGCTGTTGGAACAAGTCCAGAGGAGGGCCACGAGGATGATCAGGGGACTGGAGCACCTCCCATATGAAGACAGGCTGAGAAAGTTGGGGCTGTTCAGCCTGGAGAAGAGAAGGCTGCATGGAGACCTCATAGCAGCCTTCCAGTATCTGAAGGGGGCCTATAAGGATGATGGGGAGGTACTATTCATTAGGGACTGTAGTGATAGGACAGGGGGTAACGGGTTAAAACTTAAACAGGGGAAGTTTAGACTGGATATAAGGAGGAAGTTCTTTCCTGTTAGGGTGGTGCGGCACTGGACTGGGTTGCCCAAAGAAGTTGTGAATGCTCTATCCCTGGCAGTGTTCAAGTCCAGGTTGGACAGAGCCTTGGGAGATATGGTTTAGCGTGAGGTGTCCCTGCCCATGGCAGGGGGCTTGGAACTAGATGATCTTAAGGTTCTTTCCAACCCTAACTATTCTATGATTCTATGATTCTAAGAGGAGTGTGAGATTGCACTATTCCCTCTGGAGCTGCTGAACTCTCCTGAAAGTGCCAGGTCTTGCCTTTAGGTCCATTGGTATCATCCCACCCCAGCATAAACCCAGGATGTTCTGGGCTCTTTCCGGCAGACATCTGGCCAGGTCTTGACTCTGTAAGGGTAGAGATGTGAGCATGTGGGAAGCTAGCCCACAAGCCTAGCTCATATTGGTGAGAAGGATTTTCCCATGCTGCCAGTGTCCATTCTAGGCTGAAACACAGATTTCTTCTTGTCGTGGTTTAAGCCAAGCCAGTAACTCAGAACCACTCAGCCGCTCGTTCACTTTCCCCCACTTCTTCCTCCCCCTGCTCCTGGAAGGATAGGGAGGAGAATTAAAAGAATGTAACTCCCATGGGTTGAGATAAGAACAGTCCAGTAACTCAGGTATAACACAAATCATTGCTGCTGCCTCCAATAATAATAATGAAAAGAGAAATAACGAGGGGAGAGAATACAACTGCTCACTACCCACCGACTGATACCCAGCCTGACCTGAGCAGTGACGTGGGCCTTCTGGGTAACTGCTCCCAGGCTATACAGTGGGCATGACATCCTGTGGTATGGAATACCTCTTTGGCAAGTTTGAGTCAGGTGTCCTGTCTCTGCTTTCTCCTGGCTTCCCTTCTTCCCCTGGCAGAGCATGAGACTCAGAATTGATCATTAGACTCTTGATCAGACTAAACATTACTGAGCAACAACTAAAAACACCAGTGTTATCAGCATTGTTCGCAGGCTGAAAGTCAAAACCACAGCACTGCACCAGCTACTAAAAAGCAGAAAAATTACTGCTTCTGTTGAACTCGAGATTCTTCTGTATTGCAGAGTAGTTGTGCACTACAAGTAGCACGTAAACAGCTTCTTATGTGTTTGGTGCTCTCTGTTACACTGCCATTTCAGCTACTGTCCAAAGACATGTGACAAGGATATAAAGTAGTACCTTTTGAAATGCAACATCTCTGTGAAAATTCAAAATTCATTTAAATTTTTACAGAGCAACAAGGGTCAAGGTATAATAACTAATGACATGTGTGTTGTTTAATCTTCAAAGCAAGTTTTACTTTTGGAGGTGCATAATTTACTCAGTAAATATTGTTCCTCTTACTTCAAAAGGAAGCAGTAATTAGATTATCCCTGGACTCAGCTTCACATTTGGTTTATACATACCTTCAGAGCAAAACTGTTGTCTGTCTACAATAGCAAAATAATTCTTTTCAACTTTGTGCGTATGCTCTGAGCATTCAAAGTTGTAATTTAATACCCAGAGAAAAGATACGGTGGCATGAGATGCAAACAGCGGTTTTCCAGGCCAGCGTGCCCTCCATCCACTTGCCACCTGCGCAGAGTCACGGTCTGAAGCTGCCTGCTCCTGCCTCTGCCCCTGCCACTGCTATACCCAAATCCATTTTTGAGTCACTAGTCATGGGGCTTTCTATTATTTTTAGGCAGCGATACTTTCTGGGTTTACAGGATGACAACTGGTGTTTGTGATTCTGGCCCCACGTAGAACCCTGCTTCAGCCATGCCAAGGGCACTAAGTTCTTCTGCTGGCCCCTTCCCACAGCCATCCCTGGGAAAGAGACAATGTGAGCAAAGGCAAGATGGAAAACAGTAGGGTAACCATGCTTCCCTCTCTGAGTCTGGCCTAAGAGGTTTTGCCCAAACAACCTCCCTGTGCCATGCTGGCTATGGTGGAAGCTGCATTGGCAATGGGTTGCTCCTGGACTTTGGCCATCAGGACTGCATTTGCTGTGGGGCTGAGATGAGGTTTTCATTCTTGGCAAACAGGGCGTCCTGCCACCCGGCTGGCAGAGCAGCCTGACACCATCATGGTGGAGACACCCAGTCCAGTGCCTCATTAAATGTAGCTAGAGAAGGTGTGGCCAAAACATGAGAATGGGGGTCTCTTGCCCACCCAATGGCTGAAATAAGCAGCTATTCCAGTAGCTTTAACAGCCGCTCTTACACCAGCCTCCATTACGATTTACAAAAAGGGCATCACACTGTATGAAAACACATGCTTGGAGCCTAATTGACAAGATAACAAGATTAGAGAGACAGGAAATACCTTTTTGCTATTGATATTTTCATAATTGCCTTTATGATATGAGTTGCAGGTGCAGCACTGCAAAATCTTCTAATTAATTTTATGAAGCCTGAGGTTTTTATAAACATAAAAGTGGTGATGGGCTTTTTCATAGGCTTTGAAAAAAGAAAAAAAAAAGTGTGTCTGCTTTCATATGAGTTAGCTTCAATGCCATTATACATTTTAATGAGGTGATGCAGGAAGAGGGGTCAAGTAGAGCAAGACTTGTTCTGTTCCCATCAACACTGACACTACATTGCTAACACAGAAGTAATTCTGTGGCTATAATTTAAATAAAATATGTAGTGTAAGATGCTCTATTGAATATTCCAAGTTAGGAGAGTCTGTTGAGCATCGTTGCCATAGGGACTGTGTGTAGGTTGGATTAATTAAGGCCTGAACAGATGCTGTGGAGTATGTGGTGCCATTTGTGCTTTCTGCTTGTAATTAATGTGCATAGGGTGTGTGTGTGAGAAACAAGAGAAGAGAGAGATACCCACCTTAATTTGTTTGTGACAGCTTTTCAGGTAAAACAAATTATTGGTATATGAAAGATGATGCCCCTATGCATGCTAAAAATACAGATTAGACAAGAAAGAAAGAAGAGACTATCAAAATCAGCATCTAGCTGGGTCATTATATTTCCCATCAAATGGCCAGAATAAAAGGCACAATCTTCCCTCCTTGTTCCTACAGAAATGAGAAATTCACAAGAGCTGGTTCACATGTGAAATACATTAAGATTAAAGAGTCACATTTAATGTTAACCCAGAAAGCTCAAACATATCATAGCTTTTGGGGGCATTTATATGCATACGTAAATTTATGCATGCAATGAAGGAGGGGACAGCTTGTATACATGCATGTATATGTAAAGTTCAGGCCTCCGTGCTGTTTTACTGAAGTCTGCTGTGTACCCAAAGGAAGCACTAAAACATATTTCAAACAGCTTGCCTCTCCCTGCACTCAGTGAGCATTTGCTCTACTGCTATAGCAGGGATTGAGGTCTTTAAGATGGTGTTAAATTCTTTCCTCTTTACCTAACTGTGAGAGAGTTTTGCCACGTTCTCTACTGGTTCTTCAGCATATACCCTGAGCTTCACAGGGAAGGATTTTTGGGCATAAAGGACCACACATAAAAGTGGCACCTTCCAAAAAGGGAGATGGACGTAGTGGTGGAAATTTGCTCTTCCACTGCTACTCATATTCTTCCTCCATCTTTGCAAGAGAAGGTCCCAAAATCTGGGAGGATGGCACCAAATTTTCAAAGCATCATCCAAAAGCAAGAGGGAGAAAAAGTCATAAGCTATCCCATGGAAAAAATATTACCTTACTTTGGTCTTCTGAACCTTTAGGAAATGGGAATGCAGTCCTACAGAACAGCCATAGTTCATTTATGAATAACTGGTTGCACTGGGACTGCAGCTGCTTGAAAGAGAAATGCAAAAAGTGCTCACAATGTTCTCTAAGAGTGTTTAATTGAAAAGAAATCAGCTTCTCAGAACTGCATTTTCTACAGTGGAGGAAAAAGTCTCTGCAGTATTTGCAAGTGAAATTTTGCAGAAGCCAAACAGCTCCATGTTTTAAGAGGAAAAGTGTCCAGCACTTCTTGATTAGGAAATGTGTTCCTACTGCTGCTGGTAGTAAAACAAAATAAGTCATTTTAGTCTAAAAAGGTAGAGGGCAAAAGCAAGGATATTAACTTGCTGGAAGCTATTAGATGAAATATTTCTGTACAGCAATTCTCATCCTGGGTCCTATCTAAAAAAAATTATTTTCTGAGCACTTCTGGCAAAATTTCATACCCTAATCTGCTGCTCATATACTAATCAGGTACTTGAAATGCTTCTTTTTTTTTAAATAGAATTATTTGTAGTATAAAACTCACAAACTTGTCTGTGTGACTGAGGAATGAAAAGTGATGGATGATTTTTTTTTTCTAGATTGTGAGAAATAGCAGCCGGTCCAATGAATGCTGAAGCATGCCTCTTTCCCAGGTGCTCAATCCTCTCTTTCTCTCTCCAATTTGCTTGTTAAATCTGCTGCATTTTCCACTCATTTCTTAATATTCAAGGATTATCTGAGATGCTCTCTTGGGAAATGTGGCTTCCTTAGGGTTATGGAAATAATTAGAAAAGATTACAGCCTGCTTTTTGAATGAGTCTAGATTTATTTCTGTTTTTCTTGCTGCTAATGAGAGGCTTGCTTGTTCTTACTTTGATTTAGAAAACTTTTTTTTTGCAGAAAGCACAATCTAATCCGCAATAAAAAATGAATCTTTGAAAGAAAATTGAAAAATCAACATACAAGGCTGAATGGCTTTGATCAAATGAATATGTTTAAATTAAACATGTATAATCTTTTAAATAGAAAGGACTTAAATAGACTGGATGTATTGATTCAGCTATCATGTCACTAGGAAAAGTCAGAAACTAAGCAAACCATCCAGCAGAAGTGTCCCCAGATCTGTGATGAAATTCAAGTGAATTTAATTCAAGTGAGTTTACTCTTGTCTCTGCCCCAAGCCTGAACCTTTAAGCAAATGAAACTTGTACTGTTTCTTTAAGTTCATGTAGACTTGTCTCTTTAGACACGTAGAAAAGTTTAATCCAGAGCATATCTTCCCAATATACTACTACAGACTTTGCTTACATAGTTTCTGAACACATGTATTTAGTTACCAGCTGTTTGATTTCAATGGCAATTTAGATGCTTTCTCAGTTTTAGGTAGATGCCAAGTACCATTTTCCCCCAGGTGCCTGCTCCTTGGCTCTGGGGTTTTGTATGTTGTTGGCAGATCTTACATTTTTTTCCCCATCTTTTTCTTTCTAGAAACATTTCCCCCTTTCATTAGTAATACACAGTGAAATGTTGCATGTTTTTATGACATTTACATTAAATTCTTCCTGCAGTTACCTGTTAGATCACATTCACACATTGTTCTCCCCTTCTGGCCTTTAAATTAAACTTTATTTTCCCTGTGGTTCTTAATTGTCTTAATGAAATGATAACTGAATGATAAATCTTGAAATGGTCTCTTGTATCTCAAGGTTTTTTGAATATGCTTTCACCAACCAGCACAACTAAGAGCTTTCAGCTAAGTATCAATCAACTATCTGGGACACTAGACAAAATGTAGCAGTGACAACCTCAAGCCTCACATGTGCTAAACTCCTTGGCAGAGAAAATGACCTGTAGTGACTGCCATGCATCTGTATCTGAAGTGTTTGTGGTATCCAGGCTAACTTTCTGAAACAGAGCTTGGACATCATTGAGGCATTTTGTATCTTTCATGTCAAAAAAGCGCAGGACTATCTCTGGGGTTGTTTGGTGCTAAAACTAGTGAATAAGGCAGAGATGGGCAATCATGTTCTGTATTTATGCCTTAATTTCTTTCCCTAGCACTTACTACTAAATTTATGACTTGACTTCTTTAGCAAGGCTTTCAGTACAGCTTCTCCTATCTCCTCTGAAACCAAAATGGGGAGGATATTTGTTGATAAATTAGAAGTCTTGCATCTGTACTGGTGTAACGCCAGAGAGCAACAGAGGGTGGAAACTAAGAGATCCAGACCTAAGGTATCTAGACACACAGAAAAGGATTGGTAAGCCCTAGTGGACCGGCCAAGCTGAGTCAGCAATGTACTCTTGCAATGGGGAAGGCAGAGCAGCAAATTCAGCAGTGTTAGCAAAAGCATAGCCAGCAGGTCAAGGCAAGCAATTATTTTGATCCCCTAGGTACTTGTGAGGCTGTTTTAAAGATACCATGTCCAGCTTGGGGACCCAGTTCAAGAGAGTTTCTGGAAATTAGAGTTTGGTGGTCCAGAGGAAGATGGAGATGGAGCGGATGCCATAAAAGGGGACTTACTGCTGTCTTCACCTGCCTACTGGACAACATAGAGGAGATGGAGCCAGACTTCGAGAGTTTCCCAGTGAAAGGGCAGGAGGCAGCAGATTTGAATAGCAGCAAGGGGAATTCCTATTGCACTTAAAGTAAAAACTTCACCATGGAGGAGGAAACATGCTGAGACTGTTTGTACAGAGAGGCTGTGGCACCTCCATCTTTGGATATTTTCAAACTGTATCTAGCCAAGACCCTGAACAAGCCAACTTAACCTGGAACCCTCGCTCTGAGAAGGATGTTGGACCAGCCACTCCTAGAGATCTCCTTCAAATTAAATTACTTTCTGATTTTGCGAGAATTACTATTAAATTTGTCCTGTCCCATCCCATCTATCAGCATCTAAAAGCTTTATTGTCTGCATCGCTCCACTAGATCCTTGGTGTTTTGTTTGGGTTTCATTACCTCCTTCATTCTGATTCTGATTTAGAAGGCACATAACAGAGATTAACTGCTGTGAATAGACAAGTTTCTACTCTTATTTCAAATTGCATACTCTTCCATTGCACAGAATTATTTTCTATCAATACAATTCTAGTGGTCACCGTTGTTTAACCTGGATTTTGCTATGCACTCACTGCTCTCTGTAGGGAACAATATGCAGCTGTGTTACCTTAAGTGTGACACTGAAAAAGAGTTCTTCTCTGCATTATTTGTTTTGGTTTACCCTCAATTTAGCTGATCTTCTGCAGATGGTATGTTCAGGGGATGGGCTAGGATGTTTTTACTTAATGTATTCTTTTTGGACTGGAGAACACAAGCCTTGGCTTCACATGCTGTCTAGAAATAATACCTAAGGCAACCGAGGATCTGAAACATGATAAACGTCAGTCCACATTGACTCCATTGTTTATCAAAGCTACAGAATAAAATCTTAGCTAACATAGAATTTGCTGTTGAAAACCTGTGATCTCAATAGGTGTTTTTGCACACAAGCTATGATATACACTCAAAGCAATTTGTGTCTCTTTTTTATCATTTAAATCCTACTAATTATTTTTAAAACACATGGGATTGAATTTCAAGTTCTTTCACTTGCACTGATGAATAGTTTGAGGTTACATGAGTTTTTCTTTAAGCTTTTTAAGAAACCCATTAAAATGAAGTGGAAGACTTGCATTGGCTTTAATGGGCCCAGAACAAATGCCCTTACAAGCATCTGGGAAAGGTGCCAGCCAGACACACAGGTGTCCCTTTATTTACAAGGGACAGAAGAACTAGCTGTGCAAAAGCCATTGCCAGACCACACAGTGTGTTACCCATGGGGGTGACAAAGAGGGTAGGAGTGTTTGATCCTTTTTTCATTGACCTTGATGGGGCTGCCCGGGTCTGCTGCCTGCAGCCATAATGGCTCAGGGAGAGGTGAGAGTCTGCCTCGCAGGAACAGCATGGAGATCCCCAGCTCCCATATGGAGCTGGCAGAAGGAGATGGAATCATATTATTTAATGACCAGCCAGGGAGGGTGCGAGACGTTTGTTTCTAAGGAGGTTAACGCATTTGTCCAACACTGCTGGGGCTGGTTCTGAAAGGCAGAGCCTAAGATCCGGATCTAGCACCACGCAGCAAAAAGAATGCCAGATCCTGGGTGCTAAGACAGCTTCTGGGGAGAAGTTTCTCAGACTCCTCCTGCCACAGTGTGAACCTTCTACACTGGAAGTTAGTTACATGGGCACTGGGAGATCCTGCTGAGGGTCAGAGGGTGCCACTAAAGACTCCAGCAGTTGGGTACAGCACTGCTCTTCGCTGATGGTTTAAGGGTATGCTGTAGCAATGGATGTGGATTAATAAATAATAGCAGAGGGAAGATAATAAGCGTTCTGACAGACTGATAGCAATTAGCAAAATTTACTGGAAAATCAAATCACCTCTGATATTCCTTGGTATGAAGAGCAGGGTTGAAATCACCTGAGATGATGTTGTATTTAATTTTTCGATATGGCTTTTTATCATTAATCATGAAAGTTGTGGGGTTTTTTCAGCATTGCTTAAGGAAAAGAACAAAGTCTAAGGGGGGCATGTTTGGTGTCTGTAACATCTGAGGATGATGTACCCATTTGTTCAGTTTCTTCAGTGTCACCACTTCTTTGATATTCTACTGTCAGGATCTGAAATGATTTTCCCTTTTGACAGCAAAAGCAAATTACAAAATAGAAATATACGTGGAAGTCTGGCCAACATAGCTGCATACCTCTTCCTTCAGGCCCAAATGAACTAATGACTTGAGAAAGAGAGAAACTGATTTAGTAATGAAGTGTTATTCAGCCGTCCATGTGCTGGAAGGAAACAGGGGACCTCATGGTTTCAGTCCTTCTGTGGCTGCAGAAGGGCAGATAGGGAGGCAACTGCCTCATTCCTAACTCATTCTGGCTGTTCCTTGTGTAACATTTATCCTACCACCAGTGCTTGTTGCCTGTGGGAAATAGGGGGTATGATCCTCTTCAGGTTACAGAGTTACCTGGACATCTCACTGCAGAGCCAAACTGGGTGCAACTGCAGGAACATGGGAAGCTCATTTCCATTTTATGTTAGGGAGTTGAGGAAGCACTGATTTACTAAACCAAGCAGTGACAAAGTTTTCAGCAGCACTCATGACCAATCTCAGAGGTCTGTTTATATTCATCACATGACCCTTCCCAAGCACAAAGATATTGGAAGGCCATGAATGCTGCATGCTAAGAAAGCAAGGGCCTGGGAGAGCTGTAATGGAGTTCCTGAGGCCACTGAAGAGCTAACAGCCAGGAAACCTTCTATATGGATTTCCCAAGACTCTCCTATCTGTCTGATCACAGCCTAGCTCTTTGGCACGTCAGACTGCAGCAATTTTTCAGGAAGCACAGAGATAACATACACTCTGGGAAACAATGAATTCAAAGTCCAGAGTGAGGAAGTGCAGCTTTGTCCTTTCACAAACCAGGCGCATTTTACTTACATAGAGAGAATATATATAAACAAACTAAAAATCAGGAAAAATACAGGCTTTTGGCCAACATCAAGCCCCCATACTTCCACCAGTTGCAAGGTTTTTAACCTGCTTATTGCAGAAGAGAGCTAATGTTTCTGACTATTCATCATTCTGCTAATTCATGTTAGCATTGCAGTGGGTCTGCTGGACCTGCTGGCATACAAAGGGCATGAAAATTCAAATAGATACATTGCTCTGTCTGCCTGCCTGCCTGCCTGGCTATCTTATCTATATCTACATTTTATTTGCTTGCCTGACCATATTTCTCTGAGCAGCTGTGGGATCAGAGTCTTGATTATGTTGGCATAAGCCTGTAACTGTATCTTTGACCTCAATACATTCATGCCCATCTACGTCTCTGGAGTTGAGAGTGAGATTTTTGTCTCATTAATTTGCCAATTCTCAAGCTACCTCCTGTCACCCCATGTGGAAGACATAAAATAGTAGACTAGTATCTCTCCTGTGCTGCTTTCCCTCAATAGGATATCGCTTGGGGAATTTATCTCAGGCTACGGAAAAAAAATTAACGATAATTGTTTATGTTTCAGCAGTTCTTCATTTTGTTGCCTTTGAACTGTATCTGGAAACAAATACCTTTCTTCTTTATTTTGCTCTTGGGACTGTCAGGAGATCTGCTTTCAGGTGGCTTAATGAGAAACAAGCCTCTGTCGACAATGTTTAAGGAACATGATTAATTGCTTGAGTTGAAGGCTGCAGCATGCCTCCATATAATACCTAGAAAAGCAGGAGTCAGAGGCAGAACTGTGCCCTTCCAGAAGTGGGGCTGTTTCTGTGTGCAAAGAAAGCCCAAACAACACCTCAAAGCTCTAAGCTGTGCTGTTGCAAATGAGCAGCTACTGCCTGTTCAGGTCCCATCTCCACAATCTTCTCTTGCAGATTTGTCACCTGGATATTCCTTCACCTTGCAGACTTGTAGCTGTGGCTGCATACTGAATGTCCAGGGGAGGGTGCAACAGGAACTTTGTAGTAGCCTGGCCACAAAGAATTGAAAAGCAGCTTAAAAATCCTGACTGCAAAAAGAGTAGATGGCGTCCTTGGCTCTTCCAGCTCAGCCAACAGCAGGACTGGAGGCTCAGATCAAGGGCTGTAAGCCTGCATGGGTTCAGGGATGAGCTGAGTAAGCTCGTGGTCCTTGGTTACAAGGATGTGATGTGGTTTTGCTCAAGGCTGAGGCCCTCTCAGCCTTGTTTTGTTTTTTTTCTGTTTGCTAGAGCAGGGCTTGGCATAGCTCTACAGACAAGCACCATGGTAGCAGAGAAGCCCAGCACCAGTTTGCCCTACTCACCAGGGTGACCTCAGAGACTAAAAATGCGGAAAATACTAACTGTAATTTGATGGTCATAAGGCCTTAAGGGTATCTCTTCAGGGCATCTCTTCTGCTACACCTTGCAGAAGACTGCATGATTTTCTTGCTACCCCTGAGGTGGATGGAAGCCTGTGAGTGCCTTAGGAAGGGACCTTGGTGATTCAAAAGCCTCTTTCATCCAGGAATCAACTCCCTTCAACCCATAACAAAGATTTTCCACAAACTGGGAGCCAAGTCAAAAGTGCTGGGATGTACTGGCAGGGTCTGAACGTTTTCTGTCCCATCTCCTCACAGTGTGTATGCCTGTCCTATACCTTGGCACTTTCTTTCCATATGGGTGAGCACTTTTTAGATCAGTTTATCAGTTTTCCTTCCCTCATGACAACATGCCAACATGGCCTAGTGTTTGTATTCAATTGCTGGCCTAGAAAATTAATGGCCAGTTATGATACTGCTGGGTTAAAACTGTAGCCTCAGATTGTCATCAGAAACATTGACACTCATTTTCATGGGGAACAAGTCTTTGCTATTGCCTGAAAGGGTGTGATAATGCTGTTGCCTGAAGGGTGTGAGCTTGGTCAAAGCAAGCCAGCTTCCAGCTCCTCAGACGAGGCTGAATTTGTTCCAGCTTGAGGAAGTAAGTGTCTCTCTCTGTTCTTCTTTGGGAGTTGAGTCTGAATCAGAGCAATGTTTTCCAAGCAAGAGAAACTCTCAGATAAGGTGGATAGATTGAGAAAATAGTAAACCTCCTTAGAAAAATAAGAGAGAAACTTGTTTAGGGCAAAAATCACTGCTTAGTGCTCTGCACATGGTTAAATTATGGTAAGGGACCAGG
The DNA here is from genome assembly GCF_012275295.1 of Melopsittacus undulatus. NCBI lineage: Eukaryota > Metazoa > Chordata > Aves > Psittaciformes > Psittaculidae > Melopsittacus > Melopsittacus undulatus. The sequence continues at coordinate 26,772,122 of NC_047557.1, read as the reverse complement.
AGATGAATCTTAACTTTTATCATAACTCCATTTAGTTTTATAAGGGCCAGTCTGAAGTAATATAGTTGCAGTCACTACACATATTCTTCTTCAGAAAAAAAAAGAAAGCAGTAAGTCTACAAAGATTCACTCTTATTCACATTCTAATTTTAGATGGACAGCATAATACGGTGCTTAAAATGAGTTGTCTTGGCCATATTTAATTGGAGAAAGGTGCTGAAAAAGAGGCTACTGAAAGGGCAACATTTTCTCTCTCGCCAGTACTACCACTTACTACTGTGATAAAGCAAAGAGTGTTATGTGGGAAATATAAAGGGTGAGAGCTGGCATAAAGTAAGCAGGGGGAAAATAACCCAAGCATTAGGTCTGAGGGAAAGGTGTGGCCAACATCCTATGTGTCTCAGTTGTGCTGGATTAACATACCCTAGTGTTTTATTGCATGGTATTTTAAAATTAGAAATTATATTGCAAATGCAGGCAGTAAGCTGTTCAGAGCCAGCTATAGAGTTTGCTTCATTCTGAAGTATTCATAAAGACTTAGGCCTTCGGTAGTGATTCTTAGATATTTATGTCTGATTCATTCACCTCATTGTATCATACAGAGTTATTTACACTTTTGAGAAGAGTGAGCTCTGGCTGTAAAACATGTCACATCAGATTGGTGAGGTGTTACGTGAATTCTCTTCTTTCATGTCATATGGACTGAAGAAAGCTCAGAAATCAAAATCGTGAGTATATGTATTTTTTCTGTATGAATTATATCCCCTGTAAATGTGATGACATGTGTATGAAGCTTTGATTACTCATCCCACCTTGAGCTTGGAAGCTGCTGATCACCACAGGAAAAAGTAAAGGGTTGGAAGTCTACCAACACTGGCATTTCGTAGACTGAATGAACCTGAAAGAGAAGTGCAAGCCCTTTCTTCTGATACAGTAAAAGGCTGGCAAGTTCCTACAGATTTTTACTCCCAGATGACATCAGTTTCTCTCTGGCAACTTGCAGCTTGTCTAGCACTTGCAAGGTAAATATAGCCATGCCATGGAGTGCTAGGACTGTGCCATCACCTCTGAGAGTGTCTTCCAATCTTCCCGTTCTTAATGTGGGAATCAGCAAACTGCAGAGCAGATGATACATGAACCTGCAAGGGCAGATCAGCCGTGTGTACTGGCATATCTCCCATATAGGGGAGACAGAAGGTATGCTGATTTCTATCCTTTGAGAGTCTAGCCCAAGGTAATAGCATGTTCCCTTTTGACTTCAGTAGGAGCAGACTCTGGTGTCAGAACAAGGCTTCCTTCCACTAGAGGAAAAACACAGTTGAAGCATGAAGTTGAAGGGAGAGAAGCATCAAAAGCTGCCTCAACAGCAGCGGTTAGACTTAAACACTGTGCACACCTTTAATGCTCCTAAGAGCCAGGTTTCAGACTTGTATGTGCATTTTTTGTCTGATGCCAAGAAAACAGATGTGAGAGTTATTTCCTAATAGCCAAAGGCAGCGTCACATGACTAATTCAGCATCTCCCAAAACTGGGTGCCTGCCTAGGCGTGTGACGGAAAGGTGGGAAAAAATAATCTGAGTATGTACATTCCTTGTGGTAAGGCAAATTTAGCTCAGAGAAACCCATGACTAGCAAATACCAAGGACTCGAGATTTCAAATTATAAAATCACAATACCTTGAGACTTGATAAGCTTTTGCAAAGCTTGTGAAGTTTGATGAAAAGGAAGCATTACAGGGCTCAGGCAGAAAAAATCATGACAATCAATAGGTGTGTAGCTTATATGTTCTTTTTTGGGGTTAAGCCATAGCAAAATCTTTCTTAGAGAGTAAGTACATTCTGCCATTCTAACTGGTCTAAGTAGTAATGCTGAAAATAACTAACCAGCCTCTCTCTGCAATTATTGTCTGTTTTGTAATTGTCCTGAAGCTGATGTGAGAGAATCTGATGGTATCACTGCTGGATCTGTGCAGGGAGATCACACTCAAAACAAACTATCTCATAGACCATTAAACTAATTTTTAATTTTTTCATTGTAAGAAAATACCTTAATACTAATGCTGGAACTAGAACATCCTCTTCTGATACCCTTGCAATTTGTCACCCCCTAATTACCCGGTGAGGTACATCCTTCAGGGATGATCCTGCTGCCTCATCGGTTTTCTGCGGTGCCCTGTATGGCTCTGCTGTTGGCTGCCCTCTTGTTTTACCTCACCTTTTATCTCTGAGTAGTCCTAGCTGGGAACATAAACTTAACCCTGACAACTCTGCAACATTTCCTTAGCTATATTTGTGCTGCAGAACTACCTCCTTCAGTATAAGCTGCAATTTGGGCTACATCTCTTTAAAACTCCTTTTTTCCGTGGTGTCTTGCAAAGACATGACAGCCATTAAGGTGCCAGGGGGCCACAACCAGTGTATATAATGTTGACCAACATTGTCACCTCGTTTCTTTGTACCTAGCACCTATTTCAATGTCTCTTGCTTTTATATTTGGCTTGATGTTTTTTTGGGATGACGCTTGTCTGTGTTCTAGTCTTGATCCCAAAACAAGAGCCATCAAACGGCTCTTGGTTTGGGATAGCAGCTACCTAGTGTTACAATAATACAAATAGCAAGTAACCATAGAGTAATATTAACCATGCAGTTGAAGTGTGTGAATCTAGTTTGTATGTCAGACTCACACTGAGAAAGTTTGCTGATCTGTATTTGTGTAAAAGACAAGGAACTTTTCATTGAAACTTATTCCTGAAAAGCCTAGTCTATACAGTGTTGTATTATCCTTGCAGGCATATGGGCAAAAATATCCCACCTTAATGCAAGAGTAAAATTAAATGCTTTTGCTTTGCCCTTTTTCCACTGTGCAATAAAGATGAGATGTATATATCCACAAATCGAAAATACACCTGATGTGACCTCAGAGATCATGTTGGTCTCATAAAGAAAACCCCACATACAAATAGCTGATAAAAACATTGCAGCAGTTTCAGTATTTTCACTGAAAATATACTACAAATTAAGTTCCCTTTAATAGTCTTTTAGTCATTACCTATTGAACTGCCTGTAGTGTAGAGCTGTGCTGACTTTTCTTTTTTATTTATTTACCTTTTAATTATATCAGTTAAGCTACATAAGTTCCATTTGAAAGGCAAATGAAACAGGCTAAGAAATCCCACCCATATGGCCTTTTAGGCAAAAATGCAGGTTATGTGCCAGGATTGCTGCAGCAATTTAGGGTGCCCTGTTGTACAGTTGGTGGATCCTGACAGGTACAGTGAGATTTTTGCCCTTGGAATTGCTGTACTTGTCACTGCCGAGTAACCTGCACAGGCAGGCAAGCTGGATCAGGTCTGCACCAAGCCAGAGGTGATGGCGTGAACTCTGTCATCACCTATAGGTGGTGAAGGGCTTGAGGACTGTGCTTTTACTAAAGCTGGGGTATGTGGCCTTTTGTGTTGACTGCAGGACTGGAGAAAATGAAAAATTGGTAACCTCAAGGCCAAAAGAGGCAAACTAAAAAATACCACTGGGAGGGACACAGAGGAAGCTGAGGACAATGGTAGCATGGGCTTGTTCACCATGAAAACTTGGCTAGGGTATCATTCTAAGCTGGAGAAGTCAGCCTCCTGTAGAGCGACAGAGATTTCTGAGGAGAGGGCATCTGTGTAGGGGGATGTTACGCATGAGGGCTATGTTATTTTTTCTAATGACATCTGATCCCTTATGCTTTTTTCTTTGTAAGGAAACACAACATGGTCTCTTCAAAGACCATTTTTATCCATGTGTCTGCTTGCTCCTGTCTGTCCAAGACCTCACAAAGATATTTTCTAGGGCAGAGGATTCAGCCTTTTGGGTGAGAATGCACATACACTCAAGAGCTAGGGCTGCACCTGGGGAGCATAAAATAGGAAATGCTAGGCAGATGTTGCACTGTGGCCATGCACTAGAGGTCCCAGGGTTAAAAGGCATGTGCCTCAACATGGGCTAGACCCTAGATGCCTGCAGACTCCCTAGGAAACAGGGGTTGGATCTCTTAATAGCTAGGTGCTGAGCACTAATGACATTAGGACAGATGCCATCACAGCTGCATCATTCCTCAAAGCTGAGTCATTATCAGTCTCATTTATAAAAGTGGCTACTTCAGGACTATGCACAGCTTTACTCCATTTAAATAAACAAACTGGCATTTGAAAGCAATTGTAGATGCCTGCATTCTTACCCTGCTACACCACTGCATACCCAGCAGTAGATGAATGGGCACAAGTCAAGTAGTCACTTCTGAGGAAACAGACACTGCTGCGGTTCAGCAGCTGTCATCAGTTACTGGTATCTCAGAAGAAAGGGGAGACTGAAAAACAAAGCTTGTCAAAGGAGAGAGGTGAATGTGGTGGTAACTTCCTCCATGGCCATCCTTTCCTGGACTTCCTCCTGGGACCATCTCCTCAGAGGTGCCAAGTCAGTGTGGAAGCTCTGTGAAGGACTATAAGGTGATCTTGATTTGCCTCCCAGCTCACAGACCTCCATACTCTCCTCAGAGCCCTGATGAGGGAGCCAGCTCTTCTTCAAAACAGCCAAACAGGTTGGTTAGTTTAGCTCCTTCTCTCTTAAAACCCTTTCAAAATATGTTAGTAGGTGATAAAACAGTAACTCACACAAATTTATTGTAATCTTTATGGCCTAAAGGCATAAAAAGGGCTTAGAAGAGATAAGACAGTAGGGCTGCCTTTTAGGAGACTGTCAAGTGAATAATAATTTTGATCAAACAGAGATCACATCCCACTGGGTTTTACCAGGTCTGTTTTAATCCTGAAAAATAATAAATTCATAGAGAAGCCTGAAAGTGTAACCACTGGAGTTTGTTGTATTTTCAACCAGAAGTATGTTGTTTTTAAAGGAGATGACTTTGTTTTGGTTCAAAACTCAAGAGGTTTCTGTCAAAAGTACTGTAGTGCCTTTGTTTAAGTTACAGACTTTTTCCATGCAGCGTGTTTCATCATTTCTGCTCTTATGCATAATTTTTCAAATCTTCCCTCATCAAATTACCGCAGCATTAAGGGTCCTGAAGAAATTAGAATAATCACTCACTGTAATGAAAAGTTTAATATTTTATTAGACACTGCATGCAGTATGCAGCACGGAGATCTCATACAAAACCTACCATATCTTTATATATCGCTCATACACCTGATTCAATCAGCTGGGAGAAAGACTCACAACTTTTGTGCTGTGGAGACGAGGTATTGTATTGTGTCAGGGAGGTTTTGTCATCCAAAGTGACAGCTGCCAAGAATAGTGTCGCTTATGTCTAAGCATGAGGGGATGGGAACAACAAGTCATGTTGTATTGGCAATGTCCAGCTCTTCTCACCAAGATGGAGATAATAAAAAGGAATGGAGGAAAGTCCCACAAAAACATGGACCTTTGCAGTGCATCCTGGTTCACCCAGCAGTTCTCAGTTGAAACTCAGAAAGGCTCTAAAAGGGAGTTTGTTTCCTCATCCAGGGCTCAGTCAGCCAGGATAAACAATTAGAATTGTCCATGTAAGTCTCAGAGAACCAACAAGAAGTTAGAGTTTGGCATTGAATTGTACTGCTGAGTCTCAGCTTCGTGGTCTCAGCTTTCAAAAGCTGAGGTGTCATCGTTAGTGAATTTATGGGGGTACTTTGGATGGCAATTTTCACTGTTGAAACATAAATTATTGAAAAGCCTGAAAGATTTAGCTCAGAAATAAAGTGAATAAGTGCCTGCAACCAGCAACTCATAAAGAAAGGAGAGAGAGTGATGTTAGCTATAAATGTCTCATCTCTTGTGTTGGTCCTGAAGGACCTGCTCAGGAGTTTCTGGGAAGTGATGCTGTTGCTCCAGAGGGAATGAGGTTCTTTCCCACATTTTCTTATGCCTCTGGATGTGTTCTTTGATTTCCAGATCTATTTTTCTTCAAGAGCCACATGAAGTGTATTTATTGAAATCCTGATCTCCAGAGAGAGACAGAGGAAACTGTGCAAACCACCCTGTAAAAAAAAAAAAAGGTAATTTAATAAGTTGCAACAGCAGGAAGTTGAACAACAACAACAACCAAAAAAGTGAGCCACAACTATAAAATTCAGAGTGAAAACAAAGAAACCACATGAAATACTTATTCCAGCACAGAAGAAGAAATAAAAAGAGAAAGAACAATCATAAAGGAGATATATTAAAAATGACCTTAAACATAATGTTGAATCTATACCACTGCACTCACTAGGTTGCTTGGGACCTGTATTTTGAGACATCAGCACACTAAGCTCCGGATATTGCCTTGGAAACCTGAGCTAGCGCTGTGTACTTGGACAGCCGTGTCCACATCATTGTGTTTGAGGTCCAGCGTGTGCTAGTGAAAAGGTGAGCATTTTCCTTTCTGTGCACAGCTGAAGTTCTCAGTCCTTCTTTGAGGAAGAGAAGACAGTCATAACTTAATTACAGTGGTCTGCTTGAGTTGCAGGTTGCCAGTATCATTAACAAGCTGGTTTCCCATGATAGTGTATATCCTGAATACACAGCATATATTCAGAGGATATACACAGAATACTGTAGTCCTGAAAGCGGCACTGAATGGGAAACAGGGAACCTGCCTGCTCTACCCAGGCATGCCCTTGGCTAGTTACAGGACTATGGACACATCTTCATTAACAGGATATGTGCTATTATTGTGCTCTACATGAAACACACAGAGACATACCTAAATATGTGTGTATGTATGAATTACGTGTATATATATATGCATATATACACACACACACACATATATGAATGCACAAAATGTTACATCTTTGGTCTTGATGCTTAGTGTGAGTTGTTTGTATTAATGGAAAACCAAATTACATTGGACCAAAGTCCACTTTAATATTTATTTTAAATTTAGTAGATTTTATTTAAAATTTTAAATATTTATTTTAAATTTAGTAGCTTTCTTGAGTAATACTCAGGAGACACCACACAGCTGCAAGACATCCCCTAGATATTGCAAATCTCGGCAGCCACCAGATCATGCCCTCCTGCAGCCCTTACCCACACTCCTGCCTGTGCTAGTGCCAGCTGGAGGTGAGACCATGCCATGCTCCAGCAAGGTGGCACTTAGGCCCATCTGCTTCTCCATGCTGGGGGCAGCAGGGAACAAAGCTCAGTGACCTCCATTGCTCACTACTCTGTAAGTTTTTCTCCTAGAGTGAGCAGGTGAAAAAGTCCCAGGTAAAAAATCCCATTTCCAATGTTAGTTCCATAATCAGGGGGAAAAAAATAATCAGTCGCTTCACAGCTGAGGTGCACACATACCATTGTGACTGACAGCAAATCCACTGTAGGCAGAGATGGGGACCAGTGTTGGGAAAGTTGATGGCTCAGTGGGTAGTGACAAAATGATAATTTTAACAGTTCATCCTTTTTTGAGGCATTTGAAAAGCACACTGTGGGCAGAGTCTCACTCTTGGGAGAGAGTTTTAATAAAGCCTCCCTCTCTGTGCTGCTGAGCAGGCTGAGACCCAGTCTGGTGCATGTTTATTTCTGTGGGACAAGCACCTAAACCCAGGATATTGTATTGGAAACCTGAGCTGCTTTATACAGCAATTCTGTATAATGCTTTCCAGAAGAATGAAAAGGCAGCAATGGTGAGGCTGTACAAATAATATGATGAAAACACATGTGTATCTTTTTTCCTCTATGTTTATATCACAACATACACAAAGACATGTAATCATGCTAAAGTACATTTTGAAGATTATATCAATCAAAATCTATGAAACGTCAAAATTCCTATATGATCTTACCATCTGTTGCTTTCATATCTTATGCAGCATGTACAGTTTTAGGAAGCTCACATATTAATTTTCCCATATACCTATGCTTCATGAAATGCATAGGGCAGATGAATCCCCTTACTGAGCAATTATTCACTGTTTCGGCCCATCCTTGCTATTTAATATGAGGTTTCATACCTGATATATTACTCATCCCTATAAATCCTGCTGTGAGGATGAAGTTATTAACTACTTTATAGGCTTTTCTGTTGTACTTACCATTATGAAACCTGAATGCTTCACAAACAATAATGGATATATCCTCCAACTGGCTCTAGGGTGATGGCATGAGTTATCACCATCTTAAAGCTGGCAAGTTGAAGCACATAATGATTAGGATCAGAAGTATTCCTTAAGTTTAGACACTTATTTTTGAGTATATGGGGTACCAGACTATTTGAGCCAGACTTTCTATGTTGTTATTGGAAGACCACTTGTTTCACTCTTGAAGTTGGTCTGTCTTGTGCACTGTTGTTTCAAAAACCAGATGCTGTGGAAAACCACAGACTGTGACTGTGTACCCAAAGTTTGTTCTACATTGTAGTTGTTGCCCAGATGACAACAGAGCATTCCTTACAGTCCACTGCTTTTGGGTTAGGTTTGGTTTTGGTCCCCTCAGTTGAAAGATGTAGAGGATGGACAGTGAGTACTTAGGTGAAAGCTGTAGAGGATGGCCAGTTTAGGGTTTAGACCCGGAACTACTCATCCCATCTCTAGTTCAGTGACTTCAGCCAGGGCTTTTTACCTATTTTGAAACTCCAGTCTCTCCCTTTGAGCTCCTCATGCCAGCTCTGTTTTTGCCCAGTCTACTGTTACTGCAGTCTATAAACATAGCTAAGAAAAAATACTTAAATAAGAAAACCACTGTTACAAGGCAGCATTAGCATGAGAACAAATGGTTACAAACTTCCCACGAAGACATTTAGTCTGTAATTTAAAGGAAGATGCTTAAACATCAGAGGAATATTCAGTGGCCTTCTACCCAGAGAATGGGTCAAGGAAGGTACTTTTAAAATGCAGATGCGTGAGATCCCAGATGAGCAAGCATATATGTGGTGCTTCTGAGAACTGGGTCTCTTTCACTCCTGTGGACACTCATCCCTTGTGTGATCCAAAGCAAGTTATCTGGTCTCATCAGGTCCCTTCTCTCTCAAGTAGGGTGAGTATTGGTGTTGAGATATATGTAGCACAGCTGGGTGGCCATCAGCTTTCTTGGCTTGTATCTAGTATTCAGGGCTCTGAGTCCCTGGTCAGGCAGGCAAAAGGGGGAGAGCTGTTCCCCCCCCATCAAACTTGATCATTCAGCCACAGAAAGTGGATGGACAGGGGACCAAAGAGCTCTGCAGGTGTGAACACACCATCATGTGTATAGAGCAGAAGTTGCTTTAAGGATTTCAGTTGATAAAATCAAGGTCTACACCCAGTAGAGGTGATTTTTAAACTTATGAGGTGGATAGATTTGGGAACAATTTCACAAGATGGGAGAAAACAGACACGTAGGGTGAAAGCAGTCTTATTCAGCTTGTCAAATCTTTCCAAAGGTGACAGGATGCTTCGAGATGATCAGAGCAAACCTCTCAGGAGTATTTTTTTGACAAACGCGTAGAAACCCATCTTCCCAGTTGTTTTTCATTTTAAGTGCCTGAACTACAACTATTTGCAATTTCTACAGCTGCAGAAATCAATACTGCAGAAACCTGATGCAAATGTCTGGCACACATAAATAGGAGTACACGCAGTCAACACATTGTGTATAAGGAACTGAAAACAGGCTCTTAAAATAGGAAGTGTTTGGTAACCTTAATAATGGGTGGAGCTACCAGCCCTACCTGTCATATTTAATTTCACGGTTCCGAAGTGTGTTGCAAGCTCTCTCATGTCCTTGCTGCATGTTCTGTCATGTTGTTACACACAGGAAGATCCCTCATTCTCCCAGTCAAGACAGCTGTATTTAATTTTTGGGGCATACTCTGTCTACTGGGGTTCATCAGTAGCTGTGCACTAGATCGTATCTGCACAGAAGGAAAGGAGGATGTGTGTATACGTGTGGATGCAGGTACATGTGAGTGTATGTGTACATACACAAGTATGCAAGGATGCTGAAGATACTTTCCATATGACTGATTTCACTTTGGAACTATGACTGTGTCATAACATTTGACAACAGGTTTCGGAGCACAGAGTTTCGCCTTGCTGTCCCGCTTTCCAGTGAGAACATGCCTCTTGCTGACTGGGGCAGCTCCTCCACAGTGCCCCCCACACTGACGGGAGCATTGCCTTGGGATCCAGATATTTCCCCCAGGCAAGGAGGTATGATATGGCCAAAGCAGCAGTGCACTGCACATGGCAGAGCCTATCTCCATGCTGGCTACTGTTCACATGGTGTAGAGAGAATTGCTAAGGGAGAGGGGCAGCTGTGTCACATTTTGACACTGCAATCCCTGCATCAGAGATTCAGAGATGGGGAAAACTCTCTTATGGACTGCAGCAAAGAGAGGCAGGGTAGCAGCATCAAAGTGATGCAGGATCAGTGCCAAGCTGAGGATGTGGGCTGTCTACATCAGTAGGTGCTTGTTTGTTCAGTTGCTGGATGAAGCAGGAGCCCCAGTGCCTGTCTGCATTCCCCCAGGTCTTGTTCGTGTCTGGAGGCAGGAGCAGCCACTCTGTATGGGTCTCTGACAGGAGCTGTGGGGTCCAGCAGCCACAGCCCAGGGGTTGGGGGTGGAGGAGCAGCTGGACAGGCACAGCATCACCAAGTGAGTGAGTCACTCCTTTGCCCCAGGCTCCAAAACACACTGTGGAAACCATGTGTGTGATCCCACCTTTAAATGACAAACTTTCTGGAAGCCAAATGGCACAGACATTCACACAGGAAGGGACAAGTTTAATACTTTCTTCACAGATGTATGAACCCTCATTTACCATGTCTCAGGAGACTGTTCCAGCTGATGTCCCCACTCTAGGCCATAGGAAAACTGGTGGCACTCCCCTCTCACCTGTGGCTGATGCTGCTGCAAGGCAAAGAAACCAAGATTCACACAGTGAGCCAGAGGTCCATGTGCAGAAGTCTCAGGGAAGGAAAATCCCAGCCTATGTGACCAACACCTGCTTCTATATTTTGTCAATGACTGTTCAATGTAAAACATGGGAATAGTACAAATTTTGCTTAATTTGTGCTTAACTAAACAGCACCCCTAAATGCTTTTACTGAATCTGGCCTGAATCATATTGCAGATTTTGACCAGGTGGTGAGCTGGAAAAGAGTCTTTGACAATATCCTCTAAATGTCTTTTTAAGGTAAAAATCAATTTTTTGCTACAAGCAAACTAAATTACTGGGCTTTCTTCCAGGCACAGTGAATACAAAAATAGCCTGGCCATAGTCTCAATCTATAAACTTGTAGCAGATGAGAAAGAAAATTGCTTTAAAGTAGATTTTTTGGTAAAGCATCTATTTGGGCTCAAATGAAAAGGAATTACTTTATCTAATCTTGCCAGGAAAAGCATTTCAGGACAGAGGAGCATGAAAGTGAACACTTGACCTTCCTTTGAGGCCAGTTTGCATATGAGGTCAGGCAGAAAGACAACACCTGAAGATGGCTGAAGATAAATCCAGGGTAAAACATGGACGCTGACTGAAAGTTCAGTCTCTGTGGTTTATTCTTGAGCCTTATTACTGCTGAAAGAAAATTGAAGTGATTACATAGTACTTTGAAATTAATGGAAATAAGAAAGATAGAGAATGGTTGATTACATTTCTTACTGAAGTCATTCAAGTACAGGCCATTGCCCATTAAGCTGTTGCCAAGACAGCATTAGCTGGCAGCTAGGTAGCTCGGGATGCTCTCTGCAGCCTTCTCTGGTAGAGATTAACCATATCATCTCACTTGCCTTTGTCCTCAGAGCAGGTCAGAGCAAAAAGTTCTGCAGCAGGTTTCAGTGCTTTCCCATTGCCTTCAACATGGGTTCCAAGGGGGCTGCAATAAAAACAGTGGAATGCTTGAGCTCCCCTACAACCCTCACATATTTCTGGAAAACATTTTGCAAGCCAAAACTCCTGAAAATTTTATAAAAGTAAAATTACAAAGAATTACTGTGATTTTCTAGGAGATTCTCACAGTGCTGAGGCCTGACTCATGACTGTGAATGCCCCTTGCTTGGCAGGATGTGGCACATAAGGGAGCAGTCAGAGACTGTGTGCTGGATGAACTGGTCTGAACTGCTGCAGGAAAGTGTTTGCCTGGATCCTGATGTGAGGACACAGCTGGGAGCAAAGGTGGTGAATTTTAACCAAAATTAAGAATAAAATAAGTTGCCATACAAGTTATGTAGCCATCACTAATTCAGAAAGATGGGCTACAGACTTGCATATGCTGGAACTTGCAAAGTCATAACAGATCTGTAGTAGACTGGAGAGACAGCAGAAAGAGAACTGGGATTATAGTGACATTTTGACTGTGATAAATCACTGCACCTTCCTTTTGCAGGTTCAGCCTATAGGATCAGTTCAATGCCTAACACTGGTACCTATTGTCAGTGTTAATTAGGTCACTGCAGAAAATGCTGCGGCTGGCCATAAGGTGTCCTCCATGGCTCTGCAGAGAAATGCCATCCTGCTGGGAGAAAACAAAACTGAAGCTTTTGCTGGGCATCACTTCACAAAGAACAAAAGTGTTCAGAGTCCAAATGATGGAGAGCAGAATAACTTTGTGCTGAAGCAGGCAGAACACTGCTGCTAAAGCTGATGCCTAGGCATGTATCAGAGCTTATCCTGAGCAACAGTGAATATTTCAGCCTGTCAATCAGGGAGAGCAAGTGAGAATGCACCCACTTTCACAAGAAGGAATCAGAAGTAGTTTTGATTTACTAACACTGGATTGTACGGTTTGTAAAAGACTTGACATGGAGCTGATCTACCAGTCAGCAAGGTGCCCTTGTCTCCTATTTCAAAAGAAGTGCACAAAAGACACTTCCACTGCATTTCTTTCCTGGACTTCATGGGAAAGATGCGTCAGATTTTGATCCACATTCAAATACCCTAATTCAGTAATGAAGTCAATGTGGTTCTCAGAGCCTGATGTCCCTGATGTGTAGAAAACCTCACGTTTCATCCCAGATGAAAGGTAAAAGCCCCATCACTAAGACTGTGGCTTCTTTCTCATGATGACCTTCTTGGTTTTACAGTCACATTTGCACTTCCAGAAAATGTTCACAGATCTTTACTTCTAGAAGCCAGTACTTACTTACTACCCCTTCTGAAAAAGATCAGGTGTTTGTGCAACTGCTGTAGCCCTGGGCTTTGTGCAGTTAAGCAATGTGTTGTAAGTGCTGGAGGTCGTTCAAGGTGCTGTTCATGTAACGAGAGCTTCACCTTGGCACAAGAGGCCAGGGGATGCACAAGAGCTCTGTTGCTTAAAACAAACTCAGAAGTATTTGAGGATGAAAGGTTGAAGAAGAGGTGAAAGACGTTTCTTCCTTCTGTGATGGCACCTTTGCAGTGCCAGGTACATCTGTGCCACACAGAAAGGACAGTGGCTAATCTCTTCTCATCCTGGGCATTGGTCAGACTCCTGACAGTGTGAAACCTCTGAAGCTGGTACCAGAATTTCCACCTTAAGTGCTGCTGAGCCTTTGCTGTTGCTTTTCCATGTCAGGAATTTTGAGATGAGCATTTTTCAGTCAAACTGAAAAGCTCAGAAGCTCAGTTGCTCAGAAGCTCTCTACTGCCTTGGAAAATGCTCTTCAGGACAGCCATGCTTTCTACCCTCTCCCATCCCACCCCACCTCAGTGGCAGCCTGCAGAAGCTGCCTGTAGGTATCTCCTACCAGAGGTGTGTGTAGGCAGGGGGCTCACTTGCTGGGGATGTTTAAGTGTCCCATGTGCCCAGGAAGCTGGTTTTAGCTTCTTCCAGGACTGCTGCATCTGTGTTGTGTCTGGTGCAGCGAGGGCTGCCCTTATAACCCCCCATACTGCTCCCTCTTAACATTTTCTTTGTTAATGTAGTTCAACTCCTTTGAAATGACTGATGTGTCCAACAAACTCAGCATTATTTGGCAATAACGAGTTAGCTTGGCTTACCTGCTTCTTTCTTTATATTTGACTTATTCCCAGGCCTGCAGGACTCTTCTTTGTTATCTACACATGCAGAGCCCTGTTACACAAATGCAAACAGGAAAATGAGTAGGTGTGTGGTAAATGAACTCCTGCATCAAACTGGCATTCTTAATTGTCAAGTCATTTCCCAATGGGAGGGTAATGAAAAGAGAAGCATTAAAGTTAATGAAAAAAATCAGGTTAAGAAACCAAGCCCTGAAACAGGAAAGATATTCCTGTAGTGAATGTTGCCAACTGCAGAACAATTATAATCTCTGTGGTCTTGCTACACGTTGATGATAAATGCTTCTCACAGAAAACAGAAAGATAAGTGGGATAGAATTATTTCTGCAGTGGGATCTCTGATTCAGGAGATTTCCTGGGATGTGAATCCTCTATTTTTCAATCTTAATGGTGGTTGTTTACTTTTATTTTTCTGTTTTAAAGGAAGACAGAAAGGAACATCTGAATTACTTGGCACTCATAATACATATGTTCCATTGGTTTCATCTGATCACAAAGGTTACAAGCTCCACCAACTGCACCAGGAGACCTTCTAAATTTTCTAAGTTAAATGAAGAGATTAAGACTGCTGAACATGCGGAAATCCATCATCTTTGCCGATAGAGCTATTAAACTCTTTGATCCACAGCTGTTTGGCCTGAAGTCTCCCCCAGGCAAGCTGATCTTCATTCTTCTCCTGCCTTTTGCCAGGCAATTCTCAAAAGCATCTGAACCCCAGAGTAGCCCCAGTCCCTGTGGCCTGGATCTTTGCGTGTTAAGATCCACGTGGTGGGATTTGCCTTAACTCTCATACATATAATATGGCATCTAAGCTGGGTGTCTGGCTCTCCCTGTAACCAGCAGATATACCTGTGAATATGGCTGGCTGCTCTGCCCCAGTGTGGGACAAACTCACCAGATAAGAGTGCTGAACCACTCATCTCATTTTATTGATCATGGGAGCACCTGGAGAACCAACTTGACCTAAATGCCACCTGTTGACAAGGTGAGGTGAATTCCATCCAGAATTGATGAGCAGATAAGCTGGGCATATGGGTACCCATTACAACATGCATGTGCGATTCACTAGCTGTATTTCTTTAAATGTAAGTCCTCTGAAGGATGTGATCCAAGCCTCATTTCATCATGTGATACTATGCGCAGGGACACACCCATTTCTTTTCCAGGTCTTCTAAGGAATTGTCACATATTTATAACAAAGATCACAAAACAGGTTGCATTCCTGTATCCAGGAAAAGGCAAACTCTTTACAATTTATTCCTGTTTCCTAAGGTAACAAGGGTCTGTTTGCTCTGCATGCCTATCTTCTTCTCAGTCAAGCCCTCTTAATGAATGTCATTTGCTCTTGCTTGGTCCCTCCATACCCTCACAAATACTCAGTTTTCAGATGGCTGGTGTCATGGCTTTAACACAAATGCGGACTATCTCCACACCCCAGGTTCACCTACAGTTTATAGCTTATGATCCCTCTCTTACAGAATGTAGGAAAATACGGGTTTGAGCTTTCCAGGCTGAGAAGGGTATGCAGCCACCCTCCCCCATTGCCTGGACTAGTAGTTTAGACACTGGGCTATTATGTCAAAACCTTCCTAAAAGTCTCCCTATTTCAGTTTCTTAGATTAAGAAAGCACATCCTTAGATCTAGCCGCTAATGTAGAATTCATGTCCCTTACTTTAGTCCTCTGTAAGACAGGTTTCCAGTTTCTTGTACTCAGAGGTTTTAAGCACCTAAATCCAAGTATGATCAGAGATTTCAAAGCAGTCTCTCTGATTACTGCATCCTTTTATATTATGGGGGTGTCTTCATCCCTTCCCGGGTCTGATAGGTGAGGAAGTCCCAACTTGATAGAAAACAGAAGATGTGTTACCAGAGATGAAGATAGGCACCATCAGGTATACACCTTCCCTCAGACTGGTAATATCCCAGAGATTTCTGAGGAAACTAGGACTAGAAAATGAGAGCTGATCGCTAGGAAGGCATATGTGCAAGGAAACCTGTTTTTTGAATCCAGAATGCACACTGGATTATACTGTCTACTCAACCAAGACATTGATATTTTAAGAACACTGGAGCCTTGAGTTGCTAAGCAAGTCGAAGTCTTTTGATGCAGAATAAGGTTTTTAATCTTATCTCCTCCATAAGAATTTCTTGACTGAAGAATCCCCTGGGTAGTGAATCCCCTGGGTAAATCCCCAGGCTACTGCAGAAATCTTCCTGTTGGAAACTAAAGACACGATCTTGAAATGGGTGTTAAATTTCACACTACTGCTATTACTCCAGAGTTTCAGGTTATCTGTTTCTACCTGTACCTTGTTCAGATGATTTCCCATGCCAGGTTGTCTCCTACAGGTGGCTAACGAGCAAATCTCACTAACTTTTTCAACGGTAGTCCTTCATGTAAACAGCAGAAAATATCCCCTGGTAAATGCTACAATTTTCTCTTCAGCACAGCTGATTGCTGTCTCCCTGTAAAGCCATTTCTTACTCTTGCTACAGTTTGTGTGCTTTTCGTTGTCTTCCCCTCCATTTTAGCTAATGATTTCCCATATCACAAGTGCTTCTCTGATGTTCAGACAGCTTGACTTGGCTGCAATTACCTTCCTTAAAGCAATCAATAAGCTCTCTTGTACAGGAAGGCGTTAGGCTGGCTCGGTACCCTCCAGCTGGCAGGCCCAGGCTGTTCTTTCCTTGATTTTTCATTAATCATCATGTCAATAATTATTCCTTCCCTTTAAAATTCACCCTGTAACCTTGCATACAATTGCAATCAAGCTAACGTGCCTTTAGATGCAAATTCACTTTGTTAATTATGGTTACTATATTTACTGCTCTCAAGTCATGTGGATCCCTCTCCTTCATAGCTTGACAAAACTACCTGGAGCGTCTGCCAGCTCTCCGGGTGTCCTGTGGTGAGGGATCTGCTCCCCACTGGCTGAGTGCATCCAGCTCTCACTTTTGATTCTCCCCTGAGGAGGTATTTTCAATTTCCTGACATTCATCCCATATCTGTCTTCCTTTTCTCCAGAATTCAATGTTCTTACAGAAACCCAAAGCTGAGTTTCATTTCAGTTTTTCGCACACCCATGCCAGCTCTAATCCCCTCAAGTATAAAAACATCAATTCTTTTCTTCTCCAGAATCTTTGTGTTTTAATAGCTAAATAACCCTTTATGATTTCCTTTTATTATTACTATTTAATTTCCTCTGCAAACTTTTAACTTGGTTTTACTTTTGGCAATGTTTACTGCAGTCCTGTGCTTTCTGGCCTCCAAAATGAAGTTTTCATTGCTGATTAGCTCTTTTCTCCTTTCCAAATGGATGCTGTTCTGGACTTTCTAAGGTAGTACTCCATCCATTTCGGCCTATAGCCCCTTTCCTCCTTTACTTATGAAGTGAATTCCAGATAGCTCTTTACAGCTTTTATTGAAAATAAATTATAGGTCTCCTTCAGCTGGAGCATCTTACAACTCTTTGGCCTGACTGGCCTCACTAATCAGTCCTCCTTCTTCTGAAATCTGTGCTTTCAAAATGAAAATCTGACTTGTTTTTGTATATGCCCTCATCTCATCCAAAACGAATCAACTTAGTTTGGCTAATGGCTCAATGTTAGTCTTTCCACTGGCTGTACAAACTTGGATCTGCCCTGTTTAAATGTTCTTCTGGGCTGAGGGTGTAAACACAGTATTATGGGCCATGGTTTCAGCTGGTTTAAATTGCTAAAGCTCTGCTGGACTCTGGCCAGTCAAGTGGAGTCTCCCTTGTCTAAGGAGCTGAAGTTTTCATCAAAGTATTTTGGAAGCAAATACAGTCTCTTAACTTACTAAGAAAAGAGATTTTTTTTTGCCATCTTTCCACAGAAGAAACTGCAAGAAAAAGTATGTTCTCACACTCCTTAGAGTAGTCTCCAAACTAATTTACTATACCTGTCATAATATATTATCAGTGTGCATTACCTCATTTGAGAGCCTCTTCTTGTTGTATATAGCAAGTGGCAGGAAAAATTTAATGTGATACAAATAACCTTTGGATTGATTTAACTCTGCATGCTGAGACTGTCCCAGTCCTCCTACTTGTGTTGATTGCACGTTAGCATTCAGACAGGGGCAGCAGTAATGAGAGACACCAGAGCCAATCTTCAAAATCTCCAGTGAGTTAAGCAAAGCAGGCTACAAAGGGGCCAGAGGCTAATTATCATATCAAAGTTTGACTAAGTGGTAGCACACTGAATTGGACATCAAGATTACAGTCTGAGAGTATTAGATCCTCATTGCTTCTTCTCCTCCATTACAGTCTATCACATCCCTATCACCAGGCATGCTTAAAGACACACCAGAGGAAAGAAGAGGAGGACATAAAAGTCAAAAGGACCATAGCACAGGTGAAATGGGCCAGTTGCCTCTGGGGGTATTTTGTACCTTAGGGCTAAGTAATATATTTCCATAGGTTTAATGCTGAGGTTGTTCAATGCAAAATAATAATAACAAAGCCTGTTATGGATTTCTGCCCCCTCCACCCCCCAACATTGTTATTGTGATAATGTGCTGCTACTCATTCAATAAAAATACACCTTTAGCTGGTCCTGAATAGCTGCTCACACTTGACATGCTTTGAAGTATTTGCATGGGTAGCTCCTCTGTACAGAGATTTAAACAAAGGGAGGCATGAATTCCAGCATTAAGCTTGTCCTTTCCTTCCTGCATCTCACAACCTATACCTGCTCTTTAATACGTACCAACCTTATCATGGTCTGCTTAGTTCATTGTAATAGGTAGGGTAAGAGAGCAAACACAGATTTCAGTGATTACCTGTCCGGTACAGGAACACAAGTCGACAAACATTAGTTTAAGAACAAGCCACTTCATTTTTGACAGGTATTATAGACTACTGGGGAAAACAAACCAGCCCTTTTTCTATATTTAACTCTCTGATTGACACAGTGCCCACTTCAGACTGACTGCAAGTCCAACTGCTGGGCACTGAGTGATGGAGAGGGGCAGTGCTCACACCTCTGACTGCTGCAGGGCAGGAGGAGGGAGCTGGAGGCAGCAGTGTGGGTAGGAAAACAGGCAAAGATGAGTTCCTTGAAAGCAGGGCAGCCGTTTCAGTGATGTGTGCCTGCTCACACTCTCTGTATGCTTCATGATAACATTGCTGTAGACGTGGATGAACTGAGGCTGAACTGAAGAGAAATGCTAGAGTCCAAAAATGTGTCGAGTTAACTTTTTCTTTCTTCCCTCCAATCATTCCTCTTGAAATGTATTGAATCCAATTCAATATTAGACTAGAATAACTCAAACCACTCAGACCACTCCAACACCAAGCTACACTCTCAGTGGTTGAGTAACTGGTTCATCCTCACTTAGCACATGCTGTTTCCCTGAGGCACAGGTCACACATATTTTTCTAATCAGTGAAAACCCTCAAACTAAATATGAGTGTCACCCAAACTCAAACACTTCTTGACCCTCTATAGTTTATAGTGTATTCTTTTCTGACATGGACTGTAGATTATTATTAGCATTAAAGAGCAAGCAAACAAAACCCCTCACCATCTTTTTCTGTCTTAGGGCAAAATTTTCTTTCCTCTTTAAAAGAAAAATTAAAGTCCCAAATGCATGCAAAAAAAGTCGCTGTAATTTATATTTGTTTTCAGTTGTTGGTGTTTTTTTTGGGGGGCCACTTTTTTCTCTTTTTGGTGAAGGTATGTGTAGTAAATTTTAGCCAGCTGACATGGTCTTATTTTCTCAGACTTTCTCTGCAGACTCTGTAGATGTAACCCATAGATTGCCTGGGGTTTCTGGGGTCCTCACTGCAAAAAAAAAAACAAACCAAAAAAACCAAACCCTATTGCACTATGCAGAAGCACAGAGTTCTGGTTTTGGTGCACTATGGTTCTGGACGGTAATTTTACAGCAATGACAGAGAGCTGAATTGTAACCTCTTTGAGTGGGAGATACCTTATTTAAAAGCTGATCAGGCTATTGTATTTGGAAGCTAAGGTTTTCCTTTTCATTTCCAGGGGGAAATGATATCACTAGGGTTTATTGAACCTAGATAATTAAGGATAGTGAGGAAGTCTGACAGAATCTACTGCTTAACATGCTGGGCTTATGATCCTGGTTGCATGGGATATTTAGGAGATTGCTAGTGTGTAAAAGGTGAAAGTGGGAATTGAAAAGCCTAATAGCTATTTGTATGCATGTGCTGATATTACTTTTCTTCCCTATTATACCATGTAATTTGCATATAGTTTAATGCAGATTATATTTATGCATATTCTGTAGTAAACACAGAGTTTAATCTAATGATCTGCTGTTGTTTAGCTTAATCCAGTTTGGAAAGGCCAGCAGAAGACACTGGGGCTAGTATGGTGCTGGCTGTCCCCCATCAACTGCCATGTGTTTTCCCCACTGCTTTTCAGCCAGAACAAATACATCAATTCCTCATTTTCCCGCACTGATGCCAGCTGTGGTGTTGAACACACAGCTCTCAAGAGCAAGTGCATCTCGCAGGCTGGAGGCTTACCGAAAGGTGACGGCTGAACAGTGCTCTCCTGAGAGCTCTGGGGAAAGGTTTCCCTGCAGCCAGCCTGGGGAGGCAGTGAGCCCGCAGAGCTTGCCCGCGCTCTTAGCAGAGGCTCGGTAGAGGATACAGGATCCTGGCTAGCTCGCTCCTGTTGTCTCCTGCCTGTGAGCAACTCCTCAACTGCCCTTTCCCCCCCAACAATTGCTTACTGTTTGCAAAGATGTGAAAACGTTTGTGTGCTGCTCACGTGGACGGTACACAGCCTCCCTTGTCTGATAGCTCACGCTCAGCAGTAGCTCCTGGAGCAGGAACAAGTCACCGCAGCGTAAGGCAGGGTGTGAGCTTGCAGGGCATCAGCTGCGCTGGGGAAACTGCGCGTCCTGCCTGGTGGCTCTTTGCAGAAAAAGGAAGGTAGTTTCTTGCCCTGGGGAGCAGGGCTCTTCTCTGTCTCTGTATGCTGTTATGTGGGGCCTATAAAGCTGCCTTTGAGTTCATCTGGCCATGATGGCAATTTGAAGCCTTACAATGGACGTCTGATTTCATTTATTGTCCTTTTCCTACAGCTTGCTGTGTTGCTGTCATGCTGCTTTTTACACAAATGGTATCAGTGTAAATTTAATTGTGGAAATTTCCAGCTATCAGGCTTGATCTTGATTGTTGTCTTAAATTGGTATTCCAGTGCCTCATTTTAACCAGCATCTATTGCTAGAGGGATTTTTAAGAACAAACAAATATTAGATACAGCTATTCGCTTGCTTGTAAAATAATTTATCTGATAAATATTTGTTTTGGTATTTTTTGTCCTTCTTCAAGAGGAAGGGTATTACAACTGTAAAATTTGCCTTGTGCCTACTCCCAGAATAGAAAACACAGCATTTGAAAGCAGTAACAAACCAGCTTTTGATATCCATCTCCTATAATGGCCCTGTGTTTAATCATAGCTCTGAGATAAAGTGATAAAATGTTTCCCTTGGAAAGTGGAAAGCATTGGCTCTTTCAACATTGTAAACGATACTCTGTGGAAAGAAAACTGTGCAGACTTCCTCTTGTGCAGGTACCTGGAGGATGGAGGAACCCTTTCCTGCCATTATTAATTGATATGAGCCTTTTTTGTTTGCAATTTTTCTTTTTCTTCTTATTTTATTTTTTTTTTATTTTTTTTTTTTTTTAAACAAGCCCATAATAATGCTCAAACAGATCCACAGTTCCAAGCTGGAAGCTGTGGTTATTCTTAGTGATGGTTAAGCCCTTCTCAGACTCTCAGACTGCTGTCATGTTTTTGTCCCCCAGCTCACCACTAGAAATGAATGCTGAGCTCACTGCATTGAAGCCAGGTTTAAAATTGACATAATGGTACTTTTTTCTGTGATTGGGCTTGGCTTTAATCCCACTGGTGCTGATGCTACATCAGACACTGGAAAATGAAGGATTCACATGTACTCACTGCTGTTAATAAGTCTTCAGTGGGATGTCAGCTATGGAAGGAGTGGAAGAACTCAATCTTGGTGTGATTCTTATTACTCTGCTGGAGCAGTGTGTATGACTGCCAAAGAGCAGTTTACACTCATGTGGCCATACAAGGATCTCATTCCCATGTAAATCATCTCTGCTTTGAAGTCAAGGAAATTCCATTAGAAGGGAACAAGTGTGAGATCAAAATCAAACACCAAAGAGTTGTGATCTTCTTGCTTCTAAGAGGCAAGTATAGAGATTTCACTTTTCAGAGGTTGCTGTTGTGTGAGCTGACATGTTTGCTTTGCATAATTATGCTTGACTACAGCCATACCAAGGAAAGGGAGTGGTGATGTTCAGTGCAGGCACACACATAACAAAAACTGAGGGCAGGCGCCTGCAGAATATTGATAACAGAATAATGCTGGTTGGCAGAAGAGTAAATGTGTTGCAACAAATCTCTGAATCTCATTCACATGCACTTTGAAGGCCGTTGGCACAGTGGGTTATGGAAATGCAAAGTACTATTACTCTATGGCTCCTGTTTTCTTCTTCCCAGGTTGTTCTTTTAGACAAAACATTGCACATGTGCCAAAGTACCTATATCACACAAAGAAATGCAGTGTGAGGACAGGGGTCACCTGTTAATATTTTATTCATGCATGGATTGTGAGAGAAAACATACTGCATGGGAGCACATGAGGGAGGATCAAAGTCACAGAAGCAAAGCTGCTCAGTATGGAAAGGTCAGGTGCAGTGCCATCTGAACAGTCTGTTTAAAAACCAGCAGATCTAGGATGGTCAGAAATCCACTTATACATCACTGAGTATCTAAGCTGGAATCCTCTGCCACCCTGTTCCAGCCTAGACAGCTCCTGGCAGGTTTCCCCCCTTTATACCTGGTATGAGAGGCAGAGCACTTAAGGCCAAGACAGCATATTTCCCAGACATTTTATAAGTCTGCTCCAGGGGATTCTCAGTTCCTGATTGCTCTTCTCCTTTTCCTTAGCCATCCTGTCAAATCTGACAGCTGGGAGATTTGAGGGAGAGCTTTGTTCTGCCTGCTCAGACTTTTTTTTCTCATTTATTCTCCCCAGAAACTCCAGAAACACTAAATGCTGAGCCCCTCTCCCTTTTCAGGTGACCAAGACCAATGCAAACACTGGTAATGGCTTCCTCAGCTGGAGCTTCTCTGTCTCAGCAGAGCTGCGGCTGTTCACTGACGTTCCTGCGTGGTGAGGGACCTCTTGCTTTGCAGAATGCTGGAAAAGGCCTTAGAAGCTTCATGTGCACCTTACTTTAACTCATCACAGATAGTTTTTCTGTCAACATGGGCAGTGGCCATAGGTCAGATCATCTTCTAGATCCTCCTAGGGTTCTCTAGGGCTCAGGCCAAAGTAGCCTGTTTTGAGAAAAATTTTGTAAAGAGCTTTTTTTAAAATATATTTTCATTTCCCTGAGTTTTCTTGCAGGTGGGAGAAAGCTGGGGCAGAGACTGTGCTTTACTGCTGTGGTGTTCTCTTCAGCAATTAAGAATGAAGGCTTTATTTTATCCCAGTAGTGATGTAGGAGTGAGGTTATCATGAATTATGCTTTAGAGCTCCTTATATTTTGTCACTGTTAAACAGAAGAGTTGTTCTGAGCCCCACACCTGGCATCCTATTGAGGTGGGTATGTGCTATTGCCATGCCTGGTCCTGCCCCAGGGAGGTTAAGGAAGTCCCAGCATCTGCTGGGGTAGGGCCTGCACACAAAGGGCAGCCAACAGTGGCCAGTCATGACACTTGTTCGTTCCCCATTTTTCAGGTTCTGTAGCCAGTAAAAGGCAGTGGGTTGCCTTGCTAAAAGTCAGTAGAAATACTGAAGGGGCTGTAGGATGGTAACAGCAGCATATGGTTTGAAAAATGAGACAATTAAATACACTTGTAAGAGCCATGGTGCATGAGTGTTGCTCTGGCTTTGAAATGGGTGGTGTTGCAGAGCGGGCCATGTGTCCCAAGATCTGGGGTGAACATCCCAGGGCAGGTGCCAGCAGCTCTGCCACTGTCCTGCCTCTCATTAGACATGAGGACAGGCGGGGGTCTTGGCATGGCCCACAGTCAGGGTTTCACCCATTCAGGCTGGCTGCAGCATTTCTCTCCCAGCTGCTCGCAACATCTTTGATTGGTGAAAGAGCTAAGGAACTCCCTTTATTTACTGGCCAAGGACTGTGTTCTATATAAGCCACAGTGAGAAAAGTAAGAAAGCAACAGCTCATATTGAGAGACAATCTGAACAAAAGTGATGGGTTGTATTGAATTTGGTCCTGGCTTGCAGGGTTTGTAAGCAGGAGTGGCTGTCATAGGAGTTGGCTGTCATTTTGTTTAATTTTCTTGAGGCACTGTGTAAATGATTGAAGGAGGAGGTATTGACTTATCACGCTGTCACCATTCTAAAATACTGGGCAGGTGAGAGAGCTTTCACCGCAATTTATGATCCCTCAGAAGAAGATCAAAATGATGAAGATTAAAAAATTTCCAGCAACAAATCAGAGGAAGACTAGCTCCCTGAGAGCTGGCTATCTCTTTGTACCCATCTCCCTCCTTACAGTCAGATGAATACCACAGTCTGACTGTGGTTCCTAGATGAACGGGTGTGTTCATCTGTAGAAATCAGCTTTTGTCATCCCAGAAAGTTTGCTTACTGTGGGTGTAGTGATCAGACATGCTAATGAAAGAGGGTTTGCCTTTAGTGAACAAGTTTCTCTTAACCAAACTGAAGGTTGTCTGTGTCAGCCCATTCCCACACAGCATTTTCACCCTCCCATATGCAGCCTTAGTGCCAGGATGGGAGTTTCTGAGTGTCCTGCTTCTCCTAGTCCACACACTTGCATGGAAGTTCCCAGGGTATCTCATAGCTACCCTTTTTTTTCAACTGCGAGTAGTCTTTCTATCTAATACGAGTGATAATAACATCAACACTGGCACTTTCACAAATGGAATAACATTCTCTTTACTTGAAAAGGTAAAATCCACTATCCAACGTATTCCTAGAATTAAACCACAAAATGCTGTGCAGACATGCAGATAAAGATGAGATTTTAATGATATCCACCATGATTTACTATAGAGATAATAATTAACCCCTGCTCCTAATGGCTCAGGTACAATTTTAATTTGGTAAAATATCAGTCCTTTTATACCCACATTATGAAGAAATGCACAGCAAATTGTGTGAGGAAAGCCTACTTCCTGTCCTACAGACATCCAAGGAGAGGTTCTCACACATTAACAGAGAAGATGATAAACCCAACCGTGTTATTACTTTATGACACTGACTTCTGCAGTTTGACATAGCTTGTTTCTTATTTCAACACTTTCTGCATAAAATCAGAAGCTTCTCCCAGGCATGACTGTCTGGTGCCTTCTTTTTCAGGGTGGTGTCAAATCATAGTGTGATTTTATACAGATCAGTGGTTCCCAATATTTTGGATGAAGAATCAGGATTCCCCCAAGGCTATGAGACTTTTTTACCATCAAATTGTGAGACCTGTTGTTCTGCAGACCAGCTGGAAACCGCTTGTGTTAAACCTACAGCATATAAAAACCTTTGACTCCACTTACATAACTGAATAAGGGATAATATTTAGCTGCTCTTCTTATCCTGTGAGTATTGTAAAGATTCAATCATCCTCACATTGTCCAGTGCTTTGGAAACTGAGTCCACATATGGAAACATATGTCCACGTTTGAAATACTTGAATACTACCACTATTTTTTACACAAGGCACACTTGGACAATATTTTTAATGGTAGTGCTTAATATGTCATACAACACAGGAAATTAATTGAGGTTCATGGAAAACCATGGAAAACCTCTAAAGGTTCAAGAGTAGGAACTGGAGAAAGAGTGGAAAAGTCTAAATAGATCAAGTTTTTTCTTTATAGACACCTTTAGCTGAGGAATACAGTAGGTGTTGATTCACCACCATTATGTCAAGCAGCACATTTTATACTATTTTTTAAACATTACTTAGATTATAGAACCCTGGAGCATCAAAGGCTCTTGTGCTGTACCTGAGAGCACCAGAGTCCAACAGGGTTCCTTCTCCTGTTTGATTCCCTAAGGACCACTTCAAGTCCAGCACATCAAATTATGATAATTGTAATAGGATATGGCAGAAATAGCAAAGCCTGTAATATTCTTTCCATCAGGCTATTTTGCTGGAATTCATTTTCTAAATCTGCTGGCTAGTGCTGAAGGGCATGAAATATAAATTTCTTTCCTTTAATTCAAAGATTTCAAAGGAAAAGTTATTGCAATGACACTAAGGTTGTAAATATCCCAGCATGAACTTTACTAGAGAGGTTACAATATGTAAGGGAGGCTTCATTTCAGAAAAGTAACATGGCATTTCTTGCTCCCAGATGGGGCACAAGGAAGGATGGATAATTGATTTCTTCGAGGTTGTAATCACAGTGAGACTGGGACCTAAATACTTACCTTGTGCTTGTCATTTTCTAACAGTCAGCTAATCCTGCAGGGTCAGGATTGATTTACTTTTGCATATGTGTACAGGAGAAAGTTAACAAGGGGGGGGAGGGGGAGAATTTTGTCCTATGCATCTGTAAGGTTGGCCACACCTGAAGTTTTGGTAAACCCAAGGCCTGAGCACTGCTGACCTTTAGTATCCTCTAAACACAAAAATACATGCCATACCCTGGATTGCTTTTGCATTGGCTGTTGTTCAGTGCAAAAAGCAGCATATGAAAGATGCATTACAAAATGTCAGAAGCTCATTTAATTCTGCATTTGTAATACTATTGCTCAATTGCTGGGAGTGCTACAGATCCTGTGCAATCTCCTGTTTCTATGCAGAGACATGGCTGTAAGGGACAACAACAGTTTTTCATCAAAGGTTCCCATATTTCAATGCAATTATTATGCTGAAGCCAATATAAATAAGGTTCCAACCATTACACAGTATTACTAGCATACCTGGAAATTTTCACTTTAAATTGCCATTCTAAATGCTTATATAGGTGTCTAAGTGACCAGGCTGGGAAACCCTTTGGGCAACCAGCAGCTCACATAGGATAACAGCAGATCACATGGGGTGTGATCTGATCTATGCTGTGAAATCAATTACAAACTTGCAGCTGAGGTACCATCTGGAAAACACACATGGATAAACTATGAGTGGCTCTTCCCTTTTGCTTTAGGATTTGGAGAAGTTCAGAAAGGTCATCTTCCTTGTGGTGATGGAAGTGAAAACATTTCTATTTGGGGTCAGGATATAGGGTCAGGAGAAGCAATGCTTCCTAAATTGCAGTGACATTTCCCTATCCCCAAAGTCAGGTGACTGATACTGTTTAAAAAACAGTTTACAGGTCAGCAATGCCATGCTAATGCTTTAGCTACATGGGTGAGACATGGGTGCGTCTTCCTTTGTTCTATTAATAAACACTGAATAGCTTTGAATTAAACATTTCCTCATACTATGAGCAACACCACGAAGAAGCTATGCTGCTGGCCAGCCTTAAACATCAAAGTGAAGGTGGCTTACCTTAATTACCAGGTAAAACAAACAGCAGGTGAGGAGATGCTACCTGCTTTGAAGATAACGATTGAAAATCACAACTCTTTGTGTGAAGCCAACACCCTTTGCTTTACCTCCTCATGACTCTGGTTGAGATGACAAAAGGGAAGAGGCTTCTGTTCTGACAGCTACATCTGAAGAGTATCCTGCCTCTGGAGATGAGGCTGTTAGTGCTGGAACTACACTGAGGCAAGTTCATGTCTCCTGTCTTGGCCTTCGAATTGCTCTAAAGGCATAAGGTGTTTGTTTCCCCAAGGTGAAGAAACACTGAGTGCTTTCATGTTTTATGACAGTAGGCTATTCCGCACTTTCTTATGAGCACAGAGCTTAACTGAGAGTAACTTTGATCAATAAAACCCAGAGATATTTTTAAAATAGCTAACCAAAGCTGTCCCTCTACATACAATTTTCCAAAGAATGAACTATTGATAATGAGGTGTGAACATCGCTGGAAGGATTAACCATCAACTACATAAGAAATCACTATTGAAACAAAATGAATTTACTATGGAAAGCCCATGCTTCTTCATTACTTAGGATTTAATTTATCTCACCTCCAAAAACTGCAATCAAAATTCTTCCAACTCTTCGGTTGTTTGATTTCAGCATTCTGCAGGACTGTTATGATGAGCAGGGAAAAACTGCAGCTTTCAAACAGGTTCACACATACTTGAACTGTTTTAATCCCTAAGGTGGACACATTTCAAAGATCAGTAGAAATTATCTACAAAGGGTAAACAAGGAAGAGGGCTGTCTTGGGGCACTGAATAGCACTTTCGCTGGAATAGGATTTTACTGATCAAGATTGCTTTGAAAAAACAACCCTTTATTTTTTAAACTCCAGCTATACTATGCAGAATAACTCAAAATGAAGGTCTTAGATCTGTGTTTTCTGGCACAGTTTGTTCCATATGATGACTTTGCTGCAGAGTTATTAGCATCAGTTATTGTACAGAAATTTTGCCTGGACATGGTAACAACACTTTCCAAATGCACACATGCCCCAGTAAGAATTTGACTGAATTGTGAGGACAGGGTAAACACTTGCATTAACACCAGTTCAAGTGAACTGTCTTATACTTAGTTCTTATACTATAGCCATAAGAACCAAGAAAGCATGTGAGAAGATACTCTGACACCTTACTACATGGAGTTTAACAGGAGACAGGTACCTATGTCTGTTTTAAAACCAGATCCTGCAGGCAACGTATGAAGTACCTCTGAAAATATTCTCTGATATTCACTTGTGCAGACTCCAAGGTCTCTCATGCAGGCTTATCATGTTAATGCCTTCCACAAGCTCTGGTCTAGAGGTCAGGTTATAAAAGCATGTTGTTAATTTTTTTTACTTGCACAGTCTCTGTAATGCAGCTAAATCTGCATCAGAGCCTGAATGGAGTGATGTAGGTGATCAGACTGTATTAAACAGTGTTTGGAAATTTAAACGAAAGTCTTCTAAAATGAAAAATGTATATTTATTTTGCTTTTTACTTTCCATTACAAGTTTGTAATGATTTGTTAATGCTGTTTATTTTAACTGCTGACTGGGCCCTTGAGAGTGAAATATTTTTTGCAAGCCTGCAATAGAAGGCAGCAGCACAAACCTAAGTCCTGACAGTGTCCAGTAGTTTATTTGATTTATACAAGCTATGTGGCATTTACAGCACATGCAAGAAGAGGCTTGCTCAGTGGTAACCTGAAACTGCCTTTGACTTACAGTGGAGCTATATGATCAGAACAAAGGTTGTTGTATAAAAAGTTACGGTATAATTCATATTGAAACAAGCCAGAGACTAAGGTTTCAAACACAGGAGGAAAAAACATAGGTGATTAAGAAATCTAATGTCTTTGTAATTATGGTTCTTGCCAGACTGAGAAGCCCTAAAAGAGTATTTGCAGTGATACGTTTCTGTGCTCATTTACTGGATTAACAGAACTAACAAACAATGAAAAGGAAAATAATAATAGAAAAGACTTAGTGGATCTGTTTTACAATTTGGGACTGCACATGAGCTTGCTCTGTCTGGTAATATCAATCTACCTGAAAGTGAGAATGTGTGGCTGTCACCCTCATAGAGCAGGTTTAGTTTTCAGCTTCAGTGAAATTGTTTTTTATACAAAGTCAAGCCCAAGACAATTACGTATGACTGCTCTACCTGATGGCAGTCCTCTGGGGACTCTTTTACAATTAGATACATTTTCAAATCAACTCAGACAAAGAAATAAGGCAATTTGCTGCTACTCTGCAATGCCTTTCTTGAAATAAATGGAACAGATGCCACCTTAGGGTCTGAATTTTATTAATTGCTTAATAAAGCACGCTTTTCTTTTAAAAATACACTCTCTGCATTGGCTTGCTGACCCTGGGAATTCAAACCTTATTATTCCAGTTTAAACACTTGACAGTGCTTAGACAGTTAACAAAGCTAAAGCCTCTCCCAGCTGAATGCTGGATTCCCTGGGGAATCCAATCAGGCTACTTTATTCTGGTCTTTTAAAAAGTCAGGTCAAATAGCTGTTTGAATTGTAATGATCTCCATGTGAATTCTGGTTATGATAGCAATTGCTGATATCCTCTTAGCTTCCAGACAAACATACTAATTGCATATCATCTTCTGTCACATGCAGTGCGATGCTGCTGCTGATCATGATTTTTTACTCAGATCCAGACTCTGAACTGGAAACAAAACAGATATGATAACCATGAGCTATCCTACTTCAGTGAAACTGATACCTAGTCTCCTGCTACACTTACTAGAAATTTTAAGACTTGTGGCTGGATAAGTGGTTTGAAGGTGCTGTCTATATCCAGAAAGCTGCAGTTTGGAAAGACTCAGAAGTAGCTCTTTAGCAATTTCAGCTGCAATTTCTCTAGGCATGGTGTGAAAAGCAATGTCACAGAAGGCTCCCAAATATGGCTATAGCAATCCTTAAGAGCTTCTGAACAGACTGTAGGAGTGAGAAAGCTTTTAATACTTTTTCTTTTTTTTTTACTTTTTATTATTTACTTATTTTTGCCTCACTCCATCCTACCCTTTCAGCCAGCCAGCAAGTAATGGAGGATGAGCAGCAGAGGGGCATTCATAGTCTGGCAGGTTTCACTCACTAGGTTAATATTACAGCCTTGAAAACAGGTGTAATCTATTTAAGTCACTATGGGTATACCTGCTCCCAAAAAGGTTACATTTTGTTCACTTTTTAAAAATTATCTAACTGTCTCTCTTAATATTTCCTTTATCAGTTGTCACCATAGTAATGTTCTACTAGATGGGAGTCTAATCTTCTGCAAACAATGAGAATAGCTGCCTTTCTTCATGCCAAAATTGTGCAAATTAACTATAATTCCAGAAATAAAATTATATAATTCCTTTAAAAGGGTAAAAATATATATACCTTTCTCTTTTTTTGCTTTTTCATTTTACTTGCCTTGCTTCTTTTTTTTTCTGGAATAACTATTCTGTTACCTCTTCAAAGGAGTATTTTCACTAGGCCTATTTGTCTGCCTTTAATCCCAAATCTTTAAAAGCAGTGGTGTAACGTGTATTTTTTAAATTAAGTAGTTGCTTATATGCTTTACCGAACCAGGTCCTAAGTAAGATTGACCATTGTTAGAAGCCTACTGGAGGAAAAGGGTGGCTGTGAAATTCTCATATGGTAGGTTTTGTAGGAGTATAGCAGAGTAAGCTGAAGGACAGCTGTGCACCCCAAGGAGATGCTCGCAGAAACAGGCACATAAAGAGTTACCTATTGGCCTTTACTGTACTGGGGGCATTTATGCTACTGGAATGTCTGCTATATTTACCTACTTGGAAGGAAGGCTCCAGAGCACTCAGTGGTTACTTTAAACAGCTATGCCCAGTTACATAACAAAATTTGAAAGGCACTAACTTTACCGGTAATTAAATACCTCATTTGAGGAATAGCGTTACCATTTTCCTTGATGTTCCAGAGAAAACATCTAGCCAATGACGTAGAGAATTACACTGAGACCACTGAGAGTGTTGGTAATAAATTTATCTAGGAGTGTATATGCTGAGTGTTTTCCTAACTCATGGTACTGCTATACCTTACTTGGAGTGAATTCAATGTAATTCAAGAAACATGGAGACAGAAGGGAAAATACATTGTAATGCTCCGTTGTTTCATTTACAGTGACCTCATAGATGCTTAAGATGCTGAAGGGCCATAAAGCAGAAGTCGTGTACAGAAGCATATCTTGCAGGGCTTTCTAAGCCTAAGTCAGTGTCTGTTAAATGTAATTTCTGCCATCAGAGTACATCAACACTGACACTGGAAGGGCTCAGATGCTACAGTCCCACTTCCCAGCGCTGTGCAGCCATACCCTGCAATAGTCAGTAAGCATTGACCATTCCTTGAGCCGAAATATGTACCTGCTACACTCCCCCTTTCATCCCTGGTGCTGGTAGACCATAATGTTCAGAAAACTCAGAGGTCCCTGACTTACTGTAATAAGTGACCTAAATATAGTCAGGGCCTTAATCTCAGCTTTTCAGATGGGGCTATTGAATACTCTCTGCATGTCCCTGTTTCCACTTATCAAAGGTCTGCAGCTCAGTATTCAGGAGTAGGAGGATTGTGATGCATCCTTCTAGCCATCTGTGGTAAAAGCTGTGCTTTGTCTCTTCAAGGGTTTTACACAAGCGTTTCACTTGTGTCACTGTTAGAAAAGAAAAAAACCCCAAAACCAAACCAACCAAAAACAAAACCGAAAAAAAACCTAAACAAAAAACCCACCCCAAAACACCAAACAAACAAAAGAGAGAATTAAATAGCCCCCTGTCTTATTACCAGCACACAAATTCATTTTGGCTTTCAAGTTAGGCAGTTTAGGAGCAGCAGAATAGTCTGGACATTAATTTTAATAACTACGGATTTCTGCCCTGAAGATTTTGTTCAGATTAAAGCAACTTACTTCTCACCCAACCTTCTGTGCTGAATAATAGTGGCAGATGGAGAGAGGAAAATCTGGATTTTTCTGCTTTCAAGGAACTACAAAAGCTAATGAGGTAATGTTAATTGTTCTGTGGCTGTAACTGAAAGAGGTCTCTGCACAGCAAGTACATTGCTTCCTTTTTCTCTTGAGGGTGAAGAGAATACTATATGAAAGAAGTGCAGCTGAGTCACTGTGTTAGGGTGTGATAAATCAGATACTCTTGTGCAAAATTATATACTAGGGTAGGAGGTAAGGAGCAGTTTTGATTTTATTTGTTCCTATTATAAGAGCTAGTAGCATTTTAAGTGCTGCTAGAGTTACAAAAATGGCTCACACAACAGGAAAAAAAGTATTTTTCAGTTAACATTAGTACATTTTAGGTTTTTTAAAAAGTAATTGAGAGATCTCAGAGTATGAGTAACATAACCTTGAATTATCTGCCCACTTTTCACTGGTAGCCACTTTATCTGTGCAGTTGAGTATTCTAGCCAAACACAGCAGTGAGTGTGATTTTGTGACAAAATTCTCTACTTTCAATAACCATTTTGTTGCCCCTTTTTATCATGGGGCTGTGATATGCAGACCTTTCCCATCTTTAACGAGGAAAAAAACCATCGTGACATGAATTAAGACTGATAGGTGTGGGCAAAGTAACATTTCCAACTACATTTTATCTTTCTCTGATGTCTTTGGAGGCATGGTGTTTTACAATGGATGAAGCTTTCACCATTAGTAAGCATTTTCTTTGTTGTTTCCTAAGTAGCCATTCACTAGATTAACTAAACAACAGTTACAAGCCAATAAAGGTTCTCTCAGCTCGAACCAAGAGAAGGACATGCTGATGTCCCCAGGCCAAATGCCACTGAAACCGTAATGTCAGGACTGATTACAAATACTTTGACCTGTAATTATGCCCAGGGAGTTCAAAAGCATGAGAGTTTCCAGGGGAGCAGATAGGCCAGAGCATTCCCTGCCTGCAATTAGGGATGGGTTTTCAACAGAGTGAGCAGGCACCCACCGACTACCAATTGCTCTCAGTGGGAGTTTCTAAAAAGCCTCCCTCCAAACGCTTTGACAAGCAGGCGTTAAAGGTGAATTTTGAAGACTAAAGGCTGGACTGCCATTCTCACTTGTGCCTCTGGTTGCCCGCCACAGCTCCCCAGGGGATACCGGGAAACCAAATTAAGGATAGGAAAAGAGTAGCTCCTTCTCCTCTCTGTGCAGCCACAAAGAATAATGGCCCAGTGTGTTTCGGCTTCCTCAGTGCTAAAGGTTATATGGCATTTCTTATCACCTGGGATTTAAACCCTAACGGTTAAGATCAACGGTTCGCATGGAGTAAGAGCTGACTGAAATTTCCATTGAAAATTCAAACCAAATTGAACATTAGTAATATTTTAAAATACCTTAAGCTAGAGATCCTGAAGTAATTTTTTGTATGTAATAATTTCATCACAAAAATGCAGCCAATTCCAGCATAAAATACGGCAGTATGGCAATATTACAGCGGAATGTAGAAAGAAACAATCTTAAACACAAGGGCAGAAGGAAAATTGAGAGAAACTGGTGCTCAGTTATAGTTTAGCTTGAACAATTCTACTTGCACTGCAGGTACCACACAAAATAACTACATGCAGATAGAACTTTTGTGTTACTTTTTGTGAAAGCTGACATATCCAAAAGCTGTCGTCACTAGCGCCGTGCAGAGATAATTGTCCAATGCAAAACTGAAGAAGACACACTTATTAAACTACTTCCTGAAGTCAGAAACTTACCCAACTGGGTCTGTATTTTGCTATTGTACCTTGTAAGTGCTATCTATTTTTCTAAGGCTTTATCCTTTTATCCATCTCTTAAAGTTACAGTTGGTACGGACACATTAAACTTCATTTCACCTATCTGCCTTTTCCCTACTTTGATAGTTGGACTCATGCTTCTTTTGTTGAAGAAGTGAGCGGCTAAAACTCCAAATTTTC
Source organism: Melopsittacus undulatus (assembly GCF_012275295.1). Lineage (NCBI taxonomy): Eukaryota > Metazoa > Chordata > Aves > Psittaciformes > Psittaculidae > Melopsittacus > Melopsittacus undulatus. Next base: position 26,737,690 of record NC_047557.1, on the reverse strand, counting down.
TTCTTCTGTAATTTGCATCACTGAAGAATGATCCATTAAGTGGTTTCTTTCATTGTGCTGCTTGCTGTCTCCTAGCTTGCCAAGGGTAAATCTGGCCTCCCAGCAGCCAGCTCTGGCTGGGATATGTCTTTGCCCCATAGGTGTGTATTTTTAGTGGCATGCAAGGCTGGAGCAATTGCAGTTAATCTCAACAGCAGATTATTTGAGGAAGCATTAGGAGTACAAACTGTAGTTTGTGGGGTTCCCCACCTGTAATGTTTCCAAGACATGCTTTGGAAAAGGTTATTGTTCTCTCTTAGACTGATGAATATTGCGTGCAACCACAAGCAACCACTTTCTGATAGGTTTTCAAGATTTTGGACAGTGCGGTGTCTGTTCTTCATTCACAGATTTGCAGTCAGTCATATCTCAGTAGCTACAGTTGGGTATTTGGAATTACGATCTACAGTTTAGCTGTCTACTAAGGAGAGTGATGGAAAGGGAAGGTGAGTGTATTAATATGAAAAAGTTACAGACATCTGAGTGCAGGATGTTACAAAACTGCAACTGGATCAGTTCAAGGATTTGCATTTAACCAGACATGCTCTAGCTTGTAACAAAATGCTGTGTGTGGCTGTGAAATTTGAGGGAACAAAATGCTGAACCTTGGTGATGATGCACACTGAAAAGCAAGGCAGTAAGAAGAAGTCATATTTTACAGGTCTGGCTTGGGAAATGATACATCTAGTCGTGCTCCAGCACAGTCCATATGCTGAAGTCCTGACAATGAAAATGTTTGCATAAAACTTCATATGCATAAATTTTCTAAGTGTGAAACCAATCTTGGATGTAGGTTTCATTTTCCCTTTAGATTCTTTCCATTCGGAAATGCTCTATAAGTTTTAACCCCCACCCTCTGCCCCTCCAGTTCCTGCCTCTAATACACACAAACAGCTTCCCTAGGATTTGCCAGTAATGAAAACGGAGCATATTTTCTGTGGTGTGCCAGATGGTGCTTGTGAAGACCAGATGCGCAGGAGGTTCTTAATTAAAGCTTTAAACCTGGGGAAGGCAGGTGCAGTCTGGTGGATGCCCAGATAGTGGACACACAGGCAGGCTGCCTAACGACCTTCTTGAGAGCACCCTCGCACTTATCCTCAGGGAACTCATAATGACAAGAGGCAGTTAATTTAAAGCTAATTGAGGAATCTCTATCCAGTCTTCACACAATAAAAACAAGGTGCCAGGCCTCAGCTGGTGTTCCCACCCTGACAGGAAGAAAATGGCCAGAATGGGGCTGCAAAAGCTGCCACCTCGTTCTCACTCCAAGCAAAGTGACAGAACCCTTGGATGTTTATGGTTTCAGCAGCCCTTCAGCCCATAAATAAGAACCACTGAGGGGGAGTGCCTGTGGCTAGGAATAGAAATTAAGCCTATAGGTCTTTAAAGACTGTTTCTTCAGCAGTAATTCCTTGCAGAGCAGAGGGACAAAATAAGTTTGATGCTCTGAATAAGTGTCTACTGGGAGAGACCTTTGGACACACTGTCTAAGGCATTACAATTCCCTCATCTGTTGAAAGCATTGGGTTTTATCCTGGTTCTTCTGCCCTCTGACACCTTTCCTAGCTTTTCTATGGCAAACAGGACTTCTGGTGCCACTTGATGTTTCAAGGCAGCAAAGAAAGAGAGATGCTTGCGCTGGCTTATAACACACAACTACCATTAAATCCTGCAACACCAGTGTCAGCCTCTCCACTCCAGAGCCAGTCTCTCCAGTGAGTGCTGCCACAAACAGCTGCAGGTGAGCAGATGCCTGCAGAAAGCATTTTCTCTATAGCGTGAGCATTCACTCACTGGGCTTTGGCTGCCCAGGCATTTTTGACAACTGCTGCTTTGCCTTGTTGCAGAGCAAGAAGATGGCCACTGAGTGAAGGTCTTGACCAGCAGCACTGAGATTTGAGGCAGCTTAGTTAGGACAACTTAGTAAGTTGGTCCTGCTCTCCTACAGCTCTGTACTTTCATGTCCAAGGGAGGTCCTCCCATAGACCAGTTTACCTCTTTAGTTTGTAATATTTGAGCCTCTGAAAATCCAAGTTCTCCGTCTGCATCAGCTGGCAGGAATCAAAGAGAAAGCTTAGGGACTGGTGACAGTTCTTGCCCCCATAAACTGAGATTATGAGCTCAGTAACTCATTGAGGAGAAGCCTGTTTAGAAGCATGTAGATCTTTGCTTATTATTACAGCATAGTCGAGGATCTGCTATAGACATACTACATTTTTCCTGACTCTCTAGTCTGCTAGTAAATTTTTCCTTAATTGCCTTTACTCAGTTTTGCCCAAAGTCACCATCCCTCACCACAACTTTGACCAAACCTTCACATTTTTTAGAATAAAGTTTTCTTAGTAAATGTACTAGAAAGATTTCCATGATGAATCACTAGTTTCTCAGTCCTATATCCAAACACCAATTTGCATAAAGGCCTCAGCTTTCAGGGAGAGGTTTCCCATTGACGCCCAAACACATTGGCAAAATGTGAGATAAAAGGGGACTTTTACCTCGATTTTTTGAAGTGATGGCAAAATCTGAGCCATATCTCTGCCTTGTGCTATGGAGTAGTCACAACTGCTGGATCCTGGGTGTAACTAAGCTAGATCACCAGCATTTACTATGGCAGAAAAGTTGTTCTATGTAACTCCTTCCGCTCACCTGACTGAGGTCATAGCTCCTTCAGTGTGCTAACACTGAAGCATGATTAAAAGATCCCCACATTTTCCTGGCACAGGAAAGAAAAGGTGCTCATTCGAACCCCTAAATAACAGTCTCACTGCCGAGTCAGTGATATCATGGGACTATGCTTGATGCCAGGTCAGGGATTCAGGATGAACCTTGCAGCCCCCTTTCTGTTTGTTTGTTTTGGAAAACACAACACAAAGCAACACTCTGAGAGTAGGGGTTTTCTTCTTCTGAAGAAGCCAAATGTTTCTGGCTTGTGAGTCTCAGCTAATGCACAGAGATAAAAGGACTGGAATTGTTTGAGCTCCATCTGCTCTCATTGGCTGCAGAGACGACCCTCTGCTTCCACTGAAGTTATGATCTGAACACAAACTGTTTAATAAGCTGTGAGGGGGAACCCAAGAAGTAGCTGAATCTACTCCCATTCTCATTTTTTCAGACTCAGTCTTTGGCTAGTGTTGCAATAGTATAGAATTATAGAACGCTACGTAATTATAGAATTATGGCTGTCCAATAAATACATATTACCACGGGTACTCCTGGATAAGTGCACCATAAAATAGGCTATAGCAAACTGTAACATGTATGAAATTGATCAAGAAAGAGGAACAGTTTAATTTCTTGGAAGTTTAGAAATCCTTAAGAACATGATGAAGAGGATTTGCAATGTGAGTAGATTAGTAAAATTCGCATCCTAGCAGAAGAAAGTAAATTGGCCATGAAAGCAATATCATAGACTTGAAAAAGAGCCTGTTTCATCAGAGAGCTGTGGAAATGAACAGCAAACTAATCTGCAGGGTGCAGAAAGTGTGAGATTAGTTAGGCTGAACAGGAAGATTTAATTAAAGACGTATACAAACCAAACTGCAAAGCATGTATTATTCTGCTTTGAAGAGTTTAGGAAAAACAGCCGTTAGCAGAAGGTGGAAAAGAAGTCATGAGAGCTGGGGAATAGTAAGTCGATGGCAATGCTGAGGATTGATTGCTCTTCCAGGTGATGCTGAGGCAGGACAGAGGTAATTTAGGCTAGAAAAGAGCAACTGAGATAAAGGAGCCTGTTCTTATCTGAATTTTACATTTATCACTGTCCTTATAGGGCCAGCTCAACTCCCTCGAGGCTGAAGAAAAGTACTCACAGGGGAAGGTAGCAGAAGACAGCTGAATAGCATTTGGTGCCAGGAAGGAGGTCAGGGATTGTATTTCTTAGATAGAAATGAAAACTCATTGGTTTCAGCACAGGCAAGAGAAGTATTTGTACCCTACAATACAAGGAACTGATTTGTGCATTCAGAAAATACAAAAATCAGCTGTTAATTTTTCCTGGTCTGCTAGGATCTGTTTGTGCAGTCATCTGCAATCATGATTTTCTGGACATGAGTGTTGTAACTGTGGTGACAGTGTTCCAACAACGTCCATCCAGGGAATATGCAGGAGGCTCTGTGCTGCATTTGGTGCAGTTTTGCTAGTAATACTTCAAAGTGCTAAATTCAGCAGACCTCCTTCATTACTAGAAGCTCAGCTGTTTCCTAAAAGGAACAACACCTTCAACCCCTTCAGCTACGAGACCCAAAGCAAGCACCCTGCCATTGAATGTTCCTCCAGATTACCAAGGAGCATGTGCCAGCTGAACTACATGTCAGCTTGCAGACCTCCTTGCCCCTGCAAATTTTTATCAGTTGTATAGCAGCAGGAAGGGCCTATAGGTCACTGCAGTTTTGCCCCTTCTAAAGAGCTGATGGGAGCTCAGTGAAGGACACTGCTGCCAGTTTTTGCATAGGAAGCAGTGTGTGGGGAGCCTGCTTGTGCAAAGCCTTTCTCACTTCGTGGTGGGTCACTAGCTAGGATCACCAATTCAGCTCAAATAATCCTTCAGATGTCATTTTCAGGAATATAAGAACTATGTAGATGCCTTATTAGTGAGGAAATAAAATATTTGATAGCAGCCAAGATAGAAATCTTTTTGTAGTGAAAAGAGATTTTTCATTTTAGAAACAAAAGGACATGGCTATTTGTTTGAGTTGTGGAGAGCAACCCATCCAGAACAACTAGCATGTCAGGCAAATCAAGTACACAATTGCTATAGAGAATGAAATGTTGCATACCTGAGTCAAATTACTGAATGTGAGTAAATATCTTAATAGCTTATTGATGGGGACATTAGCTTTTTTGTGGTTTGTCTTTGTCTGGGTTTTGTTTTTTCCCTCCTTTCCACTCAGAAAGGCAATTTGTATATCTGCACATTTCAATTTTTCAAGGGTGCTGGTCCCCAGTAATCTTAGCTTACCCAATATTTAAAAGATTTTGTTCACAATCTGTTACAGTATCTTGCAGACACTCCTTTCAGTTCAATAGATTCTACCCATTTAAGCCTGGCAGATCAAAATGGGCTGTGTTTTGTTTGTCTGACAGAGTTCACCTTAAGTTGATGCTAACAGTGGTTGCAAAATTGATGTGTCCATGTGTTATGTGCATAAATGCAAATGAGATCAGAAAGAATAAATATACAGCTAGATCAAAAAAGTGTAATCTTTTTGAAAACAACTCAGAGGAAGCCAGAGGGAATTTGTGCTGGTGATTAACAGTTTGAGGAGATGGTGCACCATGTGTCAAACAGAGGATATGTGGAAGGGGAATAAAATGACAGTGTCAGACTCTGTAAGTAGCTGGCACATACAGGAAAGGAGAACTTATGCCAGCCCTGTGGGCATGGTCTGCCCCAAAGGGCATAAGGAAATGCTGATTTCCTACCAGGCAAGTCCCAGCTACTCTGCTTAGGGCTGGCATCATGCCCAAGAGCAAACGACTTCCGCAGGGATGCAGGAGGAGCAGGGAGGCAGGAGGGTAGGCATGGAAATATACACCAAATACACACAGAAGTATGTTCTGGTGCTCTAATCAGCCTCACTGCTTCCTGCTGCTCCTTCTCTTTCATTCTGTTTGACACAATCACCTCCAGCCTCAGGCTCATCTCACGCATATCGAAACTAAGCCCTGCTCCAAGTGAGTTCAGTTTCAGCAGCTTCCTGGGTTTATGTGCTTGAAGATGTTTGAATTTCCTGTCAGTGTGGGTGCTGCCAAAAATTTCTTTGGCTTTTATTCCCCTAAACTTGTAATTAAAGCACAGTGGTTCTTTGTAAAAAGGCTGCTTTCAAGATCCTCAGCAGTCAAACAATAGTACAGATGGTGCCCTGCAGATTTCAGTTCTTGCAGTATTCTAGGAATTCAAGACTATCCACTGTCTATATCTGGCCGCTCTCTATTTCCAGATGCTCTTGTGAAAAGTTAATCACAAGGACAAATTATAATCCTAATAAATATAGACATAGTCTTTTTTTTTTAAATAATAACTCTAACAGTGCAAAATGCTTTTTCACATCTTTTGATGTTTCCATTTATTTTTTGTGTGTTGCAGGCCGGAACTGATTCTTTTCTGATCAAAGGACTTCAACTGAAATATCATTTGACTTGTGCTACTTTTTGCCCACCATCTGGTAAAAAGATTATTAAGAAGGCCAGCATGACACAAAAACATCATTAACAAAATCTACCACTTCCCAACATCAGTCAGATTTAAAAAAATCCATTATACTGTCACTACAATGAGAAAAGGAAACCTGCCTGAGATTTCACAGTAAAGGAGGTTCAGAGAGTATTCTGAAATGGCTGAAATAGATGATTGGTGACAGAAACTAGAAAATTAATTAACATAACTGTAAAAGTCTGTGAGATAGGATGGAGTAATGTCCTAAAATAAGATTGGAATACATTTCTGTTCCTCTTCAACTTTATGCAGGGTTTGAATGAGACTTTGCACAAGGTTGTATCTTACAGCTCAGATCTGAATCGAGACTAGGGCCTAATCCTCTCAAAATTTCAAAATCTGTGTGCCATATTTCATCCTAAAACAAAAATGCCAGGGAAATTGTTGAATTTGTGAGAAATTTGCCATCTTGAGAAGCAGAAAGCCTCTTACACTTCCTCACATCTTGATCTGTATCTAAATGAGAAACATAAAAAAAAGATTAAACTGTAGCCATAAACAGGAATTTCTGACTCTGATCCATGCATATTGTTGTGGGGTGAGTGCTGCTTGGTGCCGTGAAGTAGTGATTAGGGAGGAAGGTCTCAAAAAGTTAACACCAAGCTTCACATGGCTGCACAAATACAAGCATTGAGCTAGGACATGCACACAGCCTGTATTGTTGCTTCTAGAGGAACTCTAGTGGTTTTAGACTTTATTTCCCTCAGCTTTTGATGTAGACAGAACAATAACCTCCACACATCTAAATAATTGCTTTTACCAAAAGCTCTGAGAGCACTCAACTATTAGTTCATAGATGTTATCATAAGATTAATCACATTCCCTAAAAGGTGCCCTTAAAGTTGATGTTGATGGCTGTCTTATTGGTTGGCTACTGAACTCTTCATTGTGCTGGTTCACCAAGGTCTCAGCCTGATTCTATGCAGAACACTTTTGCCCTGGGCTAGCTGCCAATCTCCACACAAAGCACCTTGAAAAGCTCAGGTCTATCAAGGCTAGCTAAGGGTGTACTGCTTTTAGCTCGACTGAAAAAGAACTTCATTAGGACAGAAATAATATGTTTGCTGAATTTCATGATATAGTTACCTATCTGATGAGTAAATTCAGGAGGCAGGCTATCTGTTCTCACCCGTTTTAGGGATTAACACTGAAATTGAAAAAAAACAGCCCAACAGTGAGCAAGGGAGGGAGACGAGTGCTGGCAAGAGGAGGCGAACACAGAAAGCATAATTCCAGTCACAGGTCCCCATAATCAGATTTCTCCAAGAAGCAAACTGCTTGCAGTTCTCCTTTTCTTCAGTTAGTGAGTGGCTTTGAAATGGAAAGGAAAGCACATGAATGTGGTTTTCAGGAACTAGATGATCTTAAGGTCCTTTGCAACCCTAACTATTCCATGATTCTATGATTCTACCCCAGGCACAGGTACAACTACACTGTGAAAAAGAGGATGGCAGGAGCAGCTCGGGGGAAGACTGAGTGGGCAGGGAAAGCACTGGGGGAAGCACAGGGCAGCATGCAAAATGCAGGCTCAGCTGTGCAAGGCTGGTGGTGCTCACTAGCTCTGACAGTCTGGAGTTCAGGTAATAAGTCCTAGTTTTTGGAAGGCTTTGTCAGCTTGGGACACTGCTGAGCTAGGGGCCACTTCACCTCAGCTGGTGTTGAAGCAAGAGTTCTAGCATCTCAGTTTCTGATGCAGACATTTGCCCATGGTCCCAGGCACCTCCTGGCCCTGGTCAATGCCTCGCCTCTGCCTCCCTGCTAGAAAACCCTGGCTTTTGATGCCTCAGCGGGCAGTGCCTCCTGCACTTTTACCTCCCCTACTCTGCATGTCAATACTCATGGGAAAATAGCGAAGTGCTATGTCCTTTATTCTTGGCTTTGGGACCACACATTACCAAGGTTAAGCCATCAGTTAAAAGTTATCCTGTGCTCTGTATCTCACCTCTGTATATTATCTAAGGTGTTTTGCACACTACAATTACAAGCAACATTTTCACATGAAATTCCCGTTCTAGTCATGGCATACGCTATAGTCAGGTTTTCACAGGAAACTCCTTATGACTCTGTTAAAAACAGGGAAAATGTTTATTTTTTGTACATAGCTCCTCAGGACTCTGATTTGCCATTACCACCATGGATTGGCTTTCACCATCTGCTGGAAGTTCCTGAACAAGCAGAAGACCACAGCCAACCTAAAAACCAAACAGAAACAGATGCCTACCTGATTCTACATACCGATGGCTATCAGCCATTTGTCCATGCATTTATCTATTTAACTGAGGTACCTTGCAGGGTTGTTTGGGCCAGAAGAGTGGATGCAGAAGGCACATGAGTGACAAGCTGCAAGGAGAGGGGATGCAGGAGAGGTGCTGGGGGCTGACACAGGAGGCGAAGGTGCATCACCCCGGCCAGAAGAGGATTTGCTCAGTGCCAGGAAGAAACCAAGGTCTGTGTGTGTACATGCAGGTGGGTGTGCGGGTGGAAGGAAACATGTCACACATATCTTGTGCCAGGAAGTAACTTCATCCCTATCCTGGAGCAACAAAATTCTTTCTTTTTTTTCTTCCACTGTCCAGAGACACTCAAGCCCTTCCTGCTTGTGTAATATAATTCAGTGACAGCAGGCTGAGAGTGAGTTGTAGCTACGACAGCAGGACTGCCAAGTGTCACCTTTCGGTTGTCGGTGTTACCGGCATGTTAAAGTGATTTGTGATAGCTATTGGTCTCATTTGCAGAAAGGTGAGATGACAGAGGGTTGAGAAGTTATTTTTGTAGCCATCCAAGCAACAGGGGAAAGGACATCTCCTGCTTGGTTGCCCTTCCCTAGCATGCAATGATCATAATGATGTGATTTCATTATGCTGGTTTCCATTCATCCCTGCATATCTGAACTTTAACCTTCATTTCATCCTGTATGGAGAGTCCCCAAAAGTAATTTTTCTCTTTACTATTGCAGCATTTTTTCCTAAAATTAGAATATTAATTGAAATCTGAATTAGAATCTGATTGCAATCTAAATTGAATAGGGAGCTGTGACTGCAGTCCTCTGCAATCAAAATGACATGGCTGAGAGAGCTATATCAAATTGCGTGGGGATTTTTTTTTCCTAAATCTCTTTCTGCTTCTGCACTTGGTTTTGTATTCTAATAAGCCCAAACTCAGGAGGCATTTCTAATTAAATAGCTAGAATTTCATGTCTGATTATGGATGCATGTTTGTAAAAAGAAATAATCTGGGAAACACCCAGGGTTGGAGCAGCATTTCTAAATGATATGTATCTAATTTCTCCCAGCTGATAAAATTTTCAGCATTTCTCAGGTCTATTGGTTTTGTATTCGGTGCACAGCTTCAAATTTCAGTGGCCTGAGAGAATGCATTACTGTTTCTACAGTAAAGCAGTAAAATTGTCAGCAGTGGGTTTGGTACTCAGTAATACAAGTGGTGCTTCATGAGGAAGCCCCTTCTGCGCTTATTTTAGGCACATATCTGGTGAATACTGCCTGCTTCTAAATGCACATGTAGTACTATTGATTTTATGGAGAAAAATGTGCTGGAGAAAATCCACAGGATATCCCTCAGTAGTGGGCATGGGGACTTGCTTGAAGCTGCTGCTGCATTTTGTAAGGGGGGAAAGACACTCACTTTACAAAGACTACCCTATGGATGCTTTCAGTTTTGTGGTGTCATCTGGGCAGAGTGGTGCTGGTGGCAAAGTTACTCTTTATTTCATTGGTAGCAGATGACTGTTGAGGTCTTCATCTGAAATTCTTGGAAGAGGCTTTTGTTGGCTTCATCAGGTAGATAAAGACTGATCCCCATTTTCTTTGTTACGTGCTTATTTGGGGAGTTTGGTGACTCTGAACAGTAGTGAACCTGAAACGGGCACCTCCGGAAATTGCTTGAGCTTGCAGCTGAGATAAATTTGTTTCCATCGATGCCTGTTTCTCTTACCTGGGATGGCTGGGCCAGATGTGTGCCTCACTCAAGTGGCTTGGTTTGGGGGTATGGCTCAAGGCTGAGTGAGAATCTCACATAGGAATCACCAGCTTCACTGGCTATTCAGTCAGTGGAAACCCAGAGACTTTGGCAATTTAAAAGGGGTGTAGAATCCCCCTGTGTTTGATTTCTATAGGGAATAAAATGAGGATTACTGCCAGGTTCTTCATTAGTTTTTGAGCTTGGGGAAAAAAATGTCATTGACTAAGGGCGCATAAAATATGCTAGTATCAAAGAGATCTCTCAGTTCCTTGTAATTTGTATGCAAATTTGCTGTACTGTTATTTTGCCATGTCACAAAAAATGTTATTAAAAATAGGTCTGTGTAAAGATATTCTTGGGGTGCTGTCTGCATCAGGTGAGAGTCTTTCTTCATGTGAACTACAAAGCCACAGATCTACTTGCCAGTGAAGGCAGAGAGCACTCTTTGCTGAGTGAATGTGCTGGTGGTCATAGCCTCTGTCCTGCCTCAGCTATAGTTCCATACAGCTCTGAATCGGCTGCTATAGGCAAAGGTCACATTGTGGTATCAATTACTGGCTACTACCTGGAAAATTTAATTTCATGCCCTGCAGTGGGTCTGCTTTCTTCTCTACTATGATTGGCAACTGTTTCTCTTTTGGTAACTAGAATAGCTCATTTATTTGCAGTGATTAAAACCCAAAGCTCACTGATTTGAAAGGACAGCTTCAGGTTGCTAGCACAGCACAGAGAGCTTTTGCACAAATGCAGTTGGATGAATAGAACAAAAGCTACTTCTTGCCCTTTACAAGGCCTCCTAAGAAATTGTATTGTTTGTGATTTGTGTCACATCAATACACTCCTTGAAGTCCAGTTGGTGTTTAGCTAATGAACTCGGTTATGAAAACCAGAGGAAATTAGTGAGCTAAGAAGTTCCTAATTTTAGATAATCAGACATCAAAGTCTTGTTAAAATTACTTACTTTTTAACCTAAGCACTTTTTCTTGAAGATCAATTGTCAAATCTTTTCTGTCTTTTAGAAGCCTCTGAGGAGCTTCTTAAACAGCTGGTCTGCATTTTAACAGATCTTAGTGCTATTTCTAAGATCCAGAAAGCTGGCTGTTCATTTATTCTCAGAAATAGTTTCCTTCCCAAAGGATATATTATGTAATTGATTTTAAAGTGGAACTACTAATCAAAGTAAAAGGGGATGTCTGCTTGAAAACTGTTTATATAACATAGGCAGCGTCAGGAACTAAAAACAGGCACCCAGGAGTGAATCCAATACTTCTCCATGTGTCTAGAAGATCTTAATTTATGTTTTTCTGTATGTGTTTGCTTGAGATACAAGGAGCTGTTCCAGCTTCATGAGGAGCAAGGATTTGAAAGAAAATATCTGTGAAGGATATAAGGAATTATTATCTATGATTTAGTTATGAAAAGCTTATTTTAAAATAATTAGCCATTACTATGACAATGGAGTTTTGCTAGACCAAGTACTGCAGGACTTTCACAGTTCAGGTTAAAGACAGTTCAAACAACCATAGCATGGTGACTGAACTGGCAGTCTGCAGTCTGCAGATGCACCGCAGAGGCCTTCCTCAGAGGACATGTTTTTTGGTATAACACAAAACAGCTAAACATTATCTGAAAAGTATCTGTGCAAGGTACAAACACTCATGTGGTGGAAGCAGGATAAGAAGATTTTGTTAAGGCAGCAAACTAAAGTTTGCCTAACTAAAGAATACAGGATACTGAGCTGTGGGACCCAGTGTTTCTTTTAGTAGTAGCCAAGAGAGACTCAGCACCACTGCCCTCAGTAGGAGCATCAAAGCAGCTCCAAAGGAAGGAATGATCAGGGCAGATCAAACCTTACATTTCCTCCTCTGCCTGTAGGTTACACTGAACAGGTAGACTCCATACTAGCCATGCCCCAGAAAGGCTGTGCTCTGAGAGTGCCCCCAGCTCTGTTTCTGGAGGTAGGAGATAAAGGCATACACACTGTCAGCCTTCACACAGCAAATGTTATGGAGATTACTGTCTACTCAGGATCTCTCCAAGACAGAAGACTTTAAGGCAGATGATCAAGCATTTTTACAACACTCAAGATAAAAATCAACAACTGTAAGTCAAGAGATAATCTAAATGCTAATACTAAAGATGTACGTTCTTCAAAAGCAATGAGATTTTTCACATTTGAAGTAGGTATGCACTTATGTGTTTTGTTGGATGGCAGCCGAAATCCACCTTTTGCCTAATTTGGTGGGTTTTTTAGCTTCTTAATGAGATTGGAAATGTGTCTGGCACACACCTGTTACAAATATTTTTACTTAGGATAATAAGTTAATATTGGCTACTAAAGCACTGAGCTGCCAGAGCCAGGCTTTGCTGGTAGGAATGTAATGAGTTGCTAGTGGTTTGGTGTTACAGTACCATAGACAGCCTGGAAGAAATTTGCAGGTCTCAGAGAAATGACACAGCTCTGGCCCCAGGAATGTCAAGCAATTATCCCTCCTTGTTCCTTTTAGGGAGGCCACACTAATGTCACTTCCAGGAGTTATTCTCATCCAGTAACACTTGCCATTTCTTGTTACTTTGCAGTCAGTGTGCAGCTGGAAGGTGTCTGCTCTGGCAAAGCCGGAGCACTACTGCTCACAAAGCCATCTGGTGACTTCATCACTGATGCTTACTTACTTACAAACTGTAAAGCACCCCTAGAGTTATCTAAACTGCACACTGTCAATGTGCAGTGACTGAGATACAGTGCCTCAAAAAATAACAGGGTTAATAACAATAACATTTAAGTACAATACTTTAAACTGCATTTGTTTACTAAAGATAGTCAAAGAACAGAGATATAATGCAGGTCCCAGTGTCTATTTAGCTTTTAAATCCTTGATGCAGCATGTGTCACATCTCATTAAAAATTTAAAGAAACGGACACTTTTCATTTTCTCTGTAGACTGAAATGACTTAGACTTCCTGCAAAGTGCGGGCTGATACTTAGGTAACTATCAGTTTTTCTAACATTTCATAAATGTCACTAAAGTGGGTGCCTGCAAACCTGTGGGAACCTGTCAATCACTCCTTGATGTTTCTCCTCATCTTAACTTTTGTATCGATTAATAGGGAAACCTCCAACAAAATTCTGTAAGTGACCTTTTTTGAAATAATCAAGCGTGAACCATAAATTCAATACTTTGTAACTGTTGAGAATTTCTAGTATCATAAATACAGCTTCACATCTGGAAATAGGCTCTTCAGAGTTCATTGGTTATTCATCTAGGAAGAGGTCTCCAGTGGCACAGAGAGGATTTAGGCACTGGGTAGGAAGTAAGTACCCAATTCCCTTTTGTGTCTTTGAAAAGTTTTCCCAATGATGCCTCTGATGAAAAATATTGGAATAGCAGACCTTACCACATGCACTCTGTTAGGATACTTTAGGGACCCCCCATATTTTTAACATCCTAAAAAATTTCAAGTGGAAAAGGAATTCCTGAATAGTGCGTCTTAAATATTTAGAGAAGAACAGTAACTGTGCACACTTCTAGGGGGAGGCAGTACCTTGCCTGAATTTCTTTCAATTATAGTTCTGTTTAGAGTCTCCTAACTCAAGAGCAGGTATTGACAGGCATCCTGTGGTTTTACTTTTTCCAGTCCTTCTATTGCCCTGTCTTTTTGCCCCCTCTTTCCAGCTGAAAGTCAAGACCCACAGCTGGAGGAAATAAAATGGCTATATTGCAATGCTTTAAAATTAACATGGTTCAATTTCAGCTCAGAACTAATAGAGCTCTCTGCAGAAGGCATTGAAACTCTTGCTTTGTGCATCTGACTCTCCTATAATGGAAAGAACATGAGCAGCTGCCCTATTGCAAAATATCAGAAAACCCCACCAGCTACCTCTTCCCTGCACTCAGCAGCCTGTGTTCATCCTAGCTCAGTAATGAAAGGTGATTCCATCCCCTCAGCATCACATTATCAAGTAGCTTCAGGTTGTCCTTAATCACCTTATTATTTTTCAAAGTTTAGATTAAATGATTTAACAATGCCCATGTGATTTCTCCATAAAGACTGTGGAATTGGTGCCCATATGCTGTAAGTAAGGACACATCAGAATGGGAAATCTGAGCATACTTGTTCTACTGCAGCAGTAACGACAACCTCCCTTCCCTTCACGCTTTCCCCTGCCCTTTGCCAAACCCTCTTCTCCAAAACCACATAACCATATGGCCAGAGTTATATAACATCAAGGCCTCAGTCACAATAGCAATCCCAATAAAAAAGTTAAGGTAGAAGCTTTCACAAGGCTTAACCTTAGTTTACAGCTGATCCCTGGAGTGTCTAGCTCTGCAGCTTTTAAACACTGCCCATATCCCCTATTAAAAATGTTTCCTATTTAAATAACAAAAGATTTACTACATGAACATCCTTCTCCCACACCACTGGCTAACACCTCTCCAGGGACAAAACACCAATTGGGCTGGGTAAACCACCTGCCTTATTAATGCCGTTCATCAAGAAACAGTACTAAAGAGCCTGACAGAATGCAAAAACCCAGCACCTTTTTGTAGCCAAAAGAGTATCTGCTGGGCCAAGTGGACTTCAGTTAAGAGGAGCAGGTGCCCTCTCTGAAAATGATGCTTTTCTGCCTTAGGATAGCAGAAGAAGCTGAGGGAGTTGCACTGCACAGAGAGCCAATGTCCCTCTTCATGCTGTCCTGGTGCCAGCAATGACAGCTGAAAGCATCACCTGAGAGCTCTGTCTGATGGGGCAATATGGGCTCATCCTGCCAGACCAGATGGCTTGGATTAAGGAGGCTCCTTAGCTTTCCAAAACTGCAGTGCCCTCTCCCTGAGGCAGAGGAGCCCCTTTCCTCAGGCAGGCCAGAGTGGCACTGCTGACTTACCCTGAGGAGGCCAGACCTTATGTCTGGTCTGCACTAAGCCTGGTTAAGCACATGCTGTGTGTGCTTTAGAGGGTGTTTTGGGCCAGCCAGCATTTTCTTCTGCCACAGGTTTCCTCTGTTACTGATATGCCAATGGAGTTAAATATTACAGTGCTTAGACTCCCAGATGATTTATATGGCACAAATCCTTATTCCAGGCTGTCTGCAGAGAAAGGCAGACAATTATATTTTCAAGGTGTGCTTTGTATCAGCTTGGGCTGGGAACGGATATTATATCCTAAACACTAATGAAAGCAAAAATTAGACCCTTGTGCATCTGAAGGAGCTGGGGTCCTGTGAAGAACGTTTGCAGCACCTTTATTTTAATCCAAGTCTAAGCACAAAGAGGGACCTTCAGAAGTATCAGGAGGACTGTAGAAAATCTGGCTTTAGATGTTGGCATGAAACTGTCTCTACTGAGGCTTACTTGCTGCTGCTTTAAAAGACTAGTTGTCCACTAAAAATACCTTTTAACGATCCAGTTCCTTTTTAATTGCATCAATTATATTGTTCAGTCCATAAAATGTTCTGGAAATCTGTGACATGATTCAGTAAAAATCTAGCTGTAGTTGCAGACCTATTTTGAAAACTTACAGCAATGAAGCTCACCAGTACAGCTATAATCTTCCCCCTCGTTCCCTGTACTGTAGGCTGCTTCTGCTATTTCTGCACTGCAGTAGCATTTGCTGACATTTCCATGGGGATGTCTTATATTAGGTAGCACTCCAGGCTTTGGTTAGCAATACATCTTGAAGCAGTTAAATTCCTGATGCCATTTTGGAGTTAAAACCCTGTTTCATTTAAAAGCTGGACTCCTGGCTGGTGAGTTGTCTGGAATAGTGGGTGGCAGGTCAGTGCAGTTTGAAATGTCCACGACAGAGTAGGAAACCATGAAAAATGGAGCAATTACCCTGCAGGTCAAGGTTTGTTATAGGGTGGCATGGTTTCAATTTGGCACTGAAACATGGCAACAAGGCTACTAGGCATGTTCATGCATTTTTTTATCTGCCATTTTCAAGCAATATTTGAGGAGGGGGAAGGGGAAAATAGTGTAGGAGGCCAAGACAGGTTTCTTGAAGGGCTTGCTGCTTACAAGGCCTTTTTTTCTTTCTTTTTTTTTTATTATTATTATTTTTAGGAAACCATTGTTAACCTAAAGTTTGGAATAAAAACATGAAACTTTGAGAACTGTGAGCTGTTTGCCAAATTCTAGATCAAAGTTGGTTGAATGGATTGATACAATTTTGTTTAAGAATAAAGAAATGCACATCTGGCCTGAGAATCTGTCTGCCAAGTCTTAGCCTAATGAACATAGAAATCGGGCTGCTACTAGCAATCCTCTAGACCCAGGTTTCTAGTAGAGTTGCTGGACATTCATTTATAGCCAAAAGGCATTTGTGTAATGACAACGTTCTGTGCTAGCACCTAATTGACAGACTCCTGACACATTGTTGTTTTGTCTTAACAAAACTGTTTTTAATTTGTCCACCATCATTTATCAGCTGGCGTATGAAACCTGGATGTTAAAATTTTATCACATCAGAACAAGTTAATGTGGCTGTAAGTCCAGCTGTGGAACACACATCAACAGTGATCTGTTTACACAGCACAGCTCTTCACATACTGTACCATTCTTTCTGCTTTATGATGCAGACCAAAAATTGGTTGAAAACTTTAAAAAAAGCTTTTGCTGAAGCTGGTGTTTGTTGGAAACACCCTTTTGTTCTGCACTTTCCTAATTGCCAGATGGGAGGAACTCTGACAGTCTGAAAGTAACAAAAGATTCTTGCTATGTTCAGCCCAGAGAACTGAAGCCCACAGTGCCAGATGCTCTTGAAAGAAGTATTTCCTGCCATGACTAAAGTGCAAAGCGCATTAAATAAACCTATTTTAAAAATCCTTCACCATTTGAATCTCCTCTTGAAAACTGATTCCATGATGAAATGTAGTGGCTGTCATGACAAAAGGAGTTCGAAAAAAACTGTTGATGCTAGCCTGCACTTACAAAAGTTCAACCAGAAAGAGAATTTACATGCACAAAGCTCCTTTGCCACCATTCAGGTTAACATGTACATATTCAAAATTCCTTTGACAAATGCCCTTGGTGTGGATCAGCAACGTATTTTTGGAAACATATTTATCTCAAGAGCACTTATCTGAACACTGGCAAACTTCAGATAAGAAGTTAATAAAGCCTCAGCACCATTTGTTTGGACCCAAATGTGTGATAGCACACACACAATCCCTATTAATAAATGATGTATCTTATTGCTTCTCCACCATTATTAAGGTTGGAAATGTTTTCCTCCTGGCTCATTTGATACTAAAACTCTCTATACTCCTAGCTACTCATATTTCTGAATTTAGAGAAGTTAAAATTATCCTGATTTCATATTAGACAACTAGTTTAAGCCAAGATGACAATTGCTTAAGACTCCATCAATTATACTATCCAGATTTCCACTGACTATAAAGACCAGATCCTCTCAGTCAGATTCCTTAATGTACCCTTGTTCAGATGCAGATCTCTGTATCCGGAGACACGGGTATGAAAGAATTGCGTCTAAGGGATTCCCACTCTGTCACTGGTAGAGGATCCCTACAGTGCATGGTTCTTGTCTGACAGGCAGATAAACTCCTTGAGCACATCCACCCATCTCAGAGCTCCAACACTACAGTAATTAACTCCCTCAGAGATTCTCACCTTACCATCTGTTTATAGTCCCTATGTTTCAGGATATAAGAACTCACAGACAGGAGGATTGGGGAACAGGATAATCCTGTGTTTCCCCAGAAGCACTGTGCACTGGAATAATTGCAATTTATTTCTGCAAACTACTTACAGTTTGTTGATAGTGTAACATGATTCTGAGTCTGTGCAAGAGACAAGCTAGGATGTTAGTGCTGTACACGAAGAAAAAGTATTGCATTTGGTATGCAAAATGCAGCCACACCATTTGTGTTTTACTGTCACAGCCTTTGCAAAACACTGGGAATCTAAATGAGTCACAGACCTTTACACTGGCACTACAGTGTATTCTGGCAAGTGGCCTGCTGGTCAAATCCTGTTTGAGTGGTGCTCTCACCCAATGTGCTGCTTTTTATTGAGAAAAAAACAGTAGACTAATAGCCAGACAGCAAATGCATGTCTGGATAACGTAGGTGGTGGCATCCCTCTCTCTCAGTGTAGGTAACACAGCAAAGTATGTCTCAGAGATGTTGTTTCTGACTTTTTAACGTGAAAGTGAAATGGAATTAAAAAGAAGTGTTAGGAAAGGTTCCAAAACCTGTTATGGTTATACTGTCCTGACTACTGTAAAGAATTTATGTTAGTGATTTCCAGATTTTATAGAGCTTCAGAACTGATTCAAATAAACAGATACCGTAACTTAAGCCAATGGCTCTCTTGTACAAACCCCTTTTGTTAACAGATTTTTTCTTTTCTAAAATGCTGTTGCTGTGGTTCATGGTTTGGGCACCCCAGTGCTAACATCCGTATTTTTAAATTTATGCTCTCACCTTTAAATCAGTTTTAAAACCAGCAACACAACTAAGCTCCCTGGGCAGAGGCCTATAGGAACACATTTTCCAAATCTCTGTATGAGAGGTAGATGCACAAATCTTGTTTACAGGTAATTGGATTTGTGCTCTCTTTTACACAGGGAGAACCATGCCTGGCAGACTATATTTTTGTTGAGGCAAAATAACTGAGTTTTGTGGTTGGTTGAAGTGACAGTGACATAACTGTGGGCTATGGTCAAAATCATTCAAGCCCTTTACTTCTCTCTACAGAGAATTACATTATAAAAGCCCCAAACATTTAGTTCCTTTTATCAAAGTTATAGAGTTGTGTCAGCACCAGGTGACCAAACACATGTGAAAAATTCAAGAAAGAACAATTAAAATTTCTCCAAAAGAGAGAAAGTCTATAGTTCTGCTGCAGACTTGTACATCTTAGAACTGGTAACATTAGTGCCATACAGCAGCATTTCCTCCTCTATATACTGGTGTTCACTGTGCTGAATGGT